>NW_024609953.1:0-600000 GCF_016920785.2 Ixodes scapularis | reverse complement strand
GCGGTGCTAGGGTTTCCGGATGTGTTTGAGGATCGATAAGACATTTAGAGTGCAATTTTCGCATTCTCTTATCTTTATTTGAACGTTGGAGTGTCTGAGAATCGATGCGAAATCTTTGCGTCGCATGTTGGGCCTTGGGGAATTTGCTTTTGACCCAAGTAATCGCATAATCACAAACTTTTAGCGAGGAAGCTCCTGCGATGTTTACGTTTTCTACTAATCAACCAGGGAACCTGGGTTCAATACCCACCCCTGCCCGTTTCGATCTAGATGAGCATCGTACCGGCCTGCGGTGGTGTATCACTTGCGTTGCACTTGCACGTTAAAGACCTATAGACCCCAGGCTAGCGGTTATACTGCATTGGCTAAATTGCTCATCTACAGCGAGTGACTCGTCGCAACTTTGAAATGGCTGACCAACTACACGCTGTATAAATATTCACACAACTCCCAAGTATACTAATCAACGATTTTACGATATGCGCAGTGCAAGTTTGTCTGCTTCTTTATATAGGGGTCGTGGTGACGTCAGAACGCCGAGCTCTGATTGGTTCCGAATAAAGAATAGTGGGTAGGCCTCAAGGCAGCATGCTTTTAGGTCTACCCACTATCCTTCAATCGGAGCCACTCAGATCTCGGCGTTCTGACGTCACCACAACCCCTGCAAAAAGAAGCAGACGAACTTGCGCTCCACATAGCTTTTAGGATAAAATTTTCGCATTTTTCTAGCTTCCTTTGAAAGTCTGAATTTTTGAGAATCATAACGAAAGGTATACAACGCGTGTAGAGCCTAAGGGAAATTGTTTCAGCCCTGGGACACCGAATAATCACAGCATTTTTTTAGCGAGGAAGCTCCTGCGATCTTTCACCTTTTTTACTAATCGCCAATTTTACGAACTGGCAGTTCGTAAGATTTTGATATAACTTGCTTTCGATGCAATAGCTTGCATTTGATCGCAGTGTTTTTTGGTTTGTTTTTCAAGTGAAAACTGGCGTTTGCTCAAGTGACGTATATGAAATGTACTGCTATTAACAATGCATCAACACATACTATCAGAGGTGTGTTCGTCTTTGCAATTAACAAGTTACAGACGTATTTATTTCTTACCAGTGTAATATTTATTTTCTGTAGCTGGGCCCGTTTTGTGCCCCTTAATATCAGTGTGCTTTGACGTCATCATCATGTGTGTATGGTTCTAAATATCCTCTTTACAATGCCTACAAAGGCCGAAATAACGTCAGCCGACCCCTACTCACGCATTGGACACGAAAACTGCGTCGCTCGGATGTATGCGTTCGTCAGCAATCAATTTGTCCATGGATATTTGAATTCGAGTTCCTGGCCAATGAGTGTCCTGACAAAATGTATCATCACTTGCGAATGCCAAGTTCTACGGTGTGCTTAAAAAGCACGGTGAAAGCTTGGGGTCATCGCACCGGTGCCCTAGCACGTAAAAGTTTTCTTTGAGTTGAGATTTCATTTCAAGAAGATTTCAAAGTTATCTTTTGAGTTGAGGATTACAGGTAAGGAAGAAGTTTAAAATAAATTCGTGGCCCCTTTAACACGGATATGTGAGCTACACCACATAAAAATGTTGACTTTTTGAATGCCGGTAAACTTTCGAACGACTATTTGGCCTGTCGGCAAGAACACCTCAGATCTGGCGTTCGTCTCTTTTGACGGCGTCAACAATCCTCTAGAGACCACCATGCCGTCCTTCTTGGCTGAACCCCGTCGACGTCGCTCCTCACCAGTCGGTGAGAAAATCTCATCTTGAAGTGATGATCGGGTCTTGAAAAAAGTAGGATGCTACACATATACTCGCTCACTATGGGGCAGTCGAGCAGCAGTCATGTCCCGGGCCAATCGTCCTGTCGTGGCCGGCGTAATCGGATTTTGTTCCATCGGAGCGAAGTCCGAAAATACTGGGACGGTACGTTCGTCCCACGAAGCGGCTGCCATCCTGGCGGCGCCGAAAACCACTCGCCTTGTCCGTGCGCGTACGATACCATAGCAGCTCTCGTCTCCCGACAGTCTCAGGGCTGCAAATCGTCTCACTTTTCAGAAAAAACAGGCACCGTTCCTCCAGAGGCTCTTGCCATACTGCGATGCCAAGCATCCACTTTTCAATGAACGAATGGAGATATCAACTAGACTACAAAGCTTGCCGCCCGGCTTCGCTAGAAGCACGGTTACCATGGCAACCTCCCAGGCCCAAAATGGAGATCACTATCAGCGCATCTGACGTCGTGTATCTAGAAAATTTTGCGTCGTGTCGCTACTCTGGCAGCTACGCTGCCATATAGAGTGGCTCTAGCTACTACAAACGATGGCATCACCCTAAACAGAAGGACATTGAGGCACTCTAAGTAGAACAAGAACGCTGCCATCTTGTTTGTTCGTGTTTCCAAACTCGCCAAGGGTGAGGTTGTCGTGATTTAGCGCCCCAAATGATCGAGTTTGGGCTAGGTCATACGTCATTTTGTCGTCACGGGCCAAAGTCGAATAGTGCCTGTTTGGCGAGCAACTGAGGTGTTCTAGTTTCTAGAATGTTTCTATGGCAACACTTAAATGTTTCCATAGCAGCAGTTCTACATTTGCGCGCATGGTGTAGCCAATAGGAGCACAGGGTACCTAGAGGGAAAATTGTTTGCTTGTATGTTTGCTTTTTTTTCATAACAGCGGTAACTTCAAACGTTTGTTTGGCCTATGCTCTCGCCCGTGGCTCTCAAATGGCGGTCCGCGGGGGGTCTGAGAAGGAAGTTTTAAGCTTAGCTTATCGTGTCAGGCGAGCTGAGCAATAAAACTTTGTTGTTGCATGTCATGAAACGCTTTCTGGATGAACAAACACTTTTTGCGATATCTTCTTGCTGCATGTAAATAAATCAAGCCTAGTTACGTCAATATTTACAATAACATTTATTGTCTACTGTAAAAATAGGTTTGTCTTATAATAGTGAGAAAACAATTCGGTCTTGATGGAATTAACCGATATCCTCAACCTGCATCAATCGCTTCTCCAAGCACGGAGGACGGTCGGCTGTTGTTCGTGGTCTACCTTTACTCGAGTGGCATATTTATTTATATTTCCCTCATCGTGGTCGGGACCCCCGAAACAACTAAATGACAGAGTAAGCTATCTGATCGCTGATATACATCTTGTTTCGTTATTCGCAATGGTCAGGCATGTACCGCACTACCCCATCAATGAAGTCCACAATCTAAAACACACATCTTCCTAGCGCTTGACCACCCCTATCCTGTACGTTGAAGTTTTCTTTCAATGCATGGAGGTGCACTTTATTTCCTTAATCATTTTACATTCCCAACTGCAGTTTTACTGAGATAGTGGTAGTGAAGTATTGACTCAGGAGAGCCGGCCCACGGTGCCGCGTCTATAATAAAAGTATTGATGTAATGGGTATATACAAGTTGGAGCAAATATTCTTGCGGTTATTGTCTAGATAGGCTGTTCCAGTCTCGGTGGTGACAGCTGAAGCAGTAGCCTCAACTAGCAACACCTAGCCGACGTGACGACGTGCGCCGTTCGGATGGAGCACAAAGCAGTGGCTCACTTTGGTGAAGGCAGCCGTCTCCAAAGAGTTAGTCCACTCGATGCAGACGGCTACCACCCCAAGGCATAGATGCTTGAAGCGCAGGTTGCACTGACGTCGCACGGTCGTTCTTGTTTCAGGAAGTTATATGGTGTCGATGAGGTAATTGTCGTCGTCGTTGTCGTCGCTCGATGGCGTGCCACACGTTTACTCACTCTTCCTTCTATGTTCCGAAAAGGCCATCAAAAGGGCCGCAATACGCAAAGAAAAATTCACCCGACGCTAACAACACATGCTCTTTCAACCATGGTTTCAGCCATATTTAACTTGAAGCACCGAAGTAAATAAGTAGAAACAGAAGACTTCTAGACAAGTTATATTTCACGTAGGTTTAAAAAACAACAACAAAAAAAAACAGTACATTATTTTTAAAATTTTTGGAGTAATTTTCTAATAGAATTTTGTTAGCCAAGGATTTTGTTTCCTCTATTTTTCACTCGCTCTGTCGCCCCAGAAAAGCAACAGCGGGAAAGAGAGAAATGTAGGGGCTTTTGTGCTGCGCGGGGGGACATCCGCGCCCTAGATACGAAGGCGCGTCATTTTGACGTAGGCTTTCTTTGTCTTGCGCGAGGCCGGGATTGCAAACTCGATAGTTGGGAAAGAAGAAGCTTTCGTGATCTAGGCTCCGCCCCTTCTTTCTCGATACGTCACAACTCGAAAGGTACCCGTTTGCTGACCGGGTTATCCACAGCTCAGGCGGGTGGCAGAAATTTCTGGCTGATAAAGGTCGCTCGATTCGCAAAATGGCGGCGGCCAGAAAGTTTTTTTTTTACCTCATCGTGCTTTTCAAAGTGAAAAGTTCTACTGGCAACATTTGAAAAAGTGGCGTCATGGGAAGCTAGGGGTTCACTCTTTGGGCTGCAGACTTTGTTACCAACTGATCACAAACAGTTTCATGATCTCCATTGAAGGTTTTGGAAGGTCGCTCCAGCTCCCGCGAAGCAGCACGAAACAAATGCTTGGCATAGTTCATTTTTAGACGGCCCGCTCAAACCGCAAGCCGGCCATCCCGTGACGTCACGGCAATGAAAAGCGCCGGTATATTCGAATCTTTGTTTGGCGTCATTTTCATTTGCCGATTTCAAAATAACTATTTTGAATTTTGCGATACTAAATAGCATCCTGGAAAGAGTAACAGATGACGATTTCGAAAATATAGTTAGGCGGGGTTGCTTAAAAGATCTTTAGGACAGGAAAGAGCGCTACTTACAACTGGCTTTAATTATAAGGTGAAAAAAGAAAAAGAAAACAAACCCGGAGAGGGGAACAAAGTACTGACAAAAAAAGAAGTGATACAGAGAGCGAAAATTAAGGTGAAAATACAAATTAAATAATAAAATAGAATAAAATAAAATAAATGTCGCGATTCCTCCTCCGTCATCTGTCTACCCTTCCACTGAATGACCCTTTTTTGATTCCAAATTCTGACGTGCTGGTTCAATATCTGCAGCAAAACAACACGTCTGTTCGCTATGGGTTTTCCCTGGATGTTGAAGACTTGTTCTACTCCATTCCGCACGTCAAGCTCTTCACAGCCGTAAGGGAATCCATCGAAGAAAACGGGACCATCTCCTTTCAGAATCAATGTGGCGTTCAGGTCGAATCTTTTTTAGAACTACTGAAGTTCTACTTGTCAGCCACAATTGTCACGTTCAATGATGCATTTTACCTGCAAAAGAAAGGTATATGCATAGGGTCGTGCGTGGCGCCTGTCCTCTGCGACATTTTTCTGGCCAAATGTGATAGGGCTATAGCCGACAGGTTCACTGACGCACATGTCTCACACATTTTTCGCTACGTGGACGATTACCTTGTCCTCCTTAAACAACGACCTGTTAGCAACGAGAAGCAGTTTTTGAGCCACATACGATCCACCTTCATCGAGCAAGCAGAGGGTCTTAAGTTCACTGATGAATCACCGGAGAATGCCACCCTCCAGTTTCTGGATTTGAGACTGTCGTTCCTGCAAGACCACACCTGTTGGATGTATTCCCCACGCTCCAAGAAACGACTTTTACCGTATGACTCTGCTCATTCTAAACTCATCAAGAGAGCTATTGTCACTGGATGCTTCAGCACGGCTCTTAAAAAGTCATGTCCGCATTCAGCGGGGGAGAGCTTTGACGCTCAAGTTCACCGACTGAGGTGTTCAGGTTTTCCTGACTCAATCTTATTTGATGTTGCAGAACGTCTGCTCACGTCACAGAAAAGACAACGAAAATCAGAAAAGACACGGCGTCCTGCTATTGTTCCCTATATCCATTGCTTGGCACACAATCTCAAGAGAGTAGCCTCCAAGTATGATGTACAGGTAGCACTTTCAGCACCGGACAAGCTCAAAAAACTTTGCCCAAGAATAAACAACACAAAAGAAGAAAATGTCCAATGCCAAACAAGACACCAACATAAGTACGTGGACTGTAAGAGTCATGTCGTTTATGAAGTACCTTTTTCCTGTGGAAAGGTCTATGTGGGGCAGTCGGGTCGCTGCATCAATGTTAGATTGAGAGAGCATGACCTCTCACTGAAAGCCTCTCCATCTGGACATCTTGCGGTGCATGTTCGTGACTGTCATTGTACCCCTTTTTTTAATCAGACGAAGGTGTTAAAACATCTCAATGACAAAAGAGCTAGAGAAATCTATGAAGCGTACAAGATCAAGAAAGAAGAAAGCAAATGTGTTAGTGCCCCGTCAGTCTTCCTTTCAGAGAAAGAGCTGAGATACCTCGACACGTGCCCCTGATATTTGCGTCCTGCTGCTTGGTTACCGGCAACAGTGTCGCCACTTCATGCTGGAAGAATTTGCCGGTGTCCCGTGTGTGTGTGTGTGCGGCTACTGCAAGTGACTCATGTGTAACCAATAGAACTGCGGGATGGTCACCCGCAGCAGTTCGCCTCTTCATGCTCGCAAAGGATTTGCCGGTGTCTCGTGTGTGTGCTGCTAGTGCTGCTGCCTGCGCATTTGCCGATGCGATTCTGCAGATCTGCCTTTATTTTATTTTATTCTATTTTATTATTTAATTTGTATTTTCACCTTAATTTTCGCTCTCTGTATCACTTCTTTTTTTGTCAGTACTTTGTTCCCCTCTCCGGGTTTGTTTTCTTTTTCTTTTTTCACCTTATAATTAAAGCCAGTTGTAAGTAGCGCTCTTTCCTGTCCTAACGTTCTTCCTTCCTTCCTTGTATTTGCGCTAATTTTCTCATTATGTTTAGCCAACTAGCCCACCAGATGATTTTAATGCTTAAAAGATCACCGGAGTAAGGGCTGAACACTATGGAACGAATTATGTGACGAATTAGGGTGCCTCCATGTCTGTCTGTCTCAGGGTGAAGACATCTATTGTTTCCCTGAATGTTCCAGCGCGTGACGCTCTCACGCACTCGGTGCGTGACTTAGGCGGTAAAATGGCGTCTGCATTAGCCATAGCTACGCGCTCGAGCTAAGTGACACCGGATTGCGTGCACTTCAAAATGCATAAAAAAAAAAAAAACGATTGGGCGGGAAAATGGCTGAGATGTCACCACTCAAGCAAAAGCGCGCGTGTGTATGAAGGCACTCTATGACGAATAAGTGGTGAACGCCGCCCTACGGCATGCACGCTTTGCGCGCGACGTAGCAGCCGCTGTGTTCATTCCACGCGCAGAGCAAAAGCCGCCGGGCAAAATTTGTCGGTTATTCGCAACATATTCGCCCCTGCGTTTTTTGGTCTAGACATATGTTTCGGCATCGTCATTCGCTGAGCTGCCTCCGTAAACTGCGGTGACTGGCTCTCCGAGTGTTGTGAGGGAAAGTAGACGCACGTGCTTTTTTTTTTTTTAGTGTAAAGTTAAAGTTAAAATGGTCGTGGTATTGGAAGCAACAAGTTCGATGTAAACCGCGAGATGACATTGTTTGCCTCGCTGTGTAGATGGTGTTTTGGGCCAAGGTTTTGTTAGAAATCAGCCCGAGAGTGCTTTAAAAGTCTCCCGCCATGACTCTCATCTGGGACTAGACAGATAAAAAAACTCGAACAGAAATAAAACTGAAAATGCAGCGAGCGTAAAAAAGTCGAGGTGCGCTCGTTAATCGGACTTATCGCTCACGCACCTGCGGGTTCTCTCGGATGTATGTCAACAACTGTTGGCGATGATGTGTCATACGACATGCGCGTAGCTCACACATATCGATACTGCGCTCATGTGCGCCTCAGACACATGTACCCCATTTATGACGGACACGAATGGTGTAGAGGTGTGTTTCACACTGGGCGTAGAAGGGGCGCAGAAGCAGAGTGGCGTAAGTTGGTCCGAGCTATTTCGTGAATGTCGGTAAAAATTGTCATTCCCTACAAAGAACCGCACTCCTTAACTGGCATTTATTATTGTAGTGTATTTATTGCGCGTGTAAATTTACATGCCTTTTAAAACCAGAAATGGCAACTGCGTCAATTAAAAATTGCGGTCTTTGTGATGACGTCATTCCGCCAACGTAAAAGTCTTAAGGAGAGCTCCTGTAAAATCACTGCATCTGCGTCTTGATAAACACAGCCAATAACCTTTTACTGTTTACCGCGTTTCTTTTTTATTATTTTTTTTTCACGAGTATGCATTTTGTCCCTTTAACACCTTTAGAAACAACCGCGCCAAAATGACAGCCAGGATTGTGAACCGAGTGATACATTCAACTCTCCCGGATTTCGACGTAGCAAACAGCTACGCCTCCCAATTTATAGAGCAGCGATTGAAGAAACTCTCGACCAAGATAATTGCTGTGAGTATGGCTTTATATATATTCACTGCAGTGTATAATTGTGGAGATAACAAGATCAAATACCCCGCTGTTGTTATGGTGATGCGTGTCTCCTTGATTTAATCTGGTTTTTATTACGCTTTTGATTATTGTGCAATGAGCGCATTTTTAATATCTGCCTACTGCGTTGCGCTGAGATAAATACCACAGTGCTAGGTCAAGCCTTTTGCAGCATTTGCCTACGTGAGAGAACAGGCGTCGTCGATCGGTACATTATGCGGCGCTGCTCTACGAACGTAACTCCACGTCTCTTGACTAGTTACGGAAATTCCGGCGACATTCAGTAGCGTTACTTTAGTGGTACTTCCAAAGTAATATAAGTAGCCTTATGTAGCATTACCATAGCCTCCTCTATACTCACAAAGCCTGGAAGTTCGACGACGGAGCCATTGAGTGCCCGATCGCAGATTGGGAGCGCGAGGATCTCGTAGCACAGAGCATCAAAGAGCCATTTCTCGAGGAACCGGGACGTCAGCGCACAGCGTTTGCAGCGGCGAGGACCCGAAACACACTTGTTCGCACGAGAAAACTGTGTTTCAGAGTCCTCGCCGCAGCGGGGCGCCAGTCACGTGGCTCTCCTCTCATCCGTTGTCTGCCGCTCCACCTTTTTTATTCCGGCGGCCGCTTCTCGTGGCGATCTGCCAGGCTTTGCCAGTATATAGGAGGCTATGGCATTACGTACAGTACTATTTTTGAGGTGGCCGGTGTTAGCGAGGTGGTGGTCCCAGAGAGGCTGTTGTATAGTCCATGCGGCGGAAGCCAAGAGGGCGGGCCTCGAACGCCGGTGGTGCCGATGATCTGGCCTCGTCGCCGTCGGGATAAACCTGCAGGTGCTGCAGCAGTCGTGGTCGCGACCGTGTTTGAGACGCATTCTAGACGGAGACCCAATAACAGCGGAGTCTCGCGGGCCCCGCCGAGGGCGGGGAAGGACACCGGCTGGCTTTCGACTGATTTAATCAAAATCTCAAGGTCATCTGTTTTAGAGCGATTCCAGCACGAGCTGAAAGTGTGCCAGTGCGAGTGGGGAACGCGCTTATATGGCTCAGAATTTGTACCCGAAAAACCACTAAACTCAATATAGTACACAAATCAAAATAACAGTTTTAATATGCAAAAAAAAAAGGGGGGGGGGGGGGTTGGAGACTTGCATAAATTAAGGGAAGCATTAATAACCACCGGGTGTTTGAGAGAAAAAAAAGTGTTTTTCTCAGCAGTAAAATAAACTGCACACCGCCCAAAACTCAGTCTCTCGTCGAATGTAGCGGAAGCGTAGCTCCGTCGCTCCTCAACTATGAGTGCAATTTCTGGCTTTCAATCAGCAGCAGGTTCTGCAATTCCTCTGGATCTGCGTCGATTGCCGAGATCCAACAATTACGTCGCAAACCGGTTACATTGAATAATTCGCAGTCGCCCCTTCAGAAAGAGCGAATAAGCACTTTAAATGATTATGTATAGGTTCAAAGTTACAAAGAGAAATAATAGTTACTTCACACAACTATAATCTGGTGACACTCAGTTTACATAATAGTTTCTAGGCGCGGAAGTTTTTTTTTTATTTTTGTGTGTGTAAAATTAATACACAAAACTGAGGCGGCCGAAGTTATGAAAAGTGTTTTTCTTTCGCGCCATCAGACCGGTTATATCTCGAAACACTTTCCCTTCTCTTTCTTCTAGGTTGACACCCATCAAAGCTTGACCGCCTCTCAGCTGTTGGAAAAGATACGCAAATATGCTGTAGGTTATCAACGACACGGTGTAAAACCGGGGTCCAGGGTGTGCGCGTATGTTGGCAACGCAGTTGAGACTGTAGCAGCAGCCTTTGGGGTTGTGTTCGCGGGCGGTACGCTTGTCATGGCAAAGCCGGCCTACGTGGCAAGTGAGTGCTCTCAACGCTTTCATTTCAACCGAGGAGTAAAATTGCAGCATTTAAATAAAAGTGAACCTATTATTACGCCGTTCTTGTAGGGGAATTGGTGTACACGATTGAAGACAGCCAGTGCACTTTCCTACTAACTGACCAAGAAAACGCACCAAATGCTGCCAAGATCCAAATAGCATCAAACATTAAGGTGAGGAATTGTTATCTATTCATCGGATTAAGAGTTGGTCAGGCTATAAAAATTATGTTATTATTCTGTTTTTTAGAGTAAACTCTTAGATTTTATGTGGTTTTTCTTTCAATTGCACCAGAAAAAAAAAACGAAAGTTTACCACTGTGTTTCCAGCAGTTAAGTGAATCGTAGTTTCTTCTTTGCATGAGAGTGCCAGTGTCAATGTATATTCATTTCTATCGTAGAGGGATAAGCTTTGCTAACTGCGCTTTAGCGAGAGGTTCAATCAAGAGGTGCTGCCATGCAACCAACCCCACCTAAAATAATCAAAGCCCGTGAACAGCCTCTTCTACCCCCTCATGACGTCATCATACCCAAATTGTGTCAACTCGGCATTTGGGCACTGACCTGACGCGTCCTTCACACGGATAGACTGGAAACGAAACCCTGCTCAACATGACGCAGCACTCGTGACCTGCCTGAGTTGACGTCATTACCTTGCTGTAATGACGGCAAAATGTTATAGTGCCCGGACTTTCATTATTCTAGGCGTTGCTGATTGGACACACTACCAATTAAAGATATACATAAAAAAATAACCTTAGCACATTAAAAGAAAAGTTCAATCATCATTTCATCCCAGGAGCGAGAAACTATCGCAATTGTTAACGCTTTACATCTCTTTTGGAATCAGCCATATGCATGTATTCTTTTCTTCCATCGTTCATCGAGTACAACAGCTGATCGAAAAATGAAATTATACTTTGATTCGCAGGCATTGTTCTGCGTGGGAAGCGCACCCGGTTTCATCGATGTTCTCCATTTTCAAAAACTGTCAGATGCCTTATTCACGCCCCACGAACCTATTGACAACAAGGAAGAGGTTGTGGCTATACTCTACACGTCAGGCTCGGTGGGTCTCCCGAAGGGCGTGGAAATATCGCACAAGACCTACTGTGCCGCGTTTTACTCCTTCAGGTAAACGCGCTCACCAAAGTGTTGGTGGAATCTCACCCGTTTTTACGAGACACAAGTTGCATTATGTCATACCGGCAGAATGTTTTTCTTTGTTTCTGTATGTTTGTTTGTATCCGTACGTTTCTGTATACGGACGCGGGCAAATTAAGAATATATTGTTTCTCGAGTCGCGGGCCACAGACGCAAGCGTATATTATATACTTCGCGTAAAGCAGCCTTACGTTAAAAATATTTATTTCGACATGATCGAACACTAACTTATTTTACAAGAATGCGTTGTGGGATGATAAAAGTAATCACCTGAATATAATTTTTTTTTTAAAGTGAATGACAGTAAGTAAATGTCAGCTTGCTTAAAACATTTCATGACGCTGTGTAGCCCTAGTGGAAGCCGTAGTTCTAGGAATTATCTCACGAAATCATACACGTTGCGCCTAAGGCACTCAAGTGTTGTAAGGCACATCAAGTCTAAAGATCTAAGCAGGTAAAACAAAACTGGGTGCCGCAATTTTTTGTTTGTTCGTATGTTTGTTTATCTGATTATTGCGCGTTTTATGAATATGTTTATTCTAAAAAGAACATTATATTGTAAAAAAAGAAGTGACTATTATTAAGGGACATTGCTGCGCACGACCACCTCGAGCAAGGTTCCACTTGTTGGCCAGGCCTCCATAATTTTTCTCCGTGCTCTTTCATCATCTTCTCTCTTGTTCTGGCTTGTCCTCTCTGCTGCCGACCGGATCACCCTAACGATACAAGCTTTTTGTGCTTTGCACAAAGCGCTCAAAAAGAAATTCGGGATTTTCTGGATTTTTTAGGCAGCCGTCTGATTATTCATGAAATTATCTATACCTGTTTGTTTGTTTTTTTCCGAATTTCAGGTCTACTGGAACCTGCACTGAAGAGGATGTTTTTCTTTGCTGGAACCCTTTCACCCACGCGTCGGGTTTTGCAATAAGCATGTTTTGTATGTTTTTTGGAGCAAAAATCGTCATAACCGATCCTTTGATTCCGTACAAACATTTTCTGGAGACTCTCAAGACCCATGAGGTGAGAAATATCGGGTGAAATTAAGAATAACGGTCGTCTCTCCGAATAATTGACCTGTATCAAGCCGCATAAATTTACCAGAGAGGGGCAGACACTGAATCATTTTCATGGTAAATTTTTACACGAAACAACTTTTGCTATATAATAAATATTGAATTGCTATTCTTTTTTAAAAAATACCTGCATATTGCTGTGATTTTTTATTTACCGTAGCAATTTTGGAAAACTTGGATGTAAGGGCAATAACTCCCGTGTTCACATTCTCTTTAAAAAAAAAACCTTTTTTAGGTACAGGTTGTGATGCCCTTGACATTGAATGGCTCTTAAAATAATCAAACACATTTATAGGAACAATTTATAGTAAGATCAATCTCCCAGCTCTTGTTATATATTGTTTTAAATTATTTATGTAGTATCTACCTTCAGTGAGCATTCCACTCAGATATTTTGTTACAATAAACCTTACAAAATATATTTTAAGTGAACACGCGAATTACAGTGTTCAATCCACCTGAAAAAAAGAAAACACAATAACGTTATTTGCGTAGACTGTATTGTTAGTTTGTTTCCATATGTTCAATATATGCCTGCTTCGTTTGACAACAACCACCTGGTTATATCTAATGGTCGTTACTTCATTTCACGTCTAGACCTTAGACTTTTTTTTTCGGCGATATTTTATTCTAGGATAGCATTTGGTCAGTATAGCTAAGCTCAATAAAAAAAGCAGCTCATACTTGTGGAACTGGAGCTAATTGCTCTAGCAGAAACTCTGCTTTGCTCAATAAGACAACAAACTTCCAACAGACCTTGATGTCAGGCACCTTAGAACCAGTACCGAACTCGCCCTTAGATTTGAAAACATTGGTATGCTCGTGAAACTCTGGGAATAAACACTTTCATGCAAATACCATTTTTGTTCGCAAACAGTTTTGTATAATAAAAAATAACTAACAAGCGCCACTCAATGAACTGAACAGTTGTGTTCCCCGAAAAAGAGCTGAGAGCCAGACACCAATATACAACTTTTTTTTAATCCAAAAGCCGCACTTTTTATGACAGATAAATCGGGCGTGAAAATCAACGCTTTTCGTTCAAATCGGGGTTTAAAACATGATTTAAGTCGTGGTTTGAACCTCACCCATTTGACTAAGGTGACTTAAATAAACAATAAAGTTCTCCCAAAATCAGTACACTAAATATATTTGTCTGTTTACCGTTTTCTACTTTCCAGGGACACTTACAAGGAATGTTCAAACAAGAAAAAATGATATCAGGCAGCCGTTTTTAGAACGGGACCGAATGTCAGAAATTGCGCCTTTTTAGCTGATGTTATTTTAATTATATAAATCTTACTTAAATCATATAAGTCTGATTAAAATCAAACAAATTAGATTTGCCTGAAATTAAAAAAAAAATAAGGTTTTGTTTGCAACGTGTTTGTGAGTCTGCAATACTACAACGCAAAAAAAAAATCTAACAACTTTTGATTAGATTTTTACCAGCACCTTTGTAGATGTTTTCACTTCGAAAGACGTTAACATGGACAAAAAGAAACTGATGAAACAATCCGTGTGCTTTGCATTAGTTGATCAGATTTGTTTATTCGTGTTACCGTCTCCTGAACCTGTAACCCTACCGTAACCGTAGCAGACAGATAAGCAAGAGCAGCCGCCTCGGTGTCGGCTCTATTTTTTTATACGCGAATGGCAGGGCTTCAATGGGAGAGCCCGTTTCTAAGATTGACACCTTACTGGCCTCACATCTGTTAGAGCCAGTGGTATTGGTGTCTAACTGCACTCTGGGCAACCAATTTAATCGTGACTTAACATTGTTTTTTTTTTTTTAGGTTCTGCAATACGATATGTAGTTAATATTCTTCCGTCCAACCTACAACCCATGGAATAGACTCTCACCCATCAGTATTAAGCCAATGCAGATTAACGTAGTGCTGTTTTAGTTAAACTTCTAGAAAACAGTTATCTTTTCGGGACAGAAAATGTGTATTCATGCTGTACGCAGTATCCAAAAGGCACTGTATAATGTGATGTTAATTTTTTTTTTCTCTCTCAGGTATCTTTGTTTATTGGCATTCCGGGCCGGATGCAGGATATTGTCAATGAAATTAAAACACACAAGGAAAGTGTACCTCGTGTAAAGCGGATCATTGTGGGTGGTTCAATGACCCCGATCTCGCTTGCACGAGAGATTCGTGAAATCTTCGACGCGGAATCACTTTTCAATTGTTACGGCCTGACAGAAACGTTCGGCCTGGTGAGCTTCTCACTTGTTGGACAAATTACTTTCGACAATGGTGTACTTCCTGCTGCCGGCGTTAAATTTAAGGTATGCCTGAAATCGATCAAATTGTTAACGTTTTCTTTTGTTTGGCCAGTTTTAAAATCTGCCATAACCATGTAGTGTTCCGTTTAATATTTATTGCAATAGAGTGACCATGAACTTATCTGTAAGCGGCGAACGAAATATTTTGTAGATATTCGACGACTAATATCTATAGAAATTCCGAATCAAAGCACGCATGGGTTTATACATGTGAGTCAAGGAACGGTGTATCGTAATGCTTTTAGGAGCTTACAGACGTTCGATGTAACATTGTAACACCGGTAGGATAAGGTAGGGCAATAAAATGAGACAAAAATGTTCATTTCAATGGTGATTTTAATTTTTTGCTTTAATATAAAAAAATATCATGATGATATTTCTAGATGTACTGACTCTGCTCAGTAAATGTTACTTAACTGGAGTGCGCGAAACATTAAACAAAACTACAATATCTGAAAGCCGCATAATGTCTCATTTTGCCCCTCTCTGTGGGGCGAAATGAGACAACAATGAGACAACAATATATGCATTGGACCATCTTAGACACCCGAATAAAATGTATATGCCTCAGGAGAAACTAGGAGACTCGTGCGTTATTGATATGTGCGTCATAGAATGCCAGATTGACACGTTTTATCCCACGCGCATCCCGTTAGGTAAATAATTATTTCTTAAAAAAAAAAAAGCTACCATATATTCATTACCTTTGGTCCACAGGGAGCTAATAAAGGATACCAATTAAATTAAAGCTTATCTTGGTATTGTTGACCTGGCAAAGGTCGCCGAATCCTCAAATAAACTAACTAAACAAACTAACGTCTGCAAAGAACGGCGATCTTGATGGTGTGGAATGCTCGTAGCGGAAGCATTGTGGAAGTTAATCAAAACAACGTAGTAGACTCGTTAGCGTTCTTTGCCAAGGCACATTCAGGAATAAGTAATTTTACGAGAGAGCCATACTGCCGCAAACTGACGCTGCTTCTTAAAGGCCGATGACGTGGCGCCCTTCCAACGGAGCTTCACGGACTGCCACCAGGCACAATCTTAAAATCTGTTTATTAGTTTTAAGATTAGTTTTCTTGACTTTCTGTACCGGAACCCAGAAAGAATAGTCTAGCCTAGTGTTTCTGGGCTCCCCCTACTACATTGACCATACACTCTAAAAAAAGGGTGTATTATTACACCCTTTGTCTCATATAATTAATCCCAAAACTTCAGTTTGACATACAGCTTACTGACGTCGATATGACGGTACTAATTTTCACGAGAGGCTTGGTAACCGTGTAGTACAACTTATTAAAATAGTTAATGTACGTGTTACTGACTAAAAAAAATTAACGGGGTTTTCTTGGCCTTACAACTAAACCTCAGTGTTTTCTTTCTGTGGTCTTTGGTACGTACTTTAGCTATTTAATAAGTTATATCGCACCTTTATCAAGTCTCTCGTAAAATTTAGGGTCGTCTGTTCGACTATAGGGCGCTGTACGTCGAACTAAAGTTTTGGGGTGCATTCTATGGGACAAAAGGGTGTAAAGTGACACCCATTTTCTTTGGAGTGTTTCTAAACAAAGAAATAAGAGCGAAACGTATGTTTCCGTACCCCTTAAAGGAGGGATTGGGCGTACGAGGCCCATCGAGGCAATTTCCTTCGATGTGAAGGGATTTGCTATATTGTGGCCCAAGTGTTTCGTTACACTCCTAATAGAAGTCTGCTGCATGAGACTTCAGCCAAAACGATTTGTACTACTGAAGTGTTTTTAAATATTTTGTGAAGAAACGATTTAAACATTTCATGTCATGTTTTGCAAAAGCAGATGTTGTAAAGCATCACATCGTGGATGTTTTCATTCAATTCGTTTGCCAAGGCTTTCGTGCCCAGAGATGGCCTGTTGCGTTTCGATTCGTCATGAGCGCTTTCGGACTTTGCTTTAAGCATTAGGACTTGTTTTTCCTTCATTATTTCGCTCATTGAGTTCAGTCTATATATATTTCGTAAATTTGTCGATGAATTTTCAGGCTTTGCATGATTAGACATTTGTCGTTTTCAAAAAATGGTATCACAGACCGAACTTCGGAGTTTGATGGGCTATTCTATCGACTTAAACAGGAGGCTAATGCATATACGAGGGAACACTACTCAAGCGTTACTCGGAAGTATACTATGTTTACGGGACCAATCCACGAAGCGTACTTACTTTCTGAATGCTTCGTATGTTTTGTCCTGTTTCCTCTTGTCTAAAGAAGTGCCGCGCCATTGAGTTACCTCGGTTTACTTTATTTAGCATTACATCCCTCCTATATACAACTTTCATGCTAAGAAAATAGTTTTATTCAACTAGCTAGGTGTGCGCCTACAATCGGACAATTCACTATCAGAGTTTTCTTTTTACCAGTATTTCACTCGTTTTGGTCACGGTGGGGCAGCTGTTCCTTTCAGTAAATATTATTCTAAAAGAAAGCGATTGATGACCCAATGTTATGCCCCAGGTTATAGACATAACCAGCGGAGATTCTCTCGGACCGCATCAGAATGGCGAGATTGCGGTTCACGCCCGAGGCATCATGAAGGGCTACACTGGGCGTCCCAAAGCTACTGCTGAAGCCTTGAGCAGCGATGGATGGTTCCGTACAGGTACAACGCTCACCTCATCTTCGTGTGTTTTTTTTATTCAAAATCATAAGAATGACGGCATTCTCGATCAAACCCAAATATCTCTGTTGTGGCTGTATAGTTATCGGACTATACTGCAGCACTCTAAAAAAAGTCTGTGCGTCTACTTTCACGCACAAAACTCGGAGAGCCAATCAGCGCAACTTACGGAGGCAGCTCAGCGAATGACGATGCCGAAACATATGTTTAGACCAAAAAACGCAGTCTGAGTTGTGACATCAAGCAATGCAAGCTTGACGTTTTGCATTGCTTAATGTCACAGCTCCGACTACGTTTTTTTGTCTAAACACATGTTTCGGCATCGTCATTCGCTGAGCTGCCTCCGTAAGTTGCGCTGATTGGCTCTCCGAGTGTGGTGTGTTATGATGCAGTTCTTTATGTAACGTTCCCCAGCCCATACATTCTGAGGAATGCTTGCGCGTCTACTTACCCTCAAAACACTCAAAGAGCCAATCTCTGCGATCTACGAAATCAGCCCAGCGAATGATGAGGCGGAACATCCGTTTAAATCTAAAAATTGAGTCTGCGCTGTGGCATTACGCAATGCAAAACATCACGCTTGCATTGCGTAATGCCACAGTAAAGACTTAATTGTGACGTCTAAACAAATATTCCGACTGATCATTCCCTGATCTGATTTCGTACATCGCAGTGATTGGCTCTTCGAGTGCTTTGCGGGTAAGTAGACGAGCAGGTATTCGTTAGAGGCTCTAAAAAACGTCTGTGCGTCTACTTTCACGCACAACACTCGGAGAGCCAATCAGCGCAACTTACGGAGGCAGCTCAGCGAATGACAATGCCGAAACATATGTTTCGACCAAAAAACGCAGTCTGAGTTGTGGCATTAAGCAATGCAAGCGTGACGTTTTGCACTGCTTAATGTCACAACTCAGACTGTGTTTTTTGGTCTATAAACAAATGTTTCGGCATTGTCATTCGCTGAGCTGCCTCTGTAAGTTGCGCTGATTGGCTCTCCGAGTTTTGTGCGTGAAACTAGACGCACAAACGTTTTTAGAGTGTATAGTGTGTCCGTTAAGACCTGATGCTTTAAATGCGTATTGTGATATATGTGGACATGTCACAAGGAAAATATTAACCATAAAGCCAGTCTCAAAACTCTGCAGTTTGATGGTCAGCCAACCAAGTAGACAAAGTTATAGCGGGCTTTATTTATATATGAAGTTTTCAGATGACGTCACATTTCACTGCTACCCCACCTCGGTCGCCATCGCCGTGTGCTAGGTATGCGCATGGAAGCGTCCAGTGGCGCATTACTAGACACCTATCTGCGGTTCTTGAAGTATGTCATGTAGTGCATGTTCTTCTGTTTTTTTGTTTTTTTTGCGTGTTATGCGTATGACCGATAGTCATTGTGCATCTTTTAACGTCCGGCCATGCGCTCGATCGAGCGAGCGTTCGTTAAAGAATAAATACCTATTTATGGCGAGTTTTCATCACTTTTGACTTGTTTTCGAACTCCTCACGTGGCAACTAACCATACACAACACCTGCCGCAAATCGCCGATTTAACCACACCGATGTTGGCTGAGAGGTGACTAGTTCTCTTGTGGGGCATCGCTTCAAACTCAGTGGGGCGTTAAACTTATCAGTCAGAACTTGTTTTTAAAGGGAACTTATATTAAAGAAATGTTTTGAAGTGTCCGAATAAGGAAATAACTCGAATCGAATTCGAATGGAATATTGCCAAATAGTGGCCAAAAATATATGTTCGAATTGCATGTTGAATACCAGAACTTTTATTTGCAATGCACACAAATTAAAAAAAAACGCATAGCGAAAAAAAAAAAGCTTTTGTAGTCCTTTTATTGCAAGCCCACTCAACAATTAGCGGTAGATATTGCCGAAATTTGATTTTCTTTTCAGGCGATTTAGGCTACTACGACACTGAAGGACGGATCCATGTCATTGAGAGATTGAAACAGATGATAAAATGCATGGATAATGCCGTCGTCCCTGCTGAGCTGGAAGAGCTTCTGATCACCCACGAGGCTGTCGCGGAGGCCGCAGTCGTAGGGATTCCAAGCTCGAAGTATGGCGAGGCTCCAACAGCCTGCATCGTTGTCAAAGACGGCTTCGAGAAAAACCTCGACAGTGTGGCGACGGAACTGAAGGAGCTCGTTGCGGGTATATGTTCCCAATATCTCGATTTTGTTTTTGGTGGGTAATGAGCATGTCTATCTTGCACATTTTAAAGCGTAAATTATAGAAGTATAAGCACAAATTTGGTTTGGTTTCACCGTGCGCACAAAATCCTACAAAAATAACTACATGTCCACAATCAAATATTTAAAGTAAAAAACAAGAACTTCTATAAAATGCGGGTAGTCATAACGAGGCCACATGTTTTAGCGTAGATTATTATTATTTTTTTAGCTTTTATTTCTTTTAAAAAGTCATGTTAAGCTTTCGGGAAAGAATAAAATTCATTGTTTTGTTTTTACCATGAATATAAAAACACTGAATATTCGAGTGTCGCTTTTGGTTGATAGAACTATATATATATATATATAGAGAGAGAGAGAGAGATACATAGATATATATATAGAATATAGTAACACCTTTTGGCGGGCTAGTTGGTTCACGATTCTAGAAATAAAATAATATACTGTTGTGTCTGCGCCAAATAAACAGTTGGAAGTCTGCGCTCCGTGTGTCGTACTCGTTTCTACCTCTGTCCTCGTCCTTTACGCAGTTCATTTATTTCTAGAATAGATTATAGATAGATATAGATATAGATTATTGATATAGATATAGATAATAGATAGAGATTATAGATAGAGATAGATATAGATAAATAGATAGAGATTATAGAAAGAAATATATATATATAAATAGATATAGATAAATAGATATAGATAAATAGATGTAAATATAAATAAATAGATATTTAATCGTAAGGATTCGAGGTATTCAATTAAAAATTTGGTGGCACAAATAAGAGTGTCCGAAAAGGTTCTGGATAACATTTTAGAGCCGGCTATTATCTAGCGGGGTAGATGGCTATGGTACATTAACTTCCATTTAAAGGTGACTATGAAAGACAAAACTAATTAACTTACTTCCCAGATTGTCCAAAGCACGGCAGGAGCTGATGTGCTTTGTTTGTGCCATGCTTCTTTTCCCGATTCTCATAACCACATATGAACAAAAAACGTAAACGTCTTTGTGCTTTTTTATATGCACAATAATGGCTACATGAGCTTGCGGGTTATTAATTAGATTATTATGCATATTCGTTTAACCTTGGTCTCTCTTTCAAAGGTCAAGCAGCAGTGTTCAAGCAACTGTATGGAGGTGTTTTCTTCATGAAATCGTTTCCCAAGTCCGATAACGGAAAGATCCTGAGACGAGACCTCAAAACAAAGGTTGCCCAGGAAATAGAGAAGTTGAAAAAAAAGTTGAGCCCCTCAGGCTTCACAAGCAACATGAAAACTAACATGTAACCTGCAATAAAGGTGTTTTTTTTTAATTTTAATTTTAATAAACAAGAATTTAAAAAACATGCGCAAGTGCAGGTATTCAATGTGGAGGTTTCAATGTCATAACTAGATATAAGGAAAGAAAGATTTCTTAATGGTAAAATTTATAAAACAGTTCGCGTTTAATGGGGTCTAGTATAGTATTGGGATGATCCGGTCGACAACAGAGAGGACTAGACAGCGAGATAATAGAACAAAAAATTCACGAAGGCCGGGCCATCACATGAAGTCTGGCGAGAGATAGTTATGCTCGCCAGACTTCGTCTTCCATTTTCTGGCAATATACTGTAACAACGATTTCTACGCGAATGATAAAAATAGCGTCTTAAATTATTTTAAAAAACTGCAATTTTATTTTTTAGTTATTGATATAGCTATTGTAACTTATGCAAGTATGTACAAGAGATGTTCCAAAAGTAAATTTGCAGTGTGTTCTTGACCTTTTCGTTTTAAAATATATGTTTCACACGGACGTCCTGGCTCAGCACATGTTTCAACGATATTAATCAGCAGCCCCCCACAGATTATGTTAGAGCCTAGTTAACTGTTAAGAGCTCTATACCCCAGCTTTCACATACAAATAAAGGTGTAGTTTGAAGTCTGTGTACGATTTAAAAAGAAGGGGTGTACACGGCTCGTATACACCCCAAAAAATTCAGTGCGCTTACTTTCCCCTGAAGGATTTGGGGGAGCCAATTGCAGCAATCTAAGGGTGGGGCTTGGCGGATATTGACTGTAAATATGTTTGGACCTGAAAGAACAGATTTCACAGCGACATTGAGCAGGGCCTTTCAGGAGCTCACGCCATGCTCAGTGTCGGTGCGCATACTTTTTGGGCTTAGACACCACCTCGTCATACACACAGTTCTCCCTGTAGGTTGCAGCGACTGACTCTCCTATACTCCGTTTCAAACATCGCGTGCAACGCTGGGAAAGCTACTGAAGTAGTGCGCATGAAAAAACACACAAAATTGTGTTACTCCGCGAGATTTCGTGGACGAGCGGTACAAGGCGCTGCTCTGGCGATGCCGGCGATGCCGACATCTCGGTGGCGGTGGTTCGAATCCACTTAAAACGCAAAGGTTTTTTTTTTTTTTTTTTTTCCTCGACCGATTTTATGTGCAAGATTGTGCGTATTGCGGAAGTGCATATTTCAATTCCTCTTTTCTTGTTGATTTTTATTTATAAGAAGGTAGACTAGGGGCTGGTGTTCCGCTCGAACTTGCGCCGGCCTCGTCAAAACGGAAGAACGGTCGAGATCCAGGGCGTCTCTATTTAAAGCCGTTTATTTACATGGTAGCGTGAAAATCAGAGAGTACCTTGAGAGTGTGGTGGACGGTCCTTTATATAACAAATATTGTGATTAGGGGACCGCACTGCCATTGTTCAGACGGCTTGGCATTCCCTCGCGTGATGTGACTTCATGGAAGTTTCCTTCAGAGTCAGAATACTCGCCGGTGTATGAAAGAAGTCATCCAGACGGCAGTATCTCGGTGCTCTGTTGCCGGCGCCCACATGAACCGGGAGTGATTCACAATACACGCGTACACAACACACGGCACTCGAGATCAGGATCGAGTGTTGTTTCCTTTTCGAGGAAAGCAGGGGCCTCGGAATACAGGCACGGGCATGTGCGTCGTTTACTTAGCCGACCAAGGTGAAGGTGCCTCAGGCAGACGGATCCGCCGACCATGGTTACGGTCCCGCAGGCAGAAGAACCCAGACACTTCGGAATGCAATCACGGGCACCGCCTGCTGTAAGGTCCCGCAAGCAGACGGAGCCGTAGGCACGATTCATCACCGACACTGTTCCTTCTTGAGGCTTGTTTCACTTTGAAGCCATAAGGCCGATTTCAACACCAGAAATGACAGGTGGCAGTTCACAACACTGTCCGCGTGCTCGGAACTTTCACGTTGCGAAGTCTTCGCTTCGGGACGCCACCTTGCCAGACACTCCGGTGTCGTTACTGACCGTCTCCAGGACCTCACGGACCGACGTCTCCAGGAAACACGTTCTTGAACTCGCGTACACGTTGGCGATCACCTGCTTGCACTTTTGCGAGATCTTCACACAACGAATCTTCGAAAATATCCGAGCAGGAAAAGAAAGCTTCCCGCCTAAGACGCCATCTTCACGAAACCGGCGAGGCAGGGGCAGCCGCACAACCCGAAAACCCGAAGCGAGTGCGAGTGCCGCACGAACGAAAACGGAAAATAATTTGGAGTAGTTTACATTATCTTTTCCTTTTTATTGAAAAAGAATTGGTGTTCCCTCGAAATCATAACGCCACTATTAGTTACTAGCTCCAAAGATGTACACTTTTCGACTTTTTTTTTTTTTTCAGGGGCCGCACTATTTTGTGGTGCGAACGTAGTCGCGGTCGGCTGTGCAAACCGGCGCGCTAGCTTTGACTACATTGCACGCTATGTTTGAAACGGAGTATAAGTGTTTTGCGGGAAAGTAGACGTTTCAGATCTCTTAAGGTGAATTCCATTGGTAGATCCGGAGCGCTTTCCGAAATCAGCGAGGGATTTGAAGTTTCGCTCCGTGGGACCCGCTCCAAATCGGAGAGCTGAAGATGGACTCGCATTTTTTTGAGCGACCCGCCCGAGACGATCGGCCGCTCAAAATGGCCGCTGCTCTAACTTGAGGAGCCGACCAACGCCTCAGGCGACCGAGGTTCCCAATGACCAGCCACAATCCTGTTTCGCCATTTCGTTCATGTTTTTGGGGTATTCGGAAGTGTTCGGCAAGATACTTGCTCCATTGCGGGTAGTAACGGCGCTGAGGACATGCTGAGGTTGGAACACGAGAAGAGCTCTTTCACGCTCCACTCCAAACACGCTCAACGACGCCACTGCTCCAACAGACGCCGGTATTTTGCTGTGTACTGCGGAGCACCAGGAAAGCAGATGACATTTTTAAGTATCAAGTAAAAACTTGAATTCTTAAAGACCTTTAGAGAAACCACATCACGTGCACGATTATGCCTACCATGTTCTAACATACGGCATACGCTCAATCTCAAATGTCTACCTCAAGGTCCTCATATATTGGCGACTCGTGCGACGTCTGCCACGTCAACGGACATCTCTTCAACTGTCGCCTGCGCAGCTGCAAACCAGAGCTCTTCCTTATCAGTCGAATGAGCTTTCAGCTCTCCTGGGACCTGTAAAAAAGAAAAACCGAGATGTGCATTCAGGTATGCATGAAAAATGGATCTCTGGGTCTCTGGATCTCTGGGAATATTTGAACACTTCGTGCGTTTTTCAGTGTGCCCATAAACAGCTTCGTGGCATTCATAATGGCGCACGCGTCTGTACTTATAAACTCCCGAAATAAGACCTGTGCCGGTGCTCGAAAAAGCTGAATTATATTGCAATTGCTTTACTAATAAACAACACAGTCTACGTTACATATTGCTGTTCATAAGACTGATAGATTAATGACTTGTTCGTTGATTCAGTTATCATCTTGCCACTTCGCTCATATAATTATGCCTCTATATGAAACTTTAATGCCAGGTGAACAGCGTTTTGTTCAAATAATGTTTGCTTGTCGTGTTTTCCGTTCCTCGTGCTCATGTATAACCATAATTTAAGTCAAAAGGAAAAAAAAGAAAAAAAAAGAATGATACCTCTATTGACGGTAGTGAATGGTTGCGGTTGTGTCTCAGGTTCGAGAACAAAGGAAGGCCAAATTTCTATGGAAACGAATTTATTTTATTTGTGATTGGACTGGATGACAGGTCCACGTCCCGGCCAACAGACTCTTTTTGAGGAGCGAGGAACAAGACGGAGCTTGGTATAAACCTAAAACAAACGAATACTTAAAGGGACACTAAAGTCATTTTTTGAAAAAGGTCGTTTCTGATCTTATATTGTTTAAAATGCGTTAATTCCCACATATACCAAGTCCTATATTACGAAACCGCATATTCATGTCAGGGCAATAGAAAAATACATGGACTCTTTTTTCTCGCGGACTACACTGTGTGGACCGATGAAAGCCCCCCAATAAGCGCAGATTTCGAATGATTTTATTATAACTCGTATCGAAGAAAGTTTGATAGGTACACATCCGGATAAGACTCCTCTTTTTCTCCGCGGGCGAAGCCATCGCTTGCAACTTGCCGACAAGCGCCCTTCGTCGACCACTTCACTCGGAAGAAAATTCTTCCCAAAAGGGTGTGTCGCGATCCTTGAACACACTTTTAACGAGGAAATAAGGTACGCACGATTGTGATTTCGGGTTCATTGGGATGCTTACAACGTCTAGATGGAGCTGTCACCACAAAAGAACGATCCCAGAATCGACTTCAGTGCCCCTTAACGGGGTACTCCGACAAATAAAAAAAAAACTGTTTTCTTTTTTTTTAGAACGCGGACGTTCTTAAAACGCACACACTAAACGTTTTTTGTTTTGATGCCAAGATATGGTATAAAACCTTCAAGGTATGAAAACTAAAAAAATTCCGAGGACACCCAAGCACTTCTTA
Organism: Ixodes scapularis; assembly: GCF_016920785.2. Lineage (NCBI taxonomy): Eukaryota > Metazoa > Arthropoda > Arachnida > Ixodida > Ixodidae > Ixodes > Ixodes scapularis. The sequence continues at coordinate 574,504 of NW_024609953.1, read as the reverse complement.
TGAGTTGTGAATGCGAAAGCATAAATGTCGTTCTTCCGCTCCCTTATATTTCGTCTGCTGTGCACTGGCGTGGACGTCCACGTTTCGCTACATCCGAGGCTGCGGCCGGCGGCCGAGCGCGCGCTCTCGTGAAGCGGCCGCCAATGGCTATCTAGGAGCCGTTTTGCTCAGCCAATGGGAGAATGGGCACTTCTTTCGCGTTTCTTCGGGGATACAGACGTCGCCGGCTCCGTTCCATAAACAAATTAATGCTTCCGCAATTAAAAAAAAAATATATATATATATATATATATATATATATATATATTGTGAGGGTGAATATGATATATATATTTGAGGGTGATCTGTTGAAGAACAACAGCGATGGCTGCTACAAATATGCCTGAAGAAAAACCTCCAGCTCGTGCAACACAACTGCGCGGGCTCCTTTTCGTCTTTCGCGAGTGTCCGTCGTCGTCGTCTTCGTAACATTTCCCCCCCGTGGTGGTAGGGCCGGTCGTCCGGCACTGGTGTGTTGGTTAGGTTGAGCAGAAGTACGGTTTCATACGATCCACGTGAACGATGTCCTGGCACCTCGAGCGATGGTCGCGGGGCTGGGTCACGGGCACTATCTCGTAATTGATGTCGGAAAGGCAACGAACAATGCGATACGGCCCAACGAATTTTTTTAGGAGCTTTTCGCATTTGCCGGTTTGGCGAAATGGTGTCTTGAGCAAGACGAGATCACCAACATTATAAGAGACTGGTATGTGAGTGTCCGCATGGCGAAGGTGTTGTTGTTGTTGGGACTGCAGAGTTTGCAGTCGGGCAAGTTGGCGGGCATCTTGGGCTCGGGACACGACGTCAGATGTGTAAGGATCCGAACAATTTTCCACGTATGGCAAAACAGTGTCAAGAGTCGTGAGTGGATCACGAGCGTATAAAAGATAATACGGCGAAAATCCTGTAGTTGTTTGTCGGGCGGTATTGTACGCGTAAGTAACAAAAGGAAGGATTGCGTCCCAGTTGGTGTGGTTTTCTTCAACATACATTGACATCATGCTTGCTAGTGTATGGTTCAGTCGCTCGGTGAGCCCATTCGCCTGCGGGTGGTAAGCAGTTGTTACATGATGGACTGTACTTGCGAGCTGCAGGACTTCATTGAGAAGTTTGGCAATAAAGGGCGTGCCTCGGTCACTTGTGACTGACTGTGGAGCGCCATGGCGTAGCAGAATGGAGTTCAGAAAGAAGTTCGCAACCTCTCTTGCGGTAGCATCAGGAACTGCCTTAGTTTCAGCATAGCGGGTATTGTAGTCAATGGCTACAATGACCCATCGATTGTTGTTTGCAGACGTGGGAAATGGGCCCAAGAAGTCAATTCCAATTCTTTGGAAGGGGTGGCTAGGCGGTGAAAGCGAGTGAAGTGTTCCGGGTGGTTTTGTCGTTGGGTGTTTTCTTGTTTGGCAGTCGTGACATGATCGGACGTATTTGTTGATAGCGCGATACATTCCGTTCCAGAAGTAACTGGCTCGAACTCGGAAATAGGTCTTGGAGAAGCCGAGGTGCCCGGAAGTTGGGTCCTCATGATTAGCGCGAATAATGTCGTTTTGAAGAGAACGGGGAATAACAAGAAGCCAGGGGCGTCCTTGCGGTTCATAATTTTGCCTGAAGAGCGTCGTCCCGTTGTGAAGCGCAAATAGACGCGCTATGCGTGCTGTGCGTTGAGGGGGATGTGGGTTTGTGCCACGAAGATATTCAATTATTGGCTTAAGGAAAGGATCAGCCATCTGGGCTGCGGCAATGTCAACATGGGTCAGAGGAGCCGTTGCGAGGGAAATGCGTGAGTCTTGGAGAGGAGACGCTGCTGGAAGGGGGCACCGGGACAAGCCGTCGGCATCTAGGTGTCTTTTTCCTGATTTGTAGAGAACGGTGAAGTTGTAATCTTGAAGTTTGAGAGACCATCTTCCGAGGCGGCCTGACGGATCTTTAAGACTGGCGAGCCAGCAGAGGGCATGGTGGTCGGTCACTATGCGAAAATGAATGCCATAGAGATAGGGACGGAACTTTGATATGGCCCATATAACAGCCAGACATTCCCGTTCAGTGATAGTATAATTTCGCTCAGCTGGTGTGAGGGTGCGACTTGCGTATGCGATAACCTGTTGGGTGCCTCTAGAATTCTGGGCCAAGACTGCTCCGATGCCGTGTCCACTTGCGTCGGTGCGTATCTCGGTTTCGGCTCCTTGGGTAAAATGACCGAGGATGGGACTGCTTGTCAAAGTCAATTTTAGGGATCCGAACGCCTGGTTTTGCGATGGTCCCCATTCGAATTTGGGGTTGGTGCGAAGGAGCTTATTAAGAGGTTCCGCAACGTGAGCAAAGCCAGGAATGAACTTACGGAAATAAGTGCACAATCCAAGAAAAGCACGGACGTCCTTTTGAACTTTCGGGGTAGGAAATTCTGAAACGGCTCGAAGTTTGTCAGGATCCGGGCGAATACCATCAGCGCTCACTAGATGCCCAAGTACTTTTAGTTGACGAGTTCCAAATGTGCATTTCTTGAAGTTTAACTGTAGGCGGGCGGACCGGAAACAATCAAACACTTGTTTGAGGCGGTGCAAATGTTCATTAAACGTCCCTGAGAAGACGACGACATCGTCAAGGTAGCACAGGCATACATTCCAAGTGAGGCCGCGAAGCAACGTGTCCATCATCCTTTCAAAGGTTGCGGGGGCGTTGCAGAGACCAAACGGCATTACGTTAAACTGATAAAGGCCGTCAGGTGTAATGAAGGCTGTTTTCGCTTTGTCAGCTTGAGCGACAGGTATCTGCCAGTAGCCGCTTCGGAAATCCATTGATGAAAAAAATGATGAACCTTGCAGTGCGTCTAAGATGTCGTCTATCCTTGGCAGCGGGTAAACATCTTTCTTGGTCACCTTGTTTAGACGGCGGTAGTCCACGCAGAAGCGCCACGAGCCATCCTTCTTTTTAACGAGAACAACGGGAGATGACCAAGGGCTGAAGGAGGGCTCAATTATGTTGTTCTCCAACATTTCGGTGACGTGCTGTTGGATGGTTTTACGCTCCATAGGTGAGATTCGATAAGGTCTGCTTTTCACTGGGGATGCATCCCCGGTATCGATACGATGGTGCACCACAGACGTTTGAGCGAGAACTCGGCTGTCGAAGTCGAATAAATCGGAATATGCTGACAGAAGGGTGACCAAAGAGTAGTGCTTCTCGGCAGGTAAGGCGGCATCCACCATTGTTTTTATCATGTCGCTAGTGCGGCGTGCAGATGTCTGGAGACAACCAGTTGACGATACGTCTGTGTGAAGAGGGGCAACGATGTGTTCTTCATATCGGTTTATAGTTGCAACTTGAGTGCTTCGTGGAAGTATTTGCGGCTCGGGAGAGGTGTTAGCAAGGCAAACAGGAACGTGGCCTTCCACTATGGACACAAGGGAATAGGGAACGGCAACATTTTTCTTCAGAAATATTCTTTCGGAAGGTTCGACTAGTGCGTAGGTTCCTGTGATGGGTGGCTCGGGCCTCAGCTCGACGATGATGGCGGATAGGGGTGGTACAAGGAGGTCATCATCTGTACGAAGGGTCTGGGGTGATGAACTAGCAGGATCATCCACAGAATCGTAACTGTTCAATTCTAGCTCACCGGCTGCACAGTTTATGAGGGCGTCAGTCGACGTTAGGAAGTCACATCCTAAAATAACATCAGCGACGCAGTTTGAAAGCACAAGGAATTCAATGATGTAGGACATGCCTGCAAGGGACAGAGGTATGGTGGCACATCCTAGGGGTTGGACTAATTCACCATTTCCCACGCGCAATAAGTGTCCACTGGCTGGAGTGAGCACCCTACGTAAACGGCGACAGACGTCTTCTGAGATGCATGACTTTGCGGCTCCCGTGTCGACCAAGGCGACGAATTCGTGCCCTCCTATACAAACATTGACGGTAGTCGGCCCAATAAAAGGAGGATTTGCGTCGAATTGGGCAGCGCAGCCTGACCTCCGGTGGCAACGCAGGCTGCCCTCTTTAGTTTGACGACGGCGTCGACGCAACTCCAGCGCGGTTGAACGGAGAAACGGAGCGGCGGCGTGTTGGGTATGGAGAGGGCGACCGGCGGCGGCGGGTGTCTGATGCTTCGGGAGCATCGGTAGGATGGCGAGCGTCGGAGAGAAGGGCGTCAGAGGTGGGGTTTGCGTCGAAATTTCTTGAATAGCGAGAAAAACTAGCAGGTACACGATAGGAAGCATTGTCGGTCATTCGTCTGCGGCAGTAACGGGCGATGTGACCAGCTGCGTGGCAATAGAAGCATACTGGACGTTGATCGTCGGTGCGCCATATGTCAGTCCGTCGTCGTTGTCCGTAAGGTCGATATGGTGGTTGAGCGCGATCCAGAAATGGAGTCGTGTAACGTGATTGGATGTCGTGTACCATAGGGCAAAGTGGTGTTGATGCTTGCGTTGTCGGCGCGTAGATAGGGGGTACTACCTGGATTTGGTTCAGCGCCGTGCGAAGTTCGTCCTGTACTACCTTCTGAACACTTGCAGTGTCCATTCGTTGGTGTACTGCAACGTCCGGGGCGTGCAGTGGGGCTAAGTATGCCTGTAGTTCCTGGCGGATGATCTGACGAATTAGCTCAGGAAGCTCCGATGGCGTTGCGTTGTTTGTGCACACCTCGGGGAGACGCTCGAATGGACGTTTCATTATGCGTGCACTTTGTAGCTCTTCGTATCTTTTGCACTCCGTAATGAGCTGCTGGACAGTCGGAGGCGACTTCGGAGCGACGACCGAGAAGAGGTCATGTGACAGTCCTTTAAATAGGTGCCGGATTTTGTCGTCTTCTGTCATGTCATTGTCGACACGTCGGCACAGGCGAAGGACGTCCTCAATGTAGGCAGTAGATGACTCTGTTGAGGATTGGTACCTCCTGGCAAGTTTATCTTTGGCCTGTTGCTTGCGACTTTCTGGCTTTCCGAAGACTTCCGCGAAAGCCGTCTGGAATCCCTCCCACGAATCGATCTCGTCTTCGTGGTTATCGAACCACTGTAGAGCGGTATCTTTTAAAAAAAATACGACATTTGCTAGCTTGAAGTTGTCGTCCCACCTGTTATGTTGACTTGCCCGATCATAACTTTTGAGCCAGTCGTTCACGTCAGCTTCTGGCGCCCCGTTGAAAACTGGTGGGTCTCGTTGTCGATTTTTGACGGTCGGAGGGGCGGGTGCGCGTTGTTGGGTAGCGTTCCCGGTCTCGTCGGGCATGGTGGCCTGCGTTGATCGCCCGCTGCGGAGCTCCAGGACAAGAGAGGATGGGGATGGTCCTAACCTCCACCACTTGTGAGGGTGAATATGATATATACATTTGAGGGTGATCTGTTGAAGAACAACAGCGATGGCTGCTACAAATATGCCTGAAGAAAAACCTCCAGCTCGTGCAACACAACTGCGCGGGCTCGTTTTCGTCTTTCGCGAATGTCCGTCGTCGTCGTCTTCGTAACAATATATATATATATATATATATATATATATATATATATTGCATCCCACACGTTTCGGCGTTTTACGTGTTCACACGCATAGTCAATGCTAACAAATCACAAAAAAAAATTAAGAGGAGAACTTAGAGTCTGGTTGTGCGTGAACCCGTTGCTACTATGCGAAACAGCTGCACTGGAAAAGTAGATACTAACGATAAAATAAACTATCAAAGTGAGAGGTACGAACTTGAGTGCAGGCGGTGGTAGGGGACGCTCGGCTTCTTGCGTCAGCTCTCGGAACGGGAAAGTTTGTGCGTGCTTGGGTGAATTCCGGAGATCCTCCTCGGCGCAACACTCACCCATGAGCCACGAGCGCACACACATGAGGACCAGAAGCAACGCCACGATGACCCAGCTGCGGCCCTCCGAGCTCCTCTCGTGTCGCACGTACCGATGGTCGCTACCATCATTCCTGCCAAATTCAGCGAAGCACCCACCCCCGAATGAGTCTTCCCGAAGAACTGCTGAGTGGCCCGCTCGATCGTCGCGCACTTCACCACATTTTTGTCCCCAGTCTAGCCTTCGGTTACTGGCCAAGAATAGACCTCTCCCCCAAAGGGAAGCGTATTCCCAGCAGAGGTTAACACCGAGAAACAACCCCTCAGGCTCCATATCACATTCTTGGCGCGCGGGTATAGGGAGTATTCACTGGCGGCCATAGCTGTGTGCGCGAATGCTGAGCGCGCGCTGATGGCGAGCCTCCACAGTTTTTTCGCAACATACATTCCGCACCATCAGCACTGTTAGCAAGTCCCGTGTATTTGGTGAATATTTGGGGTGAAAAACACGCTATTTACACAAATTACCATAAATTTACACGATGAGTAACGGATAATTCGTTCAGAAATCATGCGAGGCTGTAAAAAACGTGTTTTGGTTCGGTCATACACGCATAACCGTGTAGCCGACCTCGATAACACGCATCGCCCCCGACGACGACCGCGGCATTGCCGGCTATCGAAGCACCGGAATGCTTGGGCACACACTTAGAAAGGACCGTCGAGACAAATGCCGCGGAAAGAAACATGTCTCGGAGACAGATATGCACCAAAAGCAATTGCGCCATGTCGCAGGACGTTGGCGAAACCCGCTCTTACCATGCTCGCCGCCATTTTCTGGTCGATGGCAATGCGGCTTCCCTCATGTTGCCCATGTTTGCATTTACTTTAGGGGTCTTGATAATAGTTTCTTACAGACCACAAATAAAGTCATGGGTCTAATTATTCGTTCCAAACAGTTAAAATAGATATAAAAAGCGTGTCCTCGATGTGAACACGTGACATTGCAGTTGGTTTCGTTTTTGCTTTAACCTTCAACTGCAAGCGATGTGGCCACGGCGCAAGCGCCTGCCGATGTATACGGTGGAAGCTAGAGCACTATATAGCTCCTACGGAGCCAGGGGGGTAAAGGTGGGTGAGGAGGAGTGGCAAATCCCTTGCGCCGACACCCGGGGTCCCGGGTGAACGATTGCGAAAAAGAGCGACAGAACACGAGAGAAAGAAAGCAACGTTGCCATGGTAAACGCCAAGAGTGAAAACTCTCAGCAATATAAACAGTGACCATTTAACGTTGGAAACTAAATTCTGAGCTATTCTAACGCTTATAAAAAGCAATAAAGTCATTACGCTGCATTAACTTCCCTTCTGTCGAAATCTCGGAAATATGGTGGTTGCGCAGTTTCGTATTCCTCAACCGCGCCCACCCGCGCCCCACCGGCGAAGCCGGGTATATGGTTTAGTTTAGCGTTAACGTGAGGCCGTACATCTGCGCGCTATGCAAAAAAAAAAAAGCTTCGAAAGGAACGCGAATATCCACCGGTAAGTTCGTGGATTGTTGAAGTTCACGAAACTGCTCCGATGATGCAACCGTGTTTGGGACCCCGAGGGTCTGCCTGCATGATCCGCCGCTTGCGGCAGCCAGAATGTATGGGAAAATGGCGGACCTTTTCCTCTAGAGTTAGTATGTATGATCTCTATGTACGGAGCAGAGTAGCGCAATCCTTTGAACCCCGTGTTTTGCCGACAACATGGCCGACAGAGCGGCTCGGCGCGAGTCACGCGGTACTCAGGGTTCCAGGAGGCGGCCCGCTCATGGGTGAATACATGGAGGTCGATACAACACGGCTGATTAAAAAATGAAAGGCGAGTTCACACTTTTCAAAACTAGTCTGCCGTGAAGTTAGTAAAGCACTAAACATTTTATCAAAGTTTTAATAATATCGGATGCGTGTGCAAATTTTCAGAAGGCAATTTCCAAGGCAACGGCGTTTGAAGCAGACGATTTTTGCTCGCAGCGGAGATGGGCTTTTCGGGTTGGCCGGAGCGGGTCACGTGAATGGTGTGACGTCGCCGTGTCGTCGCTGCATGATGCCGCTCAAGCAATTTTTTAAAAAAAAGTCAGGTCCTTGCGGGGCACAAAACTTAGCGCAAATTATTTTGAAATGTTCCATTATTATGTCAAAAACAATTGCCACTCCGTACACCCCCACAATACTGAAGAAACAGCGATTGTCTAACGTTCTCCATGCACTTCTGACCGCAGTTGGAACCTCCAGGCGTTCGCCGCTAGTCGCCGAGAGGCGGTGTTCTAGATTGCGCTACTCTGCTCCGAAGGAGCTATATAGTGCTCTAGGATTTACGAGTTACGGAGCCGTCGAAACTGACGGGCGGAATCAAGGAGGTTAGAAGTACTAGGAGGGGGCACGTTGCAATATTGGGGAAGCCTAGTCATAAAACGTTTAAACGATTTTGTGCCCAGCGTGACCGCAGATCTCTCTGGCGATTGGTGCGCGTGACATGTCACGTGTGAGATGGATGGTTGATTGTAGAAGGACTCCTTGCAGGCTTGCGCGCGCTCCGTCCGGTAGGTTTTATCAGATCGAAGGCTAGACTGTGGTGTATTCTAGTGCCCCATAGCAAGACGAAGGCTAGCTACGGTCACGTGATGTGGTCACGTTGGCATGGTGAGTGAGGAGAGTAAGGAGAGAAATGAGAAAGAGGCGAGGCGTCAAGGGAGCATGGCTTGTGGAGGCTACCCGGCCCACGTCATGCCCTCTCCTACCCTTCTATTCTCCATGGGCGGAATGGACCTTTTCCGAGAAGCGTTCTGCGCACGCGCGAGCGCCCGATGCCAAGCGGTGGAAGTCGGCACGAAAAATCGAGGAAATTCGGAATGAGGCTGTAGATTGACGAGTAGAACACGTAATTGCAGCATATATATAATTGTGTTACATAAAAAAAGAAAGTGGAAGGGAAGAAAAACACGACGTTTGGGTGAACGCTACGGATTTCCCTCTTTAAAGTCGCGTTGGGCACGCGACGCTGCTCAGAGAGCGAAGCAACTGGTAGCGTAGCTCCCATCGATTGGTAGCGCAGGTAGGTTACTTCCTCGATTTTTAGTTCGTGCAGCCATCGCCTGGTGCCGTCGGTATTTGGAAAAAGTCCATTAAGACGGCGAGTGGTCCTGTCTGCATCTATTCTCGTATCCCTGTTGTTTTGGCGTTTAGCATGACGGACGGAGCCGAGCGAGGAGCGACGCGGCGATGCCCGAGATTGTCGAGATGCGGAGTCTGCGAACCATCGAAGCGCGAAATCCGCGTGATAACGCAGAGCAGCGCTTGAGCAACAGTTCTGACGACGGAGATCGACATCAAAGGTGTCCCTATCGAAGAGCCACCTTGCAAATTGTTTGCGATCGCGGCGGTCGCGTCTGATTGTGTGGACGAATCGTGCTGGTGTTTCCTAACCGCGATGGGATTGTGTGGTGTACGAAATTGCAGTAATCGGTCCGAGCGGTCGAAGAAGTCGCCCACTGGTGTTTCGTTTCATCGGTGAGTGCGTTCACTCTTTGCTGATGAAACGCTTCATTGGCAAAGGCATCTTTAATTCACTAAATGACCACATGATTGAGAATGAACCTATGGAGAACAAGCCTATACGCGGTCTGTTGCACAGAAGCACCTGGACATCAGACAGCGAAGCATAAGCACGGTGTCCACAGATGAACTACACCAACAGAAAGTAAGGCGAAGGCACACCGAACTCGCACAGTTCAAAGGCCAGTAGTTATGTATATATAAGTCAGATTGAACAGATTGCCATGTCTTCTGTCAACCTTGTAATTATTTTGTCCGTCTGAAAGGGGTACCGTAACTATTTTATAAGTCAGTGTTGCGTTGAAAATCTATTGCTATGCGGTAAATAGGTGTTGTATATATTGTTTTAATTTTCGAAGTGATTCTAATGTAAATAAAATACGTGAATGAAGACACTTCTAGACAAGTGGAGCTAGGCTTTACTCGCGGTGACAAAATGAAGCTGCCTCAGCAAGGTAAGTTGATATCCCACGAGCACACAGCATAGGTTCACAATGATTCGTTTTCATTCCTGTGTTGGATCTTCCGAATTTTTGGGCGGACGCCTCGCATCACTAAATCATTTCTCGTTGCCGAAGACATCGCGATGACAACGTGTGCTCTTGTGCGTTTTCGCAAAAAAAAAACTATATATATATATATATTTTTTTTTTTTTCGGGGCAGCTTGGAAGGGAATGCTAAAGCGCACGGAAGAACCGCTGCCAAAGACCGGCTTGCTCGAATGCGGCGTCTCAGCTGAGACGGACTTAAAAAAAGCACTGTAAAGGTTGGAGCGCGCCAGCGCGTAAGATACGATTTAAGGTTGAGCGCTACCTTTGACAGCGCCTTCTTGAGACAGTCTTTGCTGAGACGCTGCTTCGAGCGAGCCACTCGACTTACATTACACGCCTCCTAGAGATTCACCAACGACGTAGGTGCACCGCGAAGGAGTACTTTAGTTCTGAAATTCCACAATTCATGCTCTATTCGCAGCGGTCGAGAATTACAAGGCAAAAGAACAACAAGCAGACGCAACAAATCCGACACCTAACGCCTCCGCGCTCGCTGCCTACTCCGTAAATACGAGGCAAAAGACAAGCAGACGCTACCAATCCGACACCTACCGCTTCCGCGCTCACTGCCTATTCCGTAAATACAAGGCAAAAGAAAGACAAGCGGACGCTCCCAATCTGACACCCACCGCCTCCGCGCTCACTGCCTACACCGTAAATACAAGGCAAAAGACAAGCAGACGCTACCAATCCGACACCCACCGCTTCCGCGCTCACTGCCTATTCCGTAAATACAAGGCAAAAGAAAGACAAGCAGACGTTCCCAATCTGACACCCACCGCCTCCGCGCTCACTGCCTACTCCGTAAATTGAACGTACCACAGCTAACCATAATAGCGCGTCTACTAGAACCTACCAGAAAAAGTCACGTGGCGGGGCCGACTCGTCCCGAGATGCATACCGTTTCCGGAAAAAATGTGAGGAGGGTAGGGGGAGAGGCGGCTTCAGAAGAAGTTGCCTTGCGGAGGCTAGGCTCGTGACGTCATGCCATCCCCCTGATCCCCGACGACGGAGCTCGCGGAGCGCGCTCCGCCAATACCACCTAGAACACAAGGCCTGCGCGTTTCCTCCTCTAAACGTCATCACTAGTAGATCCCCTCAGCGCCCCCTAGCTAACCCGGATGAGCAACATCGTCTGCTACATCGTCTGCAACATCGTCTGCTCCATTGACTGCTTCAGTGGTTTGTGTAGCAGATAATGGAACAGATGCTCATGTCGAGTGTCTTTTGCTATGGCATACACACACAGCGAAAAAGTACACCCCTGGACGTGTAAACCGTTGTCCCAGGGCGGACTCCCCAAATGGTGTTCGTTTTACACGCGAGGCTCGGTGTATTTCGTTTGCACCCGAGGTCTCGTGTAAAATGAACATCTTTGAACATGTACTTCGTTCTGCGATCACACGTCTAGGGGTGTTTTTTTACAATGGCGGCCGTTTGACGCAAGACGGGTTCGACGAGCGAGGCCCAGCGCTTTACACGGCTTTTCGCCGCAGCGAAAGCGTAGTTTGCACGTGTTCGTTCGTAATCGTCCATACGTGCTGAACTACCGCAAGCATTCACCCCCAAGCGCCGACGCCGTATCCATTACGGCGATTACGCGACAGTGGGAGCGACCATCGACTGCATCCAGCAGCGTGCTTCCCCATCGAGCAGGTCTCGTTCGCGTGGCGGTTCAGCCGATCGCCGAGGCCTCAAGCCGGTTGCATTGTCACCGACGCCGGGTAATTTCCACAGCAGTTATCTTTTCGCGACCACAGACATGAACTTTATTGAAAAAGCCCGTTTGCCGCGAGCGACGACGAATAGCTCCGACACCGACCCTACCCGACCGGCGTTACCGACGTCCCGCTCACCTCTTTACCGCGAGCAAAGTTGTACGCTACGTTTCGACGTATCCACTCATATCTCGTGTGTACGCAAATTTTGCGGCTTTCCGGGTACGAATCGGCTACCGAAACGGCCAGCGAACGAAGACGAACTGAACGCCGGCGCTATGCGCCATTTAAACACGCGGTTACTTTTCTACTAGACTGTAGCTATGTGGTGTGGTTCCTTACACATAAATGGACTACATACAAACGAAGCTAAAATAAAATTGGGCGGCTGCTTGCGCCACCTAGTGAGTATGCGGAAAACTACAAAAATGAAAGACATTTCGGCATTTGTGGAAGTGACGCTCGAACACGGACGGCAGCATACCAACACATACATCACAGCACATACCACAAGATCAACATACAAGCATCTACATTCACAAACAACGAACAGAGGCACTAACAACCCGACACTCCTACTCAATTGTAATAGAAACCCGCTCGGTATATATAGCAGACTTTTTGTTTCAGACGAAGGTCCGGTGACACCCCCCGTATTTTATATGAACGTAACGATATTACACAATTATTACTTACATAGTACGGCGACATAAATATAATTTGGGAAGGTACACATTTCTCTTAGTCTAGATTATAGCTAAAAGACACCCTATATTAAAAAAAAATGTTTCGAGCTAGCCAAAATGTAGCAAAATCTGGTTTCGTTTTCGGAAGTTCGAGCGCTCAAGGCTGGAATGCGCTAGCGAAGTGTGTGCTTGCTTCTGTCGAACTATAATCCATTGTATGACGCTCTCAAAGCTGCTGGCTGCAGCCCCCGTCTTGGTTTAGGGTTTGATTTACACGCGCTCCCGTGGAAATGAAATTATGCGCGCTCGAGTCGATATTATTGACAGCGTGAAGTATAAACCGAATGTAAACGATTTTGCGAGCGACGAGAACAGCGACGGCGACCCGCTTCGCTGACGCTCGGTCACTCGCGCGACGACGCAAGCCGCATGAAAGCGGAACGATGTCTTCTAGAAATCCAAAAACCGAGTGACGCGACGAGCGATAGAAAGAAATCTTCGTAATACGTCGCTGTCGCCGTCGCTCGCTAAATCGCTTTATGCAGTTCAGCCTTTATACTCACGCTAGTGCCGACCTGCATTACCCGCTGAGCCCAAGCAAGCGATAAGGATATTCAAATATGTCACAACAGTGGCGTGCATTCGCTAAGAAAACATATATCTCAAATTCCTGCAGTTTGACGTCGGGATCCGTTACTTGTTCTGCTGTCACCTTGGCGAAACGGTCACTAAAGAGAAACTAGTCAGTTTGTTTTATCAGAAATTATAAAAACCTTATCTAGCCACTGTTATGCACAAAAGCACTCTGGAATTTCATATAAATAGTTTAGAATAAACTGAACACAATCGGTAACTTAATTTTCCAAGCATAATAATAATAAAAAAATCGTAGAAAACAATGTATTTTTAAGGTGTTTCAAATAAAAAAAACTGAAAAAGGAGCCTTATTTCAGCTGCACTATCACGTAAATACTTTGGGGGAAAAATATCTATTGAGAAGTAGGTTTTGCAATCTCTAATTTGCTTCTTTCAACTTTCCAGTTACTTTATGCGTACTTGCAGATTGTATCCTGACAAATCTAGACAAAATGGTATAAAAAGTAACAGTCTATATAAAATTTATAGCTTAATTAAAATCACATTTGTTTGATAATGTTCAATCTTAAATATGAGTTTTAAATTTCACATCTATTATTACAAATGATTGAATTACATGCTGCTTGATGCATGCTGTGCCGCCCCCCCCCCCCCCCCTTTTAAATATATATATCCTGTATATTTGCTGGTTAGTTGTTGTAAACCTCTTAATGTCGTGTTATTTGTTTGTTGTTGTAGGTGTGTGAACGCATATGTTGTACCCCACTCCTACTTGGGCCTTCAATGGCCAGTAGTATCCTCTAAATAAAATTAAAAAAACAAGTGAGCAGTAAAAATCTGGAAGACAAAAGTAAACACAGAGCCGTGCAAAAAGGCATTCAGTATATAAAACAGTTACAGATATGGGCCTCTGGCGGTCCATCGGTTCAGCCTCCACACCGCCTAAAGGCGGCAGTGTTGCAATATTACGAACCAGCGCACAGGTAGACAGTTACCAAAAATCCAAACACAAAAAACTCACATCAGCGCTGTGCGAGTGTATATTTTTGTGTATTTGGATTTTGAGTAACTGGTCTACCTGTGCGCTGGTTCGTAATTATGCCGTACCAACTCGCCCAATCTGCCGTATTAATAGTGTTGCAAAATACTTAGATCAACTATAATGCTAATGACTGCAGTGTATAAAAGCAAGCTACTCGTCGGAACGAGCTTGACGGTACGAGAATAAAGAGAATGTTTTTACAGTTAAACTCGGAGTCTGTTGCACCGTCTCTTCCATCCTCAAGATCGAAAGTGCTACAGATTGGTGACCTGGACATGATGATTGACTCCGAGCACCTGCTATCCAGGGGAATGTTCTTCGTGGCCAAGGGCACGGCAATGGCTCTGCCTTCTCGGACGAAAATGCAGTAGGCACATATTCAACTTTCTCAGCCTCCACATCTGCAGCGCCTCCGCAACCACCTCTGCTCTGTCGCATCTAGCACCGGCATCTCCCAGCAATGGGCTGCGACCACCTTGCTTGCCCCACCGGCTTGGCAAGTGAATATTCATCGACATCTTCACACTGTTCACAAGGCATGTTGCTAGCCGACCAGGGTCTCCTTATCGTTGCCATGTCAGGCATTCGCTCTCAGTTCGGTTCCTCATCTTAGGGGATGTTGCATCGGCCCCATAGTCGGCCGGCATCCCCCTTTCAGTCCGAGGCTGTACACTCCAAACTGATCGAGCCGGACTGAAAGCACGACAGGGTCGATTTCCCCCGTCTGCTGCCTCATTTCCTGACCTCGGCATCAACTACCATGCACGGCTTCCAAACGCTCTCTTTCCTGCTCTCTAATATGTCATCCTGCTTGCGGTACATGTCAACAGCAACGACACCTCTCTGGAGCCGCAATCACTTCAACAAAATCGTGCCATTCCTCACAGTTTAGAGCTGAGGGCGATAGCTCTGCGGCAGTCTATCGGTTCAGCCTTGGCATCGCCAAAGATGACAGTGCTACTCATATTCGTCACCACGAGGTCAACGACATGAGAATAAACAGAATATTTTTATTGCTCGGAGTCGGTCGCAGCATCTTTTCCGTCCACAACATCGTATACTCTATAGGTAGTAAGCAAGAGACACACTTCAGATGAAAAGAACAAATGCTCAGATCACACATGCCGCAGGTGTCCAAAATTATCCATCATGTTGAATATTGTTTTGGTTTTTTTAATTCTAACAGAAGACAAACATCATTATCGCGCAATCAAAATTAATACTTACGAAACACCTAAGTCGCAGTGTAAGTGCTCATCGCTGAGCTGCGGCTGTGGCATATATGTATTTATTTAAAAGTGCACCGATGATAAAACCTTCAGGTTTGGCAACAATACCGAGATTACAACGGTTGTTGTCCATTATAAAATACAAAAGAAATAAAAAATACCGGAAACAATGCAAGGTACAAATCTGCACAACAGGCTTCCGAATTCAACTACTTTGTCGTACTGGAGTTTGTTACAGTAATAACAGCTTTGGATGGGCTGTGAGGACAGCATTCACACTGAACTGGGTGCCTTGGTGACTATCACCAGTGTTGAGGAGTTGCCACTCCAGAGTTGGAACGATTCCGCACTTCCACAACCCTGGAATCGAATGTAAATAAAATGGTGGCAGCACTGGAATGGAATGGGAATGAAATTAGTAGTTACATTTTGCCCAGAATAGAGTAGGAATGGAATAGGCTTTGTTCTAATGCGAGCTGCTTAGATGCCGTCAAAGGGGCTTTCGAAACGGCATTATTGCACTTAGGTAACTGACGGTTTGGTTATCTGACTGCTTATGTTCCTTCGAGGATGAAAGTGGCAACCCCAGTGAAGCAACCCAAACTGTAGAGTTGTAGGCTGGCAAGGGCAATTTACTGGATCTTAATCCAGGGTAAGGGTTTTGTACCTCAGCGTTCCAAAAACTACCCGTGCCCAGCACTTTTCTATCTGTGTTGTCACGTGACACGACCCACCGGAGTAACCGGATCTATTTGGGTAAGATTGGGAACACAGCCAAAGTGTCGTTCCTGGTGCTGCGAGATGCAACCATAAGGCTGTTGGGACCATGCGTGATTACAGCACCAGTTGCAGGCCACCAGGCAGGGACAATGTCACACCGCCCGCACTTCGTTAATACACGTGACTCCTCACTTATTATGTATCTCGTAAAAGTGGAGGACATATACGGTTCTTTTGTGGAAAAGATGGGCGACTTAGTTTTCCTCTCTGTTACGAGGCTTTTACACCTGGTGGTGCGATCAATATCTGCAGTGCTATGTGCGACCAAAGCTCAACTTAGTAAAATCAATGATTGCGGGTAGGGTTTTGAATTTTGCAGTTGTCTACGCATTTCACAACGCCAGCTTTACGCCGACGTTATTTTCCGGTAACTTAGTACTAGCTGTCAAGTGCCATTTTCACAATTGGGAGGGATTGAGAGGAATGGAATGCAGCAGTTCAGCCATTCCAGGAGTGGGAATGGGCCCAGTTTTTCCTTTCCAGGAGTTCAAAGGAATGGAATTAGTATTAGAAAATTCCAATTCTCTGCAATGGAGTTGGGTGGAATGGGGAATCTTTTGTTTGTTTGCACGCCTAGAATGTTTGAGATGACTCGAGAATCTTGTTTGTTCGAGCTCGGAACCTTCTAGATACCTACGGGCTTACAAAAAGAGTTTCGCATGGCTGCTCGAGTCAGTCGTCCTTTTGTCGCTGTCAAAGTATGTGCGGTCTTTGTTACTTTATGTTTCTCGGCACAAGTTCGCTGCATTTAACACTGATCTGAAGTTTTATTAATCAAGTTTGTTTTTGTTCATGACATATTGGTGGATGTGCAGGGTAACGCAGTCTATGCCCATAAAGCGTACCATATGTGAACACGATAACTCTGAAGACGACGATCGTGAAGGCGACGTCCTTGAAATCATCCAAGGACGACTCCAACTCTGACACCAACGACGACCTCAACTATGGCCTCCGAAACGACCCGGACAATGAACTTGACAAAGCCCCTGGCTACCACACTTAGACGAAAACATCATGACGACTTCTATGCTGATGATGAAACGGACGACAACTCCAAAGACCAAACCCGGCTACAATGTCAACAACCAACCTGACAACGGCCTCGATGACAAACAGTCTTCAACCGTGGTGACGAGACTGATGACGACACTGATGATGACCCAGGCGAAGACTCAAACAATTTCATGGAAGACGATCCCGACTACGGCTTTGACAGTTATCCAAGGACAATCCGGACGATGACTTTAAAGGGCAACTCCGGCCGAAACTCGAAATTAAAGAAATTACTGGTATTGCTGTAGTGACACAAAATACGACCCCAGCCAAAATATTACGTCCGTGGGATGCCGCATTCTCAACTAATGCCGATAATAAAAATGTGACCCGCCGCGAGCCGCTGCACCTTAGCGGTCGGCTAGCGGGTTGCCGATCACTAAAGCAACATTGGGCCGTGACGTCAGTATCGTTCTTTTTTTCCTCCAAGCGTTACGCGGAGTGCGCTTCTTTGAGCCGCTACCACCGCTACTTGGACTTGTGATTGTCATGTTTAGCCATTGCTTTTATCTGTAGCCCGTGTAGCTTCGGTATAGCCTTTTGTTTATTTGCTTGTGAGGACTCAAAGAGTGGTTTTAGCGAGCAACTCGTAGCGCCCAAGACTGCCCAGCTGTTCCTTGAAGGATGCCGAGTAGAACTTGTAGTGCTGTGGGCTGCTCAAACAACCCGCTGCACAACCCGGAGGTGCTTTTTTACAAGTTTCCAACGTACCAGAAATTGAAGAAGGTGTGGGTAAACGCTGTTCGACGAGTGGACTTTGGCTTTTACGCGCCCAAGGAAAAAAGAATGCAAAAACAGACATGTACAGCCCTAACGCAGCAGCCCGTGCCGGAAAGCCTCAAAGCTTTGTGTCTGTTACTGACCCGCAGCGCGAAAGCGAGAGGGCCCCCAGTACTGTACTTCACTGGCAGCGCATCGTAGAGCAACGCCGCTCCATCCACGGAGCCCCGATGACAATTTAGGCCTAGCGACAGAGTACGGAAGACTGCACACACGGCGACAGCCGCTGAGTACGGTACTGAACGAGTTCACTCGTTTTCCAGTCGCTACCTTTTGGGTATACTAGCGACAAGTACGGCATGGCACACGCACGGCGGCAGCGGCCGCCGAGTACGGCACTGTACAAGTTTACGGGTTTTCCAGTCACTAGCTTTTGGGTATACGCACTAACTCTTCCTACATGTGCTGGATAACTACCACATATACAGAATTAAAATAAAATCAGCTTACCTCCTACCTTTAGACGGCTAGCGCAACAGAAGTAGCTGCTGATCAACCTGCATACTCGTTGAACGAGAACGATCCTGACGTCACGTTCACATAGCGGCTGATTTCTAGTGCTGCCAGGGCCTCGAGCGGCTAGTTTCGGTTTTGTTGGCCGTGCCCCAAACAAAACTTTGAGGCGTCCATATTTTTAAAACTACGCACAATAACGAGGAAAAAATTACACCTTGCAATTCAGGGACGCTGACTGCACTAAAAACAGTCATAATCCCAAAATTGAAAGTATGGTCCGGAGTTGCCCTTTAACGACAACCACGACTACAAACTTGACGGCGACCTTGATGATGAACCCGATGACAATACCTACGGCAAGTGTGGTATCTGTCACGAAGACGAACAGGACGACGACGCCTGGTATGTCACTCAACGAACGGAGGAAGTTTGCCAGCTTGGTCGCATTTTGATGCAAGCCACAACTTCCTGACGATGACTGCTACAATCTTTGTCACCACGACGCCCAGTTTCAGCCTGGCTACCCACTGTGAATCTAAACACCAATTCATCGTCGCAGCAAGGAACTGTTAAAGTGGTGCTTCGACCTCAAGGTTATTCGCTACATGAGACCTAAGTTGTAAGTCGTTGGCCAATGGCACATCAACATTGTCACGCTGCCCTCTGCGACCCGTAGGCGATTCACGTCTTCCGACTCAACTGAACTAGGTATGCTCGGTAGGACTGTGAAAATCTGCTATTTACGAGACTCTGTATTTTGACCTAGTCTTGTTTAAGCTGTTAATTTAATTTTGTGTTGCATAAAGACGATGAGTCTTTCACAAGAGGGGAGTAATGCCACGTGCAAATAGCCGAGTCAGCAGCGTGATCGACTCACATGCCGCTGACCCCGCCAGCGCATGTCCTTCTTCCTTTTGTTTGCGTGACTGGAATGATGAGACGACTCTAAATTTTTTTTGTTCGAGCTCAGAAACTTCTAGATACCCACGTGCTTACAAAAGTACCTTCGCTTGGCTGCTTGAGGCAGTTGTCCTTTCGACACCATCAAAAGTCTTTGTTAATTTATGTTTCTCAGCACAAGTTTGGCGCATTACACACTGATTTTAAGTTTAATAAAGAAGTATGTTTTTATTCGTGACAATATTTATATGAATTTTGATAATTCAATCTTCTGATATTTCAAACTAAAGTGTGTGGCTTCCAGGGCCCGTTTTCTCAAGCGCTAACCGCGGCTAAAGTTAACCGTAGTACCTAGGAGAGGGATTTTGAAATCACGTGACTGGCTCGGCAGGAATGCAGGGAAACATGGCGGTGCCCCGGTGAGTGAGCGCCGCTCGCTTTGAAACTAATATGTCGTTGTAGCTGCAATATTGGGTGCGTTAGTCAGCAATGAATGGTGCCAGAGGCTTTCGCTTTGCCTTACCTCATTTAAATCGCAAAGCATGAACATATGACCTCGCCGCATTTTTTAGATAGTCTTTCGATTCTGGCCATTCCTAAGTCTAAATGAACGCGATAAATGTTAGCATGGCAATGTCTTTGGAAAGTGGATTGCCTTGACTCAATCGGTCGGGTATTAATAGCACACAAAAGCAGACAGCGTCCCAATAGACCATATTAGACCTTTCTCTAAATTTCCCAAGCACCGAGGTGCATGCTACAAGTGTAGTTACACGCGTTGCACGTGCTGGCGTCTGAAGTAGTAACTGTTCTAAAGCAAAAAGTCTAAAACAAATTTTGTCTTGCACGTGCGTTGGTCAAATATTTATTATGATTATTTATTCGAATCTTTTATAAGAGGAAGGCCAGTGCGCGCGGACCGCAGAATTATACTTTCAGCATTCTTCTCGATGCTTGGGTAATTTAGAAAAAGGTCTATAGGGTTGCTGTTTGCTTTTGTGTGCAATCAATACCCGACCGATAGAGTCAAGACAATCCACTTTCCAAAGATGTTGCTAAGCCGACAATTACCACATTCATTTAGGCTTAGGAATGGCCAGAGTCGAAAGACTATCTAAAAAATGCGGCAAGAGCCTTGCTCATGCTTTGTGATGAAGTGAGGTAAGGCAAAGCGAAAGCCTCCTGCACCATTCGTTGCTGACTAACACGCCCGGTATTGCAGCTACAACGACATATTAGTTCCAAAGCGTGCGGCGCTCACTCACCGGGGCACCGCCACGCTTCCCCGCATCCCTACCGAGCCAGTCACGTGATTTGAAAATCCCTCTCCTAGGTACTGCGGCTAACTTCAGCCGCGGTTAGCGCTTCGAGCAAACGGGCCCTGGAGTTTGAAATAATGAGAGTTGACTGTAAAACACCATTTTTGCTACCCCAAGTAGCAATTTATTTTAGTGTAATTTCTGGAATCTTTTATGCAGACCGAACACTTCTTTTTCAATAAGCTTGTCGGCATAAAATTTAGACTATTTTTTATAGCCTAAACGTAGCAAGCGTTCAAAACAAATACAACCTAGTGCATCAGATACACAGAAAACACAATATTAGCAAATGCTACTTTTATTGAACACATCCGGAGTTTCTGTTGGATACATACAGTGCTGTGAAGAAGTACACCATTCTTATATGAAAATAAGCTTCCCACCAGTGAAATTTCTCAAGTTGGACAGCCTTGTTGTAAGTCAGGCACGTTAAAGAGAACCCTGCCCAAGTTTTCATAGACACTCTTACAAAGTTGTTTCATCCGTACAATAGCGACTGCAAGGTATATGTGTAGAAACTTCCCAAAGTGCAAACATTATGTGAAGAAACTGCATTTCAAAGTTGACGTCCTCGCAACCCCCCCTATCGGTAGCTGCTCTACCGGCAACAATGAAAAGAACTATAAAAAGAACGCTGAGGCCACATAACGTAAGACATGGTGTCCAAGATTCGCCATGGACAGCATTGTTGGTAGTTGGACCTGTTTGTGCTCACTCTTTTACCCAGTCTGTCGATTGACAGCTATTTAGAGTGCATGATAGGAACTATTTGTGCTGTAGACATAAAAACATGTACATGTTGCCCCCCCCCCCCCCCCCCTTTGAATCTGGCAGGCGAGACCACTCGAAAATGTTTGAGAGTAGCTGTGTAGAACTGACATGTTCTAACATTCTGATGACACAATTATTCATATTAAAAGGTATGCTTAACCGAAACTCGAAGCTTGCAAAACAACACTGGGGCGGTAGGCGGGACGCTGCAAAACCCCCAAAACATCACACATACAGCACTATTTCTAACGGATGGCCGTATTTTTGGAAACATGTGGGATTCAACAAGGCCGACGAGACATGTATGTTGCGATTCTCATTCCCTCTCCTCTAGGCTTCATCCCCTTAAGCAGGTGAACCGAAGCGGGAATGAGAGAAGCGAGGCCGCTTCCCCTCATTCTAAAGTGTACCAGGAGAAGTATGATGTCACATTTCTTGTTTGATTGTGCCCTCTCCTTTCCAAGAATACGGCCATCCGTTTGAGATATTAATGTACGAGTGATGTTTCGGAGTTTGTAGAGCTCCCATTCAAAGCTTCCGCGGCCTTATTTTATGAAATCCAAATTTTGGTCCAGCATCCTTTTAAACAAGCTTTTTCAAATATTAGCATAATCAACATACAATTGGACAACTTTCTAACTCACAACAGCATCCTCCCGATGATGCCGTACAAAGGTTCTGCCACACACACCAACCGAGGGGATTGCTGCAAGTCCATCCACCCTCAACTCTTAGTCACCTTTGAGACTGAAGAACTGCTGTATGAGGCCCGTCCAGCCACTGCGCACACAAAGAGAAACACGGGAAATAACACTCAGTGACGAGCAAAGTTTCTGGGCGGAAAGCCCTCCATGACAAATGAGCACTGTTGGGTTACGGCAATGGCATAATACACAGGTTCTGCTTCTTGGATGCCTTCACCGCTGCGGTGGGTGGTCGTAGTTAGTCGTAGCAGATAGTGTCACGTTTGTTGCTCGTACCAAAACACCAAAGCCGTGTAGTATTCTTGTTGCCGAAGTTCATAAGCCTACGTTCCCGGTCTACACACACTACACAAAGCCAGCCACGAGCAAAGCTAGCTAACCCCGTTTCTGCTTCGGCGACAAGCCGCCAGGGCGGTGACACCGCCGCTGAAACTTCTGCCTCGGCTCTTCAAACCAGGGCCCCTCAGTGCACAAGCATGACACTTGCTAGGCTGCTCTGCCTGTACCAAGTGACACGTGCCCGCATGTTCCCTCTCATAATTCTTCTGACTGTATGTGCCCCGTATTGTACACGGCCATACTGTGCACATGGCGAAAGTTCCCTTTTGAAAGTGCTCCACGGTCGGCTTACAATGCTGCGAACACATAGCACATGACCACTATAGGTGACGACACTTGGGACACTTGCCATCCGTCGTTGTGGCGCAAAGTCGCTTTCTCAGTCGTCCTCACAAGGGGCAAGGAAAGGCAGGCACTGCATAAAAAATCAATACATATTATAACACTGGCTGTGGCAAACTAGTTTCAAAGATGATACAGTCATGTCTTCTTAATATGGACACCTCCGTACTATAAAAAGATTTTTTTTTCTATAATGTAAGGTGTTTATATGAGAAAATTAAATTTAAAACAAAAATTGGATAACAAGCATTACCAAACAAACAGTTTATTCAGCTAAAAGATAATGAGATGTGAGTTTGCTCTATCGCTTTAGAGCCGTTTAACATGTAGCACTACTGTCGTTTACAAGAACAGATACCCAGGCTGTAAAGTGATGATCGGCTGAATAGCAAAAGATGTTGCACTGTATGCACAAGCCGGATGTAATTGACACTTAGCTGCCGGCAGTTAGGATCCTATAATCTTATGATCGCAGACGGGAATTACATCTGGTGCCTACGGCTAGAATAATGTCTCGCTTCGTAACAGAAAAAGCACAAAAAAAAAACACAGGATGGAGAAACCGGGTGTCACAAATTCAGCCTTCTCTTCATTTTTTTAAATACATTTATGATCTTTTTTTTGGACCACTTTAAGTGTTGGTACGGACAAAAAGGGGGAGTGTGGTGCCACTTTTAATCTCGGTTCGTCCCGTCGTAGTTCCTTTCTAAGTCCCCAACGAATTTGCTCGTTTGCGGAATGGGTTTTTGTTAACGGGCAACGTAGATCATCCCAGGTCACAGTTTGTGGCTTTGACCTCGCGGACGGAGGGGTGCATATGCTGGCTCGCGTATGGTGCCGATTTGACATGCAGGGGCGCCGCAGGGATACAAAGATGTTTACGCTGGCTAGCGCGCTTTTTGAAGGCGGCGGCTTTGCTCAGTCTGCCGCCTGTCGTGTTCTATGTATCGGCGATAATTGATGTTTTTGGACTCGTACGGGGGAATGGATGGGCACATATGTTTGGTTGTCTGAAAAATGTAATAGGTTTTGCCATTTGGGTCGTTGCTGTGTAGCTTTGTTTTTCTTGAAAGTTGACTGACCCGAAAGGCGGGGAAACGGGAGGTTGGTCGGTAGACGAGCCTATAAAAGGGTGTTCGGGAACAAAGAAGGTAGTCCAACCCCAGAGCTGGCCGGGTCGCTACTCAACGCGGTTACTCCCTGCAGATGAGTCTTGGAACGTGTAATTTTTGGCTTCTGCCCTGCCTGTCGGACAAGTGTTTGAGTTTGTTGTGCTGAAGCGTGTGTGGCTGTGTGGTGCGCGGTGTCGACCTACACAAGCCTCTAATTGGACCGCTGGACTTCGAGACGCCGTTCTTCGGCCGACAACTCCAGACTACGGACTGCTCTGGACTCAGCACCTACCCGAAAGCTAAGCCTGGTTTTCTAGGACTTGTCTACTGCATTCTCTGGCTCTGAAGTATGAATTGTTGAATGTTGGGAAGATTTTTACACAGTGCTACTTTCTGTCGCGACTGTTTTGGGGGATTATCCCATGTGTGTAGCGGTAACGTTCGCGCTCCATCTCGGTTTGCTCTCGTTGTTAGTGTCGGGTTTTCGTCACTGTTTTGTTGGCTTATTCCGGTTTTATGAGCGTCGAGTCTTTTTAGTATTAGTTTCTAGCTCGCAGGGCTCCATAGCCTTGAGCTGGAGTGTGGTTTGTGTTGAGTGCTCTATTGCCGTGTACAGCTTAGTTTTTCACTTTATTAAATCTAATCTTTTGTTTGCTTATCCTCCCTGTGTCATCATCTTTCTCTACTGATTATACACCAGGCGTGGACCTAGCGCTAGTCAATGGTCGAACTTAGCTCTCTTGTTCTTTTCCCGTAATTTCTCGTTTATTCTCAGAGTGGATCATTGAATTATTTTTATTAATTTGAACCCCACTCCGTGACACCGAAACAGATGGGAAAGCACCACAACGTATTAAACTCGTCGAACATTAAATGTTCTTGAATTATACCTCACCCATGCTTGCTACGTGATGAAGCCCAAAGGTTAGTTCAATGCCAATCAATATTAAATGTCTTTAGATGGGCACCTGCTGCCCGATCATGGCCTTTATTGCAAAGCACTGTTCACACATTTGCGAGTCCTGCAGTGCCTTGTGGAATGGTGGGCGATACTTGCCGTTCCGCAAGGCACTGCGAGACAGATCAGGCTCAACTTTTGAATGTCGACGTGCTTACGGAATGCTGCAGCAAACCAATCATTCGCCGAGGGAAAAAGAAAGGAAGCTGCATGCCCCTGTGTGCTCATTGCCAGTGTTTTCTGCTCTGCTATGTACCCTGCTTGTGTGCTGTGATTTGCAAGCCAGCGCGGGATATATTTCCTTGATTTGTTTGTCTGTTCAGCTGTGCGAGGTTGTGATTGAAACAACCAAGAAGTATAGACCGCCATTCTTTTCATCAAGCTAAGGCTTCGCTCATCCGAACCGGGGACGATGACTGCTGTTGTTTACACGATTTTCGACAGCTATGTGGAGTGGCTTTGTGTTTAAAATTGCAATCCTAAGTGCAAAAAGACGTTACCGCAGACTATATTGTTAAAGGTTGATTTCAACTGGCAGGCTCTGGCTACAACCACCTTAATATTCATTCAACATTGTTTGCATTTCTACTTACCCGTGATGGCTTCATTTGCCAAACACGTTAGTGGCCGGTCACCTTACCAATGAAACTAATGTGCTGGTGTCTCCGGCGAAGAATTCCCTCAGGGCTACATGCAATGCACAACCCAGTTTGTAGCCCGTTGTGACTGAAAGCTTTCACACTGGGGAAACGTTGTTGTCACAAACGCAGTCAAAGAATGCGATAGGATTGAGGGAACAGGGGGATTGTCCAAGTTGCCTGACTGCATGAGCATATGTTTCTATCGCCACCGTGTTTCCTCCACGCAGGCGACGGAGAAAGCGATATAGAGACTCCTCGCGCTTGCCAAGTTTCTCTTAAACGTCGAAATACGAGACACCCAGCAGCGAAGTGTCGATATTGCCGGAGAGAGCGGCGGGACAACGATCAGCGCAGGATCGCGGCTTCGCCACTCTTATGCGACGGTGTCTTCGGTTTCCGCTCTCTGCAGGTTCCACCGGGGCGCTAGCCGTGCCTAATTGTGCTAGCTTTGAGCACCACAGTTCATAGGGTTCACAGCGCCCGAGCGAAAGCTCGCGCAAAATAACCGGCGAGCAGTCGAGTCGTTTCCAATCGACGGGGTGGCTAAACGCCGGTTGTGTGAATCGGGCTTAACGCCTGAGCCGGCTTGCCCAAAGCAAATCTAACGTTCTTGAATGCCATGTAATAAAAATCTGAGACGTGCTACATTCTATACAAACTTGATAAAAAAAAAATCAAACACTCACCTTCGGCTGCTACGTCCGCCGTACCGCTTCAAGGCAGAAGCAACATGGCGCTCGACGTTTTGGGGTGTTGGGCTGGGGTGTTTTCAGTGTTGCTTACACGCCTAGTCGTGTAAACCGAAACCGAAACACCAATTTTTACTACCCCAAGTAATTTTTTGACGATTTATCACTAGCAGAGCGTGTAAAAATATGCTAACGAGTGAAAATGGGGTGTAAACAGGCGAAATATTACATTTTCGCTAACAGTGTACGATGAAGTTAGACGTTCACGTGGAGCGTCAAATGCATGAGTGAAAGTGCCTTACTGCTGTGCGAAGGGCCGCAAAGCCCTCCGCTGGGCGCTGGCACTGGACGCCATTTTTGAGGGCGCTGTTCATACTCCGTTCATTCCTAAGCAGAGAACGCAGCCAATGCCAGAAGCGCGAGAGCTCGAGGTGGCTGCTTTGAAGCGTTCTTCGGAAGTACGAGCGCACGCTCGAGAAATGCTCGTCCCAAAGCCAGGAGCGCGTGCTAGCTGGCGCTTCTGGCCGAGGGAGTGTACGCATGCACGTTACAAATGACCTGCAAGCTCGCTATCAGCTCGCGCTCAGCAGACGCGCAAGCAGCTGTGGCCGCAAGTGAATGCGACGTAGTTGGCCGTGTTCCAAAATTTACTCGATCTTGCTCCAGGATAAGGTGTTTATACCTTGGCGTTCTAAAACCTACCCGCGTCCAGCGTTTTTCAATATCTGTCTTGTCACGTGACACGACCTGTCGGAGTAACTCGGATCCGTTTGGGTAAGATTTGGAACGCAGCCGTAGTTCTGAAGCGGCCCATACATACTCTCGTCAAGCTTCGGGGTGTTTGCCGCTTGGGGCGGGTCGGGGATCTACTAACGAAACGTCATGCGCAGGCCTTGTCTTCTAGGTGGTATTGGCTCCGCCACCGTGCACCGGAAGTGAGACGATGTCGTTTAGTTTAGCTCGAGTGCACTCTGACCGCCGGAGCGCGCTCGAGCGCGTTAACTTAACGCGCCCAATAAAAATCAACAGGTCGAGTACGTCACCGCGGATGTAGGCGAGACGGTGCACACTGTTTAAACGCTTGCAGTATCCACGAGTGCTGCCAGAAAAACGACGCCAACAGAGAAGAAGCTCGTGATTCAGCATAATGCAGTGCCACGGGCACGTGAATTTTCAATGTCGCTATAAAGAAATATTTAAAAAAAAACGCATCAGCGCCACATTAGTGATCACGAATAACACCGGTCACAAACTCCCAAGCCTCACCGCTCCACTCGACACCAACACGACATACGACAAGAATCTGCATCAAAACGCCCAAAGGTGAAGGCGAAGTGAAGTGTTGGGCGGATGTCCTTCACAATAATATATATAAAAAATGCTTTGCGCAAGTATAATTTCCATTGATTATTAAATACGTAGTGATAAAATCCCAATCATTTGTTTTTCTATCTGATTCAAGCGAGTCGGACTGCTCATAACACTGGTCGAGCATGAAAATAACAAAAAATTTAACTTTTTCATGGCCGGTTTAAGATTTATTGTTAGTACATCGTTGTTTTTTGCAACGAACTAATTTTACAGATTTTGCCTCCATATTTTTTAAATGCAAACAGTTCTTACGTACGACTGTCCATTGTGCCGTGTTTTGTGTCTTCTTCTATAAATCTGTAACGGTCAGCAACCAAAGAAGAGTACGATGTTAATAGGAAGTGTTGGGCGTAGAGTCGGTGTTGTGTTTGTGTATGTGTCGCTGCTGTGTCCTACGTGGTGCTCGTGTTGTCTGTAATGTATGTAGAGTTGCAGTCTACTCGGGATAGTTCCCAGCAGACTCCTGCTTTTTTTTTTTTTTTTTCATTGGTTGCTAAAAATCTTACTAGGTGGCGCAAGTTATCGCCCGATTCCAAGTAGTTTGCTTGAGTTATTTATCCATGTAAGTTTTTTTTTGTTTTTTTTTTTATCTAGTGGTTTTGTTGTAGTTGCCGACTTTACCGACCGCCGACGATGCACGTACGTACCTTTGCACGTACCTACGTCCGCCGCTTGGAGACTGTTTAGTGTGCATAAAAGACATCGAACGAAAACAAACGCGCCCTGTGTGCTTTCAGTTCGGCTGAAAGGCGCGGCTCGCTGGGCTCGTCTCTCGCCTGTTCTTGGCTGCTGGCCGCCATGTTTCATAAGGAACACGTTGAACCGTGCTTCTCGGAAGGCAAACACGGTGTAGCGTGCTAAGTTTACACGGAACCTCATATGTGGACGAAAAACACAGATGGCTCCGTGTAAAACGAATACGTTTCGACGTGTCCGCTATGGGACAACTGTTTACACGTCTGGGCGTGTTATTTTTGCTAACAGTGAAGAGTGCCGGTCTTAGCAGCCTATTGATGTGAGCTCGTTCTGAGCATGCGTACTAAGATCCCTCGAGGGCTTCCAAGATGGGAACGAGTGGCCCTGCACAGACTGCAAACTCGCACTATGCTAACTCCCGCTGGGCTTGCCAAATTCCACAGGCCAACAGACCAGGAGGACACGGGACCTGACTCAAGATGTCCCCATTGCAGTGTCCCCGCGACTTGTGACCACCTTGTATGGTTCCGTCCAGAGACGTCAAACGAACGGGCGGCGGCGATCAACAACCTGCCACCTTCCTTTCGACCGAAGACCCTATGGGAATGGACCCACCCGAGGTCCTCAGAACCCGCGGATAGGACAGCCGTCTTTTCATCCATCATCTCCTACCTCCGGTCCTCCGGGATCGGACGGTACATCTGATCCATCGTCATCGCTACCTCCTTTTTCCCCTTCCCCCACGCCACACGAGGCCCACAAGCCAGAGGCGTGGTCTTTCATATAAACGTTTCAATCAATCATGCGCTCTAAACAGCACCCACAAATATGGCGTCCAGTGAATACTCCCTATACACGAACTCAACTCTGACGTCATGGCTCGGTGGTGGCGCGTCGGTCGCACTTCCGGTCTGGGGCAGTGGGCAGAAGTCCCCATGCCAGACGTACCAAAAGTGTCGAGAAAGGTTTGAAGGTCAGTTTTCACGTGCTCGGTTCGTCCGACAATCTGGATATGTGCCGTCAAAAGGGAAAAGCAGCCCTTACAAAAATGGCATATCTGGACTTATATAAAAAAACACAAATATGGATATATAAAAAATTGGGCAGATCTGGCCATATCAAGCATATCAGTTTATACAAGCCTTATATAGCCAGATCTGCCCAATTTTTTATATATCCATATCTGGGTCTGCCAAATAGGGGTATATCTGCCTCCCATATCAGGGTGTTTTTTTTTTTTATTCTTGCAGATTTGTTTTTAAAAAAAAAGTCATGAAAGCTACACTTATGCGGCTTCTGCGAGTGAGTTATATGCCCAGGGGAACATTACCTGGGCGCTAAGCTTTGCGATTGCTCGGCTAGTTAATTAAAATTCACTAATGAACTTCCCAATTAGTGAAAATAGACACGCGGTTCCAATAAGCAGCTAGCGGGGCGTCGTCCAAAATCCCTAAATCAGTCATTTTCAGTGCGTGAGAAGCGCACTAAAGTTACCAATCGTGGAACAGGTACAAGGCTAGCGGCTTTGGTAAAACGCCCGCGCAATTTTTTTATTTGTTATCTAGCCCCAGCCTTGTACCTGGTCCACGAGTGGTAACTTCAGCGCACTACTGCGCTTCACACGCGCTCAGTCTTTCTAAAAATTACTGGTTTAGGGGTCTTGGACAACGCTCAGCAAGTTTCTAACTGAAACCATATGTCTATTTTCACTAATTAAAAAGTTAATTAATGAATATTAATTAATTTGCCGACTAATCGCAAAGATTAGCAAACTACATAACGTCCCCCAGGGCGTATCACTCTCGCACAAACGGCATAAGTGTAGCGGTCACGGCTTCTTTTAAAACAAATCTGCAAGAATTAAAAAAAAAACGGTATCCACCGTGCTGGTAGTTGACTCTTCGACCCTCCACAGCGAGAGCAATGGTAAGCTGTGCCGCGCTCGGCTGTAGCGATCACCCGGTATCCCGACGATCGTTTCGTCGGCATGAACCGCGAGACATCCGTCAAGTTAGAGAAAGTACGAGCGGGAGGAGAGGGATACGCCCGCGGATGACCGAGTTTGCGGCACGCATCTCATAGTGGCGAGCAACGCCACTTTTCGACCGTTGTTTACGTTCGTGCACTCCTTTTCATCGGCTTTTGCCCATTCGTGGAGTAGATGTCCTGTGCCTATCGTTACATAACGCCGATAACGGCGATCGGCCGGCGGCGGCTCCGTGTGCAAGCTCGCCGAGACGCCGCCGTCAGGGGATCGGTTTGTGCCCTCCGCGAGACGGTAGCCCTTGCAAGGAGCGAAAGTATGTTGGCATGCCGGTTAGGAAACATCATAATATTAAGCTTAGTCAATGAGAGTTTTCCGTTATTTGATTTATCCTGATCTCACGGTTTAGATTATGACGGTAACCTAGCATTGTTTTCCAGTATTTCGGAAAATCATAACAATCTTTCTACAAGCGACTCGTAAAGCCGCTCGTCAAATTTTGGAACACGTAATTAAGAGTCTGTGATGCTGTTGTTTTTTGGCGACACGTCAAAACTTTGTCGGCGGCATATCGAAACTTTCTGCTTGTAGCGCAATCGCACCAATGCCGAAACATTCTGCACAATGATTCTCCCGGCTGCCAGGAGAGAGACACGGCCTAAATCTAGAGGTAATCTGGAAGAATACATTTAGGAAAAACGATAAATTGTCACGAAATAGGTTGCAGCGCACTTACGTGGACGAGACGCGACTTGAAAGGTGGTATTTGAGGGAGATGTCGACACGGCCACGGCAAAACCACCACTCGAACACAGAAACGAGAAGGTGCCCGTGAAGATTCAACACAATGTAGCACAAGCTGTCGTTTGTAGAACCGAACACTAAACGCATCACAAAATATTCTTGGGCTTCTTTGAAGAAATCGCTTGCAAAAGCGGACATACGCAGCGGCCACAGAGGGAAAATTCACACGCCAAACTAGGTCCGGCTAAACGCATTTCGAGATCGGCAACGGCTAATGCGTCATCCCTCAAACCACGTGACCACTTACCTTTTACAACGCTTTCAGCTTAGGGAGAGAGAGAAAAGGATCGAAGGAGAGGCCAAAACGGGGTTTCACGAACAAAAGGCTTATCTTATGGGGCCACAACAAGCGGATGTGTCACTTGTAACGAGGGTTGACAGTGCTGTGAATGCTAAGTGTGGCCTTGGGTACCAGGCAGGTGCGATGTCCTGCTTTGTCACCAGATTCTAGACTGTAGTCACGTGACCCTAACCGGAGACACGATTTGCCTAAAACACGCGTAGCATCTACCCTGCTGTCAATACCGAGTAAACATACAGCTCTATTAAGCCCAGCTTTTGAACTCAAAACTATGCGAGTTTCAAGAGAATATGTTTTACGCTGTATAACCGACATTATAATTTTAAATGAAAAAATAAACCCGACTATTTTTGTGCATAATGTTGACAAATAAATAGATAAATAAATATGTATATACATTTTTTACCAATAAATTTAAAATCATGTGTACACTGTTTCCAATTTTTTTACGAACGAGTTACACATAAAAGACACCACGGACAGCACATCTTTCGACTTTCAACACACGTTGAATCGCCGTCGCTCGCAAATGAACGGATGCGATGCTGCGCGAACGGTTTCTGAAAGAGCTGCGTATTATACTCCGGGCGCAACGGCTTCCGTTCGAAGGGAAAAGGATTCGGGACGGCGAAGTAGCGTCTTGCATCTTGAGTAAGCTAACGGTTCGTGTTTGCCCGCTCAATTTAGCGGGGAAACATAAAAAAAAAATTAGTTTCACTGCCAGATTTCGCGGGAAAATTGACGTCACGTGACATACGTACAAATTCAATTTCTCGCTAAATTTAGCGGGGCGGTTACACCGATAGCGGCACCAACACCGCTTAACTCGGAAACGGGTGCCTAAGATCTGCGACTAAAATCCATTATTGGATTAACTCGCGCTCCGATCGCACTTCGTCATATTGTCACACATCAGACATACAACCAAATTTCATTTGTCTTTCAATCTTCAAATTGCGCAATTGATTAATTGGTCCAAATTCCTGGAATAACTTCACTTTAAGGATGTTGACAATAGTTAACCAATTACATAAGACTCATGCAATATGGATCAATCAACTGGTGTCTTAGTACATATAACTTGTTGCTTGCACGACTGAAGCGGGCCCATATATCATTATCAGGTGTTATATTTGCACGCGTATATGGCGATATATGAACGTATTTACGCACTTATACGGCCAGATCTGGCAGTATTTGCCGACCTATTTGGCGAAATACGGCCGTATTAGCTCCCAGATCTGGCGAAATACAGCCCTATTTGACTGCTTATATTATCATATCTGTCTGTATATAAAACATATCAGGCCCATATCTGACATTTTCGTACGGGAGACGCCGTCGGACAACGATTGCTTGGGCGGGAAGCCCTTTGGGTTGAATTCACGGATACTTGTGGTCATCAAACGTATTTGTTTTGTTCCAACATGAACGCCAGAAAACCGTCAAGTTGTGCGGACAACCGGCGGACTTCGTTCAGTGCGGCTTCAAGTTCAAACGGCCACCTGATCGTTCGAACTGTCGTCTGCTTTTTCCAGTGGCGGATCCAAGGGGGGGGGGGGGGGGGGGGGGGGGGGCGGTGGGGGCGATCGCCCCCTCCAAACGCCTCGCCAGGCAACCCCCCCCCCCCCCCCCCCCCGGGTTCTTCGTCAGCTCGAAGAAAAAACGTAAGCAATCGACGCAGGATGCAGCTTGTACAACCAGGTGACCATTTGTTTTTCTTCTCAACTGAGAGAGGAAGCAAATGCTCTAGGTACAGTGTAGTCTGGGTCTGAGCTTCTCCTGAAGACGCTCCGGACTTCCCCACGGCCTTGGCTTAAGCATAAGCCCACTTTCGTCCTCGCCTCCATCCCTCACTGAGGATCAGCGCCGCAGCGCGGAATACAGAAAGAAGCCGACGAGCGCCAGAAGGGGGAGATGTTTCCTCTAATGGGCTTCATACTGCCTGCGGTACGACTTCTCATGGCCGGAAGCTAATAAAAGAAAGATAAACGGTACGAGCACTCTAAAGGCTGGAGGCTGCTTACACGGGGTCCTCAAGCCGACGCCGTAGGCATTTATTTGTATACAATGCCGTTTCTACTTAGGGTGGCGGGACATATTTTAGGAAAGGCGCCCGCTACCCCTTGTCTCCCCTTGGCGCCGTCTTTACTTTTCGAGTTAAACGCGGCTTCTGTGGATTGACGGCAGAGCTTTCGCGCGGCTCTGCAGGAGCGAATATGTGCGTGTCGATTCTGTCGAACGGAACAGAGGCGGGGCTTGCTGGTTTCCAACTGCGGCTTCGAATTCCCTACCCAGGGACTTAGGGAAAACGAGCCCTTTCAAAGATGCGACTATACATAAATTAAATAGACAGTGCCTGTGCCCGTTCGAGTGAACACCCACTCCCAAACGTCCATGCTGCAGTCGTGATCGGCCTTTAGCCCAGTTGAGATTCGCCGACCGGACAACCGCTCTGCCCCATCATATCTCTGCACCTGTCCTCTCGACCCTGACGAATGAGCTAACTACCCAGAAACAAGTAAGTGTTCCTTTCATACAGAAAATATCCAGACGAAGTGCAATTGAATATAATTTGGAAGGCTCCATTGCTGGTTTAAGGTCTTGTCTAAGTTTAAAAGTTATAGTTGCCGAACTGCAACATGCTTTCAAACATATTCAACAATTATTCGCTTTCGTTCTCTCGAGTTGCATCCAGAACACGTGAAAACACGAGTTTGGGTTGGCAATGCCGCATGTGCTGCGCTCTGGACATTCCAAATATACGGCGAACAACCGACGAACTTGCCTGGCAGCGTTCGTTTCGCTCGCTGCGTCGACAGCGTTTCGACGCCTCGAGCAGCGTCGAAGCCGCCGGGCCATTTTTGTCGCTTGTTTGCAACGTACTCGCTCCATTGATTTAAGCCGCTCTTCCCGTTGCCGCAGCAGTTGAGCACTAGCTCCAACCAGAATGTCTGTCAAGGCAATGTCTTTAAGCTGCCCTAAATCGACTGCTCACGTAGTGTCGGTCTGAAACCCAAGTTTCGGAAAGGATAGTGCCACCACAATTTTCTAGATACTTACCTCTAGCGTGGTCACCCGAAAGGTTTTAATTCAAAGAGTTCATCCCCGACAGCTCAACCGATACAAAAGCTCTCAAGATCTATATTATGTTATCAGAGTTTAGTAAAAACGATAACCCCACAAAAAATATAAACACTCCCCCCCCCCCCCCCCCCGCCGTTTTACACCAAGGAACCACCCCCCCCCCCCCCCCCCCCCCCTAAAATGGAGATCTGGATCCGCCCCTGGCTTTTTCAAACGTTTCTGCTTGCCGTCTGCACTCTTAGACGACGCCGGCCCGTAGACCAAATATTGGCCCGGTACTTGCGATAAGAAGTAAATGTAGGCCTCAAAAGACTTAAATTTGAACGTTGGTAAGTAGGCTCGATGTAAACAGTAGATTCAAGGAGATGTTGATCATTGTTACCAGTGACCATGACCGACTTGTTATGCCTAATTATTCGCTTGATCCGATTCTGCTTGCGATTTTCAGTATCGACGTCGACCATCTCAGCTACGGTTCACGCTTTTGCAGCCCGAGTGGCGCCGCGATTGAAAATTGCGAGCGAAATCTCATCATGCGAATCAGGCTTTAGCGTACATACTGCGCCGTCCACGCGGAGTGAATCGCCACATGTCATATTATTCACGCGAAGTTTTGCGGTGTAACGAGCTTCGGTAAATTCTCTGAGGCCGCTGAAGTAGTCAGACATTGCCAGGAAGACGTAGAATCAACAACTCGAACGCGAAAAAGGGCAGGGGGACTCAGACCGACGCCGACAACATCGCATTTCAATGGTTTGTTTATGGGCGACGGCCAGCTTCTTGCCCACACCCCCTTCGCGCATGCGCGGCGCGAATGGCGTCCGCTAGGGCCACTCCGGTTTGTTTTGTAAACATGAGTTGGTGTTGGTTGACAGAAACACAAACAACTAAAAAGGCGAGGCCCGTGATATTGAGTTGTGAGGAATATATCGTAAAGGGGCAGTGCAACGATATTCATGTTCCTCATTTTACACAAGCTTACTGGCACAATTGCGGCACCTAAGAATACTCGCACGCGACGCCACTCATTAAGATGCTTCTTTGTCGCCGCGTAATTTCAGGGATAAAGCGGTCGTTTCCTTTCAGTCTCATTCGCAATATTTCTTGACGAATTTGGTGATCGCATCGTTGGCGTTGTCAACAATACGATCCCCAGGATTTCAACATCAATCTTTGCGATCCCCGCCGTGGCGTCCGTTGCAAACATAGCGTGCAACGTAGTCAAAGCTAGCGCGCCGGTTTGCACAGCCGACCGCGACTACGTTCGCTCCACAGAATAGTGCGGCCCCTGGAAAAAAAAAAAAGTCGAAAAGTGTACGTCTTTGTAGCTAGTAACTAATAGTGGCGTTATGATTTCGAGGGAACACCATTCTTTTTCAATAAAAAGGAAAAGATAATGTAAACTACTCCAAATTATTTTCCGTTTTCGTTCGTGGGGCACTCGCACTCGCTTCGGGTTTTCGGGTTGTGCGGCTGCCCCTGCCTCGCCGGTTTCGAGAAGATGGCGTCTTACCCGGGAATGCTTTCTTTTCCTGCTCGGATATTTTCGAAGATTCGTTGTGTGAAGATCTCGCAAAAGTGCAAGCAGGTGATCGCCAACGTGTACGCGAGTTCAAAAACGTGTTTCCCGGAGACGTCGGTCCGTGAGGTCCTGGAGACGGTCTTTAACGCTACCGGTGTGTCTGGCAAGGTGGCGTCCCCGAAGCGAAGGCCTCGCAACGTGAAAGTTCCGAGCACGCGGACAGTGTTGTGAACTGCCACCTGTTATTTCTGGTGTTGAAATCGGCCTTATGGCTTCAAAGTGAAACAAGCCTCAAGAAGGAACTTTGTCGGTGATGAATCGTGCCTACGGCTCCGTCTGCTTGCGGGACCTTACAGCAGGCGGTGCCCGTGATTGCATTCCGAAGCGTCTGGGTTCTTCTCCCTGCGGGACCGTAACCTTGGTCGGCTCCGTCTGCCTGAGGCACCTTAACCTTGGTCGGCTAAGTAAACGACGCACGGGCATGCCTGTATTCCGAGGCCCCTGCTTTCCTCGGAAAGGAAACAACATTCGATCCTGATCTCGAGTGCCGTGTGTTGTGTACGCGTGTATTGTGAATCACTCCCGGTTCATGGGGGCGCCGGCACCAGAGCCCCGAGATACTGCCGTCTGGATGACTTCTTCCATACGCCGGCGAGTATTCCGATTCTGAAGGAAACGTCCATGAAGTCACATCACGTGAGGGAATGCCAAGCCGTCTGACCAATGGCAGTGCGGTCCCCTAATCACAGTATTCGTGATATAAAGGACCGTCTACCACACTCTCAAGGTACTCTGATTTTCACGCTACCATGTAAATAAACGGCTTTAAATAGAGACGCCCTGGATTTCGACCGTTCTTCCGTTTTGACGAGGCCGGCGCAAGTTCAAGCGGAACACCAGCCCCTAGTCTACCTTCTTATCAATAAAAATCGACAAAAAAAAAGAGGAATTGAAATATGCAGTTCCGCAATACGCACAATCTTGCACAAAAAATAGGTCGAGGAAAAAAATGAAAAACCTTTTCGCCCTAAGTGGATTCGAACCACCGCCACCGAGACGTCGGCATCGCCAGAGTAGTGCCTTGTACCGCTCGTCCACGAAATGTTTTTTTTTTTTTTTTTTTTTTTTAATTTAAAATTGATTTTTATGTACATGTTTAAAAAAATTCGTTCACACTTCCTCATGCACTCAAAGTGCAGAAAAAAACACAAAACAGCATAACACAGTGTGCAGCGTGCAAAGTAACACAAAGCGACACAACAGTTCACGTGTCTAATCCGCAGTTCAAAGGCCGCAAATGAATCGGCAGTACTAACCCTGGAGACCGCCGCAAAGCAAATGGTGTGCCTCTACTTGGTGATGGCAGAGAGCCCGCGCACTCTGAGCCGAGCCTTCAGTGTTTCCCAACACTCAAGCCCATCCAGCTCTGTCGTCGCTATCAGCGAGCTGGCATACACAAAACCATCCAAAAAATGCCTCCAAGCAGGTTTCCCTCCCTCGACAACATGAAGGTGATCCGTTCTTGACCTCCACAACGCGTGCAAACCAAGGATGGTCAGAACCTCAAAGGCTCGACTATCTCTTCCCGTCCCACACTCAAGAAACATTGCACTTCGCCACGACACATACAGATCAACTTCTAGTGCCGCCCGCAGCTGTGCCCAAAAAAGTTCAGCATTTGTGCAAAATAGGATAACATGTTCAAGAGTCTCTGGGAAAGGACAAAGCGCGCAATTCGTGGACCACGGTACGAAAAAACCCTTTTGCACCAACCATGTTTTTACCGGGAGAACCCTCAGATGTAGACGCAAGAAAAAATTTTTTGTAGCTGTTCTTACGGGATAGCGTCGGAGCCGTTTGAAAACATCCGATTCCACTGCTGTTCCTTCCCACATCCGATACAGTGGGACAGGAATTAGCATGTCGAGCGTGTACAGGGTCTTTCGTTTCACCTTGTCAAGGTACTCATCACAGAAGCGGTCCTTAAAAAACTTAATCGCTGCTTCAATTTCTTGTAGAATTTTAAGATCCGCGAACGGGAAGATCCAGCCTCACCTTCTAGCCACTGTCCTAAAAAATTACCTCCGAGCACTCTGAAGGAATATAAAACAATGTCGTTCCTCTGACTTCTGAAAAACATAAAACGGTGAACTTTTAACTTAAGTTCAACGTTTACTAACCCCAGGCCACCTTTCTTTTGGCTCAAAAACAAGTTGTCGCGTCTCATGCGCTCAAACAGTGATTCCACACAAAGGTGGCAAGAAAGCTGTGCATTTTGCAAATCTCACTTCGTGCACATGGTCCCACTTGGGCTGGATACCATATGGTTGGAAAAAAAACAGCATTGTAGACAAAAGCCCGAGTAGGCAGAGACATCTGCCTACCGTGCCACTCTAACACTTTGACATTTAGACGGTTCAGATCGATTCCACCACGTCCCGTGCTGAGACGCTCCGGGTTCAAATTCACTCCTAAATAGTTCGTCACCGAGTCCGCAAAACTTATGCCAAGAAATTGTTCCGGCTTGGAGCCCCATTCGCCAAGCCACGCTCCCTTTGACTTCCCCGCGTTCATTTGGGCACCGGAGGCAGTGCAGAAGGCGCCGATATGTTGAACCGCCGCCTGCACTTGACTTTTCGAAGAGCACAGCACTGTTAAATCGTCCGCATACGCAAGCACATTTACGGAGCCTCCCGGCAGAGTTAATCCACGAATGTTCACGTCGCTCGCGATAGCTCTGCACAGAGGTTCGAGGTAGAGCGCGAACAAAATGGGCGACACTGGGCACCCCTGTCGCACCGATCTGCTGATGGGGATGGAGGCAGTCCTGTTTCCGTTTACAAGCAGGCAAGTCGACACGTCCCGGTAGCACAGCTTCACGTACTTCAGAAGCCGCGCTCCAACCCCGCAGCTCTCAAGAATGCCGAAGAGGAATGAGTGCGATACACGATCGAAGGCCTTGCTCAGGTCTACTTGAAGTGCTGCGAGGGGCCGACCGAGGACCTGCGCCGCTTCGCACGCGACTCGCATGGTGTGCAGATTTGTGGCGATAGTCCTGCCTTTGAGGCCGTAGGTTTGGTGTCCGCCTACGACGTCACGTAGGCCAGCGTCCAGCCGTCGGGTTATTACCTTGGCCAGCACCTTGTAATCCGTGGTCAGAAGGCTGATGGGACGAAAGCTGTCCAGACTGGGTTCTCTCCCACCATGCTTCTTCGGTATGAGAACTGTCAGAGCCTGTCGCATGGATGGTGGCATCAGGTTCCGTCGCCGAATGTCTTCGAAGACGTCACAGAGGATCGGGGCAAGTTCGCTCAGGAACGTCTTGTAGAAAACGCCGCCTAGACCATCGATCCCCGGAGACCTCCGTGGTGCGAGTTTTTTTACGGCCCATTCGATTTCTGCGACGGAAATCTTCTTGTTGATTTCCTCTCGCAGCTCCTCCGACACCTTCGGAAGCGGCACTCCGGGTACCCGGAGCGGCTGAAGGTGGTCTTTTTCCGTAAACAAATCCTTGTACGCTGAGACGAAAGCGTTTTCAATATCTTCTTGCTCTGTCAGAATGGTATCCAGGACTCGGAGTGACGTAACGCGCTTCTGAGCAGAGCGCTGCCTTTCCTTCGTTTTAAAAACTTTTCTTGGTTCTTCGTCTCTTTCCAACGCAAGCGTGCGACACCGGATCATAGCTCCCCGGTACTGCTTCTCGAGTATTTCGAGAAGTCGTCCCTTGCAATCTTTGATGTCTTCAGTGAAGACGCCAGGAGTCTTGTTCTCCACTTGAATCAGTGTTGAGAGGGTTTGCATGAGTTCGCGCTTCTCGGCACGTTCGTGGGCAGCCTTTTTCCGGCCGTATCTGTACGTGGTCAACTTAACTTCTTCTTTCAGCTGTTCCCATTGTACTGCGTTCATCGAGTGGTTTCCTTTGGCTTCTTGAATTATCTGTTTTATCGTTTTGCAGAGCTGCTCGTCTTCCAAAAGTGCGTCATTCAGTTTCCAGCCACTCCACCATGATGACGTGACGTTTCTGCGGACCTCCTTTCCCATTGTCATGATGACGCAGGCGTGGTCAGAGAAAGCTACCGGGACAGCTTTATAGGTCAGGCTAGCTGCGGCGAGTTCGCTTGATACGTAGATTCGATCTAGCCGTGCGCGACAGTCTCCCTGCCAGTGTGTGTACCCAGGGAAGGCGGTTTCCGTCAGCTCTGTGACGTCTTGAAGATCAAAGTCACGCAGTAGCTTGCGCAACTCGACCAAACTTGACTCTGCCCTTGTGCCTTTCGAACAGTCCACCGCTTTCATGACACAATTAAAGTCTCCGCCAAGCACTGTTTTGCATGGAGTATCCAGGTAGTACTGTCGCAAAGACGGAAAAAATTCTTTCCGACTCGCCGAGTCATTCGGAGAGTAAACCGACACACACTTGTACATTTCGTTATGATAAATGACGTCAATACTGCAGATCCGGCCACTCTTATCTGTTTCCCACTCGGGGCATACATTTATTCCTCTCCCTTTTTTAACCATTACCGCCGTTCCAGCGCTTTGGCCGTTTGCGACGGACACTAAGGTTGCGTAGTGACGCGCCACAAAACGAGCCATGGCTTCAACTTGTGCATT
Organism: Ixodes scapularis; assembly: GCF_016920785.2. NCBI lineage: Eukaryota > Metazoa > Arthropoda > Arachnida > Ixodida > Ixodidae > Ixodes > Ixodes scapularis. The sequence continues at coordinate 534,040 of NW_024609953.1, read as the reverse complement.
TGTCGAAAGTTTGGTTTCTTGCAAAAACAATACGTCTATCTTCTTTTCAAGAAGAAAGTTCAGCACCCACTGTTTGCGTTGTTGCGCTTGTACACTAACGCAGTTTAGCGTGGCAAACTTGAGACGCTTTATGTTTCCTTTGATTTCTATAAAGGGAGGGTCACTGGCGGCGTCAGTAAAAACATTGCGAACATCTCAGCGAACCGAGAATTGAATAGGAATGAACGAAAAGAACCCCACCTACTCCGGTGGCTTCCGGCCATGTTCCTCCGTCGGAAGTCGCGTGGCGGGGTTAAACCTGGCCCGTCGGGGTTTAGTTACCTTCTGCCATTTGAGGCCCGACCGCTGCACTTGGCCGTCGTCTTCGGAGCGCTGGTTCGACGGGAGCTTGAAGTTCTCCCCAGAGTCACTCAGCTCGGGGTCGTCGTCCGTCGCCCACTCCGCCGTGCCGTCCTGGTCGTCCGCCCAATTAGATGCCTGGCCCTTCTCCTTGACGTCTCGCATTGGAACCTTGAAGTCCCTTTTGCCGGGATTGCTCCCCGTCGATGCCGCGGGACCCGTCGGAACCGGTACCGTCTGCTGCTTCTCGGGCGGCGCACTTTCAGCTTCCGTTTGACCCGGCGTCGTGGTCGGTCCTGCGACGATGTGCTCCGCGCCCTCTGCTGCCTTCTCAGCCTCCTCCTCGTCCATTTCGAGGCTCGACGCTTCGTTTTCGATGGTTGCCTCGGTGACGGTGGCATACGTCACCACACAGTTGACGCGCTCATGCCCGAAGCGTCCACACTTTTCGCACTTCGGTACGCGACATTCGCGGCGTATGTGTCCTGTGCCCTTACACCGGAGGCAGAGCGGTGAGCGCCCTGGTACAATCACCAAGACGTTCCCGCCAGCGATCCTCAACTGATGTGGAAGGCGGTCCAGGGATACGCCCTCCTTTGGGCTTAGCCGAGCCAGCCTAGTCGTGGACTGGATGCCCGCGAAACCATCGGCTCTCCAGACGTCACGGGTGATTCCGTTCACCTTTCCGAAAGGCTCCAGGGCCTTCCGCACAACCTCGTCGGTGACGTGAAAAGGAACCCAGTGCAGCTTCACGCGAACATCCGCGTTGTCGGGGTCGATGATCACACAGCGCTTGCCTTTTACGGAGAGCTCCGCCGCCTCTACCACACGCCGCTTAGATTCCGCCGTCTTCAGAGAGAGCATCCAGGCGTGGTTCATCTGGTATCCTCCAAATGCGTCGATGTCGGCCATCACGTCCAGGCGCTCCAGCTCTGCCCGAAAATCAGAAATCTTGTACGGTCTTCCGGAGACGTCGCCATGAAGTAGAACGGAGTTCAGCGCAACACTTCTTGAAGGAAGCGGGGGCAGAACGACACGGTAGTCGTCGGTGGAAGCAAAGACAGAGTCTCCGCGGCTTGCAAGGGCCGTTATCGCCGCTCCTTGGGAGAGCATGATTACACAACCGTCGCTGGCGAGCGCCGGGCGTGGAATGCTCGTCCACGAAATGTCGCGGAGTAACACATTTTTTTGTGTTTTTTCATGCGCACTACTTCAGTAGCTTTGCCAGCGTTGCACGCGATGTTTGAAACGGAGTATAGCGCCACCTAGCCTAGCTACTTGCGATTATTCTGCTTGACCCTGCCATCTGGTGGCAAGCGATTTAACATCCTTTTACGCTACGCGGCTACGCCATAATTTCGTGTTACCGTGCTGAGGTAAGCCAAGAGGTTGCTTCGGATTTGCTTCTTTTTGAGAGCGGCTTTTGGTTTTGCGGGCGAATGGTTTTCGCTCCTCCGTGATGTGCGGTTGACGCAACGGTTGACGAAGGAATTGTGGCTCGAGGAATAGCAAAGGTAAGACATAAAGTGCGTGAACTGGGTGCCGGTTACTCTCCGTTGAACATCGCAGTGCTGACGATGAGAACACTAAGTGACTGCATGCTTTCGAAACGTAAGTTGCTTTACCTGGAGGGGTAAAGAAACTTCGGAAATAAATACAGTTCACGGAAAGCTCGTGTTACGTTTTTATTTGCTGGTCCTCTCGCTTCGTACAGTAGACTTAGTGTTCTTGCTAAGCCATTATTGAGCTCGATTTGCTCGATTCGTGGCGCCATAATGAGATGCAGTCGACGGAGGAACTGTTTCTCCCTTTCTGAAGGAACATATGTGTCAAGAGCGTTCCTCCCTTTAGGGAGGACTATACTGACCCTTTTTTCTTAGAGTGTATACCGTGTCTCACATTTCACTTTTATCCGTTATGTGATGGTGCTCGCACATAGTATAGCTATAGGTCACATAGTTTAGTAATTTTTTTTTTTGTGGGAGCCCGTGAATAGTATTGTCCATCACTCACTGAGTACGGGTGCCCACACATTTGACTACGTTATCTAGGAAAGCTGTCCCCGTATCATAGCGCTCTTCTGATTACCTACCCAAGAGGGCCTCGCCTGGTCCCAGGATTCGACCTTGCATCAGCTGTCTACGGAGCCAGGAACTCTTCCACGCAAAAGAGTCGTGGGTTGAGCCAGGCATTGTGGGGTCGATGCACTCGATGCGCATATCGGCGTCGCAAATCTGTTTAAAAAAAATAAACAGCTCCGATGAGAAACGACCCCATTATGAGCTCCTGTGCAGACATGCGGCCGAATATCCAAGAACTAGAGAGATGAAGCCGAATCGGTGTCTCTGCACCGACTCATCTGCAGGTATAGGTGGTGTTCACGTCACTGGACGCCATAGTGATGCGCGCTGTTCATGTCGCAATCTCAAAACGAGCCCCTTCCCTCCTCCCCCATCTTAATTTGCCAAGGACGACTATCTTGATGATGTGTATGGGCGTCCGGAAGCACTGCGGAGGCTCGCATTTAGTGCGCAGTTAGTGCGTGCTCAGCAAAGACAACCACCACTTCAGGTGGTATTCAATGGAGGCAATGGTTGTGGTTGTTAGGATGGCTGGGTGTCTGTCCGTGTCCCAGTTAAGTTATTCATTGTTATATCCGGTGGGACCAGCGAGTGCCGAAACAAACAATGTTTAGTGCGATCAAATGGTACTAAGCACTGGCCAAAGCTCACGTGCGTTGGGAAACGCCGGACCGTATGAACTTAAAAAAAAAAAAAAAAAAAAAAACGGTCGGTAGTTTAAATGACTAAGATGTCATCAGTCTACACCATCGCGTGTGTACAAGCCCCTCTAGTTGTCGTCGCTGTTGAAAGCGCGCTGGTGCCACAGGATATAAATATCCGCCTTCGCAGTTCTTCCGAAAGGTGCATTCCACACCATCAAGATAACCGTCGTTGAGAGACTAAAGGGGGGAGGGGGGTCATTCTGATCCTGTGCTGTGCAAATCATTACTTTGAAAATTTACGCAGTATTCGCACTTATTGTGATTGTGTGCACTTAGAAATGGACTGTATAGGTGGTATTCACTGGACGCCATATTTGAGGTTACTGCTCACAGCACACGCTCGTGATGAGTTCTTATTTATAGTCTCCCAAGGAAAAGAATTTTGATGGCGTGCGATGTGCACGCTGGAAGCGTTGTGGAAGCCTGCCGTCAGCACGTGCTCAGCAGCAGTGAGCTCAGCTATGGTCGCCAGTGAAAACCAGATATACTAGAAACGCAACATGAACTTACCACCATGACGTTAATGGCATAGTGATGCTTGCGGCACCAATACGACGCCGGCACGACGGTGTCGGTCTCCTTTGGTCCAAGTATAGCTACGAAGGTTCCGTCGACGCATCCCACGATGTTGGTTAGCTTGCCGTGGTGGCGACGGAAGCCTTCTTTTGCGGCTGCCTTGGCCGCCTCGCTCCTTGGGAAATCGACCCAGCCGTCCCTTCCCAGCCTGCTCACAATGCCGTTTGCCACCGCCGTCACAGCTCTGCTGACCGTCGATTGAACGACGGCCAGGCTTTTGTCGGTAGCTATGGCACCTTGGTAGCCACCCGTGGCGAAGAACCGAAGCGCGATTAGAACTTGCTGCTCAACGGTCATCGTCGTCTCCGTCTCTCGTTGGCGCCGTATTCCCTCTTCATCGCGAAGTTGATCGCAGAGCCATGTCACTGTGCTCTTAGACAGCCGGTACTGACACCGAAATGTCTCTTCCGACATCGCGAAAGCATTGGCGTGTTTTCTGAATATCCGTTGTTGTGCGCCTTGGCCCAGCCAACGTTGTACAACGAGAAAAGCGGCCATCTTATTTGGTTCAGCTATCAAATGTTAGCGCCGCAGATAATATAGTGGAAGGTCAGTCATACGTCATTTTGGCGTCATCAGCCAAAGGCGAAAGTGACTGTTTGTGACGGGCTCGAGTTTCTAAAATGTTTCCATGGCGACAGCGCGAGCTCTCCAAGCGCGCTGTGGCCAATAAGAGAGAGCGGTTCGGGGGGGGGGGGGGGGAGGAGTTTTCGAGAAACACGAACGTGAACGTTTGCGACCAGAATAGACCCTTTCCGGAATTCAGTGCCATCTGGTGACTCAAATGGCAGTTTATCTTTTACTATACTAATGGCGGCAATGAACCTGAGGTCTGCAGTATTTAATAGGGCTCCGTCACTTAAAGGTCAACGGTAAACGAGAATGTGCACTTCACGACAATTATTTTTCAATCTCTTTGAGTGTCGATGGCGAAACAAATGCAGCCAGTCGGAACGAAGCGCCAACCCACATAGACGCCTTGATAGAGGCGTCTATGTGGTTTGACACATCAAGTGGCTTTGAAGCCGAGTGAGTGCTACCAACAGTTTGACTGGGACCGAGTTAGAAATGAACGCTTACGCAGCTCTTGCGTCCAATTCCTGCTTCACGCCGCGCTAACATCTGGAATGTATAGGCCTCGAATCATCTGCTTAGGAGCGTCTTCAACTTCTTCCTTCATCAGTAAACAGAAGGCCGCCATTAGCATAGCACATATGCCGTTTTCAGATGATGATGATAATGATCAAAGTGGACAGACTGAATTCCGGAAAAGGTCTATAGCACCCCTGGAAACACGCTGGGGCCGGACAAATTGCTCTTTAGAGGACTACAAAAAAGCGTCCCGGACGTTTCTATGAGACGCTCTTAAAGGGTCACTCCAGAGATTTCTGAGATGGACTACTTATGGCCGTAACTCGACCTATGTGCTCTAAGCACCCCAAAAATCCAACAGTTACAGTCATGTGCGGCCTATTTTCCTATTAGAAATGTGATCAAGGATAGCGAACCTCAGACCTACAGACGGCACCACCGAGCCCGGCCGAATCTGGTCGAACGACGAACGGCGCTCGTGAGCCAATCGTGAGCGCCGTACGTCATCAGACCAGATTCGACTGGGTTCGGTGGCACCATCTGTAGGTCAGATTTGCGATCCTTGATCAGACTTTTAATAAAGAAATAGGCCGCAGATGACTGTAAGTGTTAGATTTTTGGGGCACTTAGAGCACGTAGATCAAGTTATGGTCATAAATAGGCCATCTCAGAAATCTCTCGGGTGCCCTTTAAGACGTCCTCAGAATGTCCTTGTGTCGTCTGTGTGGATGTTTCCAGGACACCGTCAGGACGTGGTGGGGCCGGACAAATGAACCTGCCGGGGATCATTTGAGGACCTGTAAAGACGTCCTGGGAAGGTCTCCACTTTCACATAGGGACGCCCTTAGGATGTCCTCAGGGCGTGCTTATGTCATCTGTGTGGACGTTTCCAGGACATCCTCACCACGTGGCAGGGCCGGACAAATGGACCTGCCGGGGATCATTTGAGGACCCCGTAAAAACGTCCTCAGGAGGTCTTTACGTCCCCATGTCGACAACCTTAGTATGTCCTCAGCATGTCCTTGCGTTGTCTGGGTCTGCACGATGATCGATTGCACGTAATCCCTCATGTGGTATTAACCTTTTTTAATGTAAAGCGGAATGTCAACCTGCGACACCCCGCACCCTCCGATCACGGCCCGACCAACGGCATCAATGCCCGACAGTTTACGATCTCATCTTGTTGTTACACCACTGATACGCGAACACACGGTCACATCGGCGATAATTCCAGTCTTCTGTTCACAACCCATAACACTGCCATCACGATGTTGCAGCTATGTTGCTGACACGCACAAATACAGAACCACGTTCAACGCCGGTTGCACTCGGCATCGGAAAACAGAACCGAACTCAGGACGGAAGGCAGCCGGCAGCAAAACCTGCCTGTCATGGACGCAGTTCCTGCGGTTTCCATAACGTCGAAAACGTCGACACAGTTCCGCGTGGTTTTGCTACTGTAGTGACTGTAGGACTGTAGTTCCGTGCCGCGCGAGTCGCGCGAGTCCCGCAATCTGGAGACGGCCATCCCCCAGTGTACGTGGCGCTGCTGGCACTGCTCCGGAACTTCGCTGTTTCTAGCGGCTTCGTTTGCTCGTTTGACAAAATTAGTGATAAAAACATCAATGCAACCGAAATGTTCTGCACGTTTAGACCAGAAGACGGAATTACAGGCGGCCTTCGCTGCCGCTGAAGCTCAATCAACTCAACAGCTATTTATTAAACAACGTGCGCGACCTGCTCGCAAAACGAAACCGAAAGAAGATGAGTCGGGAGGGCGAAAGCTTTCTCCCGTCTGCCTGGAGAAGGAGAAAAACGTATCGTTCCTCCACTTTTCTCGTGTCCGCTTGGGGGCGCATCAGTAGAAGGGAGGAAGACGCGCCGTTGCTACTTTTTTCCTCCATCTTTTTCTTAGAGTGACGGATCCCCATGTGGCGGGTTCGAATCCCGGCCGAGGTGCCCGCAATCTGACAGAGGCTAATTGCGGACAAGACGCCGTGTAACCGAGCTTTCGGTTGCACGTCAAAAGATCCCCTGGTGGTCGAAATTAATCCTCAGTCCTCCGCTGGGGCGTGCCAGATGCCCGTCGTTGGTTTGGCACGTGAAACCCCCAAATTTGATTTGATTTGACAATCGTGCATAGCTTATTTCCTCGTTAAAAGCGTGTTCAAGGATCGCGACGCGTCCTTTTTGGGAAAAGTTTTCTTCCAAGTGAAGTGGTCGACGAAGGGCGCTTGTCGGCAAGTTGGAAGCAATGGCTTGGGCCGCGGAGAAAAAGAGGAGGTTTATCCGAATGTGTACCTATCAGACTCTCTTCGATGCGAGTTATAATAAAATCATTCGAAATCTGCGCCTATTGTAGGGCTTTCATCGGTCCACACAATGCAGTCCGGGAGAAAAAAGAGTCCACGTGTTTCTCTATTGCCCCGAGATAAATATGCGGTTTTGTAATATAGGACTTTGTATATGTGAAAATTAACGCATTTTAAACAATATAAGATCATAAACGACCTTTTTCAAAAATGACTTCAGTGTCTCTTTAAGTATTTGTTTGTTTTAGGTTTATACCAAGCTCCGTCTTGTTCATCGCTCCTCAAAAAGAGTCTGTTGACCGGGGCGGGGATCCAGTCCAATCACAAATAAAATAAATTCGTTTCCATAGGAATTCGGCCTTCTTTTGTTCTCGAACCTGAGAAACTCAACCCCAACCAATCACTTCCGTCAATAGATTTATAGTTCTTTTTTTTTTTTCCTTTTTTTTTTTGCTTTTAACTTAAATTATGTTTATACATGAGCACGAGAAACGCAAAACACGACGAGCAAACATTATTTGAACCAAACACTGTTAACCTGGCACTAAAAGTTTTATATAGAGGCATAATTATCTGAGCGAAGTGGCAAGATGATAACTGAGTCAACGAACAAGTCATTAATCTATCAATCCTATGAACAGCAGTATGTAACGTGGACTGTGTGGTTTATTAGTAAAGTAATTGCAATATAATTCACCAGCTTTTCCGAGCACCGGCACAGGTCTGATTTCGGGAGTTTATAAGTACAGACGCGTGCGCCATTATGAAAGCCACGAAGCTGTTTATGGGCACACTGAAATACGCACGAAGTGTTCAAATATTCCCAGAGATCCAGAGTGCTGTAACTAGAAAGCACTCGCGGTAGCCATTTTTCATGCATACCTGAATGCACGTCTCGGTTTTTCATTTTTACAGGTCCCAGGAGGGCTGAAAGCTCATTCGACTGATAAGGTCGAGCTCTGGTTTGCAGCTGCGCAGGCGACAGTTGAATAGATGCCCGTTGACGTGGCAGACGTCGCACGAGTCGCCAATATATGAGGACCTTGAGGTAGACATTTGAGATTGAGCGTATGCCGTATGTTAGAACATGGTAGTAATAATCGTGCGCGCAATGGTGGTTTCCCTAAAGGTCCTTAAGAACCGAAGCTTTTACTTGATACTTAAAAATTCCATCTGCTTTCCTGGTGCTCCGCAGTACACAGCAAAATACCGGCGTCAGTTGGAGCAGTAACGTCGTTGAGCCTGTTTGGAGTGGAGCGTGAAAAAGCTCTTGTCGTGTTCCAACCTCAGCATGTCCTCAACGCCGTTACTACCCGCAATGGAGCAAGTATCTTGTCGAACATTTCCGAATACCCCAAAGACATAAACGAAATGGCGAAACGGGGTTGTGACTGGTCATTGGAAACCTCAGTCGGCTGAGGCGTTGGTCGGCTCGTCAAGTTCGAGCAGCGGCCATTTTGAGCGGCCGACCGTCTCGGACGGGTCGCTGCAAAAAATGCGAGTCCATCTTCAGTTCGTCGATATGGAGCGAATCCCACGGAGCGAAATTTTGCCTCCCTCGCTGATTTCGGAAAGCTCTCCGAATCTACCAGTGGAATTCACCATAAGAGATCTGGAACGTCTACTTTCCCGGAAAACACTTAGGAGAGCCAGTCGCTGTAACCTTCAGGGGGAACTGTGTGAATGACTAGGCCGCAGTGGTGTACCAACTGGTTTTCGAGGGGGGGGGGGGGGGGCAAACCTGATCCCCCCCCCCTTCCCCAGGGCCGGGAAGCGGTGCCCTTGGTATTTTTTCGGCGTCGCCGGCCAGCGTTTACCCTGCCCAGTGGCGGCAGTTTCAGGGGGGGCAAGGCACATGCCTCGCCCCCTCACTCTGAGAACTGGAGGGGGGGGGGGGGGCAAGCGTCCCCCCCCTCGTTGGTACGCCCATGCGAGGCCGTGTCCGGACCTAAAAGTATGTGCAGCGACACTGAGCATGGCGTTAACACCTGAAACGCCCTGCTCAATGTCGCTGTGCAATCTGTTTTTCAGGTCCAAACATATTTACGGTCAATATCCGCCAAGCCCCACCCTTAGATTGCTGCAATTGGCTCCCCAAAATCCTTTACAGGAAAGTAGGAGCACTGAATTTTTCGGGGTGTATACGAATCGTGTACACCCTTCTTTTTAGATAGTACACAGACTTCAAACTACACCCTTACTTGTATGTGAAAGCTAAGGTATAGAGCTCTTAACAGTTAACTAGGCCCTAACGTAATCTGTGAGGCGCTGCTGATTAATATCGTGGAAACTGTGCAGAGCCAGGAAGTCCGTGTGAAACATATATTTTAAAACAAAAAAGTCGAAAACACACTCTAAATTTACTTTTGGAACATCACTTGCACATACTTGCATAATTTACAATAGATATATCAATAACATAAAATAAAAATTGCAGTTTTTTAATAATTTGAGGAGCTATTTTTTATTATTCACGTGGGAATCGTTACAGTATATTGCCAGAAAATAGAAGACGAAGTCTGGAGAGCATAACTATCTCTCGCCAGGCTTCATGTGATCTCCCGGCCTTCATGAATTTTTTTTTTTTTTTTTGTGTGTGTTCTATTATCTTGCTATCTAGTCCTCTCTGTTGCCGACCGGATCATCCCAATACTATACTAGACCCCATTAAACGCGAACTGTTTTATAAATTGTACCATAAAGAAATCTTTCTTTCATTATGTCTAATTACATTGAAAACCTCCACATTGAATACATGTACTTGCGCATTTTTTAAAAGTTCTTGTTTATTACAATTGCGATTTTAAAAAAAAAAAAAACAAGATTCATCGCAGGTTACATGTTAGTTTTCATGTGGCTTATGGAGCCTAAGGAGCTCAACTATTTTGTCAACTTCTCTATTTCCTGGGCAACCTTTGTTTTGAGGTCTCGTCTCAGGATCTTTCCGTTATCGGACTTGGGAAAAGATTTCATGAAGAAAACACCTCCATACAGTTGCTTGAACACTGCTGCTTGACCTTTGAAAGAGAGACCAAGGTTAAACGAAGATGCATAATAATCTAATTAATAACCCGCAAGCTCATGTAACCGGTATTGTGCAAATAAAAAAGCACAAAGACGTTTACGTTTTTTTTCATATGTGGTTTTGAGAATCGGGAAAAGAAGCATGGCAAAAACAAAGCACATTTGCTCCTGCCGTGCTTTGGACAATGTGGGGAGTAAGTTAATTAGTGTTGTCTTTCATAGTCGCCTTTAAATAGAAGTTAACGTAATATAGCCATGTACCCCCGCTAGATAATAGCCGGCTCTAAAATGTTTTCCAGAACCTTTTCGGACACTCTTATTAGTGCCACCAAATTTTTAATTGAATACTTCAAATCCTTAAGATAAAAAAAAAAAAAAAACTATAGCTCTAGCAACCAAAAACGACCCTCGAATATTCAGTGTTCTAATATTCATGGTAAAAACAAAACAGCGAATTTTCTCCTTTTACGAGAGCTTAACATGACTTTTTAAAAGAAATAAATGCTAAAAAACAATAATAATCTAGGCTAAAAAATGTGGCCTCGTTATGACTACCCGCATTTTATAGACGTTTTTTCTTTTTTTTTTACTTTAAATATTTCATTGTGGACATGTAGTTATTTTTGTAGGAGTTTGTGCACACGGTGAAACCAAACCAAATTTGTGCATTATACTTATAATTTAAGCTTTAAAATGTGCAAGTATGACATGCTCATAACCCACCAAAAACAAAATTGAGAAATTGGGAACATATACCCGCAACGAGCTCCTTCAGTTCCGTCGCCACACTGTCGAGGTTTTTCTCGAAGCCGTCTTTGACAACGATGCAGGCTGTTGGAGCCTCGCCATACTTCGAGCTTGGAATCCCTACGACTGCGGCCTCCGCGACAGCCTCGTGGGTGATCAGAAGTTCTTCCAGCTCAGCAGGGACGACGGCATTGTCCATGCATTTTATCATCTGTTTCAATCTCTCAATGACATGGATCCGTCCTTCAGTGTCGTAGTAGCCTAAATCGCCTGAAAAGAAAATTAAATTTCGGCAATATCTACCGCTAATTGTTGAGTGGGCTTGCAATAAAATGACTACAAAAGCTTTTTTTTTTCTTTTGCTATGCGTTTTTTTTTTTTTTTAAATTTGTGTGCATTGCAAATAAAAGTTCTGGTATTCAACATGCAATTCGAACTTACATTTTTGGCCACTATTTGGCAATATTCCATTCGAGTTCGATTCGAGTTATTTCCTTATTCGGACACTTCAAAACGTTTCTTTAATATAAGTTCCCTTTAAAAACAAGTTCTGACTGATAAGTTTAACGCCCCACTGAGTTTGAAGCGATGCCCCACAAGAGAACTAGTCACCTCTCAGCCAACATCGGTGTGGTTAAATCGGCGATTTGCGGCAGGTGTTGTGTATGGTTAGTTGCCACGTGAGGAGTTCAAAAACAAGTCAAAAGTGGTGATAACTAGCATAAATAGGTATTTATTTTCTAACGAACGCTCGCTCCATCGAGCGCATGGCCGGACGTTAAAAGTTGAACAATGACTATCGGTCATACGCATAACACAAAAAAACAGAAGAGCATGCACTACATGACACACGTCAAGAAGGGCAGATAGGTGTCTATAGTAATGCGCCACAGCACGCTTCCATGCGCAAACCTAGCACACGGCGATGGCAACCGAGGTAGGCTCGCAGTGAAATGTGACGTCATGTGAAAACTTCACATATAAATAAAGCCCGCTATACTTTTGTCTACTTGGTTGACTGACCATCAAACGGCAGAGTTTTGCGACTGGCTTTATGGTTAATATTTTCCTTGTGACATGTCCACATATATCACAATACGCATTTAAAGCGCCTGGTCTTAACGGACACACTACACTCTAAGAAATACCTGCTTGTCTACTTACCCGCAAAACACTCGAAGAGCCAATCACTGCGATCTACGAAATCAGATCAGCGAAGGATGAGTCGGAACATTTGTTTAGACCTCAAAATTAAGTCTGCACTGTGGCATTACGCAATGCAAGCATGGCGCTTTGCATTGCGTAATTCCGCAGCGCAGACTCAATTTTTAGGTTTAAACGGATGTTCCGCCTCATCATTCGCTGGGCTGATTACGTAGATCGCAGTGATTGGCTCTTTGAGTGTTTTGCGGGTAAGTAGACGCGCAGGCATTCCTTAGAGTGTATGGGCTGGGGAACATAAAAAAGTGCATCCCCCCAACACGCCACACTCTAAAAAAAACCCGTGCGCCTACTTTCCCCCACAACGCTCGGAGAGCCAATCAGCGCAACTTACGGAGGCAGCTCAGCGAATGGCGATGCCGAAACATATGTTGAGATCAAAAAAAACGCAGTCTAAGCTGTGACATTAAGCAATGCAAAACGTCAAGCTTGCATTGCTTAACGTCACAACTCAGACTGCGTTTTTTGGTCTAAACATATGTTTCTGCATCGTCATTCACTGAACTGCTTCGGTAAGATGCGTTGATTGGCTCTCCGAATGTTGTGCGGGAAAGTAGACGCACAGACTTTTTTTTAGAGTGGCAGTCCGATAACTATACAGGCGGAACAGAGATATTAGGGCTTGATCGAGAATACCGTCATTCTTATGATTTTGAAATTAAAAAAACCACACGAAGATGAGATGAGCGTTGTACCTGTACGGAACCATCCATCGCTGCTCAAGGCTTCAGCAGTAGCTTCGGGACGCCCAGTGTAGCCCTTCATGATGCCTCGGGCGTGAACCGCAATCTCGCCATTCTGATGCGGTCCGAGAGAATCTCCGCTGGTTATGTCTATAACCTGGGGCATAACATTGGGTCATCAATCGCTTTCTTTTAGAATAATATTTACTGAAAGGAACAGCTGCCCCACCGTGACCAAAACGAGTGAAATACTGGTAAAAAGAAAACTCTGATAGTGAATTGTCCGATTGTAGGCGCACACCTAGCTAGTTGAATAAAACTATTTTCTTAGCATGAAAGTTGTATATAGGAGGGATGTAATGCTAAATAAAGTAAACTGAGGTAACTCAATGGCGCGGCACTTCTTTAGACAAGAGGAAACAGGACAAAACATGCGAAGCATTCAGAAAGTAAGTACGCTTCGTGGATTGGTCCCGTAAAAATAGTATACTTCCGAGTAACGCATGAGTAGTGTTCCCTCGTATATGCATTAGCCTCCTGTTTAAGTCGATAGAATAGCCCATCAAACTCCGAAGTTCGGTCTGTGATACCATTTTTGAAAACGACAAATGTCTAATCCTGCAAAGCCTGAAAATTCATCGACACATTTACGAAATATATATAGACTGAACTCAATGAGCGAAATAATGAAGCAAAAACAGGTCCTAATGCTTAAAGCAAAGTCCGAAAGCGCTCATGACGAATCGAAACGCAACAGGCCATCTCTGGGCACAAAATCCTTGGCAAACGAATTGAATGAAAACATCCACGATGTGATGCTTTACAACATCTGCTTTTGCAAAACATGACATGAAATGTTTAAATCGTTTCTTCACAAAATATTTAAAAACACTTCAGAAGTACAAATTGTTTTCAAGATGTTGGCTAAAGTCTCACGCAGCAGACTTCTATTAGGCATGTAAACAAACACTTGGTCCACAATATAGCAAATGCCTTCACATAGAAGGAAATCGCCTCGACGAACCTCGTAAGCCCAATCCTTCCTTAAAGGGGTACGGAAACGAACTTTTCGCTCCTATTTCTTTGTTTAGATACACTCTAAAAAAAAAGGATGTCACCTTACACCCTTTTGTCCCATACAATGCACCCCAAAACTTCAGTTTGACGTACAGCGCACTATAGTCGAACAGACGCCCCCAACTTTTACGAGAGGCTTGATAACGGTGCGATATAACTTATTAAATAGCTTAAGTACGTATCAAAGACCGCAGAATTAAAGAAAACACTGAGGTCTTGCAGTAAGGCCAAGGAAACCCCGTTAATTTCTTTTGTAGTCAGTAACACGTACACTAACTATTTCAATAAGCTGTACCACACGGTTACCAAGCCTCGCGTGAAAATTAGTACCGTCATATCAACGTCAGTGCGCTGTATGTCAAACTGAAGTTTTGGGGTGTAAGAATACACCCCGAAAAAGGGTGTAAGAGGACACCTCTTTTTAGAGTGTAGGGTCAATGTAGAAACACTAGGCTAGACTATTCTTTCTGGGTGCCGGTAGAAAAGTCAAGAAAACTCATTTTAAAACTAATAAACAGATTTCAAGATTGTGCCTGGTGGCAGTCTGTGAAGCTCCGTTGGAATGGCGCCACGTCATCGGCCTCTAAAAAGCAGGGTCAGTTCGCGGCCGTATGGCTCTTTGGTAAAATTACGTTTTCCTGAATGTGACTTGGCGAAGAACGCTAACGAGTCTACTACGTTGTTTTGATTAACTTCCACAATGCTTCCGCTACGAGCATTCCACAACATCAAGATCGCCGTTCTTTGCACACGTTAGTAGGAGCTTTGTTTGAGGATTCGGCGACCTCTGCCAGGTCAACAATACCAAGGTAAGCTTTAATTTTATTGGTGTCTTTTATTAGCTCCCTGGCGGACCAAAGGTAATCGATCTGTGTTTGTTTTTGTTTTAAAGAAATAATTATTTACGTAACGGGACACGCGTGGGACAAAACGTGTCAATCTGGCATTCTATGACGCACATGTCAATGACGCACGAGTCTCTTGGTTTCTCCTCGGGTATATACTTCTTATTCTGGTGTCTAGGATGGTCCAAATGTAAACAACAACAACAACCAGAGCTTCATAGCGCGAAAGTTACATGAACGAAGCTATTATTGAGTTTTAGTAGACCGTGTTTCCCCCTCTAACCCTCCGCTACGAAGAAACGGCCACTGCGCCTGCGTGCCGATGACCTTGGCTGTAGAGTTCCTGGTAGCGGAGGGCCTTAACGGAGGGGGAAACACGGCCTACTAAAACTCGCTATTGAAAGTGTCAAGCAACAGCGTCACTTCCTTCGCACTGCTGCCACACTTTTTGGCGCACGAAAGCATGCGCTTTCAAGGCGAGTCAAACTACTCGGAGAATGTAACAAGAAAAAACTTTTCAAAAAAAAAAAGAAAAAAAGACTGGATTACAGGAGGCGCAACTCTTTCCAACGTTTCAAGAACTTTTCTTCTGCACCTAACGTAGAATAGAAAAATAGAACAAGCAGGTCGGGGAAAAGCACTTTTCTAACGTCACCCCCCCACGGCAGAGCTGATGTTGGCGAAAGCAACCAAGCAGCGGTGTTCACTGCACTCTCCCCCCCCCCCCCCCCCCCCCCCGAAAAAAAATGAAAAAAGGACAAATTCGAAGGGAAAGATTATTAATGTCCCCCGAAGAAGAGCGCAGCGTCCGAGCGTTCTGCATATCGTGCGATGCACAGCAAAAAGGGTTGGCAGTACCCGGTATGCAAAGAATTTTGAAACCATGCAGCCCCGCATTTAGTAGGCATCGAGTGCATGGAATGCAAGAAGTTGGCTCATGAAGAGTGTGTCGGAGCTCCCACAGTGCGTTTCAAGTGTTTTATTGCAAAAACAACGCATATAATGTTTGTTCATATGTGTCTCGTTGTACCCCACAACCAAGACGAGACATTATGCGGCTTTCAGATATTGTAGTTTTGTTTAATGTTTCGCGTGCTCCAGTTAAGTAACACTTACCGAGCAAAGAGTCAATACATCTAAAAATATCCCTATGTTTTTTTTGTTGTTTTTTTCATATTAAAGCAAAAATGGAAATCACCATTGAAACCATTTCTGTCTCATCTTGCCCTACCTCCGCCTACCGGTGTTACAATGTTACATCGAACGTCTGTAAGTTCCTAAAAGCATTACGATACACCGTTCCTCGACTCACATGTATAAGCAAATACGTAGTTTGATTCGGAATTTCTATAGATATTAGTCGTCGAATATCCATAAAATAATTCGTTCGCCGCTTACAGATAAGTTCCTGGTCACTCTATTGCAATAAATATTAAACGGAACACTACACTGTTATGCAGATTTTAAAACTGGCCAAACAAAGAAAACGTATATAATTTGATCAATTTCAGGCATACCTTAAATTTAACGCCGGCAGCAGGAAATACACCATTGTCGAAGGTAATTTGTCCAACAAGTGAGAAGCTCACCAGGCCGAATGTTTCTGTCAGGCCGTAACAATTGAAAAGTGATTCCACGCCGAAGATTTCACGAATCTCCCGTGCAAGCGGAATCGGGGTCATTGAACCACCCACAATAATCCCTCTTACACGAGATACAATTTCCTTGTGTGTTTTAATTTCATTGACAATATCCTGCATCCGGCCCGGAATGCCAATGAACAAAGATACCTGAGAGAGAAAAAAAATGAACACCACATTATACAGTGCCTTTTGGATACTGCGTATAGCATGAATACACATTTTCTGTCCCGAAAAGATAACTCTGTTTTCTAGAAGTTTAACTAAAACAGCACTACGTTAATCTGCATTGGCTTAATACTGATGGGTGAGAGTCTATTCCATGGGTTATAGGTTGGACGGACGAATATTAACTACTTATCGTATTGCAGAACCTAAAAAAAAAAACAATGTTAAGTCACGAATAAATTGTTTGCCCAGAGTGCAGTTAGACACCACTACCACTGGCTCTAACAGATCTGAGGCCAGTAAGGTGTCAATCGTAGAAACGGGCTTTCCCATTGAAGCCCTGCCACTCGCTCATAACAAAATAGAGCCGACACGGAGGCGGCTGCCCTTGCTTATGTGTCTGCTACGGTTAGGGTAGTGTTACAGGTTCGGGAGACGGTAACGCGGATAAACAAATCTTATAAATTAATACAAAGCACACGGATTTTTTCATCAGTTTCTTTTTGTCCATGTTAACGTCTTTCGAAGCCTGAAAACATCTACAAAAGCGCTGGTAAAAATCTAATAAAAAGTTATTAGATTTTTTTTTTTTTTTGCGTTGTAGTATTGCAAACTCACGAGCATTGTGAAAACAAAACCTTTTTTTTAAATTTCGGGCAAATCAATATGGTTTATTTTAAATCAGACTTATTTGATTTAAGTAAGATATAATTAAAATAACATCAGCTAAAAAGGTGCAATTTCTGACATTCGGTGCACTTCTAAAAATGCCTGCCTGATATAAATTTTTATTGTTTGACCATTCCTTGTGAGTGTCCCTGGAAAATAGAAAAACGGTAAACAGACAAATATATTTAGAGTACTGATTTTGGGCGAACTTTTTTTATTATTATTTAAGTCACCGGTGAGATTCAAACCACGACTTAAATCATGTTTTAAATCCCGATTTAAACAAACAGCGTTGATTTTCACGCCCGATTTATCTGTTATAAAAGGTGCGGCTTTTGGATTAAAAAAAAAATTGCATACTGGTATCTGGCAGTCAGCTCTTTTTCGGGGAACACAACTGTTCAGTTCATTGAGTGGCACTTGTTAGTTATTTTTTATTATACAGAACTGTTTGCGAACAAAAATTGTATTTGCATGAAACTGTTTATTCCGAGAGTTTCACGAGCATACCAATGTTTTCAAATCTAAGGGCGAGTTCGGTACTGGTTCTAAGGTGCCTGACATCAAGGTCTGTTGGAAGTTTGTTGTCTTATTGAGCAAAGCAGAGTTTCTGCTAGAGCAATTAGCTCCAGTTCCACAAGTATGAGCTGCTTTTTTTTTCATTGAGCTTAGCTATACTGACCAAATGCTATCCTAGAATAAAATATCGCCGAAAAAAAAAGTCTAACGTTTAGACGTGAAATGAAGTAACGACCATTAGATATAACCAGGTGGTTGTTGTCAAACGAAGCAGGCATATATTGAACATATGGAAACAAACTAACAATACAGTCTACGCAAATAACGTTATAGTGTTTTCTTTTTTTCAGGTGGATTGAACACTGTAATTCGCTTGTTCACTTAAAATATATTTTGTAAGGTTTATTGTAACAAAATATCTGAGTGGAATGCTCACTGAAAGTAAATACTACATAAACAATTAAAAACAATATATAACAAGAGCTGGGAGATTGATCTTACTATAAATTGTTCCTATAAATGTGTTTGATTATTTTAAGAGCCATTCAATGTCAAGGGCATCACAACCTGTACCTAAAAAAGGTTTTTTTTTTTAAGAGAATGTGAACACGGGAGTTATTGCCCTTACATCCAAGTTTTCAAAATTGCTACGGTAAATAAAAAATCACAGCAATATACGGGTATTTTTTTAAAAAAACAATAGCAATTCAATACTTATTATATAGCAAAAGTTGTTTCGTGCAAAAATTTACCATGAAAATGATTCAGTGTCTGCCCCTCTCCGGTAAATTTATGCGGCTTGATACAGGTCAATTATTCGGAGAGATGACCGTTATTCTTAATTTCACCCGATATTTCTCACCTCATGGGTCTTGAGAGTCTCCAGAAATTGTTTGTACGGAATTAAAGGATCGGTTATGATGATTTTTGCTCCAAAAAACATACAAAACATGCCTATTGCAAAACCTGACGCGTGTGTGAAAGGGTTCCAGCAGAGAAAAAACATCCTCTTCAGTGCAGGTTCCAATAGACCTGAAATTCGGAAAAAAACAAACAAACAGGTATAGATAATTTCAAAAATAATCAGGCAGCTGCCTAAAAAATCCAGAAATTCCCGAATTTCTTTTTGAGCGCTTTGTGCAAAGAACAAAAAGCTTGTATCGTTAGGGTGATCCGGTCGGCAGCAGAGACGACAAGACAGAACAAGAGAGAAGATGATGACAGAGCACGGAGAAAAATTTATGGGGCCTGGCCAACAAGTGGAACCTTGCTCGAGATGGTCGTGGGCACCAATGTCCCGTAATAATATTCAATTTCTTTTTTTTTTACAATATAATTTTTCTTTTAATAAACATATTCATAAAACGCGCAATAATCAGATGAACAAACATACGATCAAACAAAAAATTGCGGCACCCAGTTTTGTTTTACCTGCTTAGATCTTTAGACTTGATGTGTTTAACACTTGAGCGCCTTAGGCGCAACGTGTATGATTTCGTTAGATAATTCCTAGAACTACGGTTTCCACTAGGGCTACACAGCGTCATGAAATGTTTTAAGCAAGGTGACATTTACTTATTATGATTCACTTAAAAAAAATAATATTCAGGTGATTACTTTTAACATCTCACAACGCATTCTTGTAAAATAAGTTAGTGTTCGATCATGTCGAAATAAATATTTTTAACGTAAGGCTGCTTTACGCGAAGTATATAATATACGCTTGCGTCTGTGGCCCGGGACTCGAGAAACAATATATTCTTAATTTGCCCGCGTCCGTATACAGAAACATACGGAAACAAACAAACATACAGAAACAAAGAAAAACATTCTGCCGGTATGACATAATGCAATTTGTGTCTCGTAAAAATGGGTGAGATTCCACCAACACTTTGGTCAGCGCGTTTACCTGAAGGAGTAAAACGCGGCACAGTAGGCCTTGTGCGATATTTCCACGCCCTTCGGGAGACCCACCGAGCCTGACGTGTAGAGTATAGCCACAACCTCTTCCTTGTTGTCAACAGGTTCGTGGGGCGTGAATAAGGCATCTGACAGTTTTTGAAAATGGAGAACATCGATGAAACCGGGTGCGCTTCCCACGCAGAACAATGCCTGCGAATCAAAGTATAATTTCATTTTTCGATCAGCTGCTGTACTCGTTGAACGATGGAAGAAAAGAATACATGCATATCGCTGATTCCAAAAGAGATGTAAAGCGTTAACAATTGCGATAGTTTCTCACTCCTGGGATAAAATGATGATTGCACTTTTCTTTTAATGTGCTAAGGTTATTTTTTAATATATGTTTTTAATTGGTAGTGTGTCCAATCAGCAGCGCCTAGAATAATGAAAGTTCGGGCACTATAACATTTTGCCGTCATTACAGCAAGGTCATGCACAAATTCAGACAGGTCACGAGTGCTGCGTCATGTTGAGCAGGGTTTCGTTTCCAGTCTATCCGTGTGAAGGACGCGTCAGGTCAGTGCCCAAATGCCGAGTTGACACAACTTGGGTATGATGACGTCATGAGGGGGTAGAAGAGGCTGTTCACGGGCTTTGATTATTTTAGGTGGGGTTGGTTGCATGGCAGCACCTCTTGATTGAACCTCTCGCTAAAGCGCAGTTAGCAAAGCTTATCCCTCTACGATAGAAATGAATATACATTGACACTGGCACTCTCACGCAAAGAAGAAACTACGATTCACTTAACTGCTGGAAACACAGTGGTAAACTTTCGTTTTTTTTTTTTTTCTGGTGCAATTGAAAGAAAAATTACATAAAATCTAAAAGTTTACTCTAAAAAACAGAATAATAACATAATTTTTATAGCCTGACCAACTCTTAATCCGATGAATAGATAACAATTCCTCACCTTAATGTTTGATGCTATTTCGATCTTGGCAGCATTTGGTGCGTTTTCTTGGTCAGTTAGTAGGAAAGTGCACTGGCTGTCTTCAATCGTGTACACCAATTCCCCTATAAGAATGACGTAATAATAGGTTCACTTTTATTTAAATGCTGCAATTTTACTCCTCGATTGAAATGAAAGCGTTGAGAGCACTCACTTGCCACGTAGGCCGGCTTTGCCATGACAAGCGTACCGCCCGCGAACACAACCCCAAAGGTTGCTGCTACAGTCTCAACTGCGTTGCCAACATACGCGCACACCCTGGACCCCGGTTTCACACAGTGTCGTTGATAACCTACAGCATATTTGCGTATCTTTTCCAACAGCTGAGAGGCGGTCAAGCTTTGATGGGTGTCAACCTAGAAGAAAGAGAAGGGAAAGTGTTTCGAGATATAACCGGTCTCATGGCGCGAAAGAAAAACACTTTACATAACTTCGGCCTCCTCAGTTTTGTGTATTAATTTTACACACAAAAATAAAAAAAAACTTCCGCGTCTAGAAACTATTATGTAAACTGAGTGTCACCAGATTATAGTTGTGTGAAGTAACTATTATTTTTCTTGGTAACTTTGAACCTATACATAATCATTTAAAGTGCTTATTCGCTCTTTCTGAAGGGGCGACTGCGAATTATTCAATGTAACCGGTTTGCGACGTAATTGTTGGATATCGGCAATCGACGCAGATCTAGAGGAATTGCATAACCTGCTACTGATTGAAAGCCAGGAATTGCACTCATAGTTTAGGAGCGACGGAGCTACGCTTCCGCTACATTCGACGAGAGACTGAGTTTTGGGCTGAGAAAACTGCTGAGAAAAACACTTTTTTTCTCTCAAACACCCGGTGGTTATTAATGCTTCCCTTAATTTATGTACGTCTCCAACCCCCCCCCCTTTTTTTTTTTTGCATATTAAAACTTTTATTTTGATTTGTGTACTATATTGAGTTTAGTGGTTTTTCGGGTACAAATTCTGAGCCATATAAGCGCGTTCCCCACTCGCACTGGCACACTTTCAGCTCGTGCTGGAATCGCTCTAAAACAGATGACCTTGAGATTTTGATTAATCAGTCGAAAGCCAGCCGGTGTCCTTCCCCGCCCTCGGCGGGGCCCTCGAGACTCCGCTGTTATTGGGTCTCCCTCTAGAACGCGTCTCAAACACGGTCGCGACCACGACTGCTGCAGCAGCTGCAGGTTTATCCCGACGGCGACGAGGCCAGATCATCGGCACCACCGGCGTTCGAGGCCCGACCTCTTGGCTTCCGCCGCATGGACTATACAACAGCCTCTCTCGGACCACCACCTCGCTAACACCGGCCACCTCAAAAATAGTACTATACGTAATGCCATAGCCTCCTATATACTGGCAAAGCCTGGCAGATCGCCACGAGAAGCGGCCGCCGAAATAAAAAAGGTGGAGCGGCAGACAACGGATGAGAGGAGAGCCACGTGACTGGCGCCCCGCTGCGGCGAGGACTCTGAAACACAGTTCTCCCGTGCGAACAAGTGTGTTTCGGGTCCTCGCCGCTGCCAAAGCTGTGCGCTGACGTCCCGGTTCCTCGAGAAATGGCTCTTTGATGCTCTGTGCTACGAGATCCTCGCGCTCCCAATCTGCGATCGGGCACTCAATGGCTCCGTCGTCGAACTTCCAGGCTTTGTGAGTATAGAGGAGGCTATGGTAATGCTATATAAGGCTACTTTTTATTACTTTGGAAGTACCACTAAAGTAACGCTACTGAATGTCGCCGGAATTTCCGTATCTAGTCAAGAGACGTGGAGTTACGTTCGTAGAGCAGCGCCGCATAATGTACCGATCGACGACGCCTGTTCTCTCACGTAGGAAAATGCTGCAAAAGGCTTGACCTAGCACTGTGGTATTTATCTCAGCGCAACGCAGTAGGCAGATATTAAAAATGCGCTCATTGCACAATAATCAAAAGCGTAATAAAAACCAGATTAAATCAAGGAGACACGCATCACCATAACAACGGCGGTCACTTTGGACCTGTTATCTCCACAACTATACACTGCAGTGAATATATATAAAGCCATACTCACAGCAATTATCTTGGTCGAGAGTTTCTTCAATCGCTGCTCTATAAATTGGGAGGCGTAGCTGTTTGCTACGTCGAAATCCGGGAGAGTTGAATGTATCACTCGGTTTACAATCCTGGCTGTCATTTTGGCGCGGTTGTTTCTAACGGTCTAAAAGGGACAAAATGCATACTCGTTTAAAAAAAAAAAAAGAAACGCGGTAAACAGTAAAAGGTTATTGGCTGTGTTTATTAAGACTCAGATGCAGTGATTTTACAGGAGCTCTCCTTAGACTTTTACGTTGGCGGAATGACGCCATCACCAAGACCGCAATTTTCAATGGACGCAGTTGCCATTTCTGGTTTTGAAAGGCATGTAAATTTACGCGGGCAATAAATACACTACAAGAATAAATGCGAGTTAAGGAGTGCGGTTCTTTTTAGGAAATGGCAATTTTTACCGACATTCACGAAATAGCTCGGACCAACTTACGCCACTCGGCTTCTGCGCCTCTTTCTACGCCCAGTGTGAAACACACCTCTACACCATTTGTGCCGGTCATAAATGGGGTACATGTGTCTGATGCGCACATGAACGCAGTATCAATATGTGTGAGCTACGCGCATGTCGTATTGCACATCATTGCCAACAGTTGTTGACATACATACGAGGAAACCCGCAGGTGTGTGAGCGATAAGTCCGATTAACGAGCACACCTCGACTTTTTTACGCCTGCTACATTTTCAGTTTTATTTCTGCTCCAGTCTTTTTATCTGTCTAGTCTCAGCCGGGAGCCATGGCGGGATACTATAAAAGAGCACTCTCGGGGTGATTTCTAGCAAAACCTTGGCCCAAAACACCATCTACACATCGAGGCAAACAATGCCTTCTCGCGGTTTACATCGAACTTGTTGCTTCCAATACCACGACCACTTTAAATTTGACTCTACACTCCAAACAAAGCACGTGCGTCTACTTTCCCGCACAACACTCGGAGAGTCAGTCACCGCAACTTACGGAGGCAGCTCAGCGAATGACGATGCCGAAACATATGTCTAGACCAAAAAACGTGGTTGGAGTTGTGACATTAAGAAACGCAAAACGCCACGCCTTGCATTGCTTAATATCACAACTCGGACTGCGCTTTTTGGTCTAAGCATATGTTTCGGCATCGTCTTTCGCTGAGCTGCCTCCGTAACTTGCGGTGACTGGCTCTCCGAGTGTTGTGCGGGAAAGTAGACGCACGGGTCTTTTCTTGGAGTGTATGGCTACCAACAGAGGAGCGATTCACAAGCATCTAATTACCGCACCCCAGCCAATCCGGTTGCGGTATCATCCGATAAAAGCTCAGTAGAGCAAATACTGAAGCCTTAAAGGTGTTGTACTCCGGCGATTTTTTTAGCAACCCCGACCGTTCGGCTGGGCTATGGGGCGCGCTGGAGCGACACCAGTGGCGCCGCGCCGTGGCCCAAATTCGCCCTACTTAGCCCTTCGCTCGTCCCATCGCGCTGCCAGTTGCAATGGCGGGCACCGCTTTGAAGCTTTCTGTCCGTTAAAATACTGTGATAATTTGTTGTTTTTTTTAGGGAGGCGAACCTGCGCAAAGAAAGGTAGCCTGTATTTCAGGTCTCCGGGGTGGAGCAAATAATCCAGGCATAGAAATATTTGTCGTTTGCTAAGTGTGTCTCGCAAGTGCAACACAGAGTCGACTGTAACATCCACCTCGAGATAAATGCTCTTTTTTACTTTATGGCTTCGCTAGCTCTTCAAAGACAGGGCTACTCGGACAAAGAGGAGGATGCCATATTGTTTAAATCGTCTTTTCGCGCACAGCTGCGCTGTCGCATACACACCTTGAACTGAGGTCAGTTCTCGGAGTTACCGTCTGATGGAAGCATGCCGCGCCTGTTCTAATTCATCCAAATGAAGTTAATGACGAGGCACGTGCAGCCTGATCGCAACACTGGGTCAAGTTCTAATAAAAAACCAAAACGGTACGTCAATAAGGCCTCCGCTTTTATTTTGAGCGGGTCCAAAAAAATATATATATATATTACTATACGCCGCAACACCTAGCTGTGTTTGCGCGCATCTGTCGCTGCCGTCAAAGCGGTAGAGCCGCAATTCATGTACATGCGTCAATAACCCACTTTTAATTTTATTAGTAAAGAGAGGGATCTCCAATCGACTTGCATTTGCGTTGTAAAGCGTCCCATTTTTTTAACTTATTTTTATGTGACCGCAGAATGATAATTTTGAACACTGTTGCGGTTCACAACAAACAAAATATTTTGCGTCACTATTTGTTTTGTTTGCCGTTTAGATAAATTAAACTTGACATATCTTGAGTCTCTGTGCCAGGAGAGGATCGTCAATATTCCTTCACACTCTCTCTCTGCAAGAAGAGATTACTCAATTTTAAATTTCAGTCATGAATGCTTAGTTACTGGCCTTTGTCACGTGCCCTGTCCTCGTCCTCTTTATTTTGCTTTCAATTTATACATCTAACATTGCCAACACACACTGACTGGTTGACCGATGAATGTCCGGGTTTGATGTTTTACAGTTACTTGGAAAGTGATTATGCATGTTGTAGGTTAACTACATCATTTTAATGATATAAAAAGGAACCGAGTACGGCCGTCGGTGTAAGTCTCTTTTCAACTATGCGCTCAAGTCAGTGCTCAATACGGGCTATGATTATCTGCCTCATTGGACCTCATGTTTTTCGCTGCTTACTCGCCTTCTCTTGTGAGCATCAGGGAACAAAATTGATAGAAATCACTGTGAGAGCGCAGGCGAGCCGGTGTGTATATTAACAACTTGGATGAATTGCCAGAAACTGGGGTGAAAAAACTAAAAATATTAACCGTGTATGAGAAATACCCCTTTCTGTCCACGGTTGATGTTTCTAGTTTTCTCGACCCAGTCTTTTCTAGTTTTCTCGACCCAGTATCCACAAATTTATCAAAATGAAAAATTGACCAGTAAGCAAGGTGAGCTGGGTTCTCAAATTTAAACTGGTTTTAAAAATAGTAACTGCGCAATCGGGTTTATTTTGTCGACACCCACGGGGTACCATCCTAGCTATTACATTAGGAACATCTAACATCGCCAACACATTCAAATTGGTCAACCCAGGGATGTTCTAGTGTCTAATTCTGTGACGCCCTTAGGAAGTAATTATGCCTGTTGTGGGCTAACTACATCATTTTATTATTATATAAAAAACTAGAATACAGCCGTCAATTTCTGTTCAATTATGCGTGCAAGTCAGTACGCAATAGGGGCTACGATTATCTGCCCAATTTTTCCCCAAGTCTTTTGCCGCTTACCCGCTTTCTCTTGTTAACATCGGGGAACACAATGGGTGGGTAAGCAAAGCGAGCTTGGTTCTCAAATTTAAAGTATTTTATAAAATAACTGGTAACTGCATATTCAGGTTTCGTTTGTATACAGCCATGAGGAACCATCGTCATCGTAGGTATTACATACTTATCGTAGAAAGTCAGTGTCGGATTGCAGGCCCCACGGGCGCCAGCTCATACCGCCCCCAAGCAACGCAAAACTCCTGCATGCTCTCGCGTGTGACCTACGAAAAGTCCCTATTAATGTGACAAGCAAGCGTAGCTGCATTACTGAATCACGCGACAAGATAGAGAAACAATAATTCAATTTGTCCTCCGCACAGCTGGCGATTCATGCTTCTGGCGATATTTCTTGAATCACCTCCCAGGAACCAAACAAACCTTTTCGGGAGACAGATATACATTTCTGTTTAATGTGATGCTGTAGAATTTGAATACACTTTGCATTCGGTACATTGCTTTACGAAGCGCTAGGCCAGCACGACAAGCGCACCAGCCTCCCACGTCGTCTGCTCCCGTACTTCTAACAAGTATCGGCGCGCCTCGCCAGGGGAAGAGTGGCGCTGCGTGAGCGCGGCGAAACTTCAGCCGCACAGCCCTATATTTCCAAAATCGTCATCTTTTACTCTTTCTAGTATGCTATTTAGTATCGCAAAATTCAAAATAGTTATTGTGAAATCGGTAAATGAAAATGACACCAAACAAAGATTCGGATATACCCGCGCTTTTCATTGCAGTGACGTCACGGGATGGCAGGCTTGCGGTTTGAGCGGGCTGTCTAAAAATGAACTATGCCAAGCATTTGTTTCGTGCTGCTCCGCGGGAGCTGAAGCGACCTTCCAAAACATTCATTTGACATCATGAAACTGTTCGTGATCAGTTGGGAACAAAGTCTACAGCCCAAAGAGTGAGCCCCTGCCTTCCCATGACGTCACTTTTTCAAATGTTGTCAGTAAAGCGAACGTCAAGCAGCCCGCGACGTAGGCAGTTCGACGTTTTTGGAGGATTATTTCCGTTGAGATCATCTCCAAAAAGCCTTCCCGGCTATGGTCCGGGTCTTCGCGAAAAATAGCTGATAGGGTCGGGTCCGGGGTGTGGAAACGGAATAGAAACGTTCGTTCATTTGCTTTGAAGCTGGGCAAAAATGCAGCCCTCCTCCACATGTGTCCCAAAACATGCCGGATTCCGTCCGATTGTTGTGAAGTGACTGTATATTGGAAATGCTGTGTTATCTGAGACCTTTCTTAAATCCTGTGCGGATCACGCGGCACCGTGGGGTACGTACAATATATATTGTTCGATTGATGAGACCTGTTGAATCTCATGTTGTGGGTGGGGAATATGCTTATAGTTCGGGTATCCTGTGTGGTCAAATATTTTCGACGGTTAAAACCTTTGTAGAATGACACGGCTGAGTGTATAATGCCGTAATAAGATCAACATAATATGAAACAAATATTCCAGTTGCATTTGTTCTGTCGCGCACGGACTTACCTAAACAGCTTTCTTTTTTTTTCTTTTTTTTTCTCAAAAATAGTACAATACATTTTTAAAAACCCCGAGAAATTCTATTCGCCATAGAACACAAAATAATAAAATAGAAAGCGGCAATTTAGCCTCCACCAGCGTCCGGAAGTGCGCCTACGCAGGCTGCCACAGCCCACTGACTAGAAAACCCACAGCCCAGCGCAGTCGGGCAACACTCGACGTACCCTCTCAAAACCAGGGACGCGCGCTGTAAATCGCATCGTTCGAGACTGCCGCTGGAAAAAAAAAAGTTATTCTGGCCAAATATTTGGGTTACTATTTCAGCGATGTTTGCTGGTGTGTTAGCAAGTTTTTAGGCAAATCGGGGACTATGAAGAAAACTCAGTACTCCTTTAACATAATCCTGAGAATCTTAAGTTGTTTGTGACTAGAATAAAATTACACGTTCGTCTATTTTCCCGCATAGGATGCAAAAAGCAACAGCCTTACCAATCTCCGGGGACGCCCTCGGCAAAAGGCGAGGTTGGAATAACGTTTACAGAACCTCGATTTTACGAAACCCGATTTTACGCACGAACAAATTTCGCATTCCCGGCGCAGCCTATGCCCGAAGAATGACTTTCTCGATTTTACGAAGTTCCCGATTTCACGAAAAAATTACCTGGTCCCGGTGACTTCGTTAAATCGAGGTTCAACTGCATATAGGCGCTTTCATACGTCAAGCACCCCACGTGGAATGCAGTGACGGCGCTCGTTGCGCCGCTGGAATAATTTCTTGCCGCAACGCACTGGATCGCTCATTATGTTAGAATCATTGCCATTGGAGCGCAAAACCAACTTCCCAAAGAACGTCCATACCCACACGGATTCTACTGGTTTCCACTCGGACGGACTTGACGAGAACTTGTTCTTGGTTCTTATCGACTGTATCGTGTCAAGGAATGTTCTTCAGCGTTTTGCGAAAGGATGAGTTTTTGCGTAAACCGGTAAAGAGGTTGTGGTGCTGTTCAATCGTAGGTAAATCTCCGAGAAAACTTTAACTGTTTTTATGATGACTGCCATACTGATCTATATTTCGCTATCTGCCACAACTATGAACCTCCAAGTGACCGAAATTAATGTCCATTCGCTAAACCTGTGAAAGTATAGTTAACTACTAGCGATTATAGCAGAAATCAACATAATACTAAATGTGTCGTGTACATCGATTGCTTTATACGAAGACTCATAAGTCTGTAAAGTAGCTCGCCTAAGATATTAATTAGAAAATAACTATAATGTGCTCAGAATCAGATCATTTTTCGGTATCTGGCATCGTTGCTTCTTTTTGACAGATACTGCGGGTCAGGCATGACGTCCTTCTGTAGATCGCTTGCTGTTACGTTGCGTCATGCACGGTCTTTTGAAGATCGTTTCTTGTTTGTGCACAGGCTTCTCCCCGCAGCTCATTTCTACCCTGTCACGCAGGCTGTCAGCGAGAATGAAGCGACTTTTAAAAAAACATCGCCTCCCCGAGAAACTTTATTTGACTCTTCTTACTTTATTGTCGATTAAACGTTATGCACAAGTCTGAGCACTACCAAGCTCTGTTTCCTACCGACATACTCGATGCTGTTCCGCGGTGATATTCGCGACTCCAGCAAAACGGACGCCGCCAAGCGGGAAAACCGCGAACCAGCCGGTCCAGGTCGCTCCGCGCCCCTCCGCGTCTCTGGTGGCTTTCGCGGACACGTGTTGTCGGCGCGACGGCGAACAGTGTAATTTCACGAAGGTCCGAAAATTTCTTAAGTTCGCCTGAGTGTTCATTCGTGGGGTGAAGCCTCAGTAGATCCTTCCATCACATGTTTGAAAGCCCGTTTACTCCACAACACACGGTCTCGTGCTTTCGATTTTTTGGGGGAGAAATTACGCTAAAACGTTTTGATTTCTTGTCTTTCTCGAATCACATTCAAAGTGACGACTACTTGGTAACTGATAAGGGGTTTATTTATGAGGATGTAGAACAATGGCCTGAGGACGACCGACGAGGCATTTCACTGGAGGGAACACCAATGTTGTAGTCAGTTGCATGGGAAGGTTCGATAGCTGCTTTTCTTGAGTTTGGTTGTGTTCGATTAGCTTCAACTTTGAGCCACCCACGCCGGTCGGTGCGTTGGCTATTCATCTTGGCTGCTTTTCGCCGATAAAGCCTCTGGACCACTCTGAAGGAGTTGGGCTGATTTCGCAATTACTTGATTCAGGAAAACCTGCTCGCTGCATACGATTAATGAGGGAAATTACCTGTTTTCAAAAGGTGGGGGACGCGTCTCGCAACGTTAGAAGCTGTCACGGCATTTTGATCTATCGCGCCTCCAATATTTATATTATACCCCCGTCGGAGCCAGCAGCAATATATTTCTACATTGCTCAGGCTGACCGGCCACAAAAAATACTTATTTTCTCCGTTCAGGATTCGAAGCAAAGTTCAATGCAGAGAGGTTCTGCGTGAACTCCAATGAAGACTTTCTTCAGTTTGTCTCCGTGCTGCCGGCTAGAACCATTTGGCTAAGTTTAAGTAGTATCTTTTTGTCTGTCAAATAGACTTTTACTCAGCAGTTCACCTAATATCTAGTCAACTAAGCTCATATTTCAACCCGAAGAATATACTAATATCGCTTTAGTGGGATATACGTAATATAATACATAACCCGCTCGTCAAAATGACTTCTCGATTGCTACTAAAACCTGAATTGAAATACGAGTATCAGCTGCTTAGTGGGGTGCCGGCGGGTTAACATGCTCCTTGGCTCAAGAAGCGATTGCTTAATTTTTGCAATTTTCCTGCAGCCTGTGTTGTTGACCGAGCAGACGACTGGAGTTGCTTCTTGAACGCGGATACGCACAAAAGCTCGATTTCGCGGACAGAGAAGTCGCATGGTCGAGGCATGCGAGTTAGCTGAATATTACTCTCGGTAGAAGAATTCTGTAGTCATTGCCGCTTTCCTTAGACGATCAAAACTGATTAGTGTATCTCCGGAGCCCGTAGTTTCGGTTTTGGACGAAATCTCTGAAACGAAAGTTTGACATGAAAATAACAAAAAACACCGGGAAAACAAAACCATGCTTTGCAAGTTTATGTGCACCGGCTACACTTAACCGTCTCAGTTTAAATACCTATAAAATTGGGCATTAAACAAAAGAAAATCTGTTAAATTGAAAGCGCCACCTGTTCAGGTGGCCCGGCCGAGCCGACGCGACCTGGACTCAGCCGCCATGTTTGTTTGGTGGTGGCGCCCCCTATAGGTCGCTGGAGTCGCGAATTACCGAGCCGATGATCCCTCGAATTTTCGTGTTCTTTGCCATTAAACGAGATGTTCTTTATTTATTCTTTATTCATCATTGTCCTGCAGCGCCATCAGGCATTATCGCAGGGGGCGAATAAACTCTGAAAAAACATTTCTGAATTCACGGCACACACAATCGCACTGGGCAAGGCATTCCACTCCTTAATTGTTTTAACAAAAAAAAGAATTTTTGCCCAATTCCGTCCTGGTGCGGTATTCTCTAATCTTATGAATGTGGTCTTTTCTTTTTGAGATATAATTTGGTGGTAATAAGTAAAATGAGCTATTAATGCCAGTTTTATTGTTATAAATGTTGTATAAAAACTTCAAGCGCAAATTTCTTCGTCTTAATGCCAATGTAGACCATCCCAGTTCTTTTATCATGTCGGTTACACTCTCAAAGCGGCCGTACCGCACCAAAACGAAACGAGCGGCACAACTCTGAATTCTTTCTAAAGCAACAATGTGGTTTTGGCTGAGAAGGATCCCAAACGGTGCAGGCGTACTCTAGCACTGGGCGCACATAAGATAGATAGGCGAGCTCTTTCATAGATTTAGTTGATTTTCTTAAATCTCGTTTTAAAAATCCAAGCGCTCTGCCGGCCCTCATAACAACGTCGTTAATGTGTGCGTTCCAGGTGCAGTCAGCTGACAGAGTGACGCCAAGATATTTAACTGTTTGCTGTTTTGTTACGGTTTCATTATTCAGTTGGTAACATGTTTCAACTTTTGTTTTGGTTTTGCGGGTAAAACTAACATGGGCACATTTTTTAACGTTTAACTCCATCTTCCACTTTTTACACCATTGCTCTATTCGATTCAGATCACACTGCAGCCGCGTGGAACTCCCCTCGTCTGTTATGCATGTATAAACAACACAATCATCGGCAAACAATCGTACTTGTGAATTAACACCGTCATTAATATCATTAACAAATATCAGAAACAACAATGGACCCAAAACGGACCCCTGCGGTACACCAGATGTTACCATAACAGTATTTGAAGTTTTACCTTTTAAAACAACACGCTGAAGACGTGATGACAAATATGCTTTTATCCAATTTAGGATAGTCGTGTCAAAATTCATGCGCTCTAATTTGTATAATAATAGTTCGTGTGACACCGTATCGAACGCTTTTTTATAATCTAAGGAAACACAATCAATCTGTCCGCCTCCGTCAACCCCCGTCATTAAATCATGATAAAGCTCAGTTAGTTGTGTAGTACATGAGTACGCCTTTCGGAACCCATGTTGCGAGTCAAAGAAAAAATTATGACAGTTTAAATGCTTCATAATGTGACAATATAAAACATGCTCCAGTAGTTTACAACATATAGATGTCAGTGAGATCGGTCTGTAATTCGTTATTTCTTTTTTGGGCCCTTTGTGTGCACAGGCACGACGTGTGCCACTTTCCAGTCGTCTGGCAATGAACCATCATTCAACGATTTGTTATATATTACAAAAAGGTATGGAGCGATCGCATCTGCACAGCGTTTTAAAATTCTCGGAGAGATCCCATCCGGGCCTACTGCCTTAGCTTCATCTATATGTTTTAGAAGTTCCAACACACCTCCTATAGCAAGTTCAACTGGTGGCATTGTACTGAACGTGCCCTGGCATCTATAGTAGCCGATGCTCTCAGGAGGCAAGAAAACTGATTGAAAATATTGATTGAAGGCTTCGGCTTTTTGCCAGTCATCGGTAATTATTTCGTTGTTGACCATCACGTCTCCTATCCCAATCTGATCATTACCACAGCGCCTCATGTACTTCCAGAACTGTTTGTTGTTTGCTTTCATCCCGTCCTCCAGCCGTTGCAGATAATTTTCTTTGGCTTCCTTCGCCTTTATTTTATACAATGACGTAAGTTCATTTAGCTTATTTAGATTTCGCACCGAGCTCTTTTTTTTTATACCGTGCAAACACACGCTTGCGCCTCTTTATCAGCCGCAGTAGGCCACCGGTAATCCATGGTTTTTCTCTCTTTTTTAACTTCGACGAGTCTATACTTGGAACGTATTTTTCAGTTAAACTGATAATTCTCTGTTTAAAGACTACCCATATGTCATGAACACTCATCTCCTCAGCAAGACATTCGAAGGAAAGGAAATTGTTCGAAAGTTCAGAACTAATCCCTTCATAGTCACCTTTTTCATATAACAGCACCTTTCTACCCGTACTCACTTTTTTGCGCGAAACCCGAAAGTCAAGAGTTGAGACAACAGCACTGTGGTCGCTGATACCGGGTATGACATCAGTTTGCTTAACAACGGTAGGGTAGTTGCAGAGAAACAAGTCAAGTGTGTTTTGATTCCGTGTAGGTACAAGAACATGTTGTTTAAGTGCTAAGCTGTCTACCATGCATTTGAGATCGAGATTCAACTGGCCCATGGTTCCACAAGCACAAAGTTCCTCGCCCCATATCATATCTGATAGATTAAAATCGCCTCCAAGCACTACACAGTCACTCGAAACACTGGATACTAGGTCGTGAAGTACCTCTATGACAGCTGAGTCAGAGTTAGGGGGTCTATAGAACACTCCAGCAGTGAATTTCTTGTTATCAGGCAGCCCAACACTACACCACACTGATTCGACAGTATTGCCCGGCACGTCTAGTTGGCAGCTTTTCAAGGAACCATGAACCAGTATAAAGACGCCTCCCCCATGTGATGACCTATCTTTTCTATAAGCGTTAAATACGCTAGGGAACACCTCGTGATCTGATATAGAGCTATATAACCAGGACTCTGTTCCCAGTACTATATTGGCTTTTACAGAGCTAATCAATCCATACAAGTCTTCCACTTTATTTTTAACGCTTCTGCAATTCACCAGCAACATTACAACATTCCTTCGCGCAATTTTTCTAACAGCACTTGGACGTCATCCACGCTTCACGGCAACGACTTTTTCTATTCCAGCATTCCAAGTAAACATTTGACCGTTTATTATAAGTTTATCATAGGTTAATCTGACCTTATTGCTTGGATCACTCTTTTTAGCCTTCGCGTATGCCCAGAGATGACGACGCTTTTCCCTTACATCAAAAGTGTAGTCTTGAGATAACGATAAGACAGAACCCTTAAGCTTGTATGCCTTCCTCATGACCTCAGCTTTTTCATTGCGTGAAGAAAATCTTATCATAACTGGCCGAATTTTCGTTTCATGTTGTTTCCCAAGCCGATGTATTTTTTCTGTAGAAGACACTTTCACCCCAAGTTTGTTTTCAAAAATATCCACTATCACCTTTTCTTTTAGCAGATCGTTTGTTTCTGACGTGTCCTCGTCGAGTCCATACACTATTAAGTTATTTTGTCTATTATAGTTTTCCAGTCCAAAGATCCTGTCACCTAATGTCAAGACTTGGTTACTGAGGTGGTGAACGACCCTCTCGCACGCTTCAAGTTTGGGAACTGAATCCGAGGTAGCTCTAACTTGAGTTTCGATTTTTTCAACTTTTCTTTCAATAGATGAAAGCCTCTCATTAGTTTGTGTTATGTGCTGTTCTAGTCTCTCTTTGATCGAGTTCATACTACTGTTCAGGGCTTTTTGGCCATCAAGAATCGCCTTTAACTGCTCCTCAGTTAGCGGACCCGGGTTCTCCTCTACATCACCGCTGAGTAAAAGGACAAGAACGCAAAGCGAGTCAAAACAAGCAGCGACACATTCACACAACGCTCCCGGGCAAGGCAGCACCACAAGGCAAACATAGTTACTTTTTACTTTCGAGTAGGAAGGTTTTTTACCAACCTGTTTGTTTCCAAGCTTATTGAGACATCCGAGCAGCCGCGGAGTGCTCGAGCAGTGGCGTCGCTGTTTTTCCCGCGGGTCAGTGGGACCACCGCGTGCATGGCGTGCATTGGGTGCATTGGCATTGGGCGCGTGGCGTGCATTGGGTTCACGCACTCACGAAGACGATGAAGCAGGTGACGAAGCGACTCTAAAGTGAAAAGACGACTGAAACTGTCTTTCTGCGCTTGGTGACAAAATTAGGCATCACAAACAAAACAACCTTATGAAGTACAGACATGGCAAGGTAATCCAAGTCGAAAACGGGGCATCGAAAATCATGATGTACGTTTACCGCAGCCCATGTAGCTGGGGAAGCTGAAAAGCGATGACTACAAATAGCATGGCGGCAGCACCACTTCCGGAACGCGCGCGCATGCGCAGTTCGCTTGGTGAGATCAGTCTATTGGCAGCGACCTTTATCTCCGTCCTTTATCCGATCCTATCCCTAAATTTGTTATCCCAGAGGCGAATAGTAGATTGATGCGATGTCTGAGGGCTTCGGTAGTTCTTTATTTCGCTGAGTCTTTGTTCTTCATTTCGCTGAGTGTACTTTTCCGCAAAGTGCTTGTGAGAGCCGATCGCTCGACCTACAAAGCAGTCTGCACTATGGCATCCAATCGTCCGGTTAGTGACCTCCTCCAACAAACAGCAACCAAGTGGAAAGTTTCTAAAAACGCTTTTGATTCAGAACTTGCTAAAGCCAAGTGTTCCCTTGATGGAGATTGGATGGCGTGTGCAGGGGCGCCGAGGAACATCACTGTGAGTCAACTCTTCGTGATGTTGACAGCGGACCGATCGGTCAGCTTTCGGAACGAAGAACACAAATTCCGACCTCCTGAACTGGAGACAGAAGTACCACCCTCAAACAGCCTATGATTTGCCGGTACAGCCCATGCTAGTCTTTTCTCTTTTCCTGTGACCATGTATGGCGGTAATTCCAGGACCTTCAAGTTCGACTGGTACACTAGCTTCTTAAGGTTGGAGTATAGAGCGTGTCATCGAGCTCTACTTTTAGAGCGCAGCTCTTAGGGGCCCGTTCCCGGCTTGAGCGGCGTCGGCGTCGCGGTCGGCGTCGCCGTTGGCGTCGCCGTTGGCGTCGCCGTCGGCGTCGGCGTCGGCGTAACCAAGGTCATCCCAAGGTCACGTGGCCCCCAAGGTCATCCCAAGGTCACGTGACCCCCAAGGTCACGCCAAGGTCACGTGACCCCTCCCCCAGGGTCACGTGACCCCCCCAGGGTCACGTGAACACCCCCAGTGTCACGTGACCCCCGCCGAGGTCACGTGACCTCCCCGATGACGTCATCAGATCCGCATCGTCATCATCACTGATGACGTCATCAGTGATGATGACGATGACGATGCGGATGCCAATGACGTCATCAGTGACGTCACTGATGACGTCATCAGTGATGATGACGATGACGATGCGGATGCCGGTGAGGTCATCAGTGACGTCACTGATGACGTCATCAGTGATGATTACGATGACGATGCGGATGCCGGTGACGTCATCAGTGACGATGACGTCATCGGGGAGGTCACGTGACCTCGGCGGGGGTCACGTGACCCTGGGGGTGGTCACGTGACCTGGGGGTGTCACGTGACTTCGGGGGGGCATCCGCATCGTCATCGTCATCATCACAGATGACGTCATCAGTGACGTCACTGATGACGTCACCAACATCCGCATCGTCATCGTCATCATCGCCGATGACGTCATCGGAGTCCGCATCGTCATCGTCATTGATGACGTCATCAGTGACGTCACTGATGACATCATCGGCATCGTCACGTGACCCCCAAGGTCACGTGACCCCCCCAGGTGACTTCACCCTCCCAGTACCCTTCCCCCCTCCTCCTCAAGAGCTGCGCTCTAATTCGGTGTTACAGGGAGTTGTAAACGGCTTTCACTTTTTTTGTCTCTCCTTTTAGATTGTTTGTACTACTAACGAAAAAAACAGTAAAAGTTATGCTGTGTGTGTGTGTTTGTGTGTGTGCGTGTGCTTTATATAGAAGGTTATTGACTCTGGAAGAAAGCACTTGAGATGGAAGGCGGGCTGCGACCACTCCAACAGCACGGCACACAAGATGTCCCACGCATAATCGGCTTCCTTTTAGTAGATTAAGAAAAGTGGCACAGATAATTCAAACGCCGTGCACCTCAGCCAGGCGTATTCAGCAAGGGTAAGGGAGAACCGTCATACACATCCGTGATCGCTGACGTGCTCCGGGTTTCCGCGGTACAGGGGATGCCTAACGGCACCTTTACACTTGCGGATCCGCGGCGGATCCACGCTGGCGGAAAGTGGATTCTGGAGCCGGGTGGCGAAATCGATTCGTCGCTGGCGGAAAACCTGGATCATTCCGGGATCCATATCCATGGGTTTCCACCAACGACGAGTCGACTTCGCCACCCGGCTCTAAAATCCCCTCAAGTATACGCGGCATAAGGGCAGATGATGAGTGACGAGACGTCACGCTTCTGATGCTTCCTTTCATTAAAGACGGATTCGCCTTCACTGAACTTTGGGTCCCGAGCGTGAACGTGCTTATTTAGTAATGCGGAATGTAAATATGTGGGAATATCTTGCATGTGAAATGCTACAATAAGCAGAGTTGTACATAAATTGTAAAATAATGAAATTAACTGAGCTGTCGATATCTGTTCAAAAAACCCCAAGTGACTTGGTACCAGCAGACGATATTACCGGGAGCGACTAGGGCTCTACCAAACCATCGTCCCTGTATTCTTTTTTTCTTTTATTTGATTCTTAATTGTGACAGTTAGCGAATCGAAAGACCATGCTTCCCCAACATTTGGTGCGTTTCCCCACTACTCAAGTGGCCTTTTCCACATTACCTCAGAAAACTCGAAAAATTCCCACTGGACGCGTTTCATTTACTGCAATTTCAGAGGTTTCTGAAAAAAAAAAAAAAGAAACAGAAAGGACATCTTGACTGTAAAGCCCGAAGTGTGTAAGGCTTTAGGGGGTTCGCTTTCTTTTTTTGCGCTAAAGTTTCTGGTAAAAAATCTAAGGGAACCGTTCCCGTGCTGGCCAGTGAAAACGGTTCGTGGCAGAAGGTGTTTGCTGTATTCATAGATATGTTTGGAGTACGTCCGTCTTAAAGGTTGTTTGTCCCTTCGCAATTCAGAGGAGTGGCTTGACAGCTCCCCTTCCCTAGAAGGCCTGTGCTTTTATATGCCTATATATAAAAGATTTATATTAATCCTTGGATAATAACATGTTGCTGAGTAGAATGAGAAACATCCTCGATCTGAATTTAGTTTCTTTTGAAGCTAAAGCGAGGGTTTCGGTCGATGCGTTGTTACGACTCTTGAAATGTTATTAAGGTCACATCGGAGGACTCAAGGGGCAGAAGGCGCTCGTTCAGGCCGCTAACGGTCTATACTGGCCTGTACTGGCCTTTGCCAGTTTATGATAGTATGTAATTTTCTGTGCTTGCCTGTGATGACCTGTGACGATCTGTTGTGGCCTGTACTGGCCTTTGCCAGTTTATGATGGTATGTAATTTTCTGTGCTTGCCTGTGATGACCTGTGACGGTCTGTTGTGGCCTGTACTAGTTTGTGATGGTCTGTGCTGGCATGTACAGTTCTGTGGTGATCTGTGGTGGCATGTGCTTACCTGTGAGGCTGTGATGCCCTGTGACGATCTGTGATGGTCTGTGTTGACCGCGGCTAGTCGGTGA
The DNA here is from genome assembly GCF_016920785.2 of Ixodes scapularis. Lineage (NCBI taxonomy): Eukaryota > Metazoa > Arthropoda > Arachnida > Ixodida > Ixodidae > Ixodes > Ixodes scapularis. Next base: position 495,713 of record NW_024609953.1, on the reverse strand, counting down.
GGGTCTGTACTGGCATGCGCTAGCCTAGCTTGTGATAATTTGTGATTATCCGCATGTGCAGGCCTGTGCTGGTCGTCGTACCGACGACTGTAGATGATTGCAGGCAACCAGGCTTCAGAAGCTGATCTGGGCGCCCAGAATGCCAAATGCTCTATTAATACGCCAGTCTGACCACCCTGACACACCTTGGCGAGGCCTGACTGGGCTGGATTATTAGACAACTTACCCAATTCAGCACAGGGGTTTCCCCAGGAACTGAAATTAGGGGGGGGGGTCTAAATTCTTAGGGGGGTTGGGGGGGGGGGGGTTGCATTGAGAATAGAGGAGTCGTAGCGAATTAAGGGGCGCCTTCAGAAAATGAGGGGGAGAGGGGTGTACACCCTCGTAAAGCGGAGGGGGGTGTAAGCAAGTCACTGCTTCAGCAGCAAATGGCGGCGTCCTAAGGCCGTACTTGTAAACGTCTAAAGGTGTCACGTGATCCACCAGAATTAGGATCACGCCCCCTTATCGTAACATTACGTACGAACTAATCGCTTCAAATATGTTAAAAAGCCAGGGGTAGCCATAATAAAATAAGTTTACTCTGGCTTAACACAGCACAAAAAATAACAACAACACGGACGTTTCGCCACCTATCCGGGTGGCATCATCGGTATGCACTGGCCACTCTCGCTGTATCACGTGATATCACTGTTACGTCGTGGTGTCGCCTGACACTAGTCCCGTCAAAGACACCGTGACGTCACGATGCCACGTGACACGCTGATGAGTTCACGTGACATCCTGCAGGCTGAAGGTACGTGACCACGTCCATGAAATTCAGCGAGAAAATCATTCTGCGCATTTCCGACCTACATATGGGACACTAACAAACCCCAAAATTTTCTCTTTCTTTTTCGCCAGGCGATTTAATATGGTTTCAGGAGTCTTCCCAATCAATAGTTTTCTACAGAGTCACGTACACTTTTAATAAAGTCAGAAAACACAACTGCTCGAAACCAAAACCGAAACACGAGCACGGAAGTTCATGGCCGGAAGTCCTGTGGCTACCCGTACGAAAATGTCAGATATGGCCCTGATATATTTTATATACGTTCAGATATAATAATATAAGCAGTCAAATAGGGCTGTATTTCGCCAGATATGGGAGCTAATACGGCCGTATTTCGCCATATAGGTGGGCAAATACTGCCAGATCTGGCCGTATAAGTGCGTAAATACGTCCATATATCACCATATACGCGTGCAAATATATCGCCCCTGATAATGATATATTGGCCCGTTTCAGTCGTGCAAGCAACAAGTTACGAAATAAACAGAAAGAAATAAACGTTTAATGTTGCGAACTTGTGCCAAAAATAAACGAGTACAAAAGATAATAATAGAGCGTCGTGGGCGTCGAAGTCGGCGTAGCAGCAGAGTCGAACGCTGGTGCGAAACCGACTCCGTTCGCCTTGCGGAATCCCTTATGTACCCTCGTGGGTTTCTGGATCGCTCGGCGTAGAAGGTTCGGCGCGTAGAACATTCTGACCTCGAACAAGCAACATGGTTCTCGAATTTACCAGAACATTACTTTACAGAGTCAACAAAAATGCGCCTCCGCGGCCAGAAATCGAACCCTGGCTTTCAGCGTGGAAAGCGCGCGCGATAACCGTTAGGCCACGCGCGCGCTGCCTACTTGGCCAGCTGCACGTGCGGCATTACTCCCCCCTTTAAAAAAGTGCATCGTCCCGATGCAACCCCAAAACAAAATGAAGCAAATAAAACAGAACGGTAAACTAAAGAGTCACATAAGGTCCACAGTCCTATCGAGCGTAGTACGGCTTCAGTCGCACGACGTGGACGACTTCCGGTCGTGGAGGGCGGCGTGACGAAGTCCTTGTTCCGTCGGGCATCACCTCGTAGTTCAGATCCCCGAATCGACGAAGCACTTTGTAGGGTTCAAAGTATCGTTTCAGCAATTTCTCACTGAGGCCGCGGCGACGGATGGGCGTCTATACCCACACCCTATCTCCGGGCTGGAAGTGGACGTCCCTGCGACGAAGGTTGTAGCGGCCGGCGTCGACGCGTTGCTGGTCTTGAATCAGGAGTCGGGCGAGCTGGCGAACTTCTTCGGCGCGTTGAGCAACCGCCTGGGCGTCGTCGCTCTCGTTGCCAGATGGCTCATGGGGCAGCATGGCGTCCAGCATGGTCGTTACCTTCCGACCATGTACCAGCTGGAAAGGGGTGAATCCAGTGGTCTCTTGAACCGCCGTATTGTGGGCGAACGTGACGTAGGGCAACACCTCGTCCCACGTCTTGTGCTCTACGTCGACGTACATAGAGATCATATCGGCGATTGTCTTGTTGAGTCGCTCCGTCAGCCCGTTGGTCTGCGGGTGGTACGCAGTTGTACGACGACGGCTGGTGTGACTGAGTCGGAGGATTTCTTGGGTCAGTTGTGCCATGAACGATGATCCGCGATCTGTAATCAGAACTTCTGGAGCGCCGTGCCGGAGGACGATGGACTCAATGAAAAACTTGGCAACTTCCACAGCAGTCCCCGAAGGAAGAGCTTTCGTTTCGGCGTACCGCGTGAGATAATCTGTGGCGACGATGATCCAGCGGTTCCCCGACGTCGAAGGCGGAAAAGGACCAAGTAGATCCATTCCGATCTGCTGGAAGGGTGCAGTTGGAGGAGAAATAGGCTGCAGGAGTCCGGCCGGCCTCGTCGGAGGTTTCTTGCGTCGCTGGCACTCGTGGAATGATCGTGTGTACAGGTGGACGGTCTTGGGGAGCTTGGGCCAGTAATACTTTTCACGAATACGGGCCAGTGTCCGGCTGTATCCAAGGTGTCCGGACGTCGGGTCGTCGTGACATGCTTGAAAGATCTCCCCTCGAAGGTCGGTTGGGATTACCAGCAGCCACGGCGAGTTGTTGTCCCCGAAGTTCTCTTTGTAGAGTACACCTTGTCGAATGGCGAAGGTCGGCACGGCTCGTGAGAAAACACGGGGTACGGTACCGCCGCGCCCTTCCAGGTGCTCGATTAAGGCTCGCAGCTCCGGATCGTCTCGTTGACGTCGTGCCATGTCATCGGTGTTCACTGCCCCTAGAAAGCACACGTCATCATCGTCGTCGTTGCTGACGGAAGGTGTTTCGACAGGGGCCCTGGACAGGCAGTCAGCGTCGCTGTGCTTGCGTCCTGACTTGTAAACCACAGTCATGTTGAACTCTTGTAGCCGGAGGCTCCATCGAGCAAGGCGTCCTGACGGGTCCTTGAGGTTCGCAAGCCAGCAGAGCGAGTGGTGGTCCGTGACTACGCGGAACGGGCTTTCGTACAAGTACGGACGAAATTTCGTGATTGCCCAGACGACCGCAAGGCATTCTTTCTCAGTCGTGGAGTAATTTCTCTCTGCCTTGGACAGTGTCCGACTTGCGTAGGCGATGACTCGTTCGGTGCCTTCTTGTACTTGAACTAGTACCGCGCCAAGTCCTGCGTTACTTGCGTCAGTGTGAATCTCGGTGTCCGCATCCTGATCGAAATGTCCAAGAACCGGAGGCGTCTGGAGTCGTCGCTTCAGCTCGTCGAATGCTTGCTGCTGTTCCTCGGCCCATTCGAACCTCTCGGCGTCCTTCGTGAGGTTTGTGAGCGGTGCGGAAATCCGTGCGAAATCCCGAACGAAGCGACAATAGTAGGCGCAAAGTCCAAGGAATCTTCGCACGGCCTTTTTGTCTGTCGGCGCTGGAAATGACGCGACGGCGCGAGTCTTCTCAGGGTCTGGGCGCACGCCTTCGTTGCTAACCACGTGACCTAGAAACTTCAGTTCGTCATAGGCGAACCGACGCTTTGACGGCTTGAGGGTGAGTCCAGCGGTCCGCATGGCTTGAAGAACAGCTCGGAGTCGTCGCAAGTGCTCGTCGAAGTCGCTGGAAAATACCACGACGTCATCGAGGTAGACCAGACAGCTCTGCCACTTCAGTCCTGCCAGTACGGTGTCCATAACACGCTGGAAAGTTGCTGGCGCCGTACATAGACCGAAGGGCATTACCTTGAACTCGTACAGCCCATCCGGCGTGACGAAAGCTGTCTTCTCTCGGTCCCGTTCGTCGACTTCGATCTGCCAGTAGCCGCTCTTCAGGTCCATCGATGAGAAGTATCGAGAGTGGCGCAGCCGGTCTAACGTGTCGTCGATTCGGGGGAGTGGGTAGACGTCTTTCTTCGTCACCGCGTTCAGCTGCCGGTAGTCCACGCAGAACCGAAGCGTTCCGTCCTTCTTAACCAGTACGACTGGAGAGGCCCACGGACTGCTTGATGGCTGGATTATGTCGTCGTTCAGCATCTCTTGAACTTGCTCCTGGATCACCTCCCTTTCTTTAACGGAGACTCTGTACGGTGATCGATGCACAGGGCGCGCATCGTCCTCGGTAATGATGCGGTGCTTCGCAACGGCTGTTTGGCGTACCTTCGACGACGTCGCAAAGCAGTCACGGTATTCGGCGAGGAGGTTAATCAGCTGCCGTCGTTTCGGGTCCGGAAGCTTAGGGTCGATGTCGAGTTGCGCTGGCGACGTACCGTCTTGCTGAGGTGGCGAGGATTCATCAGTAATGGCAGCGATTTCGGCGGAGTTTCGGAGATCCTCGACGTGGCCAACGGCTGCACCTTTTGTGAGGTGTTGCGGTTCATTCCGGAAGTTCGTCACGAGGACCACAGTGCGGCCATCCTGAAGTTCAGCTACTCCTCGTGCGACGCCTATTCCTCTTCCCAGGAGCAACTGGAGGTTACCTTCCAGAAGAACTTCGCTACGGGTAGCTGCATCGGTCACGACGGGTACGACAACACTTGGTCGCGGCGGTAGATTCACGTGGTCGGCGGCGACTCGGACGGCGGCTGACGCAGTTTGGAGTTTCTCTGAAGGCGGAACAGGTGTCCGCAGCGTCAATCTGTTTTCTCCAAGGTCGATGACGGCGCCGTATTCACACAAAAAGTCCATGCCGAGAATGACGTCTCTGGAACAGTCTTGTAGAATGACGAATCTCACAGGACACGTCTCGCCGTGAATTTCGACGCGAGCGGTGCACCTTCCGACAGGCGTGATGAGGTGTCCTCCGGCGGTTCGTATCTGCTGTCCATCCCACGGCGTCGTGACTTTTCGAAGGTGGCGAGAGAGCCTCCCACTCAATACTGAGTAGTCTGCCCCGGTGTCAACGAGTGCCGATGCGTTTTGGCCATCAATAACAACGTTTAGGTTGCTGACACCGTTGCAGGCGTGTCGGTGCAATGCGGGGCGTCGAGAGAGTGGGAGCGCTCCGGCGTTCTTGGAGGCTGTTTGCTTCCGTCGTTTTCGGCAACGTCACCTCCAGGCGTTGCCGCACTCAGTTTTCCCGACGACGCAGGGGAGACAGGCTCTCTCGGCGGGATCGTGGCGCTGGGGAGGCTGAACGTCGTGGCGATGGGGAGCGGGCTTCACGGCGGAGAGACGACACTGGGGAGGGCGAACGTCGGAGGTACTCCTCGATGTCGCGAGGGCGTTCGCCGTACCTCGGGCGTGGGTCGTTCGGGTGGAACCCACGCAGGCCCATTTGCCGGTAGGGACAACGACGGTAGATATGGTCGGCCTCCCCGCAGTGGTAGCAGATGGGTCGTCGATCCGCTGTCCTCCACACGTCGGTTTTCCTTGGCGCCTGCTGTTCTCGGCGGTCGTACTGACGTACTTCGTCGTTGCGTCGGGGGTACGCCTGCGTTGATGGGTCTCGTCGTGGCGCCACCGGGTAGTGTTGAGCAGTTGGCGACGGTCCTCGGGCCACTGCGGCGTAGGTCAGCGCCGGCTCATCGGCTGCGGCCACGCTGGCAGGAGTCTCCGGTTGAATTGCGCGCTGAACTTCGACAGCGAAGCCGGCTGGTTGGCAGCAGGCAGCAGCTTCCTGAGTTCTTCCGGGACGACGTCCCGGATGATGTCGCGGATGTCCGGGATGCTGCAGCTGGACGGCGAGAGGGCAGCGAAGCCGGGAAGTCTCTGGTAGTGTGAGGCCCGTGCGTGAAGGGCACGTTCGATGTTGGTGGCCTCAGTAATAAAACCCTGGACAGTCGTAGGCGGGCTCCGTACGAGGCCCCCGAAGATGTTTTCTTTGACGCCACGCATTAGGACCCGCAACGTTTTCTCTTCGGGAGCGTTTGGGTCGGCGCGGTTCATGAGGCGGAGAACGTCTTCGACGAAGCTTGTGACGCTCTCGTTTGGCCCTTGGTGTCTTGCTTGGAGGAGTTCTTCGGCACGCTGTCGTCGCTGCTGGTTGGCAAAGGTGCGTCGCAGCTCGGCCTGGAACTCTTCCCACGTAGAAATCGACGCTTCGTGGTTCTCGAACCAGGTGCGCGCCGTGCCTTCCAGAGCGAAGTAGACGTTCTGAAGGCACTGCTCTGGTGTCCACTGGTTATGGCGGGCCACTCGTTCGTAATGCTGTAGCCAATCCTCCACATCCTCATGGGCCTCACCATGGAACGGCGTCGGGTTGCGTGGGGCGACGGGCAGGTATACGACGCTGGCGGTGGACGGGTTCTGGGACGACTGGCTGTCCATCGTTGGCCTCCTTGGCTGCTTAGTCTTGGGCGGTAGAGGTCCGAATTCCGGGTGTAGACCTTGGGTGCGACGACTGAACCGGATTTCGGAAGTGCTTTCGTCGGTTCTTCGTGGGCTAGGCGTCGAACTTGCACTGCGGGCCCTCGGAGGGGTACGCGGCAGGGGCATGCGGTACCCCGCACCTCCACCAAAATGTCACGGGTGGTGACCAAACAAAACAGGAAATAAACAGAAAGAAACAAACGTTTAATGTGGCGAACTTCTGCCAAAAATAAACGAGTACAAAAGATAATAATAGAGCGTCGCGGGCGTCGAAGTCGGCGTAGCAGCAGAGTCGAACGCTGGTGCGAAACTGACTCCGTTCGCCCTGCGGAATCCCTTATGTACCCTCGTGGGTTTCTGGATCGTTCGGCGTAGAAGGTTCGGCGCGTAGAACATTCTGACCTCGAACAAGCAACATGGTTCTCGAATTTACCAGAACATTACTTTACAGAGTCAACAAAAATGCGCCTCCGCGGCCAGGAATCGAACCCTGGCTTTCAGCGTGGAAAGCACGCGCGATAACCGTTAGGACACGCGCGCGCTGCCTACTTGGCCAGCTGCGCGTGCGGCAATATTGAATGAGTCTCATGTAATTGGTTTACTATTGTCAACATCCTTAAAGTGAAGTTATTCCAGGTATTTGGACCAATTAATGAATTGCGCAATTTGAAGATTGAAAGACAAATGACATTTGGCTGTATGTTTGATGTGTGACATTATGACGAAGTGCGATCGGAACGCGAGTTAATCAAATATTGGATTTTAGTCGCAGCTCTTAGGCACCCGTTTCCGAGTTAAGCAGTGTTGGCGTCGCCATCGGTGTTACCGCCCCGCTAAATTTAGCGAGAAATTGAACTGGTACGTATGTCGCGTGACGTCAGTTTTCCTGCAAAATCTGGCAGTGAAACTAATTTTTTTTTTCATGTTTCCCCGGTAAATTGAGCGGGTAAACACGAACCGTGAGCTTACTCAAGATGCAAGACGCTACTTCGCCGTCCCGAATCCTTTTCCCTTCGAACGGAAACCGTTGCGCCCGGAGTACAATACGCAGCTCTTTCAAAACCGTTCGCGCAGCATCGCATCCGTTCGTTTGCGAGCGACGGCGATTCATCGTGTGTTGAAAGTCGGAAGATGTGCTGTCCGTGGTCTTTTATGTATAACTCGTTCGTAAAAAAAATTGAAACAGTGTACACGTGATTTTAAATTTATTGGTGAAAATACATATATATATATACATATTTATTTATCTATTTATTTGTCGACATCATGCACACAAAAAAATAGTCGCGTTAATTTTTTCATTTAAAATTATAATGTGGTTTATACAGCGTAAAACATAGTGTCTTGAAAGTCGCATCGTTTTGAGTTCAAAAGCTAGACTTCATAGAGCTGTATGTTCACTCGGTATTGACGGCAGGGTAGACGCTACGCGCGTTTTAGGCTAATCGTGTCTCCGGTTAGGGTCACGTGACTACAGTCTAGAATCTGGTGACAAAGCAGGACATCGCACCTGCCTGGCGCCCAAGGCCACACATAGCATTCACAGCACTGTCAACCTTCGTTACAAGGGACCGATCTCCTGGTTGTGGCCCCAAAAGATAAGCCTTTTGTTCGTGAAACCCCGTTTTGGCCGCTCCTTCGATCCTTTTCTTTCTCCGTAAGCTGAAAGCGTTGTAAATGGTGAGTGGTCACGTGGTTTGACGGATGACGCATTAGCCATTGCCGATCTCGGAATGCGTTTAGCTGGACCTAGTTTGGCGTGTGAATTCTCCCTCTGTGGCAGATGCGTATGTCTGCTTCTGTAAACGATTTCTTCAAAGAAGCCCAAGATTTTTTTCCGATGCGTTTAGTGTTCGGTTCTACAAACGACAGCTTGTGCTACATCGTGTTGAATCTTCACGGGCACCTTCTCGTTTCTGTGTTCGAGTGGTGGTTTTGCCGTGGCCGTGTCGACATCTCCCTCGTACAACACCTTTCAAGTCGCGTCTCGTTAACGTAAGTGCGCTGCAACCTACTTCGTGACAATTGAGTGTTTTTCCTAAATGTATTCTTCCAGATTACCTCTATATTTAGGCCGTGTCTATCTCCTGGCAGCCTGGAGAATCATTGTGCAGGATGTTTCGGCATTGGTGCGATTGCGCTACAAGCAGAAAGTTTCGACATGCCGCCGACAAAGTTTTGACGTGTCGCCAAAAAACAACAGCAACACAGACTCAGCAACAGCAACACAAAATTTGACGAGCGGCTTTACGAGTCGCTTGTAGAAAGATTGTTACGATTTTGCGAAATACTGGTAAACAATGCTGGGTCATCCGCGGGCGTATCCCTCTCCGCCCGCTTGTACTTTCTCTAACTTGACGGACAATCTGTCTCGCGGTTCATGCCGACGAAACGATCGTCGGGATACCGGGTAATTGCTACAGCCGAGCGCGGCACAGTTTACCATTGCTCCCGCTGTGGAGGGTCGAAGAGTCAACTAGCAGCACGGTGGAAACCGTTTTTTTTTTGTTTTTTATTCTTGCGGATTTGTTTTAACAGAAGCCGTGAACGCTACACTTATGCGGTTTGTGCGAGAGTGATACGCCCAGGGGGACGTCATGTAGTTTGCTAATCTTTACGATAAGTCGGCTAATCAAATAAAATTCATTAATTAACTTTTAATTAGTGAAAATAGACATATGGTTTCAATTAGAAACTTGCTGAGCGTCATCCAAAACCCCTAAACCAATAATTTTTAGAAAGACTGAGCGCGTGTGAAGCGCAGAAGTGCGCTGAAGTTACCACTCGTGGACCAGGTATAAGGCTGGGGCTAGATATGAGACAGAAAAATTGCGCGGGCGCCTTACCGAAACCGCTACCCTTGTACCTGCTCCACGAGTGGTGGCTTTAGTGCGCTTCTCACGCGCTGAAAGACTTTCTGAAAATGACTGATTTAGGGATTTAGGACGACGCCCCGCTAGCTGCCTATTGGAACCGTATTTTTCACTAATGGAAAAGTTCATTAGTGAATTTTAAATCATTACCCGAGTAATGTCAAAGCTTAGCCCCCACGTAATGTCCCCCTGGGCGTATAACTCACTCGCAGAAACCGCATAAGTGTAGCTTTCATGACTTTGTTAAGAACAAATCTGCAAGAATAAAAAAAAGTACCCCGATATGGATATACCAGGGTGCTTATCTGGCAGACCCAAATATGGATATATAAAAAATTGGGCAGATCTGGTTATATACGGCTTATATAAACTGACGTGCTTGATATGGCCAGATCTGCCCAATTTCTTATATATCCGTATTTTTTTTTTTTTTATATAAGTCCAGATCTGCCATTTTCGTAAGAGTACTCCCGATCGCGCTTTTTTTTTTTCTCCGCTTCTGCAGCGTCCAAAGCAGATGAAGACGGCGACGAACGTGCGTGCGCCGTTTGTCATGCTCATTTTCGCACTTTTATTCCTTCCGCTCGATGTTCTGCGCTTGGAGAGCGAGAAGTAGTACCGAAACCTGCGTCGCATCAGCCGGGCAAAGTTTCTGCAGCTTCTTTCACTCGTTGAATCAAGAATCGCACGGCAAAAAGAACCCGCAAAGCACAAACGACAATAATGCGCCATCTTCATTTTAATCGTCAAAAAAAAAAAAGAGAAAGATAAAATTTCTACCGTTGCCAGATTAAATACTTTTCAAGACAATCACCTGCCAAAAAACCGCAAGAGCACACTGAAAACGAAAATGAGCGAACCAGCCTTCACCGTGAACATAGCCTAGTAGTTGACCTCAAATTGACAGGGCCTGTCATGAGAAAATGTGAATGAAGCAGTTGGCTTCTAGCGCACAACTTTTATCCTAAATAACTGCGAAGCTTGTTAGCAATGATCTTTAGAGCTAAAAAAAAGGCAAAAAGCAAAACGTCAATTTAAAAAAGTACTATTTGCAAACATGCCAGCCACGTCAAGCAGCAGCGTGGCATATATGGATAGATTGCTTCCGAAATTTCATTCAATTACAATTACAAATCATTTGCTTCAAAAGTAGTTTAGCGACATTTACAATTGCTACTACGTGAAAAGTAATTAATTACAATTACAAATCACTTCTAAAAAGTAATGCAATTACTTTACAATTACTTATTTCTGAGACCGACCCGACCTGGGCCATATAACTTTAAACGAATTGGAATGAAGTACTACGTTCTTATATTTTTATTAAATAATAAGAAATTATTTCATATGCTGAAAGACGCCAGATTGCTAAAGAAAAAATTGGGTTGACACAGTTTTTGTAGCCAGGCGAATAAAAATGTTACAATTAGTCACATATGATTATTTTACAAGAGTTAATATAAAACTAAAATCCCCATGCGCTAAGACGACCACATTCACATACAGACATCGTGTTATTGTAAATTATTTACATTGAGTTGAAATTATAATGGGTCAGAAAAAAAGCTCGAGGTACACCTAAGCACTTTTTATGAGTTGTGAATGCGAAAGCGTGCACGTCATTCTTCCGCTCCCGTATTTCGCCTGCAGCGTATTTGCGTCGAAGGCAGCGCGAGACCTCTCCTCGCTGCTCTGACGTTGGACGCTTCGTGTAACCGGCGCGCTAACGGACACGCAGCGCCATGGTTTGGCGGTCGTTGAAACTGACGCGCAGTGGCCAATGGGAGCCTTGTTCTTTGAAACTACGACGCGCGCCAGCCAATGGGTCCGAAGCCGAAATCCATTAACTTCCCTCCGCTCCTTTGAAATCAGCGAAACTAGGTGCCGTTGTCTAGGCTTTTCGCGTGGTTTCATAGCTGGGAGCTGGCTTCACTTAGAGAAAGGATTTTAGGTGCCGTTCGGCGCGGCTTTGAAGCTGATAAAGTTGGCTCGCTCCATAAGACAGTTAATCCTTTCGCATTAATATAGAAGAACCGAATCGGGCTCCCGAATAATTGGTGACAATATTCACAGGTGTAAGGTTAGTCTCCAGAATGCTTATGCAATTAAAATTCGAAAATAATACAAAGATACACCTATGCGACAGTGCAGGAAGAGGGACGTAAAGAACTGGCAAAAAAAAAATAGCTTCATAGAAAGTTAAAATTCCCAACCTCGACTGAAAGCTGAAGCTATTTTTTTTCCTCCCAGTATTTTGGCACGTTTATGCTATTGTTTTCTGCTCGTACCGCAGAGAGGGCTACACGGCGCCGTTGCGGTAGCCTCCAAAGAGGATTGTCTCTCAGCCCGCAGTGTAAGCAACAAAACAACGAGCAATGCGACGCTATTTTCGTTATGCGTGTGTATTCATGAGTGTCAACAGGGGGGTGCAAAAGGGGCAGTTGCCACCCCCAAACCAGACTGCTCCCCCCCCCCCCCCCCCCCTCTCGAGCAAGGATTCCGAGTCAAGAGGTCCAACGCGTCAAAAGGTCCAACGAGTCAAGAGGTCCAATATTGGACCTCTTGACGCGTTGGACCTCCTGACGCGTTGGACCTCTTGACTCGCCGTGGATCTCTTGACTCGTTGGACCTCTTGACGCGTTGGACCTCTTGACCCATATTGGATCTCTTGACTCGTGCCTCGATGTGTCAAGAGGTCGAACGCGTCAAGAGGTCCAATATTGGATAGCTTGACTCGTTGCATCTCTTGGTGTGAAATATGTACAGGCAAGCGGTGTAAAATAAGTACAGGCGAAAAAGAGAGAAAGAAAAAAAAACTACGAGGGCACCTAAGCTTTCTCTTACGATGTGAGAATGCGCTAGCACAATGTTTTCCCGAGACGGGCAGGGTTCGGTTATTGTGGGAGGGGGGCGGTGCGCGTGGGAGGCCCCTTTTCTCTTCTCTTCTTTTCTCTTTTCTCTTCCTTTTTGTAAATTTTTTCTCCTTTGTTTTTCATCTTTACTATTTGCTGAGCGTGGCGCGCATGGTGTGTGTGGGAGCACGTATGAGCACGCGCGAAGAGCGGTGTGAGCAGCCGGAGGTGCTGTGAAGAGTTCCCATGGAACCAGAAAACAGACCACGTGCGTCCTTCGTCAGGTACCGCCTGAGCAGCCGTTCAAACGAATGGAATTTTTCAGCTGGCGTTCCTCCTCAGACATCGGTGAACAGTGTGCAAAACGGCTGAGTGTAAAATTGAGTGTAAAATTGCTCTGCACATTTATCGTAAATAAAACTCTTGTTACAAAAAAAAAAAAAGAAGAAAGAAGAAACTTGTGTTGCCGCAACGGATAACGCGCTAGTTGCTCGGTCGAGAGGGCCTAGGTTCGAAACCAGGCAGGGTATGGTTTCGTGCTCACGTAACCAGGGAGGTCACGTGACCAGAGTTTTTGTTGTTTTGTTTGTTTGGTCCCGTGACCACAGACCTTTTTTTTTGGCTTGGTCACATGACCAGATAGGTCACGTGACCAAAGATATCGCGTAACCAGAGTTTTTTTTTTTTAAATTATTATTGTGTTGGATTGTGTTGGACAAGTCACGGATTTTGACTACGGATTTTGCCGACGGCTTTTTCGTTGACTGAGCCAGGTAATGCTAACACACTTAAAAAGCAGACAACAGACATGCTAACAATAAAGGCGAAGAAGAAAAATGTCAGAAAAAGAGCAAAAAGTTAAGCTGTGAAACCTTTCACACGGCAGGGGGGATCTCACGAACACGGCTTTGATACATCGTTTCTGGCCGGTGATGTAATCAGTGTTCATGCGTATGACCCGTGATTTGCTTGGTTTCTGAAGTGACAGATACGCGCGCGCTGGGCTGTGGGGATCGCATGAAGGGCACTGGATTTGTAAACACCGGAAATCTTTGTTGTTATAAACTGTCAAGCTTATAGCAACATTCGTTTGTTGGGGACCTGTGTGCCTTCTCTCTTCTACCCCGGACCACATAGTCGTAAATCTGCATCGCCCGTGTTGCTCTCCCCCGCGAATATCGAACACGTAACCGGAAAGGTCTTAACATTTCACAATTTAAGATGCCTTTCTTTTTTTTTTTTTTTTTAGGAAGTGACCATTTCGACATCCGGGTTCGAAATAAATGTAAAACTATTTTGAACACACCTTTCGTCACATACGAAAGATATGTCCATAGTTATTTGCTCATTCCACGTCTACCATCACACTAAAGCACTATTAAGGCGTTTGACGTCAGGATAACTGAACATAGTTTTTTCTTTTTAATTTCTGTGACATCAATTTCAAAAGCTGTAATACTTGTTTAAATTTGTTCACGTCTCGTCAAAATAGCCTCCTTCATATTTTGAAGCGCTTGGTCTTCGAAGAACTTAAAGATACAGTTTGCCCTGGCGCAGCATGGCGTTTAAAATTAGTAATTCTTCCGTTCGCCGTTGCCTAGCACTGGACACACTAGATCTATCGGCTTCAGAGATCGACGCGCTTTCCGACACGAGCAGTTCTTCAATCGACTTCAATCTCTATGACTCAATATTCTAAAAATGATTGAGCAACTAACCCACCATCTTACAATTCCAACCGACTAACGCATCACGTAATTTCAAATAGAAATAAATGATATCTACAGACAAGTGTTCGGTAATTCGGGTCAAGAATGCTTAATTATGAAACGTTCAGTTTCATGGTTTATTTCACAGCTTTCTCAAAAATAAAGAGCAGTAAATGAGCTACATATCGCTAGCATAAGTATTTGTGGCTGCTCCGTGCTTTTGAGCAAGCAAACGGCCCAAATTAACCCTCTCTAGCTTGCACCGGTCACAACGTTTCAAGGAGACAATGCTCGCATTCATTTGCAACACTCTATTGGACGCCAAGTGGCATAATTTGAGATCGTTTAAAGACGCCCTCCAATGATATTGGAGCTTCTTCCCACGTTGTGTTATTTACCTCTTTAGTGATTCGGTGAACTCAGTGAACAAAAACTAAAGCATAAAATAGTAGTGCATTATATTTTTAATAGAACATACGAGGAGCCCGGGACTGGACAAAGTTACCCAAGGAAGTATTTGCGATTACAAATATTGAGATACATGAAAGGGAAGGCTAAACGCGAAATGCTGAGGTACGTTTGTATTTTATATCTCGGGAATTTGAGAGGTCACTTCAGTAGAAATTACATAAATGAGTCCTAGAACAGAGAGACTGGAACACAGATATTAAGTTCTACAAGTCCAAAATATGTCGCCAGGCACTATCCATTATTTAACACTCAAATATATATACACTGTGGCAAATAGTATCTACTTGTCTCCAATGGCTATGCAGTACTTGTATTGTCCAAAATAATTCAAATATGTGAAACAGTTAGTAACCGTCACAAGGAGTCCATTAATAGCAATATAATTATAAACAGAGAAGATAAAAATAAGGCTCGATGGACCTCTTGACGCGTTGGACCTCTTGACGCGTTGGACCTCTTGACGTGTTGGACCTCTTGACTCGATGGACCTCTTGACGCGTTGGACCTCTTGACACAAATTGGACCTTTTGACTCGTTGGACCTCTTGACGCGTTGGACCTCTTGACTCGAATTGGACCTTTTGACTCGTTGGACCTCTTGACTCGACTGTCACGTGGCTATTGGACCTCTTGACTCGTTGGACCTTTTGACTCGTTGGACCTCTTGACCATAAGCGTCGAGCAAGCGGGGTGAAAGCTGGTTCGCTGACAATCGGGAAAACAACCGAAATCAATTTAAAAATAAAATCGAGAGTAACTCTCAGAAGATAAAAAAGGTGATGTCTTGCCCCGCGTTCCGTGGATGGTACAAAGGGAAAGAAAAGGGCAACCCAGAACTACTTTTGCTTCTGACATCCCCCACCGCCAAACCTGGGTAGGGGTGCACCCGTTTCTGAGAACACCTCAATCCCCCGCAATGAACGTGCAGTGGGGATAAAGCCCAGACTCCAGCCCCGAGTAGAAACTTGGTGAAACGGCCCGAAAAACAAGTCCTCAACTTCCCTTCTGGCCCTTTCATTCTTGCCTACTCTTACATCCGCATTCACTGGTCCATCGAAATATTCCCTCAATATCGTCGTGTGCGGCGTGTGCTCGGGGCCGTGAGGACATCAGTAGGGAAGTTGGCAAAAGTCGTGCCAAGGGAAAAGGGAAATAATGATAACTATACTTCGTCTCATCCTACGATGAACTAAAGACCAAAGCCATCGGCCGCCAGGTTCAATCGCGTACCACGCTATACTATGACACGCTTCGCAATGATTAGGTTTGAACGAATAATGCTCTGAATCCAAAAACGCTGCGTCCATTTTATAGCTTCGACACTGCGAAGAGCCAGTACGTCGTGGCTTTTGTTGCAATGTCAAATTGCTGAGTCACTCATTGCTCGATCCGAACCACTGTCACCAATACAAGACCCGCACAGAGATAGCAGACAACACTCTAACAATTTTTTCTTTAAACTCTGTTATAAACTTAAACTTGAACTCTTTATTTTTCTCCGTTTGGAGAGGGGAGACGGAGAAAAAAGCAACTCAGTTGTTGCTTGAAGAGCCTCTGCCTCCCTACAGCAGCAGAAGAGGACAGCATGTACATATACATAATGTTTTCGCCATTGCACTTATAGCACAAAAGTAAACAACATTAGGTGGGGGAGGGGGAGAAAAGTAATTGATTTAGCTAAGTTTACAAATTCCAGGGGCACTCTCTCACAAACATGGAACGTACATTCTTTATGGTTTCATTCAAAACTTTAACATTCAATTGAGTCAGGCGATTTAAAAATAAAAACGAGGTACTATATATTTCAACATATGATTACCGTAGTTCATTCTGGAGTGCGGAACTAACCGTGTGTCTACACACCGAGCTTCATAGGCAACTTCTCTCATCCTAAGGTTGGAAATTGACATTAATACATTTTCTTTTTGGTAAAAAGATATTTTTAATGCAAGAAAAATGTTATGATAATATTGATTATGAATCTGTACAATATTCAATTTACTAAATAATGGACTAGTATGACTATTATAATCACTATTACATATAATGCGGACAGCTTTTTTTTGTAGAGTATGAATCAGTTTTATGTTTGTGGCGGTCGTATTCCCCCATACCAAGAAGCAATAATTATATTTTGAGTAAAAGAGGGAATTATATATAAGAAGCATAACCAAAATTGGGATGATGTGGCGATACTTGTACATAATACCTACAACTCTTGATAATTTTTGACATGTCTGTTGTACAGTCTCATCCCATGACATACATTGATTAAATATAATTCCGAGAACTTTTGCGCTTTCAGCTATATATATACAGTGCGTTGCAATGGAAAGAATGGAAGTATAGAAACAGTTTGTATTTCGTGATCTAAATAATACGGCTTTTGTCTTACTACCATTTATTTTTAATGAATTTAAATTTGTCCGGGCATTTAACTTTTAAAAAAAATATTTGCAGTACTTATAATCTAATCAGTATCATCACCTGAAAAGAATATAATGGCATCATCAGCGCAAATAATGAGACTTATATTGTTATCAATATTTACGATGTCATTGATGTATAGATTAAAAAGGAGTGTTCCCAAAATGCTCCCTTGCGGTACGCCGGCGGTCTGTTTCCTAAGATCGGATTGTTTTTTTATTTATTTCAACACACTGGTATCGATAACGAAGATAATTTCTAATCCTATCTAGAGCAATGCCAGAAATGCTATAAATATGGAGTTTTTGAAGTAATGAATCATCAATAATCAGGTCAAACGCCTTTGAAAAATATATGAATACACCGAGCGTTAATAATTTTTTTTTTCAATATTGTTTAAAATTAATTCCTTTTGTTTTAACAAGGCAAGTTCGGTAGAGAAACCCTTCCTAGATCTGTATTGACTGGGCGTTAAGATATAAAATTTTTCGCAGAAACTATACAGCCTGTGATGTATTATTTTTTCTAGACCTTTTGAAAATGTCGGGAAAACAGAAATCGGTCTATAATTTTCGAGGTTGTTTTTATCTCCAGCTTTATATGGCACAGACACCTTTGCTACCTGCATTTCTTCGGGGGAAAGTTCCGTTCTCAATTGCTAGATTAAAAATATGTGTTAAGCAAGGAACAATCAACCGCAAAATACATGCTTGATTGGTTTGATTTGAAAGTCATATATATCTGAGCTTTTACTATTTCTTAAGCTTTGGAAAAAAAATACTTCATGTTCGTCAGTTGAAAACAGAAACATACTATATGAAACCTTCTGCACATACCTAACGGCATCCGTACAGTGTACACTCTGGACAAGCGTAGCAAAATGATCACTAAACTTTTTGGTCAAAGCAACTCCTTTTACGGATATACCTTCGATCTTCATCTCTGTCACTTTATCCTAATGCCACCCTTGTTTTATTAACTCGTTTACTTTTTCCATACTACCTCGGATCTCTTGTCACTTTTAAATAAATTATTGAAATACACGCGTTTAGCCTGCTTTAAAGCCTTTGTTAATTGATTTCTAAATTCCTTAAATGCAACCAAGATGTTAACATCTTTAGTGAGTACGAATCTGTGGTAGAATTGATTTTTGTTATTCATCTTTTTTTCGTTTTTTTATTTCGGGTGTAACCCAGGGTTTACGAGACTTTCGAGGAACCCTATGCAGTTCATAAGGAAAACAGCGATCATATAAAATTCTAAACCTTTCAAGGAAACAATTAAATGCTTCGTCAGCAGACACACTAGACAGCATCGCACTCCAGACTTTGGAACTTATCTGTTGTTCAAAAAGATCAAGGTTTCTAGCGCTTATATTTCTAGAATAAATCTGAGCATCACATTTTCTTTAAGCTGTAGTCTACATTTGCAAGCATATATATTGGAAGGTGGTCACTAATAGTTTCCCCAACCACTCCAGCAATTATGTCCGTTTCTGAAATATTTGTTAAAAATGAATCCAACAACGCCGTATTTCGGGGTGCAATGCGAGTAGGCTGGGAAATAACATTGAAGAGTCCGTATGACTGATATAAGGACAAAAATTCAATTTTTATGTGAGGAGGACGCAAGCATGTCTTTGTTAAAATCACCTCCAGAACAGACAGTAAATTTGTCTCCACCAAGAAACTTAAAATAGACGTCGAGAAACTCAAGAAAGGACGAGATACTGTAACTTGGCGGGTGATAGACAACAGCAGAAACAGTTTTTGCATGTTGTAAAGTTAGTATTTTATAATCGCTTGTAATAGCTGTGAAGTAACTTATAAGTGTGCACTCAAGACCCTTTTTAACATGTATACATACTCCCCCTCCAACTTTATTGGTTCTGTTCGCACTAAATATTTCGTAATTCTCAAGCCTATCTACTTCTTCGGTATTTTTATACCATGTTTCACTCAGCATAATAACATCAAAATGAAAATTAAAACCGTCCAAAAATATGTTCAAGACATCAAATTTATTCCGTATTGATTGCACATTTAGGTGAAAAAATAAAAAAAAATATATAAAAATGAAGTGTTTGAAAGTCATCCACAGTTTTCACTACATGCGCGTGCCCCATCCGTTTCCCTTACCGGTATTTTTCAATGTTTGTACCAAACGTATTGGCACCGTCTTGCCTTTGCCCATTCTCTTGTTCCCCAAAGAAGTGTTTTATCCTGGTTTGTCAAGTTTTCCATGATGTGTGCTTTGCTACGAACTCCGCTTTAGGTTCTCTCGTTTTTCGAGCCGCAGATCTCGAGTTACTCGATTTGAAAAGCGAACCAAAATTCCGGGTATCTTATCAGGGCGCGAAGGAAGCCGATGCATGGCCGTGATTTGATCTGCTGTCAAGTCGGGCACTTCCAGTTGCTTTCCTACGTCATTTACCTTAGCCGAAAGGTTGTCCTGTTCAATCATGGGGATCCCATGTATTTCAAGATTTTGTCTGCGGCTCCTCCATTCAAGGTCGCGAAATTTTGTTTTAACCTGTCAATCCCCGCTGTTGCTTCCGTGTTTTCCAAGTGCGTCACCCTTTCCTTTAAGTTTATTTTCTTGTCTTGTTCATCCGTCTGCTTCAGCACTGCATCATATTTCGCCGACACGTGCTGAAGTGATTGTTCCATGGCATCCACTGTTTCTTTCAAGTTTAATAGGGTGTCTAGTTTAGTGTTCATGCCGACCACGATAGAAGCCACATCTAGCTCTTTGTTTTGTTAGCTGCCCTGACTGCCTCGAGATTTGGCTATTTTGCATGTATGGCAGCGCCAGGTTTTACGCGAGGCAACACGTGGCTCTTCCGTGACGCCAGAACAAGCGTCTATATGGTAAGAGTACTGGCACTCTACGCATGTTATTTGCGAGCCTTTTTCCGGGAAGGCTTGACTGCAATTTAAACAGGTATCTTTTGAGTCATCTGTCATGTTGAACCATCTGTCAAGTATCGCAACACAGCAACAAACAAACAACAGCAAACATTACAGCAGGAACAGCAGCAGCAGCAGCAGATGGTAAAGATAAATATCAGTTTGTACAAAGCAGAAATAGTACCAACCTGCAATGGCGAAAAAACGTTGCTTAGGTTCCAGCGTAACCTGCTGAAACTGCCGCCGTGCCCCCCAGAACCGAGAAAAGCTTTCTTTATACTGCCGAAGGCAGCCGAGGTCAATGGCGTCGGACCAATCACCGCTCAAACAGGTGGGCGTACACTGATGCAGACAGCTGATTCCCTCGCCATGATAATGCTTCGGCACAAACAGACAGAGACCCCGTTCATTTATCTAAAGGGAAGGAGAAACCTATCGAAAAAAAAATATTGTCACGAATGACAATTGATGAGGCGATAAAGACTGAAGAAACTAAACGTTTAATGGGGCGAACTTGTGCCCAAAAATAAAAGGATACAAAAGATAATAACAGAGCGTCGCGGACGTCGAAGTCGGCGTGAAAGCAGAGTCGAACGCTGAGCCGAAACTGACTCCGGCTTGCCACGCGGAGTCGCTTTTGTACACGCGTTGGCTTCTGGAGCATTCAACGTAGAAGGTTCGACGCGTAGAACATTCTAACCTCGAATCAGCTAGACGGTTCTCGAATTCACCAGAACATCACATTACAGTGTCAACAAAAATGCGTAGCCGCGGCCAGGAATCGAACCCTGGCCCTTCGCGTGGGAGGCAAGCGCGATAACCGTTAGGCTACGGCCGCGCTGCCTACTTGGCGCGCGGCAATATATAGATAAATAGCAACATTTATTTTCAAAAACCTCACCAAAAACGTTATAGTGATGCCAGGTAAAGCCTGGATTAAAGTTTAGCTCTAATCAATCTTATTGCAGTAGATAGGCGTCGACTAGTGTTAAAGGGATGGTGAACCGACATTTGGATTTCAAAAAAACAATGCTGGGCATGTAGGCGGGACGCTACGATCTCTACAACACTGGTTGGGCAGAAATACTCAAAAATGTATTTGGAAATACAAATACTGGGATACATTAAAATGGTAGCTAAAATACTGATACTGAAATATATCTGTAAAAATGTATTGCGATACGTATCGGAAATACATTTTAAGTAGAGGCAAAAGGTATTTTGAAATACAAATACAGGAATACACTTTAGGGAGGCACAAATACAGAAATACTGATACTGCAATACATTTTTCAAATTTGTTTGAGATGCCAGCTGAGATGAAGCTTGAAGTTTGAAGTGGAAGTTTTTGATCCCAAAATTACTTTCCCGTAGGCTTGGCACTTTGCCTTGAAGGTAGTGCTTTCAGACGATGAGGAGTCTTCAATGGGCTCAAAAAAACTTTCCATCAAGGACAAAACATACTTTCGTTGCAAGTTACCTTGTTGAAGACCGTGCAGGCAGTGCCATTTGATATGTTTGAGAATAGTGGACCACCTGAAGCATTCTGGAACACACGTCTTGTCTTCTGTTACGGTTGAAAAAAACATACGGTGGTATCCCCATTGTGAAGGTCCCCCGGCCGACCCTCCACCACCGACGCATGAATTGCAGTCCTCAAGTTTCACCTAGCATTATTCAAACATACCTCGTGGATTGGGACCTGATATTGCCGGTACAGGTGCGAGCTCTCCGAGAAACAGCGCGCTTGAGACGAGTCGCAGGTGTACGAAGTCTGGGTCGGAACAGCGAGGTCACGTCTGGTCTCCTTCCAGGGTTTCGGATCACCAGAGCCGCGGGTCATGTTCACGTCGACTTATGACGTACCCTTGAGCCGTGCAATATTACGGGCGCAGCCGCAGATGCATTCGTATAAGTGTTGAACTTCACTGCGTGAGTCATCCTACTATTTTAGTTGACAACCGCCAGGCTCGTGCTGCAACGGATTGTGACTCAGCTTTGCCGGCTGGGTGTACTGTGTACGCTGAGGCAAGAGAAGCGGTTAGCAGCGGGCGTTGTATGCCAGCAAACAATGACTCAAGAAATCCCTACCTAAAAACCTGTGGCAGAAGATGCTTTGACTCCACTCCTGGCACGCCACCTGGTTCGAGTCCCCTACTACGCAACACTTCTCAGAAGAGAGAAGAGCACGCATAGAAAAATAGTTTGGAGAATCGGAAGGAACCTTGGTCAGCATAGTCACAATGCCCCAGTATCTCCTTGACCGCCGCGCCCTCAGAAGTAGAAAAAAAAAAAAAACGTTCGGAAAAAAATACATTTCATCTTGATTGTATCGCGATACAGAGAAACATCTAAAATGTATTTCGTTGCAGGAATACTGATACTGGCGAAAAAAAATGTATCGCGATACAGAAATACAGATACGAAATGTATTTCTGAAATACTATCGCGATACATTTGTATCGCGATACTGCCCAACCTATTAGCGGCGAGATGTTTTGGTGGCGCCCTCCTATGGTTCCCCCTTGTTACGTCATTACCTTGCGAACAACAAGTTCGATGGTGTTTGTAAATAGCACGGTGGAAGCTTGAAATCATTGAGGTCTTAAAGCAACGCTGCCAACACCGTCAAAATTAAAGTTCTTTCGTTCCTCTTATTTCCATCGATGATAAATCCCCTTTCCTACGTCATAGTCAGCGTTCGGCCAATCGTGGAAGGCCGACCACAGCGACGCTTTCGGTCGCGCACGGGGCTAATACTAGTAAGGCGTTATCTCAAATAGATGGCGTATATTTGGAAAAAGAAGTCGAGATTGAACGAGGCCGACGAGGCGCGTGACCGTCAAGATACCTAGTTTTCTGCTCTCTTCGCTTCGCTCCCTGAAGGCCGCGAGGCGGAGAAGATGGGAGGCCGTTCCCTCTCCTTCTCGGAGAAACATGACGTCAACATTCCTGTCAAATGCGCCTCTTTTTTTTTTAAAATACGGTGATCCGTTCGGAGATATCGCTGCATGAGTGATGTTTTGGTGTTTGTATACCATCCCGCTGCACGCTTTTGCCGCGTGTCTTGGGGAATTCAGATTTCGGTTCAGCATCCCTTTAACACCCGGAAATTAAATATAACTGGGGACCTGCATTTGTGCACTTTGTATTTGGTGTGTTAATACTTCTCAGTTTTTTTTGTTTTTTTTTTTTTTTTAATAAATCTAGAGCTTTTGAGTTTCCGTCATCGAAAGTGAAATGATATGTATTCTCGTAGATATAGCCTTTAAGAACGCAAACTCATTTTGGTGATATCTAGCCTTCTATCTCTCCATATTTTGAGCATTATGAAAAGGCAAACTGTTCATTGGGGAAACTCAAAGGTCGTGGAGGTAGTGTAGTTCGTCGATAGGATCTTTGAACTGTATTTTATTCGAAGACTCGAAACATTGTATGCAAATTTGCTTGCCTTCTTGCATATTTCCTCGTGTTCTGAAAGTATGGGGATGAGCATTCGAGGATACAATTTCAGTTCACATTTTGTTTCCGTGTTGCATAATTTGTTGAATAATAATTGGCCGGTCGTTCCCTCGTCAGCAATAATCCGTTGGTCCTGATACGTTCACGCCCCGTTCACCATTCACGAGCGTTTCGCGTCCGGGCTGCGGGAATTAAATCGAGAGTTGTCACAATACTTGCGAGGGGCTTTTTTACACAAGCGATTAGAACTGCGAACTTCATGCCAACATTTGTTTTAAATTTTATACGCAGAATATGTTGTAAAATTGTCGCGGGAAAGTATTGGTTGGAACGCATTAGTACACACCCTTTTTGTTTTATTTGGCTAACACATTTCCGTAGATTGCAAAATATTTTTTACCCTGTAACACTGCCCCCACCCCCTAAAAAAAAAAAAAAAAGAGCGACAAATGCAAAAGTTTTGTCCCCACCAAAAAAAAAAAAATCCTGGACGAGTGTTTCACCGAGAGCTGGGCCGCTTGTGGGGGCGCTGAGGCTTTCAGAGAGCTTCCATCAATGGCGCAAAGTCTTGCAAAAATAATTATAATTGTGCTCCAAATTTTGCAACTGCTGATGATAAAAAGTAGTTAAATTACAATTACAATTTCTTTTAGGAGAAAGTAATTATTTACGATTAAAATTACCAAAAAGTAATTCAATTACCGTAATTGAATTACTACACAAGTATGCAGCGTGGCACAAAAGAAGGCACAAAAATGAAAGACGTTTAAAATTTTCTGTAATGCCGCTGCTCTTGAAGGGGAGGAGGGGAGGTATTCCCCTCCTCCCTCTCCTTACCCTCCCCTCTTACTCTCCTGCCCCGCTTCCACTTCGCCGGAAAAGTTTCGCACAATTTCCCCGCTAAACTTAGCGAAAAATTTAGCGAAAAATTTCCCACTAAATTTTCCCGATAAATTTAGCGGAAAATTTAGCGA
This sequence comes from Ixodes scapularis, assembly GCF_016920785.2. Lineage (NCBI taxonomy): Eukaryota > Metazoa > Arthropoda > Arachnida > Ixodida > Ixodidae > Ixodes > Ixodes scapularis. The sequence continues at coordinate 471,444 of NW_024609953.1, read as the reverse complement.
AATTTTTCCCGCTAAATTTAGCGGGAAATTTTCTCGCTAAATTTATCGGGGAATGGGCCGGGTTGCATTATTTTCATAATGCAACGCGCGCGGTCACGCCGCGTTCAAGAAAAGCAAGGCATATGTGATCTACTGTCTTGCTATTCATGGCTTGCAGGGACCATAACTTTTTTAAAGGCCCGGTGCCTTTAGCCGTGCGGCTAAATGGGTGGCCATGGGGGTTACTAGAAAGGAGGCGATAAAATGTTTACTTACCTTTCTGATGTTCCACTTTTGTGTGACGCCAGGCTCTTTAAATCGACCGCAAAATTCGGTTTGTTAACCTATCGCGCTACGACTTTGTGCAGCGTTGCCTACAGATGGTGCATTTGTTTTTTTTTTTTTTTTTAATTTGCAAAAAGCAACTTACCTGAAGAAAAAGTAAACAAAGAAAAAGGCTTAGCTTTTATGGAAACGCAGCGACGCCACCGGCCTGCAAACGACACGGCGTCGTTTCGCACGGGAGACAAGAGATGGCGCAAGCGGTCGCGAGGCCAACTGCTGCCAACGAACGAGCATACGACGCCGAGAGCCGGCGTCTTTAGCAGACAAGGAACTGCAGTTCCTTGTTGTTACCGCGCCTGTTTTTGTCTCTGCGACTGTTGCCGCCTGCGGAACGCGCGCCGCTTTTGAGTCGAAAAGATCGTCTGTTAAAGACGCCGGCTCTCGGCGCCGTATGCTCGTTCGTTGCGCCATCTCTTGTCTCCCATGCGAAACGGCGCCGTGTTGTTTGAAGACCGGTGGCGTCACTGCGTTTCCATAGGAGCTAAGCCTTTTTCTTTCTGTACTTTTTCCTCAGGTAAGTTCGCTCTTTGCAACCTTTACAAAAAAAAAAAAAATCACCATCTGTGGGCAACGCTGCACAAAGTCGTAGCACGATAGGTTAAGAAACCGAATTTTCCGGTCGATTTAAAGAGCCTGGCGTCTCCTTGCATCACCCTGTATATATATATATATATATATATATATATATAGAGAGAGAGAGAGAGAGAGAGAGAGAGATATATATTTCTTAACTATGGGGGTGAGTGTTAGACTAGTTCTGTATTCACGATGTATTTATCAGGCTCGGCGGATAGTAGATGAGGGATAATCATCACGGTAAGTTGACTAATTAACTAAAATTTCTCATTTTTTATTATTGGTTTTAGGGGTCAGGTTGGAATCACAGTATTGACTCCAATTCTTATTAGACGCCAGACCAATTTAAATAATTTTCAACAAACGTAGTGGTTTTTTATAGAAACAATATTCGTGTTTTGTGGCCTGATTTATAAATTGCGCTCAAAAAGAGCCTCGCTGTGAGGCTTGGAAGAGTGACGTTGCCGTTGCAATCGTGTCGTCACTAGCTCTTTCTCTGCAGCGTGTCCTTGGTTGGTGTGCCAACTACACAAGGAACGACGTGGCCTAAACGACTGCGTCACTCTTCCGAACGTCATTGTGGGCTCTTCTGCGCGCAATTTTTTTTAAATCGGGGCAAAAAATGAAAGCCGTTTACAACTCCCTGTAACGCCGAATTAGAGCGCAGCTCTTGAGGAGGAGGAGGGAAGGGTACTGAAGGGGGGGGGGGGGGGGGTCACGTGATCTCGGGGCAAACATGACCTTGACGATGACGATCCGCTGACGTCATCAGTGATGATGACGATGCAGATCTCGATGACGTCACCAGGTTGCATGCAACCTGGATTGCATGCAACAGGCTGCATACAACTCGTTGCATGCAACAGGTTTCATGCAACCCAGGTTGCATGCCAGCTGTACGCAACAGGTTTCATGCAACCCAGGTTGCATACCAGCTGTACGCAACAGGTTGCATGCAACCTGTTCCATGCAACTCCCGGAACCCAAGGTCCTCCCGAAGGAGCCCGAGGTCCTCCCGAGGTCCTCCCGAAGGAACCCGAGGTCCTCCCGCGGTCGTACCGAAGAAACCCGAGGTCCTCCCGAAGGGACCCGATGTCCTCCCGAAGGACCTCGGGTTCCTTCGGGACGACCTCGGGTTCCTTCGGGACGACCTCGGGTTCCTTCGGGACGACCTCGGGTTCCTTTGGGAGGACTTCGGGTCCCTTCGGAAAAATTTACCCATAATGCACCGCGCGGTTACGCCGACGGCGACGGCGACGCCGCTCAAACCGGAAACGGGCGCCTAAGAGCTGCGCTCTAAAACGCGAAAATTGATCGACGCATGCTTCAAAGGCTCCGGTATCGCGGTACGCGGAGCACGGCAACGGTTTGCTAAAGGTCCCACATTTCATCTTCCAAATTAATTACTGCCGTTGTTCCACAAGGAAGTGTTCTAGGACCGTTCCTTTTCAATGTGTATATGTTCAGCAGGATAGTAACGCAGTCTACGTTATCTATGCAGATGACATGAGCCTGTTTATATTTCTGGATAGGACACACTGTAAAAAATAACCGTCAAATTTACGGCGCTATACGCTAATAAAAACTGCAAATACGCCGTGAAGAGGAATTACCTGAAATGCACCGTAAACGAGCGAAAAAGAGCGAGAAGGAAACGCAATAATACTTCATGGAGCAAGAAAACAGAAAGAAAAGACGCGCATCGCTAATTGGTCACCAAGCTTGACCTTCGGAAGCTGCGGGAACCCAGAGAGCCTCCTCTCGCCCCTTCACCTCCTTTCTTTGTCCGCGCCAGGCCGTCCGCGCCAACGCAGAACGTAACAGCCCTAACAAAAAAAAAAAAAAAAAAAAATTAAGAGCAAACAGTAGAGCAACAATGCGACGAGCTAGAAGGATAGACAAAAGAAAGCAACGTTGGTTGGGACAGCGCGGGAAGAAGCGGACGTTCGGTTCATTTTCCCGCCTTCCCACCCGTCTCCGCGCCGTTTTGTCCTCGTTCGTTCGCGGCATTCCCGGATTTTTGTGCACCTGAAAATTTGGAACAGAAAGCAACTGGATACTCTAGACAGGTATTTCATTATCAATCTGCTGGTTGCTTGGCAAGGATAGTGTAACGGTGGCATAAATACAACACCCTAAAAGATGTTTACTTGCAGAATTTGTAGTTTCTGTTCAAGCACGCTTGCTGGTTGCGCAATGGACCTCTTGGCGAATATGTGCTGCCACCTAGACACGCGACTGGAGTCGAGGCTAAGTGGCGAGAAAACAACGCATGCGCGAGGCCTCTCCCACCCGTTGCACACCCAAAACGTCAGCGACATCCTGTTCACCCATTGAGGCGCTGTGACCTAGATACGGCTCCCCCAAACTCGCCTTTGTCCCCATCGTGCGTAATCTTCCACCCCGAAGTCGACACAACGAAACCATCTTCCCTCTCTGCTCGGCCAGAAGGAAGAGAGGGAGGGTACTGGAAGCAGCTACTCTCGAACCGATGTTTCTGCAAAAGGTCCATTCGATGAGCACGTTTTCAGCTCTCGAATTCTTCCGTGTGTGGACAAAGGATGCTGTCGCTAGTTTGTTACGTATGATGCTCTGTAAGGTTGCATATTTTGAGAAGGCATAGGCATTCGAACGTCTAAAGGTAAGTTCGGTTTGCTTCAAGGAGTTTGGAAAGCTTTCAGTGCACTTTGCCAGCATGCTTAGAGGAGTGCCACACAAGGGAGGCTTTGCTAAAACATCTAAAAGGTCACATCACCGACTGTATTTTGGTTTCGTATTCATGCTCGAATTGTCAGAAGGTGTGAAATCATAGTTCACGGCACATTTGAACTGGGCGCATTTACGAGTGACAGGTTTCTTGGGAAACGGCGCGGATTCTAATGAAGACAGTGCTGTTAACGTCATGCAATCCCCTGGTGATAACTACGACGTGTTAATGTCGTAAAAAAAGGCCGTAAAATACGACCTTTTTTTTTTTTTACCTGAAGTTTCACGGAAAGTTTTTTAAGCCGGTATCAACAGTTCAAAAAACCATTTATGAATTTCAACGTCGGCATTTCTGGTACAAACAATACATGTTCGGCCAACTTGCTGAAAGCCTTCAAAACGTGCTCTGTTCAGTCGAGGTTCATAACATCATTGAGTTCATAAGATCATTATACAATGATGTTATGAACCTGAATGCTACCACTTTTCTTCCAGAACACATGAAATCTGCATATTTGAGAAAGCACTTTTCTTGTGTGGAAACGGTGAGTATATGTACATGGGACGTAGTTGTGGTCAAAATGACCGGTTTGCTCCGCATGTCCCCGTTAAAGAGGCACTAAAATACCCCCTAGAAAACAAATTTATGGGCCAGGTATTTACCGAGGCTCGCAGCGAGTCCCACTTACCCAGTGTTTTGGAGGAATTTTGTGATGGTGCCTGTCAGTAAGGCCAGTCTGTAACTGACATGTTTCAAGATGCACCACCCATCTCATCCATGCATTCTAGTTCATGGTGAGCATTCACTGATCGCTTTCCGAACCCCAAGTAATCAATATTGCCTATACTTTTATAATGAATTTGAACTACAATATAGTTCTGCAATTTACTACATTTTATATCTGCCTTCACGCCCTTTGTTTTATCCTTTCTTTTCTAGGGGAAAGCATCTACTCAGCCAGAATGTACTCGATCCCAATTGATGGAATAACTGATGGACGAAATTCACATGTTCAACCACGCACTGGCTATACTATTCAGCGCGAACTACGTTTTCAACATTGCGTACACGGAAGAGATTTGCATCACCTTGGAGTTCATTCAAAGGTATTGAGCTCATTTGTGCTTCTTGGCATCATTTGGTGTTTTTTTTTTTGTTCCTTTGTATAATCCATCTGATCTAACATATATTTCAGCAATGGCTTCAGACTGAGCTCCTTGTTTTACAATGTTCATTGCTTGCGTGAAAACTTGTGCAGCGACAGTTCTTATCAATGCTAGAGGCTTGCTATGGTGAGATAGTGTAGAATAAAAAGCAAGTCTGATTATTTTATTTCGTGTTCCCTGTCCTTCGCTTACTCAAATATATTTTGTAGTGTGCGAATACACGCTACCAAACGATATTTTACTGAGTGGTACTTTTCGTTTAAAAAATTCAAATATAATATTATCTTCACAGCAATGTCTCCGTTAAAACTTAGGCTGAGCTATATACTTTAAGGAATGACTGTACCTGCCTCACGACGCCACGGGCGACTAGTCTTCATGCAAAAAGACTTAACATTTTTATTCAAAATAACAAGGCTTTTATTTCCACTTTTAATTTTTACAGAACAAAAATATCAATCAGTTCCAAGGGCTACTGTTGCAGCTTTGGATCCAGTAGAGATATATATTCTGAACTAAAACATTTTCAATGTCCCGAAGGTGTAAAGGTCTTGTTAGAGGTGGCTCGATTGAATATTGTTGTTACATAATAATAGCAGTGTGTATATTCCAAGGTAGGCAAGTTGCTTAACATACAGACAACTAATTTGAGAGTAATAGCGCAGAACGAGGAAAAAAAACTGATCTATTTTACAGTTCTGAATGCGGTTCCCTATATAGCAACCTCGTTGCAATTGTAAAATGTTGTATAGTGCGTGGCTTTATAAACGACTATATTTGAGAACTGGCAGATATTCCCTTTTGTTCATTATTTGCATTTTACAAGTCATCAAAATATGTAATTCGGTGAATGGCTCTTCGGTCCTTAGCCTGGTATGAGTTTGGTAAAAAAGTGTCTATGTGAATTTAGAAGTTCATATGAGGGAGTTTTATTAACTTGCAAGATAAAGTGCCGGGCTACTTAGGCATATTCAAAAGATCAGTGTTTATAAAGCTGTAGTCACTGGCCAATTTAGGTATTTATTGTCTAATTATTTTTAACGCGTATTATGAGCTGAGATTGTAAAAAAAACTACTTTGTATATCTGTTCTTACAGATGTCGTTGGGATCAACCCTGATCGAAGAACCCGAATAAAAAACAAAAAAACATACGTAAACAGAAAGTTTCTTCAGTTAATTGACACGTGGAAATATAAATGAAAATGCAAATAGATATAACGTCTTTTTACTTTTCTTTGACAGCTCGGTCGCGAATATTAAGGCCGGTTCAGACACTTGCGTTTGAGTGCGTTTGACTGCGTTGCGTCGTGTACCGAAAGCGAGTCACCGGCACATCTGTGCTTCGTATGAAGCGTGGAATCCAGTTCAAGGAATCATCTTGGCACGCGATATAAGCAGCAGGGATGTCCTGGTTTCTCGCTACCGCAACGCAGTCAAACGCAACTGTCTGAACCAGGCTTTAATGCATTGGGCGCTGCAAGAGCAGCCGACCTCGCCGCAGACAAAAATTTTCTGTGCATAACTGCTTATTCACTTTAGATATGCGCGATTGAAGTCAGTTGAACAGTGCAACACAACAGCTTCAAAATACTCGGCCGACCTTTTTTTTTACGTTGTATATTTTACTTTGTTCAAATGACTATAATGGTGGGGTCCAGTACCATAATTTTCAAGGCTTTACGGTCGCATAAAAATGGACCGTAAAATTTACGGTCAAATAAAAGGCAGCTGATGCTGCCAAAATTGTGCAGTAAAAATAACGGTGCACTGTAAATCTGGTTTACGATAAATTTAAACGGTGACCGTAGAAATCTACGGTCGCCGTTTAAATCGCACCGTAAAAATAACGGCGCGCTGTGAATCTTCTTACCGTAAATTTGAAGGCCTACCGTAGATTTCTACGGTCCCCGTTTAAATTTATCGCAAACTAGATTAACAGTGCACCGTTATTTTTACTGTACAAGTTTGGCAGCATCAGCTGCCTGGTATTTGACCGTAAATTTTACGGTCCATTTTTTACAGTGCACAAATGAAATAATTTTAAAAGCTGAATGGGAACTTTCGAAACTGTGACACTGGTCCAACGAGGACGGTCTAAAAATAAATGCAAATAAATCTAAGGCTATTTTATTCAAAACTACACATAAGCAGACACAAATAACACACGATTTACTACCCGGTGACACTCCTATTGAAATAACCGACACAGGATCCTTGGAGTTACACTGCCAATATGACACGGACAGATCACACTGAAGCTTTAGCTAAGTTCTTATCATCGGCGACAGGAGCCAATTGTCACGATGTCAACACATCCTTCCAGACAACGCAACACTTCAAATTTATCACGCCCTATTCAACTCAAACATAGATTACTGCACGCTCGTATGGGGCACGACCACAGCAGGAAACATGCACACCAACCATGTTCTTTAAAAGAAAGCGATTCGATATATTGCTAATGTGCCACGCTTACAATCAACCACACATTGTGGTATAATAAGCGTAAAAGATATTTATGAATTTTATTTATTGCATTCTCGCACCCGCAGCTGTGACAGGTGGTTAGTGCCACGCCGGCGCACTGAATACTTCTCCCAGTCGCTGAGATACAACTTTCCTTTATTTTAAACAAGTATCAAGAACAAAATATAAACTTTGATACAATTACTAGTAAAAAAAAATGCGAGAATTTTTTTGTGAACAATAGACTATAAACCATTAGTCTCTATCTTGTTTATGGCGAAGTTTTGGTGTTCAAGCCTTTTTGTCATTCTTGCTACATTGCAAGTCATCTGGGAAAATTTTATCTATATGTCATTTATAATGCCATCAACTGCCGATAATTTTTTTTATATAGTGCTTGACATGTGCCATATAGAATTATATACATTCATACGTGCTTAACTCGTGTTGTTACGCGTCATATTTGTTGTATTTTTTCACAAAACGGTGCTGTCTGTATGGGCCCCCAGGCACTCTCAAGCTGTCAACGACAGTTTTTTTCGTCCGGGGACCCCCAACACTGTGTTCGAAAATAAAATTGAATTTAATTATGGGACATTTCCCCGCTAAATGAGTGAAGTCTTCAAATTTCCTCTTCAACTCGCGGCTTTATTTCTGCCTTTGACATATTTTGTTGTAACCGTATCTCGAAACCGATGGCTTTGGCCGGTTGAGATTCTTCGCGGGCTTATCGCGCGCCTCCACCACAACGCATGCACATCCGTTCACTCTTGCGACCGAGTCACACCGACAGAGACCAGACCGGTTTTTAAGCCTTTTGCAACTTCTTAGGACCGGATCGGTCGCAAGAGTGTGAACGGGCCCCGCGTGCAAAGCACAACAAATCAAACAAACGCGGAGAAACACCGGACAGAAGGGTGCACACCATGGGGGTGGAAAATAAACAAAAAATAAAGATGTCTACGCAGGTGGTCACGTGATCTTTGTTATCACGTGACTGCCCCGAACCGGCGTGCAAAAAAAGGCGTCCGACCTCAATCTTGCTGTTGTGTGTGCCTAGCCCGCATCACGGGCGCGCTTCGCTGTTAGTTTCGGTTTCGAAGCCGCGTACAAGGGTGACATTTCTCGCCGAGTAGCGCCCGCTACAATTTTTGTTTAATAAAAAGTTCACGTCACGGCTAGACTATAACGAAGACAAGCGTCAAATATCCAACTATATTATTAGTGTTGCGGTCGAGTTGGGTGATGTTAGAGCACCTTTTACGAGCGGTAAAAAACATCATTTCCTGGAGTACCGGCGTGCTCTTCGTTCTCATTCATTCTGGTGCAAATACTACGTTAAAATTCATGTACTGGTCTGTTAAACTTAGAGATTGTGCTTATTTACCTTCCAACTCTTGTGTAACCACTTCCTTGCGTCCATTACGAAGCATATTAAAATTCCAATAGTAATTTAAATGTGCACATCAATGGCGTCTTACGTGTAGGGATAAATGATGGAAATAAAGTCAGCACGTGGACAATTAATGTCTTCCAAAATCTAGCTGAACGTACTAATGTTATTCCCAAACATTCGCCTCCGAGTTAAAGTTAATTTAGTTCTAAACTTCGCCGACTTCATCCACGAACAGTTAAACATAGAAGTGTTAATTAAAGCTAACCATACAAATTAAACATACGGAACGACCCAGGTACACTTAATCAATGTGATTCATGAACCTATTTTTCAAGCGTTACTGCAAGGTAAATGTCGTCGCATCAACATCCACCATTGTGTGAGTGTGTGTGTTTTGACACATTGTGATGACCCATTTTCACCCTAAAGTGCTTTACCCTTAGCTGTGCTGCGGCGAAGCGACATACGCAGGATCGCATGTCTTTTCTTGCGGGTGTAGCCCCTCTGCAATGCAGTGCAGGGCGAGTAGCGTACGGAGCCGATTAAACAAGCGCGGGAAGACCACGTAAAATTAGAAATATCACAAAACTTCCCGAGTGCTCATTCATGTTGAATGTGAAGATCAAATCACATTATTAATTCGAGCAAGTTTACCGGAACAATCTGGCAGTGCGGCGACGCTTGAAATTTTCGTTTCCAAATTTGTTAAATGAACTTTCCGCGCACTGTATGCGTGAATCCCTCATAGTGTGGTGAAATAGAGCATGAGCTAGGGTAAGCCCTTTGCTGCAGTTTGACGCAGCAGTCCCATCACTGCGCACCCAAATATCTAAATTGAAAAAAAAAAGTTAATCCCTACAATTTAGTTAATTAGCCAACTAAAGATTCAATATATATTGCCTCTTTTCCAGTGATTGCCATGGCCACCAACATAACGCCATAACGCCCAAAACAAACAAAAAAGAAAAAAAACAAAAAGCCTAGCTAATGCTTTTTTTTTTTTTCATTTTGGATTTACTAAAAATTAACATCCTGTTTACTGAATACCTTAGTAACCACCGGTTAGAAAATACCACATCTCTGCCCAGGACCGACAAGGTTTTGGATTCCAAACCGGAGGTAGTACTTTCCAGAGCTTCTCCATCGGATGCTAAGCTCTCGCTCTCAATTCAAGTCTGGGATCACGTGCGTAAAGCGTCCAATTTCAAAACTATGAATAGCCTCAGCAAAGGGATCGAGGCACCGTGCGGATATATAACGTTAATAGTTCACCAAATACATAACAAGTAACACCACTAGCGGTTTAGCGTTCTGATAAGACCTTTCAAATGTGTATTCACCGCCGTGCAGGCACGGCGACGAATGTCAAAGAGAAGGGTTCTCCTTTTTTGCACAGTGGGTGGCTATTCCTCCTGCAGGTATCTCTGGCAATGGAACACATGATTGACAGGAAGAATGTTGGCAAGTTCATCCTAATCCCCAGGGGATGCCGGAGGAAGGGCAGAGGAAACAAACGACCAAAGAAGTTAGAACCATCTTTATTATAAAATTACAAAAAGACGTATCAGGTGCCAAACAACACGATTTCTCACAACTTAGTTGATGGACAGACAAGGGGCATCAGAGTTCGCTGTAGGATGACATTATGATAGTATGACTACACGGCTCCACTACAAGACCCTTCCATGCCCAATGTTAGTTGAGCAATTCTCACGGGGCGATATAGAGTAACAACAGTGGGAAGATTAGTACACTGTGCGACACTGCTAGTGCAAACACATCGGCACTGTTTTTTTAAGTTTTACTCGGGCAGAATACTGATGCACTCTAAAATTTACAGTAGAGTTCCTTCCATCAATGTGGACTAGATGCCACACTAGGTAGTAGATTTTGATTCCAGGCATAGTATTTTAAGAGGAAAACAGGGGAAAAAAAAGGTGCTCGCTCATTCATGCTAACGGTGTTGCACAGTGTAGGAGCGAGACCTCTCCACTTGGAAATGGCTGAAACGAGGTGCATTTCATGCTCGCAGGTAACGTCGATTTCTGTTGGAGAACGACCTCTTACTATTACCTTATCGATTCATCCTTGGATCAGTTGGCTGGGTCCGTTGGCCCCTTGACCAAAGTACAAGACTTGGTGCAAACCTACTGCAGTGTCGGACATGCGTGCGTGGTTCGTCTAGTCCAATGGCTCTCATGCTCCTCAATGAAAATAAGGAATAAATCTTTTTTTTTTGTCATACTAGATGACACCTGACCCTTTTTTGTGATGTTTCCCTCATATAAAACGATAAAACAAGTCTAGCTCACTCTAGCAATTACCGTATTTATTTGAATACAGGTCAACGTTTTGTTCGGCACTGTTCCTCGACATTGGAGATCGGCTTACGATTGTAACCAAAGGATGTCAACACAAAGCAGTGAAGCTTGCAGCGCAAGCGCCATGGCTTGCTCATGTTTCATCGTTCTGGAAGGTCGGACAATTTAAAAATAAGGGTAGACTCACACTCAAACATTTTCTTATTACTTCCCAAGGGATCTTAGCATAAGGGTCGACCTATAATATAGTAAATACGGTAGTCCTGTTAATTTATCCTCTCATCACCGTAATCACCCAATACCTCACCGTAAAGGGAGTCCCCCATCGCTTTCGTTGAAACACAAGACTTCCCCGACGCGTTGGAGTTTGAGGACCACTGTTCTAGACAATCCATTCACGAGGTACTTTGAGTGTGAGCTCAAGAGATGCGCTTCTCCAGGATGTCAAGTACTTGGGCGCAGCCAGTTATTGCTGCCTGACGACATGCTTCAATTTCTTCCATCACCTGCGGAGAGAAAGAAAGAATCATAGAGGCTACTCCGTCGACACTCAACATTTTCCAGTTTAAAATGCTTACTTAACATGCCACCGCTATGGCAAACACAAGTTGGAAACCATCTGTTTCTTTGGATGTACAGCATGTTCCGCCAAAAAATTGACAGCGTTTCTTATGCTCCCCAAAAATAAACTGCATTGCCAAATGCTCAGTCTCTCCCAAATGTACCGCTAGCAGTTCGGACCAGATGCCAGAATTCAAAAACTTAACCGTTATCTTATTTTCTTATTCAAAAGATAGAACCTGATTTTTTTATACTTTTAACAAGAAAATGGGGTCTGTTCTCTGCGTAGTTGATGGCATTCATCCTCATGAATTCATAAGCTTCGTCAGCAACCATTTTCTTGTTGGAAATTTCCGAAAATTGCTTATAACGTTTTAATAAGAAAACAGTTCTAAAGCTCTGGCATCTGGTCTGAACTGCTAACACTAAGAATGGGCAGGGACTGAGCGTTCGGTAATGTGTAGGTTAGGTTATGCAATGAAAAACACGCTGTAAATTTTTTTGGGGAACATCTTTTCTTTTTGATCGTCCGAAAGCCAGCCGGACCAATGGCGCAGACCATGTCTTCGATGGGCATGGTGCTCAGTTACAAGCTGGACCGCAAGCTGAAGGACTCCAAGGCCCGTTTTCGTAAAAACCGCCGCTCGGCCCACACTGGCGCCAACCCCTGGAGCCCGCCCGCGGGGGTGATAAATTCCCTGTGTCGCCGGTAATTCGGCCGGATACTATGCAAGTCGGACGCGCGAGGAGCCCACTCCAGGTGCTCGAGACCGGCCTGCTAGAAGTAAGCAGCCAATGGCAGCACCGCAAAGACCACAACCGCGAAGAATGGTGTTAGGCCTAACACACATATCCTAATCATCAGCACTTTCATCTTGTATATTACATCATCACATAATCCCCTTCACTAGACGCGGCACCGCGGGCCTCCTTGGTACAAGCTGTTGCCTTTCTGCGGTGCCGCGGCTCTCCTGAGCAAATAAAGATTATTATTATTATTATTATTATTATCTTGCACATTCATTTTTTTCTGGTCTCTCTATCTTTATTCATACTTTCTTTCACACTCACATGTTGTGGGTTTCAGAATAATCTTTCACAATATTTCGCCGATCTTCAGCCAAGTTATATTTAAAGAGTGAGTGACTGCTGCATGGCTTGGGCATCCTTTAAAATTTACTCATCATCACTGCTGCTCACATATTGACTGGGTGCAAATGAATGTGCTTCTTCAGTTGGTTATCAGGCACGGTGTTTATCTAGGCACCAATTCTTGGTCTGTCCCAACAACCTGGCACCCAGATTTAGGCACAAATTCTTATATGGCTGCCCCATAAACTGTGTGTACTATCTTAAGGTTTGTAAAGATGACGAAGCCTAGTCATCAGAAAAGGTGTGAAAGCGTTTCTTAAGGTTCACAAGACACAGCTGACACAACTGTGTTCACTAATAGGTGTTCTGACTATTGTGGAATACCAAGCAAGTGTCCAAAGAGAAGTCACAAAATAGTTGACATTTTGGGTGGATACCTGCATGGTTCAAACATATATGTGTACTTCTCACTCTAGACAATGTTCAGGTTTGTGAAAAACAAATGATGGTGGGCGCTCTCACACCAGCACGACATCTTATGGTAGTTATCTAGTCCAAGTTTTACAAGCACACTGGTCCTTGACAAGCTTGTCCTTGTCCTTGCTTTGGACAGCCTGCCCCAGTCCTAGTCAAACTTCTCTCTGATTAGGCACGTGTCACGGGAACAGAAAACATGAGCCAACAACGTAGCTCTCCCGCATGGATAAAGATAAGCGGCTACAAGGCTGACCTGCTCGCTCTCCTGAGTGAACGCTGGTAAATGCATTTGCATAGGACTGTGATCGACTGGGTTAGGACCACTAGCCATTTACCAGGTAGGCCTGCAACCCTTTTGATCTGCATATAGTAACTAGATTTAAGCTTTTCAGTATTTGCGAGATGAAATCCATATACCATTTACGAGAAATGATTCTCGTAACATGATACCATAACACTGTCAAAACCACTTCAAGCTGATGGTCAAAGAATTATTTATTCCAAGGTTATGGGAAAGGGGGAAGCCAAGAGGGGTAATGATTAAAGAATAAGGCGTAACATATATGCACGTCGGAGGTGTTCTGCACATTCGATAGATGGCGAAATTGTGCTGTCCCGTTGTAAGCCGCCACGGGCGGTCGTAGTGTTATCTCAATCGCAGTTAACAGAAGCACGGGAGCGTGTGGTGTCGGGTACTATCAAAGCACTCAAACAATGCCGCAGTTGCAGTTGCACGTCTGCTACCCGATGCCATGCGCTCTCGCATTCCCGCTAACTGCGATTGAGATAGTGCAGTTGAGCACAGTCAAAAGTAAATGCGCGAGCCGACTTTAACCTTTTGACGGTCAATGCTGTACATGCATAGCCATGATTACACATATGAAAGTGTTTGCCTAAATGTGAAACTGCGCACACCGTGGGAAGTGTTGCTATTTGTTATGTCTTTGGTAAACTATAAACATTATAGTCGCACATTGTTTCGCAATGCTGGGCCTTTTAAACCTTTCAAATTAGACGCTCCGTGCGTGTGGTGCTCACTTCATATACCAGCTGTCCTGGCTCTTCTGATTCAGACTTCCAATGCGTTACGGAATTGAATTTAGAGGATGAGAGCTCATCATCCGACAGAGGAACTCTGTAAAGTACCTTCAGTTAGGAATCTGAAGCCACTGGAATGTCGCGGAAGTAGATGCGCCAAAACAAAACCAAAGAAAGAAAGGTGACAACTTTTTGCGTCCAATATTTTCATTTGATGCTTCTAAACCTAAACAGCTTGTAAGCACTGTAGTGCTCCCACTAGATAATGAAGAAATAAACCTGTGCATTGACCCTTTATACCATATTCCTTTACAAACAAAACCTGACTCCTGGGAAACAACTTTTGGGGGGAAAAAATCGACCGTCAAAGGGTTAAGTGCGTGATACTCACCTGGTTCTTGTAAACTTGGTCTTGGAGGCCCTGGCAGTTGAGGATGACGTTCCAGTAGGCGCCAAACACCCCAGTCTCAAGGCAGCGGGCACCGACCTGAACACAGCAGCAACCGGGTTCCCTTTACTGGACTGTGAAGGGACCTTGGCACATGAGACATGGTAGACAAATTCTGCTGGAAAGTCAGTTTAACTGACTTTCCGGTTAATGGAACACAGTTAAAATACTCCCTCAATCAACTTCTTTCTGTTTGGAGATAACCAAAGCTCACCTTTAGCAGCATATTTCTGGTGTGTCAAGGTTGTTTGGGCAATTTCTCCAGCGCCCAGTAGCTGGTAATTCAGTGTGCTGTCTCTCTAATTTTATTTGAGTTCTCACTTTATCTCAAATAATTCTTTGAAGTGAAATAGCGTTGCATAAAATTTACAATTTCTCTCTTGAAAATTCCGTTCCTTGCAGTGCCCCACAGACTTCCTTAGAACCGGTTGAGCAGTTATGAATCCTTTAGGGTGCTTGTTGCCATTTGTGAGAAATGAAAGCCTTGAACAAAGGCTGGTGTACTATGCGAGCTTCAAAGCTATTTAGGCCTATTCAATTTTTAGCGAAGATTTCTGGCTTGTTGTTTGTGCTGCATCCGTTACTCAAGAAGGGGGAAGCATGACACTGGGGTTTTCGAGCAAACGGCAGCTTTTAAAGCAAGTAAAAAGCTGCTGACATCAGTTGATGTTTTACTTCATTACGATTTCAAGTTGCTGTAGTTGCTGTGCTGTGATGCATCGCCATATGGAGCAGCGCTGGCACGTAGAGTGGATTCAGGGGCAGAACGACTTGTGGAATTTGCATCACGTCGGTTAACGGCAGTCAAAAATAACTGCAGCCAACTGGAACAAAAGGCTCTGGCAGTAGTGTTAGGTGTGCTGAAGTTTTACCAGTTCATGTGGGGAAGGCCAGTTGAAGTGTGAATGTACCACAAACTTTTCTTGTGTCCGATCAGGCACCACTGTCGCATCCCGCTACAGAGTTCACAGCGAGTGCTGCAATAAGCGTTGACACTGAGAGGCTACAACAAGAGGTTGTCCTACAAGCCAGGAGCTAGCTTAAGCACGCTGATGTACTAAGCTGACTGCCGCTTCCTGTCACCGCTGGAAGAGCCAAACGCCCAAAATGTTTTTATGGTGGAGTCTACCGGTGACTTGTTGGCTGCCGTGGTCGAGGTGGCAACTGGCTGAGATCCGCTATTAGCAACATTGCATACTGCAGTGTGGTCTGGAGAGCATCTGCCGCCTACAGCTGGATGGCAGCCTTCATTGCAAATTGTTTGGAGGAGTTCTTTGTGATGAAGGGCTGTGTGCTGCAAGAGAGCCATGTGGTTGTGCCGGCTTCGCTGAGGGCGGCTGTGTTGGTCCTGCTGCACCACAGCCACCCAGGTGTCGAGAAGCTGAAGCCGGTGGGTCGAAGTCATGTTTTTGGTGGCCGGGTACTGATGAGGACACTGCGACCAGGGTGGGCACATGCACGATCTGCCAGGTACGTCGCAAGGCTCCAAGGACAGTGCAGCGGACGCCATGGCCATTTCCTGAGCGCCCTTGGTCACGTCTCTGTGTGGACGTCGAAGACCCATTTCAAAGTATCTACTTTGGTACTGGTGGACGCTTACTATTCGAAGTGGGTGAAGGTGATTCATGTGTCGTTACTTTCAGCAGAGGCAACAGTTGCATACCAGTAATCCCTCGCTATAATGAAGTCAACGGGGCGGCAAAAAAATTCGATAAAAGCGGTAATTCGATAAAAATGCGAGAGACATAAAAAGAGTAACAGTAACTTTGAAAGTACACAGGAACAGTGTGGAAGGCTTTTACGAATATATATTCAAGGAAACAAACCTTACTGATTATCCAGGCTTACTGAGACAGGAAAAAAGACGGGAGATCAGTTTGCCGGGCATTTTTGCCAGGTGTTAAAGAAGCCTCCTCCAACTGCCTGAAGCACCGCATGAGGCCGTCATCACCGCCACCGCACTCCACCTTGTTGCAAAGACGACGAAGCACGTTCCGCGTTTCTCCAGTCGTGGGTACGTCTTGGGGTTCCTCATCCGACGGCTCTTCGTCTTCGCCCTAGCCACACACGAAGTCCATGATCTCAACATCCGTGACGGGAGCGACAACCGAGATGTCTGCATCCACAAGTGCAAACGAACTGAAGTCGTCTTCGGGGAGTTGCACCGACAATCTCGTGACCCAGATCTCAGTGTCATTTGCTGGCCCATCAAACACGCGCGCGCGAGAAAAGCCATGACCAGTGTCGATGCCGGGATGTTGAATTCTTTCGCAATTTCCAACTTCTTCGGTCGACCAGCTTTCTCCAGTTCTCGGACCAGCTTTACTTTGTGTTCAAGGGTCAAACACTTCCGCGCAGCCTTTGGCAGCACCATCAGCGGTGAAGCAGGTTGCACGCTGCCAGTAATGGGCAAAATACATGCAAATATGTATCCAAAATCAAAATACTTTGTCAAAAATGTATTTAATTACAAATCTAATTACATTTTCAAAAAAGCATTTAAATAAAAGATACAATTACAACCAAATGTATTTGGCCTCCTCCAAATACTTTCCCAAATACATTCCTTAAAATTTGCGTCAGCGACTTCAGGGCACCTGCAACGGGTTTCTGGGTATCTCATTTTAATTTTGCACCACACACTCGGGAGTTAGTGAGCGAGGCTCTAGTAACGTAATAGAAATATAATCACAAAAAAATGTAATCAGCTTGGACGTAATAGCTAAAAAAGGTACAGAGCTTCAAGCAACTTTTTTTGTCGATTACATTTTGGTAAAGACCAACAAAAAACCGAGACGACCAAGACGCGTAGCACTAGCTAAAGAATTTTTTATTGTTGCAACTCGCACCAGTTACAAAAGTCTGGACGACCCGCGCATTTAGAACGTTCCAGGCAAAATATGGATGGAAATCAGGCTGGAAAGCAACACAAGTTGTCACAGGCACTTATTTAGCCAGTATGCCTGTGAACGTCAATTTCGTCCCTATTCTTGCCCTGGACTAGCACCGTTATCACAAAGTCACCAAACGCTTGTGCTTGATTGAGAGATATTGCATTCGCTGCAGAACGTAGTTTTCTTCCTGCTCTGGGCAGTGACATTAAATTTGAGGGATGTATTTTCGCCCACAAAAGTGTATTTAATTACAATTGTATTTGAAATACTCACGTTTTAGTATTTAAATACACACGTCAAATACATTACGCAATTTGTAATTAAATACAAATGCAAAATACACGAACTATTTGAAATACGTATTTCAAATACTTGTATTTGAGATACTGCCCATCCCTGCACACTGCTATACTATACACGTGGCAGACTGGCTGTGTTGCCTTCGCAATGCAGAACAAGATATCAAAGACGCTGCCTTGACGCGCACGCGATCCGTAAATACAGTGTCGACTCAAGCTGGCAAACACAGCAATCGCATGCATCGCGACAACCAAGTTGACCAAGTCAACCACAGCACAGCCAAAGCTACAGAGGAGAGGGTAAAAAAGTAGCCCTCATACGCTCTCTCCCCTGTAGCTTTGGCTGTACTAAACGATTTTAGTGAGACGGAGTTTTTATTTTTTATTTTTATAGATCACTTAGGACGGTGCTTCCAAAGAGGTGGGCACCGGCAGGGGATGCGCTTTCCTGACTTGATTCCGACAAAAGCCGGCCGCGGGCACCACGGGCACCGTGTGAAGTGTCTAACTGTCGCTCAACACGGCGACGCTGCCGCATTCCTCTGCACGCGCAGAGTTCCTGAAGTGGCGATCTCCTGCCTTCTTTGCTCTCTTGACTTGACAAGTCGGAATTGAGGGGCAGGTGCGTCGGGGCTCCAAAGAGGTGGGCGCATGCAAAGCACGCGCTCCTCGCGCATTTATAGCGGCGAAAGACGATATACCTTTCGCAGCTAATGGCTTTTTGCGCACATCTTGGAAGGGTTGCGCCGGCTTACATACTGTACTTTCGGTGGATCATCCTTTGTATCAAGCATGTTTGGCCGTCGATACACTTAGAATAATCCAGTCCAATATGCATGCATTACGATCGGGACCGCGCCAAACTTAGAAAAATGCGATAATTCGTAAAAAGCGATTTCGTTATAACGAGGAATTTACATACCACCAATTGCAAGCCACGGCTTGCCAGATATGGTCATGAACGACAACGGTCCTGTATTTACAAGTCCACAGTACGAGGTGTTCCTGGCCCTTACAGAGTGCGGCAGATCCTGGTGACACTATAGTATCCAGCATCCAATGGCGCCGTTGAGAGTTGTCCAGACAGTGAAAGAAAAGCTCAAGAAAATGCAGTCTGAGAGATTTTGAATGTCGGATTGCTAGGGTGCTGTTTGCATGCCAAACCACACCGCATGGCCTGGCAGGACGTTCCTCGGCAGAGCTGCTCACGGGTCGGTGACTCAAGACTGCATTGGATCTGCTGCAGCCAGACCTTTGGGGCAAGGTACAGTTTCGACAACTGCAACAGTGGTGCACGGTGACCGTTCCGCAAGAAAGGAGCCTCAGCCTAAGAACGTGGGCAAGGAACTTTCAGCCTGGACCTCGCTGGGTACCTGCTGTTGCCGGCAAGGCCACCAGCGCATCACCAACAGAGGCGCGACTTCCAGATGGCACGCTGTGGAACCTCCTTGGAGACCATCTGTGTAATCGGGTCAGCAATGCAGAAATGCAGCCCACAAGTGAGGCTGACTGCATGGAGCACCAGCCGCAAGCATCTACTCGACAGCATTTGGATGAGGCAGATGGGGTAGTTCCAATGGTGCCCAGCAGCCAGGAAAACTACATCCCTCTAGGCTTCACAGCAGTGCCTATGACGTTGACCTGCCAGGGAGGCGGCATCTCTCCAAGGGTCTCAACTATGCCGCAGTCCCCCGCACTCCGGAGGTCTATCAGAGTGAGACAACCTGTGCAGCAGTACTCTCCTTGACTTTGGGAGGAAAGGATGTTACAGCAGCAGCTAGCACCAAAGACCTGAGTGGCCGCCAGGGGGCACGCTGACTGCTATCACTATATTAAGCAGCACAGGGCATTGCCCCATCATTCGTTTGTGGGCCAAGCTGGCCCGCACATTTCAATAGACATGCTTGTTGAAACGTGCGGGCCCCAGCTTGCCCAATGTCGTTAAATAAAAAAAGTCCCAACGGCCCGCAACAATGTTCACTTTAACACGCCTAACTCCACATCAGCTCGTAGAAGGCTGCTTTTTATTTGTACCTTTCTCATTAATAAAAGTTTTCTTTCATGAAGCTCTCACGAAACAAACACACCGTGTAGCCAGCCCTTTTCCGTAAGTTATAAGGTCCTATCGTGCAGAGTGCTTTTTACAAAGATTTAAAACATGGCAAATATATATATATATATATATATATTCATTTTTACAAAAAAGAAATTGTTTTGTTTAAGGTTGCATTTAGCTTCACCATTATCTGAAAAGTATTTTTACAAAATTTCATGTTTTTTTCTGTTGGATAGTTAATTTATTATAAGTTGTTTTTTTCCCATCATGAATTTTATTTTAGTCAATCTATCATTTGATAAAAACAGAGAAGGCCTATTCTTTGTTTTTGCTGATTAAAATTTAATAAGAAACGTACCTGTGAAATTGATTTTTTTAACTTTATCAGGACCTTAACCTATTTGCTACCAAAGCCGGCCAATCGCTGGGTGTGCCGTCAGGGGCCATATTGCCAATGCCGGCGATTAGCCGGTCTGCATGAATTTCTGTTTTAAAGAGTAATTCATAGATGGAGCGCTATGTAGACTTGTGGTAGTGCAGTTGGATACATTGCCAACAGATGGCGAGGGTCGTTCTGTACGTCCACTGTGTTTGTTTGAGCTTGTTCTTTTGTGTGCATCTTTCCTGCTCGATTGCTGCCTGTTTGGAGAAGATGACAGCGTCCAGTGTGTGCCTTTCTGACGAAGAAATCATATATATTCTCTTCAACAGTGATGATAACGAGGCGTCTGGTGAGGATAGCGAGCTTTCGGAGCCCTCTGTCGATGACGGGAGCGATTCCAACAGCATTTTGGAGTCCGAATCACGACAAAAGCGCACTGGTTGTGCGACACCTAAGCGACCGAGGATGAAGTGCTTTGAGATCTTTCATACGAGGAAGAATCTGTGAGAGCCTATTGATTTAAAGACTTGAACAAACCACTTAAGCATGTAAATAAACATGTTTTACGGTAAAAGCTTATTATACAAGCAAAACAGTCACGCCCAGTGCGGCCCTGTTTTAGGGGAAAAATGTGTGGTACGAACAAACCGGCAGCACGCGCGGTAGTGAATGGGTTAAGTAAAAAAAAAAATGCTAGGATTTTATTGAAGGCACAGAAGGCCTAAAAGCTATTTGGTCCCACAGAACGATGTAATAAAAAACAAATTACTTTCTAAAAAATCTTTTTCATAGCTGCACTCCACTTTGAATCTAAGAAAGAAAAATGTTTGACATCGTATGGTTTCTGTAACGGCAGGAGGGCAACTCGCCTGTAAGTCCGCCCTGGCCCCAATGTTGATGATGGAGGCGAGCTCCTTGGCCGTGTCCCAGAGCTGGGTCACCGAGCGGGCAACCCCAAGGGGCACAGCAATAGCCTTCCTCAGCCCCGCTTGCATGGCCACCTCCCGCCTGCAGTTCGGGAGAAGGCGGGTTTAGTGGACTTCGCACGGCGTCTAACCTCACCTCGACAATGGTGCTGCCGCGTACAACATGTGACAGGTACCCGTCCGCTTAGGCCCGCTTCAGACAGGGCAACTTTCCCAGCAATTTCACTGTTACTGGCGAGTTGTTCCCTAGCTTTCCCATGATCCTAAATAAGTTGCCAGGAGAAATTGCCCCATGCGAAGCGGGCCTTAAAAAGATGAACTCGCTGCGATTCGTCGCTCTAACGGAAACAAGATGGGAAGTTTCTCAATTTCACCAGCCATTGCAAGATTTCTATTAGACTCGGGTGTCGCAGAGGGAGCGTGCTGCAAAAAACAAACCTCTTTTTCAGGACAGCAACCGCTCTTAAGACAAAGAAAAGAAGCGAGACAGCACCGGGTTTCGAGCAGCACAGTTTGCCAGCTACAGCCGAGAGAGACTGAGTCTCATTGGTGCTTACTCGCGACTATGGTGGCTGGAGCGAGTCTCCGACCGGTGCGTTTACCACGTCCTCAAAAGTGGTCCCTCGATTTCCGCCACATAACATTGTAGAAATGTCATGTCGCCGTCTGCCGAGATCCTGGTGCCCCATCGCTCCGCAGTCAGACAGTCAACAGAAACCAGAACAGCCGGGAGTTGGACGCGACGATGACGGCAAACCTCACTTCAGCTCAACTTCTTTGACGGCGTTCCTACAACCAACCGCTAGGATTGCAATATCCGATGGCATGACACGCCGACTATTTTGACGTCGTTTCTTGCCACTTTTGAGGACACCAAACACGCCGGTCGAAGACTCGTCCCGGGCGCCATGCTCGTGACAGACGAGGGGGGCGGGGAGAAGGTCGAGAGAAACTCACACTTCCTCTTCCTCAGGGGTGGACTTGGGCAGCTTGTGGGCAGCCTGCGAGGTTAGGAGTTCCACCAATCATTGTCTTAAAAAAAAAAAAACTCATTTTCAAAAGGAAAGGAAAAAAAAAAATTACAGAACCTCTATCGTGCCGACAAAGACCAGGGACCGCGAAACGTGAACCACACAAACCACTGCGCGGTACGACATCGGATTGCTCTCACCGGCGCGTTTCGCCGGGAGCACGATGCTTCGGGGCGGCTGTACTTTGCAGCTCGGTAGCCGTAGCATCCGACTGTCCCTGCACGTTCCAGCAGTCGCCCCAGCAGGTTCAAGCCCCGCTAGGGCGACTTTCTTATGTTTCTTCTTCTTTTATATATTATTTTTTGTTAATTACTGAATAGTGTTGTTTTGTTAATTGCTCCTAGCGTGTCGCACGTTCCCGATGCTCCTTCGTGACAATTTTCTCGTAGAAAATGACCCATAAAACACTTTTTGTGTTAAAAAGGAGCACTGGAAAGTGTTGTGGGCACCCTACCACGAAAAGTACCCTGCACTCCACTTGGCATGTGACTGAGTGCAAGGCCGATGGACCTTGCTCTCCGTTTTGCCTCAAGCGTAGTGGTGGCATGCGTGTGGTGCACCCACAGATCTATCTGGCAGGCACTCGAACTGGAGTGACAAAACTCCTACCAAATCGAGGCAGGTCTACGGCGTCTTTAAGTGAGGCCAATTCAGTGCTGGGTAAAGTACATCTAAAAGGTACTTCAAGTAACGAACAAAGTGAATGAGACACGATGTACTTTAAGTAAAGTATTAAATAGGCTGGTTGCGATGTACTTTCAAAGTAAAGTACAAGTATTTTAACACAATCTTTTATGATGCCCTTTCATTCCCCTCCCCTATATAGTGATTTTTTCACTGGTATGCGTTGCCCAGGTCCCAGGGGTAATCAGGGGTGCATGGCCAATTTTCAAAAACGGCGGCGAATATCTGATAAAGTCAAGTGGCCACAGAGTCGTCATTTTCAGGAATGGAGCCAAATTCAGAAGTACCTCTTCTGAATATGGCGCCCCTTGCACTGGATTGTTGCACTCAAGGGGGCTAAATGTACTAGGAGAGAGCACGACGTCGGCCCCGAAGCTTCCGCAAGCAATTCTCTCATAGAGGAGTGTCCTCTCCTGAATGCAAAAAACAGTGAGTGTGAAAGCGCACTGGTGATAATTAATCATAATATGACACCTGAGATTGGGGTGCGAAAAGAATTAAGGAGCTTTCAAATAGAAGGAAAAGACAAAAGAGAATGTCTCAAAACATTGTGACGTTCACCTCTGTTGTCTTTTACTTCGACTTGAAAATTTAATTGTTCTGCACCACAGTCTCAGGTGCTACGTACACTATGATTAATTTTGCTCTCCCAATATTTGAAACCTCCCCGCTTGCGCTGACCAAACGAGAAGTAGCGAGAGTTCAAAAGGCTACGGGAAAGCCGCTACCAGAACAAATGGAGCAATGCGTCGTCTGCTCACGTTTCTGGCAATAGTAGAATGTCCCTCCTACTATTTCTTCGGAGTTGACAAAGCATCATTTCGTGATACAAATTTAACAAAACCAAATTTGGGAAATGTACTTTGAAGTCGGGAATCGTACTTTCCTCGGAAGTACAAGTACATGCTCGGAGAATGTACTTCAAGTAAAGTACAAGTTTACTAAACCTACTTAAAGTAGTACTTTAAGTACAATGTACTTAAAGTACTTACCAACACTGGGTCAAGTGAAGCAAGCAATGTTCTTGTAGTTTCCCTGCAGCTATCGTCCAAGTGCTGTGCACGCAGTCAGACTGGCTGATAAAACAACACATGTTGGCAGATAAGACAAAGTCTGATAATTGCTTTCAAATGAGTGAAAAGGGGAAATCTATAGATTTCAGGCAGTAGAGTAAAAGTACATTCCAGAAATTATAAAGCACATCCCCAGAAACCTCTCTGCAAGTGATCTTTTGAAAAAGACCTACGGTAGAATACGGTTCCAAAGCTGGGTTTCCTGCTTAGAGGCCCTTTCACAGAAAGAGGCACCAAACTTCTTCAGACCAGTGACCCTTTTTCTGTTAAAGGGTTGTGCCATCCAAAATAAATAAAGTATAATGTGTTTTGTACTGCAACAGTTAAAGCAGACGAATAGGAGAATAAACAATTGTAGTCGGTAGAAGGACAATTAAGACACTACTGGCACAATGTTCGATATGGTTTCTTGAGCATGGTTGAGTGTCCCCCCGTTTGCACATCTCTGCATTAAAAGTGCCACGATGTGTGCACTCAGCTTGCAGACCGATCGAACGTCTGTCAAGCGCCCTCCCAACTAGTGCTGCCAAGGGACTAAGAAAATAGCAATTCGCTGCCATCAACTCGGCAGCCAATTGACTGCCAGATCTGCAGGCTTAGTGGCCTGGGTTGAGGAGAGACCAGGAAGTCCGAAAGTGAGCGTACGGCGGGAGTGCCAGCCACTCCGGCAAAGTCAAATTTACCGAAATTGTGACTTTGGTTCTGACACTCTTAATAAAATCATAATAAGCTTGCAATGCTGACACTTGAAGCAATCCAGCAGCAACGACTCTGACATAGCAAAGAAGCACTCGATATCTACAGTGAGCTCTCACTATCTGACAAAGCTATGAATGCAGAAAAAACAGTAGCATAAGTTCAAAGTGCTGGCGCACGCAAGAATGCAGCAACAATGCTGGTGTGTTACGCCACCCTGTAATGCGACCAACAACACCTAGAATAATCGAAGCATATGTACTACAATTCTGACATCATAGCAGCGAGATGGAGCACAGACACAGATTGGACACAACCGCTGCATCGGCATTTGGCCGACCTTTGGGTCAAATCAATGCGTCGAAAAACGCGTCAGGATCCAGACCCTTGCGAAATCCACCAAGCGCCCCGGGTCGCACTCGAGGAATCATGGGAACGGTGTTCCTTCAATTCCCTAGTGATCAATATTTCCGAACAATTCTATGCTTACACGCTTTTGAGTGTAATCCAGAGTCATCCCAAATAAGTGTCATGTAGAGTCCAAACACCTGTCATATCACTGTTAAAATTTCTCAACAGTGTCAGAGATTTTGATACTGTGACAGCTATACACCAGTGATTCTCAAATAGAGGTCCGCAGACCCTTTGGGGTCCGCGAAGGCATTGTAAGGGTTTGCGAAGCCCTGCCTCATCAGTCAAGCACAGCAATAAAAGTTGTCCTTTTTCAGATTGATAAGAAACGTTCCAGTTCTCGGGCTAGTTTTTTCAAGTGTATGTCAATGAGAGAATTCTACTTCACACAGCCCTTAGTTATACCCGTTTTTAAATCTTTATCATAATTAATCGATACCTTTTTCTTCCTCTCACCACGAACAGGATCCTCCATCATCTCCCCTAATCCACAAGAGGTCCGCAAAACATCAATCGTTGAGAACCACTGCTATACACAATTCAGTCTGGCTGAGCTGCAGATATTTCTTAGAATATTATCATTCTTGTACAGCTTCAAAGACGCTGATATTAACTTAGAAATGCTAAAAATGCTATAAACAGTCCCGCTGACTCCGAGCTAACTCCTGGTTTTGGTTGTTGCGAATTCTCGGCTTTTTAAGGCGAGACGCGGGTCTTAAAATGGTAAAAAATCGCGAAATTTGGGGTTTTTCAAAAATCACATGTTTGGATAGAATATAGTCTGAAGTACCTGCCTGCGAAGTTTCAATGTCCTATTCGACGTCTAAGTATACAAAAAACGATAAATACGATGCCTCCGCGACGCTCAAATCGCGAATCCAACGCAAAAAAACAGTCAAACTGCGCGCCCGCGTCGCTTCACGACCGATCGTCGGATCGCGGCCATCTTGGTCTTGTTGGAGAGCTGGTTCTCTTCCCTACGTCCTCATCCCACTCACTATCACGACAACCTTGGAGAGCGTCCGCATTCCGCGGGTTTTCACGACCGGAATAACGATTGCTCATTGGCCCGCGCGCGTACGTCACGGGTACGTCGTGCCGCGCGCGCCTGTCATAGGCCAAGACGCGCCCCTTTACACTTTTGCTCCTTTCCTCCTCTTGGCGCGCGCGCCTCCAGCAGCGCAAGGGGAGCGTGGAGAAGCGTCGTCTGCTTCGTTTTGGCCCGTCGCTTTGTTCGTTCCGCGGCTGAGTGCACGTTGTTTCGAAATCGTTTACGTTCGCGCGTTCGCGTCGGACATCGTTGGTTTCTCGCTACGAAGTTGCGGGAGTTTTATTTCGAGCGATCGAGATGCCGGGGGACTCTCGATTGAAAGAGAGTACGCGGCGGACGTTCGGGAGGAAGACGCGACGTGCGTGGAACAAGCGGAAGACATCACCTGCAAGTGCGCCGCTACGATCTGCGCCACTGCCGAACGCATTGGATCTGCCGGGACCATCGGCTAGCCTTCCCGTTGACGATGCTGCGGCCTCAAGCTCTGGTCCGGATGGCTCAAGTTTTGCCGGCACCACTCGCGTCGACTCTACCTACTACTCTACGGCCGAGCAAGCGCAGCGCGCCGAGCGATCGGAGCAAAGCAAGCGCGTTTTATCGGAGAAGTCGGCGACCCAGCGGAAGTTCGATCTGCTTGAAGTCAACGGATCATGCCAAACAAGCGATGCCGGGACCCAGTTTGTCATCGTCGACATGAAAGTCCTCAACGACCTCTTCGCGCACGCGAGGTGTGGAAGCTGCGGTGTGGGATCTCTCACGCTCAGCAAGGCCGCGGACAAGGAGTACGGCTTGGCCGTCAAGCTTGTGCTCGTCTGCAGCACTTGCGACTTCCAGAAGAAGCAGTTCTCCTCTCCCAGGGTTGCTGGAACAGCAAAGATCACTCCCTTTGAAGTGAACATGAGGGCCATGAAGGGGATCCAGTCCATTGGCAAAGGAGTGACAGCCTTGGCAGACTTCTGTGCCTCCATGAACATTTCTCATCGGGGCCTGCACCACAAGACGTACCAGGGACACCTGAAAACGCTCGTGCGGGCATGTGAGAATGCAGCAACCGACAGTGAAGCCGCCAGTGTTGCTGTCATCAAGGGGCTCTACACAGGCTTTATGAACCCCATTGGCAACATCGATGTCATCTTCGACGGATCATGGATGACCCGAGGACGCAGCTCCCACATTGGTGTAGGCTGCATTGTGGAGTTGTACTCTGGCCTCGTCATCGACCATGTTGTGTACTCCAACTTCTGCCTTGGATGTGCCTTGGGACCGGAGCCCGAGGACGATGGCTACAGCGACTGGTGCGCAACCCACGACTGCCAGAGGAACATTGACTGCAATGCTGGCCGTATGGAGGTGGAGGCTGCGCTCACAATGTTCCAGAGGTCTCTGACCAAGCATGGTCTCCGCTACACCACCGTCCTTTCGGATGGGGACAGCCGGACATTCCATGCCTTGTCTGAAGCGAAGGTTTACGGCTTCATCAAGATAGAGAAGAAGGACTGCGTGAACCACGTCCACAAGCGGATGGGAGCTGCCTTGCGCAACGTTGTTGAGAAGAAGAAGGCACAAGGCGAGTCACTTGGTGGGAGAGGAAAGCTGACTCAGGAAAAGATCAAGAAGATCACTAACTATTACGGCTATGCTCTCAGGAGCAACAGCCATGACGTTCCAGGGATGAAGAGGGCGGTGGAAGCCACACTCCTGCACATGACCTCCACAGACGGCGCCCCAGACCACAGCAAGTGCCCCGAGGGAGCGGAGTCCTGGTGCAAGTACAACAGGGCCTTGGCAAACAGTGAGCCTCCGCCGCCGCACAAGAATCCTCTTCCGGATTGTGTTCGGGCTGCACTGGAGCCAGTGTTTGAAAGGCTCAGCAGTGAAGACCTGTTGGCACGGTGTAGTGAGGGAAAGACGCAGAATGCCAGTGACAGCCTGCATTCGGTGATCTGGACGCAGACTTCAAAGAATGCGAATGCCTCCCTGGACAGCGTGAAGAGGGCTGCGGCTGAAGCTGTTGCTGTCTACAACCAGGGAAGGAGAGCGACCAACGAGTCCATTGCTGCAGGCCTGGGCTACGCCACCGGTGACTGCCTTGTCCGCCGAAGCATCGAAAAGGACAGTCTCCGTTTACGTAAAGCAAACGCGGTGCACCAGAGCAGCAGTAGCGTGAAGGAAAGGTTCTCCAAGCGACACCAGGCAGGAGCAACAATCTCAAGAATGATAACAGTGAAAGAGATTTCTGCACCCAAAGTACACACTAACTCCGTTCACCCTTAAGCTGAGACTAGAAGCTCCGCCTTCAGCGTGAGCTCGCTGGTTTCCGCAGTGCTTTGGTCGCATGCTCCTGCGCATTCACACTTGTGCTAGCAAGGGCAGAAAGCTTGCGCTGAAGACGGAGCTTCTAGTACCAGCTTAAGGGTGAACGGAGTATAGATGCTTTAAACACTCGCCAGATTGAGCCGCCATTGCTGACCTTCTCTAGTGTTACCGAGAAGGCAAACCACTGAAGTGGGCGTTAATGAGCCTCCACAAAAGCTTATGCTAGGGAAAAAAACAGAGTAGCACCCAAGTGGCAATAACCTGCCCTGCTGTGGCAATGATGAAGTGAAGCGAACGGAATAAGAGAAAACAAAAACTGAAGGTCAGCTATGGCGGCACCCATGCACAGCTGCCTGAAAGTGTCTATAGTTGGGTACAAATGCTATCATCATCATCCCACAGGGGTACAGTTGGGTACAAATGCTATCATCATCGTCCCACAGGGGTACAGTTTCGGTTCCGCCCGCAAATCGAAAAATTCGTATTGTAAGCTTTTCCTTTCTTTTTTTTAAGTAAACATTTATTTTTAGATTTGCCTATCCTTTCAGGCAAAAAAAATAAATATATTTTTATCCTAAGTTTAGTGTTTTCTTTAAATGGAATGGAGTACAGTGTGATGACTATATGGAGATAGAGGAGGCTGTTCGGGGGCTTCAGTTATTCCAGGTGGTGTTGCTCCGGTGCCGACAGACACGCACCATGTAGTCGTTAAAGGCCCCCGTGTCGGCGTCCACCATCGGTATGAGCTCGTCCATGGCCCGGTGCATGATGGGAATGAGCCTGCGCATGTGCTCGTCGTACTTCTCCCACTGCCGCTTGCCGTACGTCATCTTGCCCACCATGGCGCCCAGGGCAGCTCCCTGCGACACCCGAAAGCCGAACTGAGCGGGCTCGTCGGGGTGCGATACCAAACTAACTACAGCCAGAAATGTGTACTTTTCTGGCTGCAGCTCAGAAAATGCTGCGGCGGTTTTTCGGGCTACTCAACTCATTTTCCGAGTACCGATGCTTTACTCTTTGGCATTCTATTTATTAGCCCTAAATTTAAAATAGTTTTACTGAAAAAATGGTAAATAAAGGTTCTGCCAAAAAACCAACAGTCAAATTTCTTCGTTTAATATAAATTGTGCCTCAAAGCACCCTAACAGGGCATTGTATGAGGGGGAATACAAATATTATTGCAAGAAAAAAAAAAGCGGGCAAGGAAGCACTCGATGAAGATAGCCTAATAGACATAAAAAAAAAAAAAGATTGAACAGTCAAGAAAAAAGAAAACATACATATGTACAAGATGTCATTGATATAACACTTGTAGAAATAATTCCGCTGGTATTTCCAGAACTCGCCACTAGGCTGTCGTCACACATAAAACCTGGAGGTTCATGGTGCGTAAACACGCCAAAAAAACACAGGGGCAGAGAAGAAGTACACAGGACCGAGGCGTACCTTGCAACTAAACTTTACCGAAGGAAACATATAAAAAAAAAAGAATAAAACCGCACATGTGCAGAGATGATGGACTCTCATTGACCACCTGGAAAGCCTACCGTCACTGTTGAGTGAGCGTAGCTTGACCGATAAAAGCCTGCTCCTTATCGGATAGGGCAAAAGAAGGAGCACTGATATGCACATTTGTGCCATGGGGCACATTTGTGCCATGGGCCCTTATCATGAATGGCTCATGTATCTCGCATTCCAATTTCGTTTTGAATTTTCCCACAACCTAGGTACTAGTGAACTTGGCCTGGCACTCACGCCTATCACAATGTACAGCCAAGTACGCAAGATACATGAGGCATTCATGATAAGCGTTCATGGCACGAATGTGTGCATCAGTGCTCCCTCCTTTTGTTGCCCTATCCGATAAAGAGAGGCTTTTATCGGTCAAGATACGCTCGCTCAACAGCGACGGCAGGCTTACCAGGTGGTCAATGAAAGTCCACCATCTTATCACATGTGCAGTTTTATCCTTCTTTTTACGAGTTTCCTTCAGTAAAATTCAGCTGCAAGTTATGTCTCGTCCCGTGTGCTTCATTCTCTGTCCATGTTTTTTTGCCATATTTACCGCCATGCATAAGTACCAACTAGCCCAACTCACACTGTTAATTAAGTAAACAGACTAAATGAAAAAAAAAACACTATGTCGCAGATGTTTTTTTATCTCTAGAGTGAGTTTCTTCAGCACTTATTTTGCACCATCAAACTCCTTCTAACCTATGCAACTTGCAAAACATGACCAATGATGCGGAGAACTTGCCACAATGTTTAACAGGATGTTTAACATTCTCTCATTATAGCCACAGATTTGTTTTGAAAATTTTACTGTAAGGTAAATATCAGCACCTACCACCTTCATTTTCTGTATCTAAACACATTACTCGTGGATGAACACCATATCGCTCTGAAGATGTGCTCTCCTTCTTGCTTGCTCAAAAGATCTTGCTTTGCTACAGTGCATCTGCACTGTAGCAAAGCAAGATTCACAGGTTTGTAGCGTTCATTCAACATGTATCGCTACTCTGCAGTGCACAGTGCTTAGACGAAAGACCTCTTAACGGAGCTAAATAACCCGCTGCAATCATGACCCTGCCAACACTTTGAAAAGTGAGAATATTACAGTCAATCTCAAAGTGAATGTCGAACCTGATAAACTTCAAAGTTACCGGGTCTGATTGAGAAAATAAAACCCAACTTTTCTGCTCGCATAAATAAGCTGCGCATCGCAGAAAGCTGAAACTCCGTAGGAATGTGGCGCTGGAGATAAAATGTGAAAATTTGAAAACATGACGTTACCAGAACCAAAAGAATCGCTAGCGAGACATTCTCACACAGTTTCACCAGGTTTCGCTTTCTCCATTGGTTGCGGTACATATTAGAAAACTAGAACATTTGCGAAACCCTGTACAGGACAGAAAAACACTCTTAAGTAGTTCCCCACTGCCTCGTCAATGTACATGAAGACAACTTCATTACATTTATATTGCACTCCTCATGCTAGCAAGAAACAGCTGGGCCTCGCAATAGCTGCAGCCGTTTGTTGCGACAGCAAAAACTCCTTATTTAAGTGCGAGGAAGCAGAGGAGGGGGGGGGGGGGGGGTAATTTTTCTTTTTCCAGGAGATTTTTCTGTCAATCATACAAATTAGTCGAAATTCAGGAGTCTCCCAGGTAATACAGGAAATTTGACAGGTATGGTGCTCACCCCTAACAGGGGCTGTGACAGGTGCGGGGTGAAATTTCACATGTAAGACGCTCACGTAAAATATACAATAGAAAGCAAAAAAATAATAAAAACAGTACTGTGTGTTAGGCCTACAATAAGCCCATAAAAACAAAGAAGCACTATAACTGAGACACCGTACACTTCATTAGTACAAAAAAGGGTGACTTTTTTGCCAGCAATGTGCCAAGTAAAAGCGATAGCTGTAGCATGTTCGCGCAATGAGGGCAAAACAGTGTCGTCCCGTATTTGAGGACGGTATGCGACGACACCATTCTGCAACTCATTGCTATAGCTATCGCTTTTACTTCTTCGCACATTGACGAGGAAACCTGGGACAATGCAAGCAAAGGAGCAGGTCTTCCCGGTGTTGTTGAGCGGTGAAGAGAGGGAGTAATGTTGGTGTTCAGCGACGAGCGGAGGGGGGGACGCATGCAGAGAAATGAGGCAAGGCTTTGCAGGAAAGATGGGTGCAAGGCGACGAGCTTTGCAGAACATGTGTTACGTTTTGAATTGGGTTGGAGAGGTAGAGATGTTATAGTGAAATCGAATATGGTGGAAGTTTCTAAAACCCTCCAACATTACACGTAGCAACTGGATGCAGCCAAAGTGGGATATATGTAATGTGACTATGTTTGAAAACACCTATAATAAAGTTATCATTAGCAGACGATCGGGAAGACGCTCTGCCAATGTTTCCTCATCTTCATACCGTAATTAATTTCTGGGTCGTTGGGGCTCTCCTCTCTTCCCTCTTTGCACAACGCGACCAATAAGAACACCGGACTTCTCTCCCCTCGTGCCATGAAGGGAGAGGAAGTTTTACCATCTCCGCTGCGACAACAGACAACAACGAATGCCGACACCGAAATTTCTGCGAAATGTTGCCCAAAAAGTATTGCTTTAAAATAAATTGGAGCAGTCAACACTAGCTGTTATTCCTTCCTGTGACGAGAACAAGAAGAACATATTTAACAGGTTAAACCCGTCGTCAACCACAAAGCGCAGAACACCCAGTGGATCGGTGGCTCACCAGGGAAGCGACGGCTGCGGCCACGGATCCACCCCCAGGAGTGGGGGTTCTGGCACCCACCACGTGAATGAACTGGGACAGCGTCTTCTGGGCCAAGGGTCCGGCACGGTCATTCGGCAGCATGTACTCGATGATCCGCTCGGACGGGTCAAAGTGGCCAATGGAGTTGAGACCCAGGCGGTTGATGGCCTGGCACAGAGGGGTATGCCTCATGCCATGTGTCTTTGTTCAAGGAAGCCTTACCAAAACACCCTCCCCAGAATATAATGCATGTAGGGCTTAAGCGTATCCCCAGAATATAGGGAATATATGGGGAAAATATTAAGTATAGACCTTCTTCGCAAGGGCGCAGCCATCATGAATTGTCGTCACTTCCAGTATGGGCGAAAACATTGTTTTGCCGTCGCCACGCCAATAGAAGGCATTTAGGACAAAAACGTAACCGGCACACATTCTCGTTTTGCCTCCCCTCTATTTTTTTACTATTTGCAGGTTGAAACGTTCTAATATTTTTTCGTCGCCCATACCGGATATGCCTACTTGGCGGTCGGGGGCGAGAGTAAGCAGAAAAGGTCTATAGGTTGTCCCAAGTCACCAGGCTCAATCTAAAATGGACCGTAAAAATCTATGCCTGCACGTAGCAATCGAAACTTTGTGTCAATGGTGTATTTCACAGGTCAGCTTTTTCTTGTAAAATTAATAAGTGTAGCTCTCTTTCTGTAAAAAATAGGGCCAACAAACTTGCCACGGTCAACGGCGGGCGGTGACACAGACGACCAAGTCGAGTAGCGGGGTACGTTTGGCACGCGTATTGATAGATGGCATCTGGAGCAGCGTCCGAAGGTGTAACCGACCAGCGAAAGAAAGCGGATGACACGCAGACGAAATCCGTTGGTAGCAAAAGTGCCGTCGTTATGCAAATGCATTTTAATGCGAAAGCATCAACTGTCTCGCAAAGCGAGCTGACTTCATCAGTCTGAAGCGCGAAAACGGCAGAAAGTTTCCTTCGGTTCCATTGGCTGGCGCGCGTCGACAGGGCTCCTATTGGCCGCTGTGCTCGTCAGTTTCCACGACCGCTCACCCCATGGTGCTGCATGTCCATCAGCGCGGAGCGTCCAAAGTCACCAGGGGAGCACGCGCGCTGGCCGGCGAAGAAAAATACGCAGCAGACGAAAAAGGGAGCAGATGAGCGGCTTGCATGCTTTCGCATTCATAACTCATAAGTAATGCTTAACTGTACCTCGATATTTTTTTCCTTTAAGTTTTTGCTTTTATTATCTACATTTATTTTTTAACCAAAGGTACATTACAAAAAGATTATGTTTATTTGAATAAACCATGGTGCTCGCGAGCAGTATCATTAAGAAGGTAGCGCCATCTATCAATACAAGCGCCAAACCCGTCCCGCTACTCGAATTGGTCGTCTGCGTCGCCACCCGCCGTTTACCCTGGCAAGTATCTTGGCCCAACTTTTTACAGAAAGAGAGCTACGCTTCGTAATGTTACAAGAAAAAAAACGACCTGTGAAATACACTTTTGACGAAAAGTTTAGATTGCTACGTGCAGGCGTCAATTTTTACGGAATAGATTGAGCCTGGTGACTTCAGACAGCCTATATATCCCCAGAAAATGGGAATATAGGGCTAAAGTATGCACTAATACATAGGGTGTCTACAATGAATCTTGGCGCTGTAGAACGAGCCGAAAAATCGGCACTTGCACAGACAAAGCTGAGGCTCTCACTGAGTGTGCAGTTAAGGATGCACTTCACCTGATAAAATTTCGATATAATCATTTTTAGGAGAAGCCCCAAGATGAAGATGTATGCAAGAATAAATTGACTTACACCTAAAATAGTGTGCACTTCCCACACTCTAGGCGGGCTGTGGCCACTGAAAAAATCCGCCTAGTCCAGGATTTGATCTAGGAACCTCTCCGAGACTAGAAGAGCACCCTACCGACTGAGCTAACCAGGAGCTAGGGTGCAACAAACGGACGAAAAAGTGTGTTGTCTGCTCGCTGTGCCTATCGGGAGATAGTGCCACAAGTTAGAACCGTCGCTACTTAGGTCGTCTTTTCGAACATGTTTGCCACTAACCCTGGCAAGTTTGTTGGTCTAGCTTTTCACGGGAAAGAACCTGCACCTTAATATTTTACCAGGCAAAATGCACTGCCTAATTGTGCATTCGGTGAGAGTTCGAGCTCGTTCCATGCAGGCACCAATTTTGCCGGCTTGTTTTACGGTGCCAAGATAGATTAAGATTCACTGAAGACACCCTAAGTTAACTATGCAGTAGAAACTATGCGCAGTGTATCTAAAGGGATGCTGAACCGAAATCTGGATTCCACAAAACACACGGCAAAAGCATGCAATGGGATGCTACAAACACCAAAACATCACTCATACAGCGATATAATAATAATAATAATATTAATTCCTTTATTTTCCATCGAAAATGAGGGAGGTGGAGGAAAAAAGCTGCTATAGAGCTCGAACGGATGACCATATTTTTCAAGAAAATGAGGCGCATTTGACAGAAATGCTGACGTCATGTTTCTCCAAGAAGGAGAAGGAACGGCCTCGCGTATTCTCCGCCTCGCTACCTTGAGAGGGCGAAGTGACGAGAGGAGGAAACTAGGTATCTTCACGGTCACGCACCTCGTCGGCCTGGTTCAATCTCGACCTCTTTTTCCCAAAACACGGCCGTCCATTCGAGATATCGCCTTACGAGTAGTGCTGTAGGGATTGTAGCGTCCCGCCTACATCTCCTGGATTGTTTTTTCTGAAATCCAAATTTCGGTTCACCATCCCTTTAAAGGCTGCACTGCGCTCGGCCATGCTCAGATGCAAATGTTAAAGGGCCCCTCAGTACAAGAAAAATGTTTTTTTTTTTAAATAGTTTGGTTGGAACATGAGTGTGAAAAAACAAATTTTATGTGAAAAAAGTGTAGATGGTTGAGTGTGTTGGTTATTAATTTACGATAGAAAAAACTTTTTTTTTTTTTTTCAGAGCAACATTAACAGCGCCAAATTTATTTCAAATTTTGTGCACAAAGTCCGTGACGTCACGGAATGATCATACACTCTCTCCACCTCAACGAAATGGTCATACGATGGCCAAGCCGATCCAGCTGTCCTCCACGCGCCCGAAATACCGAGAGAGAAAACAAGTGGAAAGGAGGTGACTACCGACTAAATCGCGTCTCGCGCCGTCAATATTGCTCTAAAAACTTTTTCTTTTTTGTTGTTTTTTGTGTAAAATTAATTTTTTTGACCCGCGTGTTTCAACCAAACTGTCTAAAATAAACTTTCTTTTTTTTTTCAGGTGCTTTTTGATTGTGGAACACTATACGATAAATATACCCTACGACTGCTGGTCGTAGAGTATATTTCTTTTCGTGATTTTTTTTCTTGTGGGTTTGCTTTTGACAATATCATAAACAACTGTTTCTTGTGGATAGTATGCAAGCTTGACTCGGAAAATACTGAAAAACCTTCACCCTAGTTAAAAGCGGTTCCAGGGCTACCTCGCAGATGGCACCGGTGCGCTCTCTTGTCACAAAGCGAGACAATGCACTTGGTTGCCACCAAATGCGAGTGTGCGGACTAGCCTTCAAATGTGTCCCCTCGAAGGCACAACGCCATTTCCAAAGCCACTCCGTAAGCTAGAGCTTAGGTGTGCCGCGAAACATGCGGGCCGGTAAAGCAGACAAGGTGCATTTTGCCATAGTGCTCCGAGCGAGCGTGACGCAACGAGTATGGGGTTCAGCCGGAGACGTCGGCATGACCCGCTCACCAAGTGGACTTTCTGGTCCTCTTCCAGAACAAAGAGGCTCTCCTTCTCCATGTAGAACTCCGCGGCTGCCAGAATGGCCTCGAGCGGAACGAGGCCCACGATTTGCGACCCGGTCACGGCCAGTTTCAGGTCCCTGGCATTGCGGGCAATCTGCACGTTTGAGAATGATGTGGCAGGTGTTTCCGAGGGGCCACGCCACGACCCCCTACGAAAGTTTCCGGCGAGGGCTAGCTTCCGCAGATTGGCAAAAATACTACTGCTATCAAACCGACTTCCAGAATTAGCCATTGTCCAATCTTCTCTTCGTCAACATCTTTCCTTTTACATGTGCTTGACATTCATTCAAAATCATAACCAGAAAGCAAGCTGCTTTTAATCTATCAACCTTCCATTTACATTAAATAAGAACATCTGTGCCAGGTGAAAACTTTTTTTTAATATTTACAATAGTTGAATGACAATGCCACAGTTTATGATGCCATCTCCTTGCTATAAATCTGATGTTATTTTCTAAAGAGATCGTTATTTATGTTCTGGATGCAACACACATGCAAGAAAAAGACATGTTCTTGTGCATATGTGGGGCATAGCAACAAACCTAAAGAATTATTGAAATACTACGACCAACCAATCCCTAAATCAGGGGCCCAACGTTTCGAAACCGGTTCGGCTTCTTCTTCAGGGGCGACTATGAAGGAAAGGAGCCACAATCTTCTTTTTCCTCTATGACGGAGGCGAATGTGCACGATCCAATCTTCTTCCTCTTTGATAGTTTTTTGAAGACAACTGGTGGAGTCCGTTCACATACACAGATGGCAGTGCACCAAGAGACCTATTAATGTTTGTTGGCGTGGTCTGAATGTGCCAAGATTCAAGGAAGGGCCTCCGGCGAGGATTAGTTTCGATGTCCAGGATACATGTGTTTAGAAAGTCAATGTGGTGGTCATTTTTTTCACAGTGTTCAGCAACCGCGCTGCGCTCTTGATCGAAGTTGCGCACATCAGCCTTGTGTTGACGAATCCTTTCATGATAGTTCTTTGTTTCCCCGATGTACGAGGACGGGCACTCCGCGCAGGAAATCTCGTACACCACACCTTGCGCTTTCTCTTTAGCGGGCCGATCTTTTGGTCGTGGCATAAAGCGTCCAAGAGTTGAAACTGGCTTGTGGGCCATCTGATTGCCCTCCTTTGCTAGCACCCGTGCCAGCGCTTCACTTGTTCCCTTGATGTATGGGACGCTGATGCGCATGGTTGGCCGGCGTTTCGTATCAACCTGCGACTGGCGGTGTTGTCGACTTCGGTTTTGACGACGGGCAATGCGGTGTATGAAGCTGCCCGTATATCCGTTCATCTTGAGGTCCCAAATGATGGTTTCTTCTTCTTTTCGTCGGTCAGAATCAGTTGAGCAAAGGTTCTTTGCCCTTAATAGGAGTGTGGTAACCACCGATACTTTATGGCTCGTTGGGTGGTCCCCCTAAAGAGAAAGCGCAAGGTGTGGTGTACGAGATTCCCTGCGCGGAGTGCCGTCCTCGTACATCGGGGAAACAAAGAACTATCATGAAAGGATTCGTCAACACAAGGCTGATGTGCGCAACTTCAATCAAGAGCGCAGCGCGGTTGCTGAACACTGTGAAAAAAATGACCACCACATTGACTTTCTAAACACACGTATCCTGGACATCGAAACTAATCCTCGCCAGAGGCCCTTCCTTGAATCTTGGCACATTCAGACCACGCCAACAAACATTAATAGGTCTCTTGGCACACTGCCATCTGTGTATGTGAACGGACTCCACCAGTTGTCTTCAAAAAACGATCAAAGAGGAAGAAGATGGGATCATGCACATTCGCCTCCGTCATAGAGGAAAAAGAAGATTGCGGCTCCTTTCCTCCATAGTCGCCCCTGAAGAAGAAGCCGAACCGGTTTCGAAACGTTGGGCCCCTGATTTAGGGATTGGTTGGTCGTAGTATTTTAATAATCATTTCCCCAACCAGACAGACTTCTGTCTAATGTTTACTTTTAAACCTAAAGAAGTAATGTAATATAATCTCCTTTGAACCTTATGACCCACTGAGTGCAATGAACAACAAAATAATGTATGTGATGCCTCCTTCTTTTTGAAATAATTGAAGATCACAAAAAAATATGTTTTTAAATGACTGCCAAGCATTTCTTAAAACTTTTCTAACTATATAAATTGCATACATTGTAACTGAAGCTCGATAGTTTCATTCCACAGCTCCTAAAGCATTTGAATGCCAAATTTGGTTGTGTAAGGATGATATTAAGAACAAAAATTCTTGCACACAAACTGTAAAAATGCTCTAAAACTACAAAAGGATAAAAATGCATTATAAGATTATTATACATGCGTAGCAACGTCCTTTCGCGGCAGGAAAATTATTTTTTTTATTAACTTTTAGCAAGAGGTGAGGGCTACTGAAGAATGCAACAGAGAAAAGATGACTAGGCCCATTTCTGAAAATAAATGTGATGGCGGGCAACGCCACAATTTAAAAAAAATTGCACATGAAAATGCCGACGTTATGCCTGCTTGGGTCACCGGGAGTATACATCAAATGCGTGCCTCGACTAATCTTACAATTATATCTGGCCTTTTTTTTTTTTTTTTTCATAGGGTCAAGATGAAGGTTTAAAGATAACAAAACATCCTAGAACCCAAGATTTAATTCTTTTTTTTAAATACTGTTGTTCTTTCATTTGCATCTCCCCTTGGACGTTCAGCGCCAGAGGAACAGAACTATGACCAGCTTAGAAATTCCTCGCCTCTTCGTAGACCACGTGAACGGGAGTGATGTCGTGGTCCAGGACGTTCACAGAAACCTGGGCAAGGTTTTCCTCCTCCAGCCACCAGCCGACCGCCTGCACGCTCTTCAGGGTTCCCGGCTGCAACAGAGCAAGGCCACAGCGTGTCCTATACACCAGAGCAATCCGGGTGCACAAGTCAGCGACGGGTTAAAAGGGAGGTAAGGGCTCTGGCGGCTTTCAAGCTAACAAAACTCATTTTCGGAAAGTACAGGCTTGGCTCTTCCTGGCGCGATACATATTACCTCCAAGTTCAAAGCAACTATTGAGAAACCGGCAAATAAGGGCGATGCCAAAACCGGCATTCAAATTTTTCTTTGCATCGGGGTAATGTCATGTGTAAAACTTGTGAGTCAAGCGGACAGTCTAAAAAAAAAAAAAACGGTGTTTGCACGTGGCTTTATTGTTCTGCTCGTGCACGCTAAACCACGCGTTTGTGTTACATCGTCAAACTTCTTGCAACGCGTTGGGAACAAGCTGCGGTGTCCTCGTATTAGCCCCACATATTACAACATCCGATGTCACGTGTTTACTGTTGCCAGGTGAGCGCGTAACCCTCTTGGACCAAAACTAAAAACTTCAAAAACTTGTAGAAAAAGCAATTCTTTTTATTTTCTTATTTAAATTTTTAGTTCAGTTACTATTATTAATAAAGTCTTATCATTATTATTTTCATCAATATTTTGGAGCATCTATACTGGGTTCTCTTGAACTGTCACCAACTGTAGAAGATGTCCCCAAAAGAAATTTACGAAGCTTTTTTTTTCTCTGCACACATAAACTATGCATCGCCAAACGATTGGTCTCCGCCCTAGTGTAGCGCTAGCAGTCCGGATCAAATACCGAAGTTTCAGAGCTTGTCGTCGATTGTTCTTAAAAGTTACGGGCAATTTTTGGAAATTTCCTATGAGAAAACAGTGGCCGACAAGGCCCGCAAACACGTGGAGGTGAACAACGTCATCTACCGGGATTCTTCTCCCTACTTCCCCGTTGAAGCCGCACATAACCTCCAAATAACATGACGGTTAGTTTCGAAACTTTGGCACCTGGTCTGGACTACGAGCACTACGTTCGAGCAGAGACTGAGCAATTTGTTTTTGCGATGAAAAAAAACGCAAAACATTTTGGGGAGAAACACTGTAGATGAGCTACTGAAGTACCGGAAAAGCATGCAACAAATACCATGTGGAAGTAAAAGCCCCTTTAAATGATTTTTAAAAATTTGCTTTGCATACAATGGCAATGTAGTTTGTCACGAAGGTGAGGCTAAGTGGTGAATTTGTCTCGTGACAATATATGGAAGGGAACACTTGCCTTATTGAGGAGTTGCACAATGTTTCCAATGCCTCAAAATTGAGCTTTTTTCGAGCCCGTTCTCGTCGACCCCTCGGGCATTCGATTAGACAAAAGATGAAAGAGACGATAATTCGAGCCGATTTTCTTTCCTACCTTTTTTGTTTTTGCTAAATCAAACGCCCTAATGCAGTGCTTCCCAAACTCTGCCACCCTGCGACCCATCGAAAACATAAAGGATCTCGTCACGACCCCCACAGCTTTCTGAAATGCTG
Organism: Ixodes scapularis; assembly: GCF_016920785.2. Lineage (NCBI taxonomy): Eukaryota > Metazoa > Arthropoda > Arachnida > Ixodida > Ixodidae > Ixodes > Ixodes scapularis. The sequence goes on along the minus strand of NW_024609953.1, from coordinate 430,609 downwards.
CAAGGTCCTCGATTTCACCGCACGAACCACGATACACAAAATTAAAGCTGAAATTTTATTTCAAAGTTAATATAGTCCGAGAGAATCAACTAAGCTAGAAACCATAGAGAAAAAAGAAAAAAAAAAAGAAATACATGCCAGCAGGAGTGACTGTTCCTAACGACTAAAGTGAGCTTGTTTGTTAGAGCACAGTGCCGATCAGATCGAGGGCAGAGCTTGTGGATCGGACACCGCGACTCTAGCTCGATTCCGAACCGCGATCCGCACTCCGTTTTCGTAGGTGCCACCGCAGGGAAGACAAGGCAGCATTTTTTTGAGTGTGGCCCATAAGGTCTCCCTTTGTCGCGAGCCGTTTTAAATTGTTTCTGAAGGACAGAAAAGCGTTTCCCGCGGTTTCAGACGAGTCTTCAGATAACTCGAAGATGAGTCTTCAGATTCGAAGATGAATGTGAACTAGAAAGAGTGCCTGTAATGCCAAACTTGGCGATTACTCACCTTGGAATCTTATCGTTACTACTAAATCTAAATGTGAAATAGTTTGCTGGACGTGATGGAATCTCTGGCACAATTTTAAGGAGATATGCAAAGTGGCTCTCGCACTATCTACTTCTAATTTTTGTTGAGCCACTGCAATCCTCACGGCTACCGGATGATTGGCGTTGTGCTAAGATTGTCCCGATTCACAAGACAGGAAATAAACACTTAGTCACTAACTACAGACTGACTTCACTGACAAGTATGACATGCAAGTTAATTGAACACATTATATGCAAGGCGATAACTAAACAGTTAGGCCCGCTTCAGACGGGGAAATTTCGCCCAGCAACTTGACGTCGCAACTCCAGCAACACGGGCCGCCCGCATTCACACGCAGCAACCGAATTGCTACAACTTGCCATCATCATCATGAAATTTGATTTTTCTTACACTATTTAGACGCACAGCTACACGCTAAAAACATGTTTTTATATCTTTGAATGGTGTTGAGAATGCTAACTCATCTTTCTGAAAAAGTTTGTTTCCGAAAACGATCCATTTCAAGCCAGAACCAAGTTTATAGCTGCCATTATCACCACCACAGGAGTGTCGCATGAAAATATCGCGTCCCTGAATGGCTGCAGCCGTTTCAAACGTCTTTGAATTGCTCCGAGTTGCTCGCTCGTTCGAGCCGGACCCGATCTCAGCAATTCGTGTCGATCTAAGGAAAGCTTGGGAACAACCCGCCAGCAACCTCAAAATTGCTGGAAAAGTTGCCCCATCTGAAGCAAGCCTAAGAAGAAAACAATGTTCTTTATTCACATCCATCAACACGGGTTCCGGGCAAGATTGTCTACGGTAACGCAACTCCTAAAGGTTACCCACAATTTTGCACTTACTATTAACGATAGACAACAAACGGATGCCATTTTTAAAGACCTATTGAAAGCCTTTGACTGTGTGCCCCACGAGAAATTAATAACTAAGTTGCAGTCAGTTGGCATTAGTCACCCTTTGATTTCCTGGATTTATGGTTACCTTGTCAAATGCAAACAGTATGTTGTACTGAACGGTAGTACCTCTGGTATGCTGGATGTGTTTTCCGAAGTGCCACAGGGGTCAGTGCTCGGCCCATTGCTATTTTCGATTTATATAAATGATTTGCCAGCTTGTGTTGATCCAACTGCAAAGGTGAGACCCTTCGCCGACGATTGCGTCACATATACAACCGTAGCTGGACCTGAGAGTCAGATAATTCTTAAAAAATCATGGCAAAACATAAGCCTTTGGTGTAAGAGATGGGGTATGAAAATCAATCACGACAAAACTGCTGTTATCATAATCAGTAACAAGAAAAACCCATTAGACTTCTCATATAAGTTAGATAATAAAAAATATTAACAAAGTAAATGAAATAAAGTACCTGGGAGTTACAATCTCGAGTAACCTTAAGTGGGAGACACATGTCCCAAACGTATGCAGTAATGCATTTAAGACATTGGGCTACTTGAGAAGAAAAATAAAAAAACTCTAAGCCTGCAACTAAACTGTCAGCATACAAGGCACTGGTCAGACCAGTGTTGGAATATGCCAGTATTATCTGGAGTCCGTATCAGGATTACCTTGACAATAAGCTGGAAGAAGTTCAGATTGCAGTAAGGTTCTTCTATTATAATTACTCGTGGAGGGCTAGCGTTACCGCTATGCTTGCGAACGCAAAGTTGGACACCCTAAAAGATCGAAGAAAAATTGCTAGCCTGAAGTTTTTGTATGCACTGTACCAACAACAAATAAATATAGCACAAGAAAAATACCTCAAGGCCCCCTTCGTGCACCCAAAGCGAACCAACCATAGCCAGACGATTGGGCCGTATTCAGCCAAAAACAACACATTTAAATATCCCTCCTTACCCCGCGTTATTGATGAATGGAATAAGTTACCAGAAGAAATCGTAAATGGTACATCAGCGCAGTCTGTTGCCGAGACTCTCACTTCTATGCACTAGCATAACATTCCGCTTATACGTTTTCTTTTTTTGTTTTTTTTATTACGAATGTCTTATACCACTGTGGTACTTCTTGTCTGTACAAATGTCCACTTCTGTATGGGTCTTCAATGACCTAGAGTACTGATAAATAAAAATTTAAAAAAAAACTGGCAGCAGTGACTGTGAGCACCGAGATGACTGAAGTGTCATTACTCCGAAGCGTAGCTTATTTATAGTCACCGAAAGAGGGCGCACCCACCTGTCCCTTTCCCCTGCCCTCCTCCCGAATGTCCAGGGCGATGCGGTGGGCCTGCTCCTTGGTGGCCAGCAGGTTCACGTTGTAGGCGATGAGGAACTTGCGCGCTCCGGACATGGTGGCCCCCCAGCGTGGCACAAACTCGGCCGGGCCGTAGTCGGGCTTCCACTCGGGCTTCCCGATCTGTGGGGTAGGCGGAGCCAAGCGTTGCACGCGCGTCCACGGTGCATGGACCGCGGGCGCAACGTATGCGGTGTGACGCGCTTGGCACGAACGAACCACCTGCTCGTTGCTGCGTTTAGGGCTATTAGAAGCGTGCGAGGAGACGGTAGTGCCACGGTGCGGGTCCTAGCAGAAGCGTTTCGCACTGGACACGGCCAAACTGGCATAGACGTCTTACGTGGCAGCCAACCTTTCTAATCGATGTTGGCTTACCCGAGCGCAGCGCTATACAAAGCATTCGGGGCTGCACTTGGCGCAAACTCTTTTTGCGCGAGGCCGGGTAATTGAGAACGCAGATCCCATCTGTGCGCCATCGAAGAATGCTGCAAACCTCTCGAGCCCGGTACGTCCGCTCGGTCCGCCAATGAGCAAAGAGCGGTCCCATAATAAGAGGAGCGAAAAGTACTTCTGGCGTAGATTTTATCGGTTACTGGCACCCAACGAATGTCGTCCCCTAGCAACTTTTCGATTGCCAAACAGACGCTTCGTAAAGGCATGTTCTGGCTTACAACTGCGGAATGCGCGACTGAAATCGAGCTCCGAGCAACTCGTGCGGGTCGAAGGACGTGAAAACATGTGCGGAGCAACGTTGGATGTAGGTAGGTTTTCTTCAACCAACATATTTTTCAGAGTTTTAAAGCCCCAAAAAAAAAAAATAAGCTTCATATTCTTTTCTATATTTAGTATTGAATGTGTGCCTAAGATGAACCACGACTTTGAATATATTTGGTACGCTAGTTCGAAAGACACCTGACCATGGAAAAGAGAGTGAGCTTGCCTCAAATCGGCCAATACTTAACCAGCGGTTTTCGGGCAAAAAAAAATTGAATTTCGAGCCGCAAATTGTTTTCTGGATAGCTGGGCGATAGTAAGTCGCGTCCAAATAAAAACCTCAGCAAGCATAAAAACCCCGTCAGTGCCACTTTAACCCACAACAGGCTGTAAAGTTTAATATAAAAAAAATCCCCCCCTCCCCCAAGAAGTGCAAGAGAAAAGTGTAACCTGCTTTCCCTGCTAAATTTAGCGGAAAAATCTTAATAGGCCGTTTCCGCAATTGTGAAATGATGCATAGATTATGCGCAGCTGCCTTTTCGATCAGAGTACGCTCCGAATGCTGACAAAGCGCTCGTGCCTAATGCGTGCTCAGAGTGCACGGCCAACTAATGGCAGCTGCACATATTCTACGCATCATTTCGAAATTTCGAAAAGAGTTTATTGCAGTGCAATTATATTCACCTCTTCTAATTAAATGGTATATGATGATACCGGGTCTAAAAAAAAGACATATTTACTGCTAACTTAATGCCATCTTCACTATATGTTTTTCGAGCTTGGCGGACATTCGAGGGGCAAACAACCGTCACTGTCTCGTGAGTAATTAACTTAAATTCGTTAATTAACTTTTTAATTATTGAAAATAGACACATGGTTCCATTTAGAAACCTACTGAGCGTCATTGAAAGCCACTGAATCAACTCTTTTTAGAAGGACTTGAAGCTCGTGGAAAACTCGGGGGCGTGCCAAAGTTACCATTTGTGAAGCAGGCGGAAAGCCAGCATTGGCGGAACGCGGATGATTGATCGTTATTGTGTTCCGCAACTGCTAGCTTTGCGCCTGCTTCACAAGCGCCCCCAGTTTACCATGAGCTTCAAGTCGTTCTAAGAAAAGTTGATTTAGTGGTTTTAGATAACGCTCAGCAAATTTCTAATTGAAACCATAAGTTTACTTGCACTAATTAAAAAGTTAATTAACGAGCTTAGTTAATTACCCATAAAACTGTGATGGCTGTTGGTCCCTCGAGTATCTGCCGAGCTCAAGAAACATATAGCGAAAATTCCATTCATGTAGCAGGAAGGACGCTTTTTAAAAAAATCTGTTTCGAATAAAAAAATATCACCCGGCATACAGCAATTATACACTCTGTCACATTCAAATGCAAATGCGTGTATTTTAGCCTTTAGAATCAGGCGGGACACGCGTAACCGCTCGTGTTCAGTGGCGGTTCGTACAGCACGATGGAGCCCACCTTGTCGGCCAGGCCCTCGTACTCCCCGGAGCGGATCTGGGGCACGCTCCTGCGGTGATCCTGCTGCGCAGCGAAGCCGTACAGGTAGACTGCGGGAATGCCAGACGACCCGTGACCCAGCCGCAGACAACCGCAGACGGCCCTCTCTTACCTGGAACGCCGAGCTCCGCCGAGAGCTTCTCCCCAAACTTGCGAGCGCAGTAGACGCACTCCTCCATCTCCACCCCCTGCACCGGGATGAAGGGGCAGACGTCCAGGGCACCCAGCCGCGCGTGCTCCCCTGCGCCAATCGGCCGGGGTCAGCCCCGGTCTGGGACACCACGGCCACTTCTACAAGGAGGGCCCCTAAATTACTCAAATTTGTTTCTTTTTAATATATTTTCTTTTTCAGATTTAGTGTAGGGTAATTTTTTAAGGGTTTGTTCGCTTCCCACAAATACGGTGTTCTTCTGTGTCTATTTTCGGCGCAGGGCGAAATATCGGCACTTATGTTGAAGAGGTCAGGATGGAAGCATGGGCTTCCATCCTGACCTCTTCCTCTGGGGAACATGCGCATGGCCTGAATTCGTGGAAAATTTCGCAGCACCGGCAACAACAGCCTCACGCAAAATAAAGTTGTAGATAAAGATCTCATTCCATGAAGCTCGCATTTTCCTTACTCAAAGAAAGATCCGCTTTGGCGTCTTCCAATTTTCCCCGATATTGATCAAACTGGCTTTAGCGTATGTAGTAGGTTCTTCGGTTCACACCGAAAACATGGAGCCCTACCATCACCTCCGACAACAACATGAGTCTTTTCCAGGCAACTGAAACAAGAGCCAAGATTAAACAAATATGGCACTCTCCTTGACTAGTCTTCTACTGCCCATCCCCTTAGAGCTCCGTCGCACAATCAAAGCAGCTTTGAGAGGCCCGACAGAGTGTTAGCCTTCAGCTAATCGGCCAGTCGCTTTGTTTCTAGCATTAGCTTTTGCTTGCGCAGCAGAACACTAGAGCACATGAATCAACTGTCAACGCACAATGTAAGCACGAGTCAATCTTGGTCCCAAACTGCAGAAGTAAACAAAAGCTAAAATTCCATTTCTGAATCCCCTCAATGGGGTGGACACGGTAACATCAACCTTGACTCTGGGCTGGAAAAAGCGTACCAACCCCTTAACCTGTGTCAGTTTGTCAGTCAAACTGCCTGACTGTAATACCACTTGGTGCCACCATTTGTAATGATGTTTAAACCCTGAGACTGGGAAGGAAACTTGAAGATACCTTAGAAGAAACAGACGAAAGGTGACAGACAAGGAAAACATTAGGATTAATACGCACCAGCTCGCCTGCACATCGACAATTTCTCCAATCTGCAACGACGTCTCCCAATCTGGAAACACTCGCCGATTCCCCCCACCCCAAGGTAACAATTCTACGGAAACACGTTTCGCCCATTGTTGAAGGGCTGGCTACAGAATACAACCTGCTAATGAGAAATTAAACAGTTTTAAAGGCAAAACTTCTCAACCTGTTCTTATGATCTGTTTATAACAGTGATAGGCTTTTCTGACAAACGTTCTAGTTAACTCTCGCTCCCACAAACTGTTAAAGCTGTGGCTGCTTATGACCGAGTGCATCAAGAGCTCTTGTAATCTCCTACGACGAGAGAACACACTGGCATGCTGGCACCATCTATAAGGCGGTCCTGGAACTGCATTTCACTAGAGCAAAGGTTTTGCGATATTTGCGAACTCAAATGAATGTGTTAAGAGAAACGGTCGTATAACAATTGGGAAAAAATTTTTCGAACCAATAGTGAAAGAACAATGCGCCAGAAAAATATGAGACATACGGCCTCAGGTTAATTTCTGGTGACGCTGACGAACATGTTAGCTGTCAACGCTGTTTGTCGAATACTAAAAAAATATCCTTCTTAAATCATTGGTGAGACATTGAATGAAGGGTATGAACGTCTAGCTTTTGTAGTGTGCCCCTCGCCTGATCCGGTTAGACAAAACGGAGGCTTCGGCGAGTTGGTATGGAGGTGGTGACGTGTGTTTGTGTGTAACCCCCGCTTGCGCTGTTATTTTGATCCGATTGGTTCCTTCTTGGTGCCAAGAACGTGCCTCTCGTGGTCCAATTCATCTTTAGGGAAAGCTCTTCCACAGCAGAAAAGCTCCCCCACCCGAGACATCTAGGGACCCAATTAATGCATAGTCCAACAAATATTCCCCAAAGCTGTCATTTCTGTCGCAGGCTCGTTCTGTTGTTCCCCTTGCAAATGAGTATGTTAAATGTGGGCAGAATATATGCTTGTTGGCGACACGATTGAATCGAGTCGAGAGGGCCACGACGGATGAGAAATTACTGCCAACTACCAAGGTAGTACTGCTTAAATGATGAGTTTCCTTTCCAATATTTTATGCTGGAATGCCAAAATAATTATTCGGACAAAATTTCATTGGGAACCCCAAGTTTTAGCAGCAAACCAATATCTTCCCATATGATGACAGAAATAGGTCAGGAGTAAACAGGTGATGAAATGAGAGAGACCTTGAACCTGTCTTCCCCCATCATACCAACTTCCTTTTTCTTCATTTATCTCTCGTTAATGACCTAGCTGTCTGGGCTAAAACACACAAGGGAGAAATGCAACAGGTTCACGAACCCGGACTGTATCTGTCCCTTTTATTACTCCCTCCCCGAGCTGCTATCTTCAAGGGCAGTGCCTGGTTACTGCTGCTTGTAAAAACCCACAAACACCCTCAACAGCGGCTAGAGATAAGACAAGAGACGGCCAGGACAAGCCCCCGAGCCCCCGTTGTGCCCAAAGACCCAAAAACCTGGGTGTCTGCCAAAATTATGTTTTTAAGATCTCCGACCGTTCACGGCTTCCCACAACTATTTTATCGAAATTCCCTGACCAACCCTAAGACGTTGCCTGAAGTGAAGTTTTTTTTAAAATATAAAACACTGGTACATCTGACGCTGGCTTCCCCAGTTCTAACTTTGAGACAATGTCACCCCACCAGCTGAAATAAACTCAACGACCACGCTGTGAACAGCCCATAAAAACAGTCCATTTACAAGGATCGACCATGGATGACCAAGACTTTTTTTTTTTCATAAAGAATCGCAGAACACATATAATAATTTATATTTCCATTTAAAGAAAGAAATGGAGGAGCAAAAAGGAAAAAGCTTCAACAAAGAAGCTTGACTGGCCCTCAGCCCCATCGGCAGCCACTGAACAACAGTTTTCGTACAATGAAAAGAAAGAACAATCATAGACAGAACATTATGCACTAGCCAATTGAAATAGCAGAAACAAGACACAGAAAGTTCAAATATGTGAAAAGATGCTACCCAACTCTTTGGGAAATATTGTTTCTAGATTTCTGTTGTTTTTTTTTTTTTTCTCCAAAGCTGTTTAGAAGCTTAGGAATTAAATAGAGAAGCTTCTTTGCTGCCCATCATTTGACCTGCATGTGGGAACCTTCTAATATTCAGTATGCAGGTCAAGTAAACCATATTATTTTTTTTCTAGTGCAGCTATCTCGTTTAAAAGAACACATTCTTTTTTGTTTCATTTTTAATGGTGATTAGAAGTTTATAATCAGAAAGGTTATGAATTTTTAACATATGAAATTACTAAACATTGTCTCTACTATATGGGAGTCATAAGGTGCATTGAAGATGGCTCTCAACAAACTAGGTAAATTTTGTTCAGGCTGGATGCCACGGTTGTGCCCCAGACAAGGTTGCAATAACTCAGCGAGTAAAACAAAGAATATTCAATAATTATTTTCACGCAAGCATGTAGAATTTGGCTGTGGCGGTATGTTAAACCAACAACACGTGACAATTTGGAAACCAAATAATTAACGTGGCTGTCCCAAGACATATTTTCAGACAAGAAGACAGAGTGTTTTAAAATTATCCAGGATCCCCATCGGACTTGACCCAAAAATCATAGGCCTCGACATAAAAATTTATATATTTTTCGGACCAAATGAAATAACCTTTGTCTTTTCAGTGTTAATACATAGTCCATTTTCCCTTGCCCAAGCCGCCAACCTTGACAAAGTAAATTGAGCAGCATCTACAAGTTCATCGCCGTTTAAAAAGGAAAGAAATATGCTAGTGTCGTCTGCATAAATTACAAATTTTGCAACAGAGTTTATATTCAAAATATTGTTTATATAGGTTAAAAAGAAGGGGCCCTAAAATACTTCCTTGTGGAACCCCTGAAATAATACTTTCTTTATCAGAAGAATTACCACTAATGTTAATATATTGGAAGCGGTGATTCAATTATAAACTTAGGAGTGATAACGGCATCTCTCGAATACCATAATACTCAAGTTTGCAAAGCAGGATGTTATGATCCACAAAATCAAAGGCTTTAGTAAAATCTACAAACACCCCTTAAACAGTTATTTTTCCCGCAAAATTTTGTAATATATATTCTTTCCGGGACAAAGGGGCTAATTCTGGGGAACTTTTTTTTTCTCAAACCAAACAGTAAGGATGACAGTAACTCACGCTTATTCACAAATTGCACAAGAAGGGACTGTATTACTTTCTCGAGGCCTTTAGAAAATAAGAGGAGAATAAAAATCGGTCGATAATTGCTGGAATTATTTTTATCTCCTTTTTTGTGAAGGACAGACACTTTTGCCACCTGCATCGCCATAGAAAATACTCCAGACGAAAAGCAAAGGTTGAAAACATGAGTTATGTACGATATGACACCATTATCTCAATAAGAAACTTTAATGGGCGTATTTGCATATCATTGCAGTCACAGCTAGAGCTGTTTTCATAATTGCATAAATGTATGAAACACCTCAGCATTTGTAACAGGTTCAAGAAAGATAAAATGAGCATTTCTGAATTCTATTTATTTGCAAGGATCATTATTACTACTATTATTATTATTATTATTATTATTATTATTATTATTATTATTATTATTATTATTAAACGACTGCAGACTTCGCAGGTCTGTAGATTTAACAAATATTTAGTACATCGCATTCTTTGTTTTCATTCTTTCAAGTAAATCCGATGTTATCCACGGTTTCCTGATTTTTCTAGATGCTTTAAACATTTAGTATGGAAAATGATGACTATAAATGCTTTTAAATAATTTTAAGAAATGTCCATAGAATTCATCAACATCTTCTGAACCAAACATATCACACCAATTGGTTTCTGCAATCTCTTGTCTGAAAGCATCCAACCTTCTGGTCATATATATGTTGAAACGGGTACGATACATTATTTATAATTTGATTAAGGTTTCTTGCTTTCAAACACATGATTATCAAAAGGTGGTCACTTAAATGGTAGTGTAACGTTGAAAACTGAAACCGAAATTAAAATAAATAGTTGACTAACGGGTCAATACACGACGCCAGCGCACTATCCCCCTCGCCCTCCTTTTGGGGAAAGCGGGTTGCTCGATCCCCCAAGATTCCAACTTTCGTGGCAATGAGGGGCTTAATTAGGAGCCACTCAAAGGGGTGTGGGGAGTCGGTTCCTGGCTACAGCCAGTGATGCGTCTTGACCCAACCTTCGCCGGCTGAAGCATTTCCTGAAGGACTTAGTCGCGCTGTCGCGTCCCTGTGAGCTGGCAGCTCTGTCGGCCTGGAGGCAGTTTTTCTTCAGACTTGGTGTCCCAAAGCGTATGTGACAGTAGCTTATAACCCTGATTTTATAATTGTACTATAGGCATTACTAATAAATTGATCAACTAATGTTTCAGAGCTTACAGTGACTCTAGTTGGAATATTTATTGTGTTAATACATCCATTGGTTTCCATGATGATATTCATTTCCCTTTCTAATATAGTATCTTTCAACATGTCAGTATTAAAATCACCACCATAAATTGCGGTATAATTATTATCACTGACAAATCGAAGGTATGTTTTAAAAAGTTCCAAAAAGAGCTTGCTATTTCCATCTGGTGGCCGATAAAACACACTTATAATTTTACTTTCGCAAGCACTGTTAATACTTCATAGTCCTGGGTAATACATGAATAATCTGACAACGTACAGTTCACAGTTAACTGTGTCCTTAATTAGTAAACACACCACACCACCCCAGTGAATAGTATGGTTCAAGAATAAGCTACACTATCTAGAAATTTTCAAAACATCAATATCATTACGATGCCAGGTTTCTAATAACATAATGCATAATGAAACTTGCAGAGGGCAATAACATCTGCCTTTTTGAATATATCCCTTGCACAGAATAATGTAGTGGACACATGCGCAGCAGTTCCAGCTATTATGACGGTGAGCAATCCGTCTGTAGCTGTGGAGCAGCGGTGCTTAATCAAATTTATGGTGAAGGAGAAAGTTAAATCGGCTGAAATATTGATGAGACTGCAAGCACAGTACGGGGGATAAACGTCGTCACAGACAAGAGTGTATGAATGGTGTCAACAGTTTGGCGAAGGACGACAGCCAGTGACAAACAAACTGCACAGACACGTTTGTCCAACTGCAGTCACGCAGCCCAGTCCTTTCGACGCTAAAGGAATCGGGGCTGCCCAAACCATGGCAGAAGTGATGGGACACACAGGGGGAATAGTTAAACACCGACATAGTTTAAAGATTGTGGGATTATTCATTATCTTTGTAGGAATATAAGTTCAGGTCAACCATGAATGACCCTTGTAGCAGTGAGTGGAAAAGTTAAAAAGAAAAGCTCCCGCACTGTGAAGCCACTTGGCAACAGTGCCGCAACCAGGAACAGTTTAAGGATGCAAACAAGAAAAGTTTGTCACGGTATGCGTGTTTCAAGACAAATTGATTCGAGTCAAATTGCCAGGTTCGTTCCCCCCCCCCCCCGAGACTTTAAAGGCAGAGCAGAGATTTGCAGAATTAAAACTTTGAATTGGGCTAGTTGGTTAATTATGATCTAGTGGACTTAAAAGTGCAATGAACACGGACGAGGAAGAGACACATACAACAGGGACTGGCGCCGACTTTCTATCAGGGCAGTCAAACCAGCACACATGCGTAAACACTCTTGCCTATCTTGTCAACACCTTGTTATAAAGGCTATCGTGAAACATTCATATCAGTTCAAAAATGTGTCTACACAAAAACATCTAGAAAAGAAACTTGCTTGTCATTTAGTAAAATCAAAGCCGTTCTGACGCAGTTGTCACCTAGGGATTTGATAAATTACGCTTCAACTACCCTTCAGTTTTGTCATTTGCTCTTTTAATAAATTTGGTTTATTCTAAATCCTCACCGCATGCAGTGTACTGCAAGATTTCCCCCGATTTTACTAAATGACGAGGAAGTTTCTTTTTTCAGACGGTCTTGTGTAGACACATTGTTGAAGTGATACAAATGTTCCCTGACAGCTTTCATCACAAGGGTTTGGCAAGACAGGCAAAAGTGCTTACGCATGTGTGCTGGTTTAACTGCCTCTATTAAATAAGTTGAAAGTTAGCGCCAGTCCATATTGTATGTGTCTCTTCCTCGTTAGTTGCACCTTTAAGTCCACCAGAGAATAGCATCGCTAGACATCCCGAAAGACTGCACCTTTGTGCTTGGTCATGTCAATGCGGTTGTGGGCCACTCTGGCAGCATTGAGGGCTCCTTGTATGACGGCGTCCGGGGACCCGACAAAGGTGTACACCGTCCGGTTGGTCGAAGGCCCAGGGTCCACGCCCAGGAGGGACACTCCGCTCGTCTCCCGGATGGCCTTGGAGATCTCTTCGATCACCTGGGTCATGTTACCGTATCGATTCAATTGAATTTATTTCAATCTTATATCCAACACAATGTTAAGTGTCCCCAGACAAAAAGCTTCGCAAGGCGGGTTGAAGGCCAGTCCACACACGTGCAGGTGTTTCCAAGCGCTGGTTGGGAGTAATTTTTTTTTTTTTTTTTTATAAACAAATGAACGGTGTGCGATGAAACCTTTTACAAACGTGTCTGTAGGTAATGCATTTGTCATACTCAAACTTTATTGGTGCAGGTTGTAGGCAAAAGAATTTAAGCCTAAAATATCCTGCTTTTTTCCCCATGCACCGGAAGGAAAACGGTGAAAATCTTCTGGTTGATGCTGCTAGCCAGAGATAGCACAACCTACAGCAAAAACGTGAAAGCTTCTTCGATATGAATGCTTGAAAGCAGATCCAGCAGATCTGCATGTTTATGTGAGTAGCAGTTTCAACCAGGCAGTTGTTACCATTTTCGTCCGTGTGCAAAGAATAAAAAAAAACAGACTTTTTGAGGCTTGAATTTTTTTTCCTGATATGTATATGTTGGTAAAATTTAAGTATGATCAATTTGCCACCTAAAAACACACTTGTGAAAAGTTTCGATGTGCCCTGTTAATCGGTTTATTTGCGTAAAGATATTTTTTACGCCCGAACAGCACTGATCAACACCATGGTCTGCTGCAGGCCTTGAGAGTGTCTGGGGGCTCGGTACAAGCAGCAGCGTTTCAATGAGGAATTACTTTGGCGTACATATGCGAACAGATGTGGCGATGTGCACCACAAACCACTTTTCAGTTTCCTACAACAAAGGTGCCCAACATTAGGTATGAAACCGCTCATACTTTTGTCCTCGACAAATTAAACTTTGGGGTCACAATTTTTTCAAAGCATTTGTTAGAATTTAGAGGAAGTGATTCTTCAGTGCTGTTAGAGCAGAAGAGAAAATCACTGCAAGACAACGTGGACAGGTATGCGAGGGGTTTTACTACTAATATTATTTAAAATACTTTACAACAAATGTCTCAATATATAACAACACAAAGACCCGTAATGTAAAGATTGTTAGAAATGCTATAAAACATAAGGTTCATCCAGAGACAAATAGAAGTGTAGGTGAGCATGCATGCTAATTCGTTCAAAAGTTGGCATACAGTTTCATTTTACCTGGATAACTACTCTCTCTATTTTGATAAATTTCCTTTACGGTGTCCTTTTTTTTTTTTATAGTTTCATAAATGTCACAAGTCTAAAGATTCTACGACATTATACCTTTCTTGATTTTTCTCCCATTTTTTAATCCTTTTGAGCCCCTCAAGGGTACAGTGAATGAGTGTGAACAACACATTTTACTATAAATCACAGCTGAAAATTTTCAAACTGATGTTGGTGAGATTGTCCTCACCTTTTCATTTCATTTGTGATAAAAAAAAAAAGTGTCATGTGATGCCCACGTGCAACACAACAGTAAAGAAAACTATCTCGTACCTTCTCATGCAATACCAAAGTAATCTATGAAGAGCATTGCTTTAGGAGAACCAGTGCCAAGAATAAAGTTGTCCTGCTTTCATGTAAGTGGCTTTGCTATGGCTCCAGTCCTAAGATCAAACGATGCCATCATCTGTTCTGGTCAATATGCTGGCTCAACCAAGGTCTACTTGCGCTTTGTACACAATTCTCTACTCGTTAACTGTCTAAATAATTGAGAAATTCTCTGGCATCTTTAAATGCTGCTGTATGATAAGATGCACCCTCCTCTATGGGGACATGCATATGGAAACCACGTCCCCCCCAACAAAAGAAAAATCTAGTTTTTTTCACTGCAAAGAAGTATGCCTCCCCAAACACTCAATCTCTGCCCAAACGTAGCGCTAGCAATCTGGACCAGGTGCCAAATTTTCAGAAGTAACTGCAACTTTATTCAAAGGTTCTAAGTGATTTTCTGAAACTTTCAATAGGAAAATTATCTCTTGGTAGTTTGTGCCACCACTGAGCCCCATGCATTCATGGGCTCTGTTGGGCATCATTTTACCACTGAAAGTTTCCAAAAATTGCTTGTAACTTTTTCATAAGGTAACAGTTTGTTCTGAAGCTCCATAGCTTTAGAACGAATTGCTAGCACTACATTTGGGCATAATCTGCGCATTCAAGGATGCATACTTTATGTTTGCGATTAAAAAACACAGTACGTTTTTTGGGGGAACACCCTGAATGTCGTTATCAGAGGTGCATCTTATTTTTCTGGCAGTTCTGCAATGCACTAGACGTCACAGAGACTGCAGACATACCAATGCTTGCAGTTTTTTATCTTTAAATATTGTGTTGTTGTCTAAAAAAAAATGCTCGTCAGCATCATGCTGGTCAGGTATGAAGTCTGTGACACTAGGGTACTATAGTTAGCATATTTAACTGAGAATATTATGTGGCATCTTCGATGTAGGTTCAATTTAATACTGGGCAAAGAAGAAGCAAAAGTTACTCAAACCGCATCATTTAAGCCTCTGGTCAGTTGCGTGCCTCAGGTAAGGTTCTCACATGAACCGATTTTTGTGCACTACTCACTGTTTTCTTCCTGGCTGAACAGTATGTGACCATAGCAAAGTTCATGTGTCAGCGTTGATCAACATCTAGCTGAAAGCATTGGGACAAAACCTATGTTTGTAGACAATACTACAAGACCATCGTTACAGTGAGCTTGGCACACTGCGCAGGCAAAACCTGGACAGTGTCTTGCTTCAGCTTTGGCCCACAGGCACAGATGCAGCAGGCAAAATGACTAGTCTGGAACACATGTGGACCTGCTGCCAACCACTGTCTCATCGACTAAAGTCACTGGATCCTGGGAAAGTAGCACCATTGCCTTCCCTACCTGCTAGCCGGACACAAACGGATACTAACATACAGACGTCCAAAACCTCGCAAGGCGATTGGCTAATCGGCCTACGTTGCCATGGAAATTGCCATCTTGGTCCATTTAAATCTTCGAAGCTTTCAGGGGGTCGTTCTAAACCAGTCGCACCAAGATCATCATGAAGCATCATCGTACTGGAAGCGTTCCTTTTCAATATAAGAGTCGTTGGCACTTTGTATGCGATCAACTTATTAATCAGGCCCATCTCCATGGATCTCTTACAATTATATTGTTCTTTTTGCGCATTTCAAGACACTAAACTTACTTTTCAGTGCCTCCAAGCACCGACACAGCATCTGGTGGTGGTACGAACGTGTACGGCTGTTTCGCCGGTGTGTGGTTAGCAAAATCTCGGTATACAAAAAACGACTCAATAAAGCTACCCGTCACCAGCGAATCTAGATAGGCTCACCAAGAACGGCGGGGTCAAGGAGAAATTGCTCATTTCATGGACCAAGATGGCGACCACACGCGGAGCTTGGCGTTACTTTCCCAGGATTCAGTGACTTTATCATCGACCAGCCAGGGAAGCTCCGAGGGACTTTGGAATGTATGCTTCAAGTGAACCCCACACACACTTCAGACATAAAATTTGGGCCTATGCCCATCGCACATGTGACACCCATTAATGTAGCTTTGTCGCATTGACGGTGTTATAAAGCGACCAGGTACAAAAAGGAGGCTCTTTTTAACGCATTTATTTCGCTTTGTGCGATGCATATGGTGTGGCCGCAGCATTTTTTTTTTTTTTCGTTTCTTGTTTTGCTTGTACCAATTGTATTGTTCTATCGCCCACTAAGTGGATTATATAGATAACCATTGTGCTCTTTGTTTAGATAAGAGACGCGACCTTCCGTCTGGGAGAAAACGGATAGTAAATAGGAAGAAATTCGAGCCTTTTATAACTTGCCTCTTCGCAAAAGACAACGCGCGTGAACAAAAACTAATGCCTGTCCCATGCTTGAATTCATTAAATTATTATCCTGAGTAGAGCAGGTTATAGTTAGCCGAAGAAGGTGAAAATCAACTCATAGGTCCGTTCAAACGATGTAATCAAAGCACGCAATGTTCCTCCCAATGCGTACACAGATGAAAAATGTCTCGCAAGAAGGAAAGTAACTGTTCCGAAATGTGGTCCGCTGTGACAGATGTTGGCACGACCAAAGTTCAAGAGCACGTCCAGTGCACGGCGGAGGCGCTAACGGGGAGCCCATAGGCGCTCCCGCAGAGCCAGGTCGGACGGCGGTGTGTTTCGAGTCAGTAGAATGCGATTCGTGAGAGCAAGAACGCTTACCGATTCGCAAAGCGCGCTCAAAGGGGGGCTCATCCGCTTTGACAGTGGTGATTTCAGCGCCTCGCTTACCTCTTCGCTTTGACCCTCCGAGAAGTTTGGGACGCATTCGACGATTTTGGTGCGCATGTTGGAGCCCTTGGTGCGTGCAGCGCTTGAACTCTGTCCTCGAACCACTGATTTCTAACTGAAACCGATGGAAGACTGTTATCGTCTGCTGCTGGCGCGGTAGCCACCGCCGTGCTGCGCCGCCAGCCGCCGCGCCGCGCGCTGCCTGCGCCGTGTTTGAGTGCGTTTACTTTTTCACCCTCGAAGTGCTCGAATCTCTGTGACGTCCGAGCTAAGAAAAATAGTATTCGCCCAAGTAGGTCAAATTTCACGAGTTGGTGTCTGGATGGACCAATAGTCATATGGCCAGAGCTGTGTATGTAGAGAGTTTGGCCATTCGTTGGGAAGTATAGGAGACAAATGAAGCGGCGCCATTGGCCAAAAGCGGGCTGGGCGTGTTCCTGGGCGTGTTCCAGGGCGTCTTCAGAAATTCGAATGTGACCAACCAGAAGCCGGAAATAATACCCTGGCGGTGGTCGCGAGAAGCAAACCCAATTGCTGGATCGCGCTTGCCGCTCCCGCAAGTGAAGCCACCGGGCCTCACTCGCTTGGGATACGATTTGCCGTTTTTGCTAGCCTTTGCTGCGGTTTTCCAGCGTGCTGACGACACGTTTTCTACTCGTTCGTCGTCATTCGCCGAAGAAGTTTTTTGAAGACTCTGTGTATTGTTGAGACTTGCCGTTGTGAACACGTGGAAAAGTTTACGAAAGTGCAGTGTCGCAGGAAAAAGGCACAACGCGTCGAAAGGAAGGGCTGGCGGCGTGTTCAAAGCATCCTTGGCACGCCGAAGTGCCGCGTCTCTGTGCCTTCGCACGCTTGGATACCGACCAAGAACCGACGCCGTGTGTATGTGTTCAGCGAGTGCAATGTGCGTGAAGCTGTTCGTGCCTCTGGATCAGCGTCTTTTCCTCTCGCGGTTTAGGAACGAGCTTAATCCAGCGTTTACTAGCGACGGAAGATGGGGAGAAGGTACGTCTTTTTTTCGTCCTTAGACGATTTCCACAATACCGTGCACAACAGCTCCTCATCACTGATCAGTGCTGGCTTATTATCAACCCACTTAATTCCACTTGACGTTTGAGCGCGGCTCGCCTAATTGTAATTGGTCAACAAATTGCACACGACCATATCGGCCGCGCTTCAAAGATTTTCATTCTCGTCGTCTTGTACTTTTGCTTTCGAAAACCCCCTTGGCTCCACAACGTTGCCCTATTCGTGCTCCCACGGAATCTATTAGAGTAGATTTGGGACATAGCCATGGTTAATATAGTACATAAGAACACGTACAGATCTCCCCCTTTTATTGATAGCAACTCACCGGAACAGCTGGACGATCCAGAACTCCGTGGCCGATATATATAAATGATCTAAAGGCATCTACGCGCGACACACGTTCAGAACTTTGGCGCGGCGTCAATTCTTGACCGGTATCCAAGCGTGCGAAGGCACAAAGATGCATCACTCGGCGTGCCAAGGAAGCTTTGATCACGCCGCGACACCGGCGACACGTTTTCGACGAGTTGTACCTTTTGACACGGCTTCACGCACATTGCACTCGCTAAACACATTCACACGGCGTCGGTTCTTGGTCGGTATCCAAGCGCGCGAAGGCACAGAGACGCGGCACTTCGGCGTGCCAAGGATGCTTTGAACACGCCGCCAGCCCTTCCTTTCGACGCGTTGTGCCTTTTTCCTGCGACACTGCACTTTCGTAAACTTTTCCACGTGTTCACAACGGCAAGTCTCAACAATACACAGAGTCTTCAAAAAACTTCTTCGGCGAATGACGACGAACGAGTAGAAAACGTGTCGTCAGCACGCTGGAAAACCGCAGCAAAGGCTAGCAAAAACGGCAAATCGTATCCCAAGCGAGTGAGGCCCGGTGGCTTCACTTGCGGGAGCGGCAAGCGCGATCCAGCAATTGTCATTGAGATCAGTGGACCAAACTCTCTACATATACGGCTCTGCATATGGCGTCATTTGATTGTGAACTACAACTAATAAGTTTTAAATAAGAGGTGACTCGTGCTACCTAGCGGGTTATTTTTAATTTACACAGAAAAAAAAAAAATTTTTGACAAAAACCCAAAAACTTGTTTTATATTGTTGAACGCTGTTGAGAACGCAAAAGAGGTCGTGCAACCTCTTTCAGGAAAGTCTTCTTTTTCTTTTTTGTCATCAAATAACACAGTATTGGTTTGCCACGGTTCCACTGTTACATGAGAAATGAATGAAAGATATGCGCCTTAATTTTGCCAAAATAAATGCTAGTGGACCACCATGCCTTTGATCCATTATGGTGTCAGTAGACTACCCAATGAATATTTTGCTACAGCGGTAAATTCATTTTTAATAAAGTAAAAAAAAAAACGCAACTGCTTGAAACCGAAACTGAAACTGGACTGGGGTAAAGGAGAAATAAAAAGGAGGAGGAAGTTATCCGAAGTCACTAAACAGCGCCCAAAACGTCAGAGAAGTTCCTCCGACGTTTTGTGCGCTGTTTAATCTTAGTGATGTACCAGCTAGCTCAAATTACCACTTTACTAGAGCTTATCAAAAGTCACATAACTGTGCAGCTTTTTTTTTTTTTTTTTTTCAATCAACGTTTTTGCAGTTTTTTAGAAACCATAAAAAAAAAGTTTCATATTTTTAGTCTATTTTTAGTATTGAGTGTGTGCCTTCGATGGCCTGCGACTTCGATCATGATTGGTGGTTGTGTCTAAACCATATAGAAGGCGGCACATGACCACGGAGAAGAGAATGAGGGCAACTCAAAACGGCCAGTTCTCGATCGGCGGTTTTCGGGCGGAAAGAAAAGGAATTTCGAGCCGCAAATTGTTTTCTGGGTAGTTGGGCTCTCACATGTCATGCACAACTGAAAACCGTGAGGTGTTTTGACTGGCGTAATTTTGTACACCATTTTGTTGTTGTGAGCTGTCTGTCGTGTGCAGGTGCGGATGCAGGAATTTCCTGAGAGAGGGGGGGGGGGGGGGTCAGGCGATGGTCAGCGTACCATATGTTTAGGAACCCTCTTCCCCTCTCGTTCGTTTTACGCCCTAAATTTTACACATTCAGAAATCAGGAAGGGGTTCAGGACATCCAGAACTCCCCCCTCTATATCCGCCCCTGGACGCGTGTGCCGAAGACGAGCATTTCGAGGATTTACATGACCCCTCAAATGCATAAAGCAGAGAAGCTTATGTCTTACCACGCGGACACCTCCTCAACACCCTCAACAGGTTGCGATGTGATCCTTCAAATTAGTAAATTTATTTGAAAAAAAAAACTAACAACAAAATGGCGGGTTGACGTCATGTGAAATCTGTGAAATCAGCCGATGCAAGCGCGAGCTCCACGTTTTCGGCGTGCTTGCCAAGCACTTGCGCTGGTGCAGCGCAAGGTCCGTTCAGGGCCACATGATTTTGCTTGTAACATCGGCTGCATCTGGACTTACACATAAACAGGTGTTTTCATATCTTTACCATTTTTTTTTCTTGGGTTAACTCAATATGTTTACTAAAGCTATCCACCATCTCATTACACCTTCGTGCTACATTAGATCGCTATCTGATAAAAGAACTGTTTATGCAGTCACACTTCGAAGAGTCAACGCGCCATCTGGCTCACCTTGTGTTGGTCTCCCAAAACCGGTACCCTCAACCTTTCTTTCCATTTCTACCCAAATATTGAAATATAAGTTTTCTAGTTTGCTTCCTCCATCTTGCATCGATTCGACACCATGGAATACAGAGTACGAGAAAGAACCACCAAAGATTTTTAAAAAATATTTATCATGATTCACGAATTTTATTTAATGCAACCATAAAAAGCCTTGGCTTGAAATTGCGCCCTTCAGATGTGCAGGTTTATATCATTTCGTTGAAACCCATCTTGTGGACAACATTTTACAAACCCATTCACCAACAAAAAAAAACAAAAACAAAATAATCGTGAGCGTTGTGCAGACCGCACTACCTGCGGTCTGCACTCGCTCCACTCAAGGAACGTTTAAAATAATCTCGGGCCCGAGCTTGCAACAGGCCTTATGGAAACCACCGAAGGTTCGGCAAGCCAGGCTACCATCCAGATGTAAAATAGTTTGTTGTTGGGCGAGTGGGTGAACGTTTGGAATCATAATTTTGCGCAAAAAAGACGGACACAAGAGAGAGAAACAAACACGAGCGCAACTTACAACTGTATTGAGGAAACCTTTAGAAAACATACAGATATATCGTGCATGCGTGGATCCGGCATTGAAGTCGACGATATATCTGTATGTTTTCTAAAGGCTTCCTCAATACAGTTGTAAGTTGCGCTCGTGTTTGTTTCTCTCTCTCTTGTGTACGTCTTTTTTGCGCAAAACCATGAATCCATACCATCCAGATGCCGGTGACCACAGCGTGCATAGAAAGAGATCGACAGACGTTTTCAAGGAAACGTCGCTAGGCGTTGATGAAACAAACGCGGGACCCTTTTGATCGCTTTGTGCCCCTTGTGGCTTATCTTTAGGGTTCCGTGTTTTCGGATAAACCCGAAAAACTACGAAAAACACCGGCCGTAACCCCCCCCCCCCCCCCCCCCCCTCTTAAAGAAAGAAAAAGATCTGGAGTTACGGCAACAGATCATTTTACTTGTTGGTCACGACCACCCTGGTCACGACAAGCCACAGTTCCGTTTTCCGGAACTGGGACCAAACTCTTTGTGCTTCATAGAAAGAGAGAGAGAGGGGGGGGGATCAGCCAGAGTTGCGCGTTCATCCCCGTAGCGCCGGCTTTCCTGTGCATGGCCTTTGGAGATTTGGAGTCTGCTCCTCACGCGACTGAAGTCGGCGAATAGCAGCGCCGCGCGTTCGCGGCGCGCTCTTTCTCCGCACGTTTAAAGCAGGTGTACTGCACTGTCTAAATTGCTCATCTACAGCGAGTGACTCGTCCTGACCAACTACATGCTGTATAAATATCCACACAACCCCCAATTTTCTTCACGCAACATCTTGGGGGTATTCTTTTCGGAGCCGATCACGGGAATTCACCACGGACAGTCACTACTAATTTCCAACACTAATTAATGTACAAAACAACTCATCTTGAAGTACAGAAAAGCGAGCGGAACAAACATATAACTGCAAAGGAATCGCACGGCGAAAGGTTCCCGCAACGCATTTCGTCTGCTTCGCGAGAAAAAAAGAAGCACACGTTGAGCGGTGCCATGAGACTTCCGGCTCTCTCTCCGACCTCCGTACGGAGGTTTCGGTTTCGGTTTTGAGCAGTTGCGTTTTTTTGGCTTTATTAAAAATATACGTGACTCTGTAGCAAAACATTAATTGTGTAGTCTTCCGATACCATAATAAATCGCCTAGCAAAAAAAAAAATCTTGTTTTTTTTTTTTTTTGTTTTTTTTTTTTTTGTTTCTGTGCGCGCGCGTTGGTTAGTTTTTGGGACAACAAAATGTTGTCCCAAAAATTGCGTGTTTCGTGACGTTTGTGCTGTTTCCAGTGCGCTTTGCGCGTTGGTTAGCACGGTGCGCTTTCGGGCGAGCGGAGAGCATCTGCGCCAGACAGCGAAGAAACGCGGAGCCGAAACTGGTGAGGAGCGCCCTAGCGGCCCTACGCCCTACTACGTCACAGCTCGTTTCCAGCGCAATTCAACTTTTTTTTTTTTTTTGCGCGCCCCGAAAACGCAAAGAATTGACCCCGTAAGTGATGACGTCACAACAGGGTGTCTGGGTCCAAACAAACCGTTGCTAGGGGCGTTGCTATGGACTAATGCATGGAGACTCCACATGAGGCTAGAGTTTTGCTTATAAGTAAGTAAATCATTTTTAGTAAGCAACCGAACTTCTTGATATCTAATTATGAAGATGTTCTTGTCATCTCAGCATCGTATTGCAACGATGAAAGCCATTTCTGAAGTATTCCACTCCGCTTTGCTTCGGTAGCAGACGACACGATAGATTTGCTGCATGCAAGTGCATCACCAAGGCCGCAGATGCCTTCGCAATGCGCCTTTTTGTTTTTTCTGTGAAGAACCCAGCTTTGTTCAGAGAGGCGAAAATTCCGTAAAATCAACCCGCGTCATGCAGATCATTTACGACGACGACCTGAAGTGCATTACCGGCGTAGTGCAGGCCAGCATGAGAAACAAATCGTACATCGTCGAGGTAAGTTGTTTGTTATTATTAATATTGAGGTTCTCAGGTTATTAAAATATTGCATGTCTATCGCAATTGCGCATTTTTTTTTTGTATACATCAAATTTAGTGGATGTGCTCTTTCGGTGAAGATCTCTATCGATGTAGGTAGATGATAAGGAAAGAGGAACATTTAATGTCTGTTTGTCTTAAATGCTCATCTTTCCTTATCGCAAATCTCCATCGAACTCGCGATGAGAGTACAATGTATAATAAACTCACCTTATGTTTTTCATCCAGTTTTTTCGCGTTTTGGGGTTTTGCGGAAATCTGAAGAAACTGCAAGAATCTTTCTCCACGCGATGGTTACAACCAGGTACGAAGCACCCTCCCATAGCGCGAGTCCGCAAACAAAATTTGGGATCTCTACCGATCACCAGGGCTATGTTCCAAATCTTACCCGAGTAACCTGCCTCCTACGTCAGCGGGTAATACCAAGTGACATCGCGAGTAAACGATCCGCGACTCGATTTTGGAACGGCCAGGATAATCACCTGGATACTACGCGGATTGGCTTCGTCTTGGGCGACGGCAAAAAGAAAACGCAGCAGCGATGGCAGAAAATAGCAGACGATCCTTTTGATCATGGAGAAAGCAATCGAAGAACGGTAATGTTAATGACGACGCGGTGTATTTTGAGGTGGATCCACCAGCTCCTTTTACTCACCTTCGTTTTGAGCTGTATATTGAGATCAAAATTACTTACTCCTTACAGCTAGACATAAAAAAATGTGTTTTTATTAATCAGCGCGATCGCTGCAATTCTAGTCACGGTGCCCTAAACGCATATATTCCACGCATTGTAATTTGCACCGATTATGTTTTGCAGAAATATATTCCACACGGTGTAGCGGTCCAGCGCGAGGGTGCTTTCTCCAGATTATGAAACTCACGTTCGCTTTGACGCGAATGTGATTACAGTGAAATTTTCGAAGCCTTCACTGCTTTACAAACGTTATCCTCTCATTACACACACTCTGGAGGAAACAAAAATATTACATTATCATATAACGAGTTCAAACATTTTCGGCCTTGAACGTGAGATTACGGCATCCCCCAACGCCGAGGACGAGGATGCGGAGAAGCTCCTGTTTACGCTCGCACTCAGATAATAACAAGTACACGTTCCCGGGGAAGGTGGACGGTCTGGATGTAATGCAGTCAATCCCTGCGTTGACAACAGCAAATCGCAATAACCACACATGCTGCACCTAATTCTTTGTCATTTCGAACGTCCGCCACCAAAACCAACGGAGCAAGCGAGCTTCGACGGCTGTCGGCGCAGAAAGCAGACGACGAACAGATCACGTGACGTATTTACTCGATTTGATCCGACTTTACCCCCCGATCGAGGAGGGTAGCGCGAGTAATTACTCCGGAGTGAACAACCGGAACAACCCGCTTCTGGAACGCGAGTTCTGACGTCATCGAGTAAGCTCGAGTAAGTTTTGGAACGCCACGGTACGAAACTTTTACTCCGGAGTCGGATCGAGTAAATTTTGGAACACAGCCCTGAAGTGCTTTTCCCACGGGTGCATTACGATCTTTTAGCAGACGATCATCTCGATCGACGCCCGGACTTTCGATAAACCATATTTTGCATCGCACCCTACTATTAATTCTTATAAGTGTCTGAAACTCATTATATTTCAAACAAATGCAATATCAGAATATCGTCTTTATTCACCTGATTCAGACGCCGGCGCCGGCTTGGTCGGCGGGCGTGTGGCAGACGGCATTCTTGCATTCGTCGTCTGCTGCAGGCATCTTGAGGACCGGAAGTTGCAGTCGTAAATATTTCAGAAACAAGCGGTTACCGGCACACTTCTGTCGAAACATATATGACATTCAAGCTTTCTACATCTGTGATTTTTAGAAGTTTAAATCCTACTCCTGATTTTTGAATGGTCGGGTTTCCGTAGCGAAACCTAGCCATGTGTATTTGTCCACAGCAACGACCCTAGCAACGGTTTGTTTGGACCCATGACGTCACACTTACGAAGTCAATTAGCGCGACTTTGTGGACAGTGTGGCCAGACCTTGATACAAGCATGTCTAGGTTTGGAGAATTTCTTTTTTTATGCAAAGGGTTATTTTATTGTGTAAACAGCTGCAATTAAAAGGAACTAATTCTATTCACTGAAGAAGTAATTAACTTAAATTTTAGTACTGTATTGACTGAAATAGCCGATCAGCGCTGCACTTAATTCATTTCTTAGCCATTACCATCCAATCCGAAGCCAACTGGCCAGCCCGTCGCGCATGCGCACACGAGTCGAACCTCAATACAAGGTTCGACTCGTAACTCTCACGTAATCGGCTCAGACAGTTACGTTGTTTCGCGTTTCGTTTATGTAGTACGGGTTTCATTCTTTGTTCGAGCTTTGTATCAGCACAGAATGGAGTCGATTCTCGAAGACTACGTCAGCCCCTCGGACTTGAAGGTAAGTCGCTTTCAATGAAAGGTTCTGGGGCGTTCCCACGGACTCAACGCGCACTTGCTTGTAGCATTGATGGCACTGACAGGAACAGTCGACCGCGTAAACATGACTCATGTTCTCGACACGTTTACGCTGCTCAGGTATTAGTCGTTATCTCATGCGTTGTCGATTGCACCCGTACATGCACGTCATTCAATGTTGCCGATTTCGGATTGCAAGGTGTGACGTAATTTTGCTGGTCTGCTTGTCCCTCCCCCCTTCGAAACAGCTGGCACTGATGTCATTGGATCTGCTATGCTGGAGGTTTTTTTCTGATGAATAGAAGTCATTTCGCCTTATCGGAAGGACTTCATGTGTAAGCGTTGAATTGGAGTGAACAGAGCATTCCAGATAAACAACCGTGCTAAGTGAAGCGTGTTTATCGGCAGCCGTGTGCGAGCACGTCCTTGCTGGAGAGTGGTTATGGAGAACGTCCATGGTGTTTATGAAGCGTGAATATCACACCATCAAGATTGCCGTTCGTGGTCGACAGTAAATGGAAACTCATCCTGGGCATGTGAGGCCAATGATCCAGGCATGTTTAGTAGTAAAGCATGTTTCAACAATATGTGCTGTGAACAGCTCGCTCAGGAATGCTGTCTATTAAATATCACGGCCATAATCTTCACAAAGATAAGTTGATGTTATTTACTCAATCATAACATAGTTATCTAATGAAGACTTTTTTCAGCAAAAGCACATATAGGTTGTTTGCACATGACGTCAATTCGCCATTTTGTTGTTAGTTTGTTTTTTCAAACAAATTTACTACATTGAAGGATTACTTCGCAACCGGTTGAAATAATGTCAGCGGTGCTCTACGGATTTCAGAAGGCATGTAAATCCTTGAAATGCTCGAGTTTGGCACACGCCAGACAGTTCGCAACAACAAAATGGTGGACGAAATTACGTCAGTGAAAACACCCTATAAGTGGTATTCACTGCACAGCTATAGTCCCCGCAGGGGGCACCTGTGAAAGCAGGTGTTTGGAGAGTGGCGTCTCCACGGACCCCGAGCCATGCGGGTTCGCCCGCCCACGTATGGCTGTGCGTGGCTTTCCCGTGTCCGGGGAAAAGGGCATCCTGGTGGTTGAGCCGAGCCCGGGGTAGGTTTGGACCCTTCGGGGCCCCCCGGGCGAGGCAATACACCACTTCGGCCCCTGCTTCTCGTAGACGGGAGTCCTGGTAAGGCCCGGCCAGGATGATTCAGTCTAGTCGCCACTTCTACTATCCCCTCTCTACTTTCACCCTTGTCTTCTCCTCCTTTTCACTCTTCTCATTTCTCTTCTTTCCTTTTCAACTCCTTTGGCGGCAAGGGCTAACCTTGGGTGGCGACAGACACCTTGTCCAGAACCACTCTTGGTTATAGAGACATGGCAGCACTAATAGAGTAACGTCTTCAGCCAAGCCATTCTTGTTATGGAGCGTTACCTATTCCCTTGTTGGGCTCGGTGGTGGGCGGTGCACCACAGTTTCTGAAAACCCTCCCCCTTTATATGGGTTCCAAACTTAAACCTTTTGATCGGCCCCCCAAAAGGGGCCGCACCGAAGCTCAAGTCACTCCCGAAACATCCAAAGCACTCGAAAAATTTCCAAAATTCCTGGTCTTACACTCTGAAGAAGAAAAACCACTTGCCAGACTGTCTCCTTTCTTAGTCGCCAAGGTACTGGAAGGAATCGTTGGGAAAGATTACTCTGCTAAAAAGATGCCATCCGGTGATCTTCTTGTTGAGATCAGCACCAAAAAGCAAAGTGATGCCCTTCTTTCACTCAACGCTGTGTCTGAATACAGAGTAAACGTTACTCCACACCGCAGATTTAATACAGTTCAAGGAGTTATCTCGGAGGATGACCTAATGGACTCATCTGAGGAAGAACTCGTTGAAGGCCTTTCAGACCAAGGAGTTGTTGCCGCTCGTCGCATCACCCTTCGTCATGAGGATGTAGAGCGTAAAACAAGGCACATTATACTGACCTTTGACACCACCACTCTCCCAGAGGCCATAAAGGCAGGCTACCTCCGGTGCCGTGTTCGCCCCTATGTGCCGAATCCCCAGCGGTGCTTTAAATGCCAAAGGTTCGGCCATGGGTCACGGAGCTGCCGGGGAAGTGACACTTGCGCAAAGTGCTCCAGTAAAGAGCATGTTGCTGACAGTTGTGAGAGCGAACCGAGATGTGTCAACTGTGATGGCCGTCACCCAGCATACTCGCGCTCTTGTCCAAAATGGAAAGAAGAAAAAGAAATACTTACTTTGAAGACCACAGAAAACATCTCCTACCATGAGGCTAAAAAACGTTTCTCCTTCCTATCTAAAGGAGGGTATGCCGAGGTCGTGCGCAGGGGACCCACACGACCCGTAATGGCATCGGCGGGAACACAGACCCCTCCTGGGGGGGTGTGTCTCCCGTCAGTGTCCCCTCTAAAACCAGCGGGTGCAATGCCAGCTGCACTGCACCCCAACCACACGGTGGACGCTGTTCCGTCAACGTCCACCTTGAAGCAAGGGACGGCAACCCCCGCCGCCCCTGCCTCCCTGCCTCCTCGAGGCCGGGGACAACCCCGCGTCTCGACCCAACAGAGACCTAGTGAGCCGTTAAGGCTGCCTACCCCACCAAATCTCCCTCCGGCTCCTCCTGAGGAGCCTATGGACGAGGGTGGACCCAAGTCCGGCGAGGAAAGTTTCCTCGCTGGATCTGACTCCTCTCTTTCTGCCACCAGTGACTCCACTGGCCAGCAGAAAGAGGCTGCAAAGAAGAAAAACGCCCCGCGCAAAAAAATAGATTTTAAGCCATAGTCACCTCATTTTACTTTTTACCAGTTTTTATATTCACTTTTGCACTGGCTAAGCATATAGGCATTATGCAGTGGAACTGTCGCGGCCTTCTACATAACATAGATGACATCAATTCGTTTTTTGATGAGCTCCGTCCTGTTGCTATTTGCCTACAGGAGACGTATCTTACTGATTCGCACACGCAGGTTTTGCGTCATCAACAAGTTTTTAGGAAGGACCGCCATTCCTCAACCCCTTCGGGTGGTGTAGCAGTGGTGGTTCAAAGTGGAGTGGCATGTGCTGAAGTTCCTTTACAAACTTCACTCGAGGCAGTTGCAGTTCGCATCCTTCTTGATCGCCTCATCACTCTAGTATCACTCTACTTACCACCTAATGTTCCGCTGCATCTCCATGAACTTCAAGCACTCATCAAAGAACTTCCCAAACCTTTTTTAATTCTTGGTGATTTTAATGCCCACCATCCTTTGTGTGGACGCTCTCGTCAAGACTCTCGAGGTGGAGTTATTGAAAGGCTTTTATTATCAACTGGAATCTGCCTGCTCAATAAGAAAGAACCAACATTTTTTAGCGCTGCCCATAACACTTTTACATCGATCGACCTATCACTATCATCACCATCTCTACTTTCATGCTTTTCATGGAACGTTTTAGACAATCCTTTTGGAAGCGACCATCTACCCATAATTTTAGAGAGCGTTTTACCAGTTTCATCGATACCAACCCGCCTTCCACGATGGAAGTTGGAAAAGGCCGACTGGTCTATTTTTGGTCTAGAAGCTACACTTGATCCCTCTTTATGTCTTCATATGACTCCTGAAGATGCAACGCTTTACGTTACGGAATGCATTATAAATGCTGCTTCTGCTTCAATTCCACAGACCTCAGGAAATCTTCCCCGGAGGTGCAAGCCCTGGTGGAATGAGGAATGTACTTCCACTCGGAAAAGCCAGAACAAGGCGTGGGGAACTTTTCTTCGCTATCCAACTTTCCGTAATTTGATAGAGTTTAGGAAAAAAAGAGCACAAGCTCGGTGGACGCGAAGACAGGCCAAGTGGGCTTCATGGACAAAGTATGTTTCATCCTTAAATAGTTTCGTTACTGCTAAAGAAGTATGGGATCGTCTCAAAAAAGTTCGTGGGCAGTACCACGCTTTCAGGATTCCACTTTTTCCTTCAATCTCAGCATCTCTAACAGGACAAGCAGACTTCCTCGCAGAACATTTTCAGCATGTCTGCAGCTCTTCCAATTACAGTACGGAGTTTTAAAAGTACCGGTCTACCGCTGAGAAGCAGAAAATCACTATGTCAGGCTTCAACTCTGCTGCATACAATATACCGTTCACAATGTGTGAACTGGAAGTTGCTCTCAGCCTAAAAAAGCAATCTGCACCTGGGCCAGACAGAATTCACTACGAGATGCTTAAGCACCTGTCTCATGAATCTTTGTCCCACCTGTTGTCCTTTTTCAACTACCTATGGGAAGCTGCTGCTTTCCCACATTCTTGGAGAAGTGCCCATGTTATACCTTTGCTGAAACCTGGGAAAGATCCCTCTCTGGCTACCAGCTACCGCCCCATAGCACTTACAAGCTGCTTGGGGAAAACTTATGAAAGGCTTATAAAACGCCGCCTCATGTTCCTTTTGGAAGAGAAAAACTTTTTTGACACTAAGCAGTGTGGCTTTCGTGCTGGACGGTCCACCATGGACCATCTGGTCCGACTTGAGACCGTCATACGTGAGGCCTTTGTACACCGGCAGCATTGCGTGTCGGTGTTTTTTGATTTAGAGAAGGCATATGACACTACATGGAGGTATGGTATCCTTCGAGATCTATACAACTGTGGAGTGCGTGGCCGTATGCTTCGTTGCTTGCAGAATTTTTTAAGTGAGCGTACATTTCAAGTCCGATTAGGCTCGACTTTATCCAATGTCTTCTTGCAAGAAAATGGTGTCCCCCAAGGCGGAGTCTTAAGTGCCACCTTATTTGCAGTTAAGATAAACAGTCTGGCTCAAGTTATACCGTCATCTGTTTCATACCCGCTCTACGTGGATGATGTGCAAATATCTTTTTCGTCCTGCAACCTCTCCAGTTGTGAACGGCAACTGCAGCTCACAATAAACAGAATGACCAAGTGGGCAAATGAAAATGGTTTTAAGTTTTCCCCAGAGAAAACTGTGTGTGTGCCGTTTTCCCTGCGACGAGGTTTGACTTTGGACCCAATCTTACAATTGAATAACGTAGAAATATCGGTGAAGCAGGAACATAAATTTTTAGGCATGGTCTTCGATAAAAAGCTTACATTCAAGTCTCATTTAAAGGAAGTAAAGCAAAAGTGCTTGCGATCCTCAAACATTCTTAAGGTTCTGTCACATATATCTTGGGGGTCTGACAGACGATGCCTCCTACGTTTGTACAATGCTTTAGTTCGGTCACGTCTGGATTATGGAGCGATTGTTTATGGTTCGGCACGACCTTCCACTCTAAAGATGTTGGATCCGGTTCATCACCTCGGACTCCGGCTAGCCACTGGGGCATTTCGCACGTCACCCGTATTAAGCTTGTATGTGGACACTCATCAAATGTCTCTGGAAAAATGCCGACAGTACTTGAGCCTGTGTTATTATTACAAAGTGCTTTCGGATCCGAAAAATCCTGCTTATAGTATTTTACAAATTCCTCAGTTCTGTAATTTGTTTGAAAACAAGCCAACAATTGTGCGCCCCCTAGGTTTTTGAGTTCAAAGTATTTGTAGCTCTCTCAGCCTCCCTGTCCCTTCCACAAGTGGTGTTAACTTGCTAAAATCTATGGAGAGAATTGCCCCTTGGAACGAGCTACCCGTATGTTGTGACTGGTCTTTTACCAAATACAGTAAGAAGACCGTGGCTCCACAGTTTCATAGCAAGAGTTTCTATCTTTGCAAGAAAGGATATCTAGTGGTTGCGCCGAATACTACACCGACGGATCAAAATCTTTATGTTCCGTTGGTTGCGCAGTTTATTCTAGTGGCTTTGGAAGAGCTGTGCAGCTTGACTCAACGGCAAGCATCTTCACTGCAGAGCTCTATGGTATTTTATTTGCCATTGAGCATATTCTGGATAACAGTGTATTGAACGCAGTCATTTTTGTCGATTCACAAAGCGTCTTAGCTGCTATCTCTTCCAGAGTTTCCACAAAGAATGTACTTACACAACATGTTCGTTTTAAAGTAAACAGAGCTCTGCGCCTTGGAAGTAATATCAAATTTTGCTGGGTACCAAGTCATGTGGGAATTGCAGGGAATGAGAGTGCAGATCGCTTGGCTGCATCTGCCACAGATTCAATAGCATCTTTTGGCCTGCCCTATCAGGATTTTAAACCACTTTTAAAGAAATCTCTTTTAAAGACTTGGCAGCTAGAATGGGACACTGAAACCAACAATAAACTCCACGTGATTAAACCAATGATAGGCGTCTGGGAAAGTTCATTTCACAGAAACCGTCGTCTCGAGGTTATGCTTTGTCGCTTGAGAATCGGCCACTCACGTCTGACACATATGTACCTCCTCTGTGGCGAAGAAGTTGCACTTTGTGCCCATTGTGGGGAATTACTTACAATTTTGCACATTCTATGGGAGTGTAGGTTTTATCATCAACTGCGCATATTATGTTTTCCTGAACTTTTTAGAAACTATCTACCCTTTCATCCTATGTTTTTACTTGGTGACAGTGCTTTAGTACCACTTAGACGAGTTTTTAATTTTCTTAACAAAACTGGTTATCTACACAAGTTATAAACATCTTCTCTAGTCTAGCATCTGTTTTGCTGAGTTTTAATAAACATTTTGTTTGGCGCATTATGGCCTCAGTTGCTGCTGCGCCATTAAAACCTTAATCTTACTTACTTGCACAGCTATAGTATTCAAGGTATAACGGTAGCATTGTAGAAGCTCATTGCCAGCATGCGTTCAGTAGCAATGGACCCATCTATGGCGGCCAGTCTGTGCCACCTGACCTATGCAGTGCAGTCCACTTGTAACAATACGAGAAAACCCGAAAATGCAATCGTTATAATCAATTCTTGTTGTATCTGGACGCAGAAGTGCGTAGACCTGTGGAAACTGATCGTTATAAGCAGTACTTTGTTATATCTGGTTTCGGTATAAGTGGGTTGCACTGTAGGTGGTAGCAGTGTCTGGTAGTATCCACTGGCTTCCATTGCTTTGTCTGCTGCTGCCACCGAGCTTACGTCGACAGTAAGCTTCTACAACAACTTTCTCGGGGTGCATTTCACACTCAAGAAGCAAGACCATCATTCTTGGCAGACTGTGCAACAGCTGAATCAGTTGCAGTGGCGAGTGAAGACCACCTATTGCTTGTCGGCACATAGTTAAGAGGGAATAGCGAGCAGTCATGGTTCAAAAAGAGACAAGCAATGGAGCTGTAGCCAAACAGTAAACGCAGTGCTTTATAGTGGAGGGAGAAAAATTAAGTGAAGGACCAGTCTCTCCTTGTTCCGGCATCTCTGGCCAAAGACCTGTTTGCAACGTGCTATGCTGTGGCATGCCATGCCACGACATAGCACTAGGACAGATCCCAGTCACAACACACCCTCATCCATCTCATCAAAACAAAACTGTCGAATCTCGTTAGTCAGCGCAGGCCTGCAACACGGCTGGCACTCCGCCGTTCATATTTATTTTGGCCACGGCTGTGCACTTTCAGCAGCCACTGTTTGGGCGAAATATCCATGGTGCGTGCTCGGGGCGTTAATAGAGTCACTAGAAGGCTACACTCCGAGTATCGGCACTTTTTTCACTAATCGTCCAATGCCGCCGGTCATTTGTCCGTTCGCATGACATTGGGTTACGCAAGTGCCCCGTGGATGCCGCCATTTTGGAGCATAGAGCCACACAGATCCCGTTTGCGATGATTGTGGTTCTGAAAAGTAGCTTTGAGCAGTAGATGTGATAATGGATCATCACAGTATTGTTTTGCCCTGTTGTGAACTGTTTTAGCAAACGGGACTACGGAAAGCATTTGCATTCTCTGTTACAGTGTCGGCAGAAGCTGGTGACAGCTGGCAACATTTCTTCCATGCAACAACATGGCTAATATGTTGTGACTCTAAAGCATAGGTTCTCAAACTGGGTTACTAGGAATGGAAAGATTTCCCAAAGCGTGCCCTTTAGGGTTTCCCCAAGCTTCCAAAATTGCCCTATTATATCCAGCCAGCCCTTTATAAAGTTTATGAGCCAATCACTTCCTCATTTGTGAATTATTGCTTAGAAAGCCTGTAGGCTTCTGCATCACTTTACCGTATTGAAGCCAGGACCAAGAAGGGCTCCTCGGCTGTCAATAGAGCGAGATGGGCATTCCTCGAGGCTAAAAAGTTTGAGGCTTTGTTCTAAAGCACAGCCTGTTCGGTGACTCTAAGGCGTGCCAGTTGGGTCGTCGCGCGTGTGCCAGTCAAGTTGAGCTCCCTGCCTCAATGGCGTCCGACTCTCCTTTGTCCCGGTGCAGTGTTACGAGCAGCAGTACCACGAAGAGATGAAGAAGGGCGAGGTGGCACCCAAGACACAGTTTGAGTATGCCTGGTGCCTTGTGCGGAGCCGGTACCCAGCCGACATCCGTCGGGGCGTCATGCTCATGGAAGGTGGGTACCCCCGAACATGAAGTTCATATAATAATCCCGAAGAAAAGGTCCCATGCATTTCGGCCGCCTCAGGATGGCAGGACGTAGATGCAGATGTCGGTGATCCCAACGGGACCATATATCCGGCGACGTTTTAGTACACTGTAAACGACTTAATTTTCGAGAATATCGCGAATCGCCTACAATTCGCTAAAAATTGGTCCCGCAAACAATTCCGGTAAAATGTAAACACATCGGAGTCGTGTTGCGAAAATTAAAAACCCACGAATTATTCCAAAACTTAACTTTAACCTAAATCGCGAAATATTGAGCCCGCAAAAAATAAGTCGTTTGCAGTACTCACAAACAAGCAGCCTAAACGTCTCATCCAAGGTCTGTCTACTTTGTTTCTAGCTTTATTTTGCAAAATAAAAAGACTGGCGTCATGCGTCATATTAAAAGGAATAAAGTTGACAAGTACTCAACGACTTGGAGCACACGAATGCGTCCAACTTTTCGGCTGCTTTCATGGGCGTTGGCAGGATTTTTTTTTTTTTTTTAAGGGGGGGGGGGGGGGGTCGGGGATTAGGGAGGCAAACTGACAGCCTTTTTTGGGCGTGTTCGCTCAAGTGGAAGGGGGGGGGGGGATCCCACAGTACAATACGAAAGAGCTAAATACAAGTTGCAAGATACACATATTTTTTTATGAAACAATTTTTTTAAAAAGTACAAGACATCAGTAATTTCAATATAAGAAAAAAAAACATTTTTACAGATATGTACAGGTACACTGGAAAAAAAAAATGGAACTTAGTCTATGACGTGGCAAAACAACAAAACAGTCCACTTAGTTAATAATTATCTTGGAGATAAAAAAAGCACAAAGATTTTACAGACGAGTATTGACATCATATATGTACCGTACACAATAAAATAGGAAGACTGGGCACGTAAGTCACACGCACACATAATAAATTGTCGCAGCAATGGACAATATCCTTTCATTTCCATATTTAACAATATTTGACATTTATACAAGTTTATAAAAGCTACCCCAAGTTGGCCTCTGTTCAAATTTACAACACTAATTTGCTGCACAATATTTTCATTCATTCGCCCAGCGGAATGCATGGGATGGCATCTAAATTTAGGATATTTCCTTTTATACCGCTGGCTGTGGCAAGAAAATGATATACTGTTTTTCCTCAGTGGGTTAAGAAGCTAAGAAATTAAGTTTTCTCAACGTATGGCCACAAACTTTTATTCAGGGGAAAAAGAAGTCGGCCCGTAGAAGACGACGCATAGCGTCAACAGTGCTCGGCGTGCCGACAGCGTTGTGTCAAAATGGTGATTGTCTCCTCTTTGCTTCCTTCTTTCTTTCTTGCTCCTTCGGTGCTTTCATCAGGCCGTAGCACTCTTCTCATGACGTCGCAAAGGAAGGCCATCGGGGGCGCGCGTCGAAGCGAAGGCAACGCACGTGAATCGACTGTCATGATGCGCTTTTAGTCACATACGCATGTCTTATCAGCTAAAATCAAAGCTGCACAAAGCAACGGGTCTAAGAAACACTTTATTACACGGGCCAAACATTACACCGCTAAATAATCGGTATGAAATGGCACGAGGTATGCGTAGAAGACGTCTATAGAAAAATGTGATTGTGTGACTCGAAAACATCGAGTCACGCAATTATTGCTGTAGAAATGCATATTTTTTTACAGAAATACTTCGACAAAATGGCGAGACACGCAGTGATTAGACACAGCAAAACAGGTCACAGTTAAAAATCAGGTAGACATAGTCAATGCGGACACGGCTCGACAAGTGTCAATTACAATCACGTAAGCGACGTTATCGCATGCAGTCACTGAATTAAAATTGATGTAATTTCGATCGAATGACAATATGGGGTCGACAAATCAGCTTACGACACTTGTATAATAACTCAAGACAGCGAGCTGATTAAATCCCACATCGTTTAATGAAAATATATTAACTTTTCCGTGTGGCAGGGGTATTAAACTTGCTATTTACAGTCAACTAATTTACTTCTCCCTATGGGCTCAAGCTTCCTAAGAACAAAATATAACCTATTTCGTGTACAATAATACTATTACCTTAATACAGTTAAGATTGTAGTATAAATGCGGTAAAGGCAAAAAAACAAACAAAAAACTTTAGTGTAAATAAACACATAAGCACAAACAACGCACTTTGAATAATCACACAAACTTGTTATTTACCTTCCAGTAAAAACTAGAATATTACCACACATATTGACAAACGTCGACGCAAAAGCACACGGATAACGACGAAGAACGCGATTCCATTATATCACGAAATAAAAAACAAACAAACATCGACTGCGGCATTTTACTTGCGTCTTACATGACCAAGAAAGCCCGTAAATAAGTTGTTTCTCACCTGTCGATGGTATTCATACGTCCCACAATATCCACCACGAAAACATTTGAGCACAAACTTCAAGAAGTCTCTCTCTTTCGAAAGAGAGGTCATCGACTAGTGTCATCGTTGACTAGTTGCCACACACGTCACTCAAACCGTAGCCAGGACTGGTTCCGCGAATCCACGTAAATGCCGTAGTATCAAGCAAATACAAAAAAACAAAAAAAAAACTACCCGAGACTGCGGTGACGACAGAAAAACGCCGGGAAGGAAACAAGTCTTAAAAGAACCACCCACGAGAGCACCGGCAGCAGGACGAAAGGCTTAAACGTTGTCAATCTATCTCTTGCTCGTGTGCGCTCCCAGCAATGACTGGATTTTTTTTCGGTTCCCATCCCTTATGAAATGTCTCGGCGTTCCTTTTGAGACAGTCAGCAGCTCGCACACAACGTAAATTTACCAGAATCGTAACCCATACGAGGGAAGAAGATGTCGCATCGGAGCCGATTCCTTCGAAAAGTGTTGGGATCTGCAGGATTGCACATAGTCCCGCGGTTACGGGGATGATCATAAATATAAATTTGGTACTTTCAACCTTGGTAATGCATTGTATCTTACGTTTATATTATATATATATAATAAATTGTGCAAGACTGAGCTTTTTAAACATATATTAATGTCGTATAAACGCGCACGAACACAACGGCGCCGCTCAACAAGCACCATTCTTTTCACACCGATACCATATATTTCTCACGTAGTTGCGCCATGGCCTTCCTTCTCCGACATTGCGACGTAGCAACTCGGAGTGCTACGGCCTTATTTCTAGGAGGTGTTGTCTCCTCCCTTTCCTTCACTTTTCTTCTCTCCAGCGCCTTCGTCGCCACACCCACTGGCCAGATTCTCCCAATATACAGCTCCGAGTTGCCATTGTAACTTTCCGTATTTCCTCGACGCGGTGCTCGCTCTGTCTCATTTCAGAACTGGAGTAAAATTTTAGCCCGCTGGTTCTTATCTTTATATTGCTTGTTATATATCTGATCAAGCTCAGCTTTGCATGAATACTCCCACAGTTAAAGACGAGTTTGACATACCTGTGAGAGTCGAGTTGAGGGTAAAGCCAATGTCAAGCTGGCTCTTTAAAGGCGGAGGATGATCAGGAGTGACAGAGACAGCAGGTGCATCGATAGATTCCGGGTCATGACTCGGCTCTGAGGTCACATGCTTCTTCGTTGCACAGGATGTATTGTCATTATCACTGTCAGCTTTCCGTTTAAAAAAAGCTTCTGCTGTCCATTTTCACTCCTGACCCATATCAGCCCACGGTTATATAAAAAAGTGGGATTGGGTGTTGAATGTGGCCCTTTCAAGCAACTGGGCCAGGAAGAGAGAGCCAGCAACAGCAAAGTGTGCCACCCTGTCACAGATATTCGACAGTGTCATGTGTGGGAACACGGTGGTGTCAACGAGGACGGTTTGACACGCCTCTCCCGCGTGAGTGATGGCCCGGGGGAGTATCGTTGTTGACATGGTTCGAACAGAGGTTCGCAGAACTGCATTGTCCAAAAGAGGACGCCTGGCCCCGATTTTGACCCCCTCTTCTTCTTTCCCATGACCGCAACGTGCTACGGGCAAAAGAGAAGAAAAACCCAAAGTCACATATACAAAACAGAGCACTGGCGTGAGCCGTGGCGTAGACAGTGGGGTGGTTTGGGGGATCGAAAAACCCCCAAAATGCCAAAGCTACTCCCCCCCCTGGGGGATTCATCTCAACATGAAGGTGAAGCCGATCCACCTTGCTTCCACGCACTTTAAATGCCGAGAGAGAAAACAAGTGAAAAGTAGGTGACTACCAACTAGATCGCGTCTCACGCCATCAATATTGCTCTAAAATTTTTTTTTTTTTTTTATGTAAAATTATTTTTTGACACGCGTTTCCCAATTAGGCTGTTTACAAAAAAAAAGGAATTTTTTTCTTATTAGGGGCCCTTTAAAAGGGTGTTGCAACGTTGTAAAGAAGCAATAAAGAAGCAGATTTCGGCCAATTAACTGTGGGAATCGGTCTGTAGCACCTATAGAACATAAAACAGAAAACCCTTTTTTTCTTGTGCCAGCTAGCTTTTTATTTAAAAAAATTAAACAAATCAAAGGACGGAGTTTCCCACAACTCTCAAACCGTCTTTTGAGGGATGTCTCTGGGAGGCCACCCAGTTTTCCGTAAAATTCTGTCTTCGGGGCCCCCAGCACTTTCTCCGTGATTCTCAACTTTTCAAGGATTGACACCGCCAAAGGTTGTGGCTAGCGATCGTAACAAAAGACGATTGCTAGCCGGGGAGGGGGAACGTTTTTATTGACTTCCGTGTACTCCCAACGACTGGATACCATGGGTCTTGTAGCCGCCGCGCAGAGCTGCAGATCGGCAAATAATGCATTTTTTCCTTTGCGATTATGCAACGGTATTGCAGTCGGGGGTAAAGTGGCACGTTTTCTCTCACTTGTGATACAATAATATAGAAATAACAAAATCTGCTAATGACAATCGGACTTTTGTATTGAACGGGTGGCTCTATTTTTCATTCCCAACGGCCCATTCCAACAAGCGCTCGAAGAGCAGCCACCAGAGAATGCGATGCGTCTCGTTAGATCCAACACCTCCGGCTAGTTCGTGATGTCATGTAAAACTTCACGGGCAAGGCTACAGGGAGGCTGGCATTGTTGTGAGCTTTGCCACTAGGTGCCATCAATGTTTTACAACCCGGCGGTTTGACGTGCCTGATGACTGATTCAACAATTCCAGCAGAGGCAAAAAAGTGACTCACCTCCACTTCAAGCTCCTTTTTCCCTGCTCCCTGCAGGAGTTGAATAGGTGTGGGAGAGAAGGGAAGCCCAATCCGGCCAAGTTGGACAGGGATTACACGGACGCAGCCTGCCGTCGTACTTCCGCGGCGCTGCTTCTATGGGAATGGGGGCGTAACGACATTCAAAGTAGCATTGGGAACATCTACCAGGTGTAATCTGGTAATCGGTTTATTCATTTGAAAGAATGTGTTTGTGTCTTGTCAAACACAAAATTGGTGTCTCTGAGGTGTGGCCAGGACGTGGTT
Source organism: Ixodes scapularis (assembly GCF_016920785.2). Lineage (NCBI taxonomy): Eukaryota > Metazoa > Arthropoda > Arachnida > Ixodida > Ixodidae > Ixodes > Ixodes scapularis. The sequence goes on along the minus strand of NW_024609953.1, from coordinate 391,011 downwards.
GACATTTAGACAATAAAATGGGCCCTAGAATGTTGTTGCAGTACACTGTTTTAACATTTCAACATAACTTACAGCACCGTAAGTTATGATGAACTCTTACCAACTTGCCCAATTGTCCATTTTACTGCTTCAAGATTTCCCGCATTCTGCTCCAGTCTTTAATCTGCCTGCCTCTGAAGGACCTCGCTGAGCCGTTCTGCGCTCCTTCGGTGCAGGGGAGGCCTGCCGTCCGTTCCAAGCCATTGTTGTGCCCGTGCACTGTTTCCTCAGAAGCCTCCCTTCTTCTTTCCAGATTTGTTTCATCACGGTGACACACAGGCAAGACGGGACTACTTGTTCTACCTTGCAGTGGGAACCACAAAGCTGAAGGTAGGTCTCTTCCAGCTGAAATTAACCAAAATCGTTACTTCCAGAATGAGAGGCACATCCCATTTATTGGATTGTCCTGTCACATTTTGGAATACTGTGACAAATAGTGACTTGCAGCACTATTTTCGTTGATCTGGAAACGTGTACACGGTTTAAGTGCATCTGAAAGAAGCTCGAATGACACTTCATCGCCCCATTTGTGCACTACCATAATATCCCGAAATAGCCCACCTAAAATCAAGAACAAATCGGGTGAAAATAAGGAGTTGGTTACCTTTCATTGTAGTCGCTGATCGATTTTTCGGACGCCGATAATTCGGACTTGTTCTATATTTCAGACGTAAAGGAAGAACCGTGACCTACCTACCCGATAAAAAGAGTGCATATTCCACGACCAATGTTTCGGACAGCTTGAAGCCCAAAAGTTCGATTTTTCGGACAAAGTCTTCGCGAGCGATCAGTGGAAAAACCATAGAGAAGTTGCCATTTTGGATTCTATGTTGGCTGCACACGGATTGGCTTGATTTGGCAGCGCTGCTTGAATACTGCTAAGTCCTACCACTAAGCGACGCTGTGAGGCTTTTTTTTTTTCTCTAGCTGCACTTCATTATCATCAACATTGTTGTTACCATTTTGCTTTGTTCATTCGCCGATTTACTCATGGACTCTTGCGCCTCTCTATCTCAGTCTTTTCTCAGTGAATCATATTTTCAAACTATGCTGTCTTGGATGTCATTGCCCCATCTGTTCTTCCACCGCCGCAATGTGTTGCTAAGAAGTGCACAAAAGTACTCGACCATAACGCTAGAAAAGAAGGCAGTGATTCTCAAGCTAATGGAAAGTTGCCGAACGCAAATGGAGGCATAACCTGAAATGAGGCATGCAGGCATAACCTGGAGCAAGGCACTATTTACGGCTTTTTTGAGCCCGCTTAGTTGTAATAAAGGCAAGTATTTTAGTCCGCTGGTTTTTCGGACTGCTCTATTATTCTGACATTTTGTTGGTCCCTGTGAAGTCCGAAAAATCGGTTGGCAACTGTGCTGTCAACAAAAATTTAATAAAAGTTATTTTTACTTTTTTTTTTGCCAAACTTGTTATTGTGGCGAGTGACAATGCAGCAAAGATGACTCTACTTCCCAGTCAGTAATGTTTACTTATATATCTTGCCATAGCTAATGTGCCACATTCACGCCAATGTCATCACTGATTCAAGCACTATGATTACTAGGAATATGCTATCTTTCGGTGTTCAAAAAGAAGACTAGCAAATCAAGCCAAGGTCAGGGGCGGGTTATCTTTCAGGGGTAGGGCATCTCGGGGTATAACTGTAGTCAAATACAGGCGAGAATCCTCAATGTTGGGGTTGCTGATTGTTGGAAGTTTCTCGGTTTGTCTACGCTGCACAAGCGAAGACGACGGAGAGAAGACTTGTGAGCACGTGTAGACTTCAGTCAAATCTTCCCCTATGCACATGTAAATATTTTCATAAATAAAAAAGTAGATGGGTCGAAAAAGATTAAAAATAAATGCTAATTAAGCAAGCTTGTGCCTGCAACTAAACAATTGAGGTGCTGTACATCGTCCTCAGCAGTCGAACAAATGCTACATGTGCCGCAATCAGTCTGGGAAGTTCCAAAACAGTCGTCAAATTAGAAAAGTATGACTTCTGTGCCAATGTTGAACGCACATACAACTTGTCTGTACTTGTGACAACCTGTAAAATTAAATGTTTGTCTTGTTTGAGTCGATGGATCATTATCGAAAAATTTCCCACAGTGGCCATACTCCGATAATACCAATAATATATGTACAATGTCCCAAGAGATGATGTAAAGGTGATGTTGCACACAAGTCATAATTCTTTAAAGGTTTGAACAAAAGCTTAGAATTGTTTGTGCTTCTGCTAGGACAATTGTCTCCAGACTTCTGGAGCAGGTAATTACTAGGGCTATGCTCTAAAACTGCCCGAAATATGCACAAGTTAACACCTTCAAAATATACATGTGCCCTAAAACCTTTGGAATATTCCGTCCTGATACCTGCTTTCTTGACGCATATAAAACTTCTATGGCATGCGTTGGTTAAAAGAATGTTTGTGATGGGAAGCCTCGTAAGCACGCTCTTGCAGCAGTGCTGGGCTGCAGCACTGTTGTAACCACATTAGCCTTGGCAAAGTAGCATAAAAAGTGACGCCACTCCCACTTCCACGCTACTCCAACATTTGAAAACAACTTTCCTTTGAACCTGGCTGCTGTAAAAAATTTCTTGCCTGACCCATGAGCTCAATCTGAGCGATTCTGAGGGTGCCTACAATCGCTGTCTCTGCCACATTCCGTTCCCTCGCGGGACTTGGCATTGCTTGTTCGAGCTATTTTGTGTGAGGTGCCTGATACACTGATTGGAAGAGTTGTTGCAAGGACATTTGTCACTAATGTCATCATCTCCATAATCATCTTCAGTTACTCGTACCCCTTCCTTGTTGAGCCAGCACAAATCGGCGCTCGTGCACTTCAATATTTCAGAACCGCTCTTGGAAATATCCATCCTACTTTCTTGCCACCATTATAATTTTTTAAAAATTTCTGGGCAACTTTTTAGTTTTGTATTTGAAGTACCGTTTGCTTGTTGCTGCATTGCGTGCAAACTTAACCTGCTCTCTCCTTGACCAGGAGTACTCCCAGGCCCTGAAGTTCATCAAGGCATTCCTGAGGGTGGAGCCAGCCAACAGACAAGCGCAGGACCTTGAAAGCACCATCAAGAGCAGAATGAAGATGGGTGAGTGATGCCCGGCATCCCGAGGGATCGTGCAGAAATTTAGAATGGAAACAGATGCTGCACAGCTCTTGCGGATACCCCGAGACTCTTGCGAGCAAGGAGGTCTTCTCACAACGAGGCCTGCGAGAGCTGTTCGGCTTGTGCTTCGAAACAACCTGGGAAAGATTGGACATTAATGTGCTTGGCCTTTGTACTCTTTCACTTGCTGGTCGATGTCAGCTTGTGTACAGCAGCAGAACAACTTGAAATTTCCAAACTAAGCATGGGTTGTCGACGACTTTTAACATGAAATAGCAGACAATCACAATTTCAGCCTGCGTCCGATTTTGCCTCGCCGCAATGCTCGGGTCGTAACAGACCCGAGCACCGTAATCTTTTGTTTCCAGTTTGTTAGCGGATAATGTACAATGTTTTTTTTTCGTTTTACTTCCGTCTGCAAATGGCGCTTCGTAGCAGATGAGCAGCATTCTTCGCTTGCATTATCAAACAAACCGTCTACAAACACTACCTTCGCTCGCTCCGCGAGAGGCAAATTTGATCTCGTGGTGACCAAAATTGGATCTTTGGTCTTGGCACTGATGACATAAAGCAATGCAAAAGCTCACAGACCTTGTAAACAATAGTGCACATACAAGGTGGGGAGTTTTTGGTTCATAGTTATGCATCAATGGATGGCTCAGATCTGCTCAAGATAGTGCTTAATCTAGAAAAATGCTTTACTTAGGGGCAGAGATGGTCCAAGAAATTTGGGAGCCTGGGTTCCCTAGAGTTGCCTAGGGAACCCCCAAATCCCTAAGAACCCCGCTCGAGAACCCATGCTACAATGTAACATCAAGCATTATTTTGAATTGCATCATTTTCCGAGTTCCCAAAAACTTTGAAAGCTTGTAAATGAGGGAGTTACGCACACCTACTGGTGTGCGTAAACAAGATACCGTAAAATCCCGTAAGGACGCCCACCCAAAATGAAGAGGTGAATGGTGAAATCATGGGGTGGGCTATCTTTGGGGATGCCACAGCAAAACTTTATCAAACATTAATGATAAGCGTCGGGACACCCGCTACAAATCGCGTGACGCGGGAACTGATACTGAAGATCGCGGACACGGCAAATTTGCGTTTCACGATGCGATAAATGCGCGGAAATTCGCTACAAACTCCTGTGTCATGGGAAAGGATACCGCAAGTGGCCGATGCAACAGATTCACGTTTCACGATGCGAAGGACTCGCGGGAGCTCGTTGAGATTTCGCATCTCATGGGAACGGATCGTGGACGCAGCAAATTCAAGTTTCATGGTGCAATAAGGATGTGGGAACCTGCTACAATCTTGCCTGTCACGGAAACCGATATCACGTGCACAAATCGCGGACAAAAACACGGAAATACACTACGAACTCGGGAACGGATACCGCAAATAGTGAACGCAGCAGATTCGCATTTCACAATGCAATATACACGTGGGAACAACTAGAGTGTTACGCGAGCGATATCACGCGCAGATCGCAGACAAAAACGCGGGAACCCGCTTTGAACTCTCTACTCGGACACACCGGTACCGTCGATCACGCCATTAATGCGCGATTCCCGTCCGACATCGCTTGACGTCCAACGGGAACCGGGGGGTGGGCGGCGTTTCAGAATATTTATGTTACAGATATGTAGCCAGAAAAACTGGATGGGCGATCTCTCGGGGGAGGGCGCCTTTTTAAGATTTTACGGCAAGCAGAAAAAAAAAAAAAAAAGTTTTCCATATTTAAGTGGGATGTGGACGGTCCTGCCAGATCTTTTCTTTTTCATTTTCTCTATTGTCTTCTGGCAGAAAAGAAAGGGAATATGAGGGATTGCATTGCTTCAATCTCCCGACCAGAAACGTCCTTGACGTTTCTGGCAGGGAGACCAAGATAGCACTGAAAGGCAAAGAGCTTTTACTCTAGGCTCTCGTTACACATTGGGAATGTCTCCTTACATTGTATCAGTTCCTTTGAGAAGCCGCCATGAGAACTTTGAAATTACCTGCTATGGAGTCGCCGACGTGCCAATGCTAGCGAGCTCCGACCGAGAACAACCGTTCGCACGCAGCTTGAGAGGTAAACATTCGTTCCCCCGCTTCGCGTGTAACTTGAGTGCCTCGTACCAGAGGCGTTTTTCTTTTATTTCGTTTTATATTTAATAAACGAGACGTCAGTCTTCGGCCTTACTCCGGCACGAAAGATTGTCTGTGTGTTCTCTTCGCCAAATAATGTAAAACGGAACATTACCTTTCTTTTTAACTTCTGTGGCCAAATTTTTTGGATAGCGAGTTTGTTCCCTGCCCCTGGAGAGATACTTGTTGCTGTTTGTTTTGCAACACAAGAAGTATTTAATGTCTCAGCTTGAGGTCACAAGCTATTGGCAAGTAACTGCTGAAACCTAATTCAGTGGAGGGATTTTTGTTCATTTCTTCTCACAGACTGTGATGCAACTGGGTGCCCTATCGTCAAAGACCGTTAAAATTGAAATGGTGGCATAGAACTATACATAGCAAAATTGAGAAAGAAAAAAAGAAGTTATGTTGGAGGAAAAAAAATAGCATGAAAAACTTGGTCATGTTGCAAATGTTTTTAAGTCAAGGTTCGTTAGATTAAAGTTTGAGATATTGCTGGGTTGCTGGAGCCACACTTCCAGCATCATTCGTCAAGCTAGGTAAAGCAGTCGCAATCTCTCGATCTATACTCTTAACGACCGTGCAAGGGTTATATAAACCAATTTTACTGTGCAGGCAGCGTGTAAGCACAATGGATCATCGATTTGATTCCTGACTTCAGCCCACCCTTCCCTTTGTCTCCACTGCCTGCAGCGTCATACCTTAGGGGGATCAGCTGTGTGTAGACATTCGTTTAGTTGCAGCAAAGGTAGGGGGTCTTCTGGCTCACTTTTAGGGTGGCTGAACTTTCCTTGAGCACAAAGTTGGAGAAAATTCCTGACTTGTATTGTGCGCAATGCACAGGTCAGGTTCAACTTCCTTTGGAAAAGGTCCTGATCCCTCTCATTTCGGCAGCAGGGATAGAAGTGGCATTCTTTTGTAGCAGGCATCGTAGCAGGCAAAGTATTGATTTGGAGCAGCCACATATGTGAATGCTAAATTCAGCTAAACGACAAGGAATTTCATGATGTATTTTAGGTATTTTCTTTATTAGGAATCAGTGGCCAAGTTATCTTTGTGCGAGGTGGTTGATGGTATCCCTGACCACGGTGCAATGCCCTTTTCGCTTTCGAATAAAATTCTGAAACACGACGGAAAAACTTTTGGGGTGCTCGACTTTGCTCACGCCGATGACACTTCAATTTTATGATATGCTTGATTTAAGGTACAACAAATTTTTTGGAACCTTTGCGTTAGTCCAGCTCCGACGTGAACGAATTGTGGCTTAGGTTTAAGAACATAGCGAATCATTGTATTAAAAAGTATCATGCCAATTCGAACTCAGAAACAAAGCTGTGACAACCTATGGGTTACACGTGAATCTATTAATTTAAACCGGCGACTATGGTGCTTGAAATCAAGCTGTAAAAAAAGATGCAAGTCAGTCTCTTAAAGATAAAGTCGCAGACCTTGCCTGTTGATTAAAATAGAGTTTAACCTCGATTTAACGAAGTCACCGGGAACTGCTAATTATTTCGTTAAATTGGGAACTTTGTAAAATCGAGGAAGTATGAGAGAGAGAGAGGTGACGTGAGAGAAGTAGGGAAGGTTGTTCTAGCGGGAATGCTGAATTGGTTCCCCATGAAAGACAATAGAGAGAAAGGAAAGGGGAAGGAAACTAGAGAAAAATAAAAAAAAGACGTGAACGCGCTGAGAGTTAATGTCGAGTTATTTTACAGGCGGTTTGTGACACCGGATCCGTCGAGGAAGTTCAGTAACAGGTGTTGTATTATTTGGCGGCGACGGGCTGAACCACTTGGATAGATGATGTCCTTGTCGTCTGAATCACAAAGTCCACTTCTGGCGAGCTCAGTGATGAGCCGGTGTCGTGGATCGCTATATTCTTCGCACTTGAAGAGAATGTGGCAAATGTTTTCTTCATTGTTGCAGTTCGGACACTGGGTGCTCTTTATTGCAGATATTTTAAAAAGAAACGCATTTGTAAATGCACTTCTGCTGCGTATTCTTAGGAGGAGAGTGCTCTTCTTTCTTGCAAGACCCTTTGTAACGCATGGCTGATGTTTGGAGTATGTGGTCGGAGAAAGTTCAGTTATGTAACTTTTGATGGACTTTTGCGTCGCGTTGAAATCTGTCCATGTGCCGCTCCTGCGAGCTTATCGGCTTCGGAATTACCAAACAATCCTACATGCGAAGGCACCCCTTGAAACAGAATGTTGAATCCAGAATAGTGTAACTGCTTCAATGTAGGTAAGTTGTATGGTGGCCTTCGTTTCGTCCATGGAGTCAAGATTAGCTAGGCGTTGAAGGCCCACTCTTGAATCGGTGACCAGCACTACAGTGCTGGTCACCACTGCTGAAGTGTGTTGGTCACCAGAACACTTCCTATCCCCGGGCTTAAAGCTGCTGAATCTCTCCACAGCTCGTCCGAGGGCACAGATTCGCTACCGACGACACATGATTCTTGAGAACAAGATAAATTTCAACTGAATATCTACCAACCAGCATTTCAGGAGCCAATGGAGAAAATTTTGTGAAGAATCGAATTCACGAACCTCTTTTGGCAAAGTCTGCAGGGTGATTCGCTGCCTAAGCGGCAACAGACGTCCGGTTCGACCCTTTCATACATTAGCGCTTGCTGAACAGACAAACTGACCTAGCCAAAGAATTTGGCATTTCATACTCTAACCAGGCTCTTGCATTGCTACGGCCAGCTCCAGTAAACCGCAAGGCCAGTTCTTTGGATGACCCGTTCACAGAAAATGAGCTGACAGTGGCTCTACAGAAATGCCGTCGCCACAGCGCCACTGGCCCGGACGGAATCTCCTACCAAGCCTTGCAAAACCTTCCTCCCTGTGGATTTTCTTCCCTGCTTCGCTTGTTTAACAAAGCCTGGGAATATGGAAAAGTGCCAGATGAGCGGAAACTTTCAACGATTGTCCCTGTACAGAAACCTGGAAAACGACCAGAGCTGCCTACCTTGTACAGACCAGTAGCACCGACTTTATGCGTCGCAAAGCAAAGTCGACTAGCTTGGTTCCTGGAACGTCAGAAGTTACTGCCAGACGAAATGACAAGGTTTCATCCAAAACTTAGCGCATCAGATAGTCTACTGGATTTTGTCAGCAGTGTTGAGCATGAAGGGATGACAGGAAACACAACACTTGCTGTTTTCTTCGACGTAGAAAAGGCTTTTGATAATGTAAGCATCTCATCTGTCCTTCAAGAACTTGACAGAATCAGCATCAGCGGGCGTGTCCAGACGTTTTTGTCTGCCTTTATGAGCGACCAATGTTTCCAAGTACACCTTGGGAACACCCTAATTAAGTGTCACAGAAAAGGTGACCTCGCGCATAGGCTGCACAGGGAATCCGAATTTGGATTCCTGAAACTGACCTCCCAAAATTAGCCAATCCTTTCAATGTTCAATTTAAATCTGTGTTCACATGTGATGATGAAATTGCTACTCTTTTTTACAAAGTTTGATTACTTACCTACCACCCCTTCAAAATATTTGTTTCAAGGCCGACATACATGTCGTGCTTTGCACTTTTGCCCGCCGCCTCCTTTTCATATCTTCTCCACTTTTTTCCCTTGCCCTAACTTGGCTCCCATCACAGATGAGGAGAGGGGAGCACCAGGAGCATTATTACCTCTGCCGACAACTGAGGTTGTATGCCGGCCTTTATTCAAAAATGGGATTTTTAAGTTGATCTTAAACCTGGATCCACGGTTGCTAACTACAGGCCTATTTCATTGACATGCTGCATCTGCAAACTCCTTGAACACATTATCATTAAACATATTTTTTTTTAATTTCTAGAAAACCATGATGTTTTGTCAAAAAGGCAACATGGCTTTAGACGAGAATTTTCTACTACTACTAAACTAATTGAAACACTTCATGACCTCACATTTGCTCTGAACAAAAAGAATCGAGTAGATGTCATATTTATAAACTTTGCAAAAGAGTTCAATAAGCGGTCACATGTAAAGCTTCTTGCAAACTGAGAAACTACTTTAAAGAACGATCAGATAGCTGACTGGGTACAGGCTTATTTTACAAACCGTTGCCAAGATGTAGAATTTAACAATGAATGCTCATTCACTTTCGGTAGATTCCGGCATCCCCCAGGGGATCGGTACTTGCATCTCTTTTATTCTTATTGTATATTAATATCATCCCCGATAATATTTCCGTTAATGTAAGTCTATGCCTACGATTGTGTTATATACAATGAAGTTATCTCAATGATGAATTAGACAAGGTCATGAGATGGTGCAATATACGGCAGATCTGTGTAAACCATGATAAAAGTGTTTGTATGACTAGCAGAAAGGAGCCTCTTTCATTTTGTTATAATCAAAACTGAAGTTTAACTAGAATCACAGAGTTTAAATACCTGGGTCTCTGGATCGGCTGCAATCTTTGATGGGATAAATGCATCAGCATAGTTTTCGCTAACTCCTTACGAAAACTATTCTTTCTCAGACGAACATTAAAATCAGTCACTTGAGCTACTCGACTCTTGGCGGGCAATACTTTCATATATCCAATTTAAAAGTATGCTAACATCATTTGGGGTCCATTCACACAAATAGGCATTAACCGCATGGAATGGATAAACATGATACGGAGTGTCGTGTTTATTTTTAATGCATATAGAGTGTCAGTATCTCAGCATTCCCAATGGGTTGGGTTTGTTTCAGTTCAAGAAACATGCAGACTTGGATTTTTATTTCATCTAATTAAGGGTCAGCTTAAAATTAACAAGGGTTAATACATAGCTTTTTCTACCGGCTATGCCACCTGACAAAGGCATCCACTTACCGTAAAATCCCGAGAGACGCCCCACCCCCGAAAGATAGCCCACCCCTATTTTTGGCTTGATTTACTATATTTTTTTAAGCACCAAAAGGTAGCCCACCCCTAGTAGTCATAGTGTTGGGATCAATGATGGCCTGGAGTTAAATGCAGCTAGTTATCTATGGCGGGATATAAGCAAACGTTGCTATCTGCGAAGTACAGTCATCTTTGCATCGTTGCCCCTCGTCACCATAACAAGCTTGGAAGGGACACACGACATAAAAATTGAATTTTTTAAACTTTTCTTGATTATACACTGAAAGTTAGCCTTCATATCTTCACCCGATTTGCTCTCGATTTTAGGTGGGCTATCTCTCGGGATTTTACGGTACCTTTTTACCCTACCAAACACGTATCAATAGTTTTAAGTTTTCCTTTTTTTTTCCTCTGACAGTTTTAGGATGGAATTGGCTTTCTTACGATATTACTGACCAAGATACTGCTACCGTGCCAGAAAGTCCCCCTGGGGAGACACCAGGATGGCTCCATTGTGGTGTCTTCTCAAAGGCCTTCCGTCATGCCAGGAAACAAACTCGGGAGGTCTTCTTCAAAAAAGACAGACCCTGAAAGGTTGCAACCATAGCTGGACCTCTTCCCACACTAACCTGTTGCAGCAATCCGGTTCGTGGCTCAGAAGTATGACTATGCAAAAGTGACTATCCATGTGACTATGACTAAAAGTGACTGACCAAAAGTGACTGACTATCCAAAAGTCCTGTATACATGGAAGATGTGCTCTCTCTTTCTAAAAGGAGCTGCACTAGAACCTTTTAATTTAGAACTTACTGGATAAATGGAGTTTTGCAGTGTGTGTTTGGTTGCCCGTACCTCGGAGCGACCCAATAAATGAAGTATTTCTCGGATTTCTCAAAGGTGCTGGAGCCATTACAGCTGCTGCTTGCTCTAGCATTCCAGTTTCTATTGTTGATGCTCTTCAAAAAAAGAAAAAAGAGAAAAATATTTTCTTGTCTTTTCAGAGGGCATGAAGGGAATGGCGATAGTGGGAGGTGCTGCCCTTGCTGTTAGCGGACTCGTAGGACTCGGGATTGCCCTGGCCAAAAGGTGGGTGCCGGGCACGCCAACGTTGCCGTCGTTTCGAGTTTGACAACGCCTCTTATGCTTTTTCAGGTAAAAGCAGCAGCGAAACCATTCCTCCAGTCACCAAACCTTTCCTTCTTTTAGCAGACTCGTCGCTTGAATGTAACGAAAAGAATAAACTGTGTATTTTCTTCGTACGCTACGATTTTATGTGAAACACAAAGAAAAGGCTTTTTGTGTTCAGTGTCACCGATGGTGGCCGTATTCAACCATCAAAGTTTTTCGTTTCTGCGTAAGCTTTATTAGAAAAGCATTCAAAAGCGGAATGCTTGTACAAAGCCCAAGACAGATCTAAATAGAAAATAAACATACAACAAATGCCTAGAAAACACATGGGCTGCAAATTACGTACGGCATTTCACACTCCGAAATTCCTGGCATGCCTGAGGCGCCTGCCCTCGCACACTCCATGGACTACTGACTAGCATCAGTCCGGGTTCATCGTCAAGCAACACACACCACATACAGAACAGGCTGGCCAACCACGAACCGCTCGCGCTCCCCTTCCAAACAGACACCGTAAGCAACATTCGCCTACAAACAGACAACATAGTCTACTTTAGATAGCAAACACGTAATAGTCTATTCGGAACGACATTGCACATCAATTAACGAGTGCTATTGCCCTATAATCTCACTAGAAACATCATTGGCACATCAGCAATAACAGACAGGTACAGATTGCAACTAACACCTCTACGAAAGCGTGGCTCGCTATCGGCCCTGTTTGCCTAACACAGCAGTTTTCAGTAACGCGACACAAAGGAAGACGCTGCGCAGGCACGAGATACACCCACGCACGCAGCTAAGCCCGGCTGCTGGAAACACATTGAGACAGCCGTTTCTGCGTCTTCTTGCCGAGGACAGATTGTTGTTGTACTTCTACGAATGGACAGGGGGACTGCTCAGGAGCCCCCATTGCCATGGACTACAGACGTCCCAGAAGAAAAGCTTGGCCGCGCAGCAGCTCTCGAGGAAACCGACAGAGGAATGCTGCATGCAGACTTTTGAAGCATGCAGTAACCAACGCAGGGCACTGGCTACGGCTCCTGTAGACTCTAGGAGAAAGGGAAACTTTCTTCTTGTACTCTGCAAGTTAAGCTCTATGGCACGGACAAATAGACGCCTCCAGAAAACAACACTGAGGAATGTTACAGCCAGGCCAGACCCTAAAGGGTCATTCTGCAAGGGTGTCTGTGGGAAATACTTCGTAACTGGCATCGAGACCCGTCTGCCACGCACAGCAATTTGGCGGAGCTACGATGTTCTACTAGACGAGAACAATCGCTGGACTAGTTTTTCTGCGTTGTAGAGACGGACGCAGTTGGCACAAGCGAGCCATCCCTTTAAGCAGTTGCCAAAATCGCTTGCACGGTAAGGACGTCCAATTTGGCGGTAAAAGTTTGCAATCATCCATACATAATCGGAGCCAATTGCAAACAATGTGCCCACATTGTGTTCGTGCCAACTGCGTCGTAGACACAATTTTCCACTAGAAAAGAGCTGTCCGAGCCAAAACAATTATAGATTTGGATGCGAGGGGTAACCAAGAATGTTTGGTTATTTGATCTGCACATTGTATATAAGCTAGACTCTTGGTAAATGCACTGGATGGAACCTGTATTAAGTTACATTTCACTACAGTTTGTCATCAACAGATAGATGGCGGCCAACGTTACAACTTGCCCGAGGACAACAGGGAAGCAAGCCGAGTAAAATAATGTCTAGTTAAATCCTAGAGGCTACTTTTTGAGCTTCAAGCTGTGTCCAGGGTAGGATCGGAAGCAGCTTGTCTGGACAACTGAAAGACTAGCAACTTGTCGGACTAAAAGTTGATCTCGGAATACTGAGTCGCATTCCATCCACCAGTCTCTCCTTTCGAAGACAGTAAAGGTAGCACAACCTAACAGGCACAAACAGAGAGGAAACACTGTCAACGCTTTGGATGCTAGCTACGGAGCTTGCACCCCATCGTAGAACTGCTGTGGATAGATGTACGAAAGAAAAGGAGGCTAGCATGTAAAGATGTACATATATAGATCTACACCCAAGCTTTCTAGTGGCACACAACAACAAACACTGCCTCTAACATCACAGAGATATACACAGTTTCACTAGATCTGCTTGACAGCTTCAAGATCTTTGGCTCCATGGTGCAGTTGGCACAAAAGCCTGTCGTAAAGAGACAATTGGCCAGTACGGATTAGAAGCAGCATACCGAGCATATGCAGCAGTGAATTGGCTTTCTTTCCTTGCTTGTTTTAAGTTATTTCGCTCTATCTTCGTCCCAGTCAAAATGCAGCTAGCATAAAAATGCCTGCACTTTCAATGTGATGGCAGGACCAAATCCTGCGTAACAAGTGCTTCTGCGAATGTCCGAGGTAACTGACTGCTATAACAGATTTTAAATATATGAAGCACATTTGATGTACGGGAAGAACGAAAAGTAGCACAGGGCTGCCACCCAGAATGGTGTTTCGTTTTGTTGCAAGTGCACTTTCTCTTCAATATTTTCACGTCTTTGCGACGGGTTGGAGTGTTGTACCTTGCAAGACCATTTTCTGCGATTTACCGAGAGCGGGTTCGATTAGCTTTGCCCATTCTAGATGTTGGCCAAGCTTGTGCCACCCACGAGACCTGCCAAGCCGAAGCTGTTTTCAGCATTGATAACATTAGCAGAGCTGTGGCGTGGTGGTGGTTCTCGAACGCAGGTACAAAATGCCGCAAGAATGGCAGCATTGTTGGCTACCGGGGCACGCACACTGCCGTTTTCCTTCTCTCTCACTAAAAGATTTAAAAAAAACAACAACGAAGGCTGGCAGTTGTCGCCGCTACACCAAGACCCAAGCATGCAAAGCGAGTTTCTCGGCTTGGTACCGATCAAACGAACCTCGGATCGCTTTAGAGCCTCGTGCCACTCTTCGTCGATGTCGACGGATCTGTCCTAACTGACCGTGAATTTGCGCATCCTTTTCGTTCCGTGCCGCACGTGTCTGCATCGCCTCTGTTGTCGCTGGAACGACACTGGCAGACCCCATGGTAAGCGCCGTCGACCTTCTATGACCACCGAGGACGCTTTTGTCTCGTTTGTTCGGATATCCCTTGAAACGTTTTCTTCACTACGTCCAAAGAGGTAGGGGTAGAGGATCTTTCACGCCTGCCCGATCGACGGGAAAATCTGCGGCACGGCCAAATCGTACCGCCTTCGTTCCATTAAGCCACGAGCCGGCATTTGCCAGCGAGCGAGGGATGCCCTCTAGCACCGGACACTTGGACAGTGACCGCCAGTGGACCACCCCTGTACTTTCGCAGCAATTTTGTGGCACGATGCTGGCTCCATTCTATCCAACCTCCCTGGTTCTCGGAGCAGCCGAGAACAGTTAAAAGAATGTGAGGAACGTTGGCCCCAGCCTGGCCAACGATGCAGCTACGAGCTACTGAAAGGTTGCGCGGCTGGCGTCTTCGGCGGCCAGCGCGAGCAGCGACGACCCAGCCGCGCTGGGCGGGAGCCCGTGAATGGAAGAGGCCCGGGTGGGGCGGGGCCGTCCCTCCGGCTCCTCCTCGGCCAGCGGCGGGGGCGGGGCATCGTCCGGCCCCGCCCCCTTGTCGGGGGCCGCCCAGCCGGCGCCCCGGCGCGACTTGCCCAGCCGGAAGGTCTTGCGGCTCTGCGCCTTCTGGCGCTGCAGCCGGTGCCTCGGCTTGTGGGCCTCACCCCCCTCGCTGGGGGACTGGGGACGGGACGCGGCAGGACTCAGGGGCTCGCCTGCGGGAAGGAATCGGTCAAAGACTGGCCGGCACGACCAAGGAGCACGTAAACCCTTGCTAACTCTTTCTGTACCATGCCCAGAGGCCATCGATCCCCCGTGATTGATGGCTTCCGTGCACCGCCGAGATTCGAATTTGGTGCGCAGGAAGAAGTTGCGCTATCTCGTAAAGAGTGGAAGAACAGTTTCAGCTTCAATTTCATTTTGCGCATCCTTCTAAGCTGAAGCCATCGGAAATAAACCTCTCCATGGCAGTGGCACTTGTCAAACATGGCATCCTGTTGACATCGAGGACCATTACAAAGACGGCCTCAGTTTCGCGATTTAACTGGTTTTGCTGCTTGTATTTTTTAGATGATAGTGGGGGCAGTGAGGACCGTTAATGATGTTAGATACCTTGATTTGGGCTGCTACAGGGACGTTTCATCTCTGAGGCACAGAACATCGACGGGTGCTCATTGGAAAGCGTCGTTCTAGCTTTTTAGGTTGTCCTAAGCAAAGCACATATTTTATGCGTGAAAAGAGTCAGGAAAACAGTGGCAGAGGAGAAGGTAAAGCAGTGCTATGACAAACCGAGGTCTTGCGCAAGGAAAGTGTCCTGGAGGACGGGCACCTCCTCAAGTACCAGCTTCTCTGAATGTCGCGACGCCGCAAAAGCACAAGTGGCGACGAACCAAAAAAGATGGTAGTATCGGTTGAAGCTAACTTATTGAAGTGATAGTGGTGGGCATGTGGCACGCTTTGTATATTTAGGACCGTTTTTAAATCCTATTATGATTTGATATAGATGTAAATGTTCAAGCATTTTCTTATCTTTAGCACAAATGCCAAGTTCCGCATTAAAGGGGTATTTCAACAAAATATGAAACATGCCCGTCGTGTTCACAAATAGGCTGAATATGATCCACAATATCCGTAAATGACAATCGCACATTTGTATTGCGAGCCTGATGGCTGTATTTTTCATTATAAATGGCCTAACGGCCCACTCTGGCAAACGCTCGAAGAGCAGCCAGCGAACAGCACGTCGCATCCGCCGCAATCGTGACATAGTTTGTCTCGGGAGCTTATGTCTGTACGCAGCGGACGCCCTGCGAGCTATCCCGGCCAATCCCGCTCTGTGGACGTAGCCCATAATACGCTTTCCGCGCGTCGCTGTGCCCCTCTCCAAGATCACATGACATTCACACGGCCTTGGATAGGCCCCAATGGCTCGTAGCATCCGCTGAAAGCAGCCGAAGCACACCAGCGACCGCAAGTAACCCCAAAGCTGTCCTTGTACGAATTCTGAGTGACGGGTTAATCTTCCGTAATCTTGTAGAGGGACAACAGCGAGAGTCTCGGGAAGAGGGGAGTTCCACCTTCCCCTCTTCTCTCGTCGTGGCCGGAGGCGAGACTGTTACCGTCACTACCTGTCAAGGTTCCTAGACGGGCATTACAAACGAGGCGTTAGCGACATCCACCAGGTACTCTTTGCTAATTGTTTAATTTATTTTAAAATTCCTTTTTGTGTCTCTTTCATGAAAGATTGGTGTGTCTGATGTGATAACGCTCCATTGAACACGAATAGAGCAAGAAATAAATGCCTAAATTTCGTTGTAGTATCCCTTTAAAATATGAAAGAACTTTTTTCTGACATCAGTGTGAACCCTTGGTTCTTCAAAGGAGCAACTCCTTAGCTATATAATTTGATGTATCATAATTAGCCATATACCAATAAGTTGTGGAAATTAAAAAAAAGTGCATAGTTTATTCCTCAAAAGGCACCGGTCTTCCCCATGGTATGGAAAGAATTAAGGTGTCTGGAATGCATCTCTGACTGGTGTGTTTAGCATCCTATACTGCACATGTATCAAAAGTGATCTCGACGTGGCAACGAAGTGACTTTGCAGCAGCCAGTGTGTCACACCGTCGAATGTCACAATCTCAGTGGGGGGGGGCCTCGTCGTAGAAGTTCTGGCAAAAAGTACAAACAAACGCGAGAGTCGCCGCGCCATCGTCGCCGCGTCCCGACTTCCACTGCCAAAGTTTCCATGGACCCCAAAGCTGGAGTGCAACCCGCAGCGGAACGGGCGTTGTGCCCACCTCCACTGCCGTGCCACTGCCAGGATCGCGGCAGATAAAAAGCAAGATGCTTCTCCGCATCGTTGGCAGAAATCGAGGAACCGCTTTCGAGGACACGGTAAAGGAATTGGTCGGAGACGCGTCCCAGCCACCCTTGTAAAAGGGAAACGGGCGGGCGAAGGTCCACCCACCGGTGGAGTCGACGCCCTCCGGCAGGGAGTCCTGCAGGGTCTCGTCGTCGGTGGTGGCCCCGCCCTCTGGTGCTCCGACCGAGGTGAGGCTGCTACTCCCCGTGCTCTTCTTGCTGCCCTTCTTCTTGATGAGCAGCGTTGACTTGCGGAACAGCCGGGGCTCCGACGACGCGCTGTGGTCGAGGTCCATCGCCTCCATCGGACGGTACACTGGGGAAGGGATGCGCCCGTTCGCGGGAAATCTCCGGAACTGGTACTAAACACTCCGGCTGCTGGGCTGGCAGTACGTCCGTCCGCGCGTGTTTGTCTTCTAATTTTTGACTGCTCTAACTTACGGTAAAACGATAAACAGTCGGCACTAGCCATACTTTACCGTCGGTAGAACCATGACGGTAAAGCAGTAAGTAAAGAGAAATATATTGCTGCTCTCGACGAGCGAGCGAAAAAGAGACCCTGTGTGCACAGTTGTGCATGGCAGGCGAAAGCCTCAAGCAGAGTAGCGCCGTTCCCAAAGTGCACTTTGGGAAAGGGACTTGGTGGGCATTCTCAGTCCCGTTCTGTCAGCGCAACTACAGCGCCATGTGTCCCCCTTTCGCTGGCCAAGCAATCGCTCGTTTGCGCTAATCTCCTTTAGTGCCCAATTTCCGTGAGAGACAAGAGGGGCACAATGTACAGTCGTAATACTGTGCCCCGTCCCGGGGGGCAGAAGGGGGGACAGACCTTGGGAGGCAGGGCCCTCTTCCTCCGGGTAGCTGGTTCTGCGCAGGAAGCGCTGCATGACGCGGCGTCCGCTGCCCTCCCGAGAGTGCAGCCGGATGCTCAGCCCCCGCTGCTCCCTGTGCGATGCCCGCTGGGGGTCCCGCTGCGACTCGGAGCGGGAGGGCGCCTGCTTGGGGGCCGGGGGAGCGCCTACGCCGGTCCCGGGAGATGCTCCGGCCTCGGCTGCACGTGGATCGGGCGGCTCAGTCCCCGCTCTTGAGCCCCACTAAGCGTTTCAATCCAACGATTCGCGGCGCAACTCGGGGCCAGGGGTCTGATTTTGACCACAGTGACAGCGAGGGCAAGATATGATTTGGCTCTTGTAGGGTAAGCTAAGATATTGTCACAAATAAAAATGAGCGGATAAAATTTAGGACTGAAGATAAATGTTTCACGAGGCAGACAATTGTGTCTCCGACTCAAACGAAAAAAAGGTACTGCGTATCCTGCCACCGTGATGAAAGGATGACTGACTCAAAGCAATGTGCTGCTGCTGCTTTGCTGCACACACTGTGCACTAGAATGTTCTTAACGAGAACACACGATAACGGACGAGAATAAACTACAGTCCAGCCGGTTATATCATACTCGGGTATTTCGAATTATTGCTTATATCAAACAGTCCAAGCATCCTCTTGAAAATCACATGTAAAACTAAAGGAGTGTCGTCAAACTCCCATGGCGGAGACACTCAATATGGTGAACGAAGCCCGGCCTCCCGTTGCTTTTCCAGCGATCCAATTGCGCCGGTGTCAAGCACATCACTTGCGTTGTGGGGCTGGCAGACCACCAAGCCAGCATACACGTTGTAAGATACGCAGTAAAAGAACAATTGCGAAAAAAGAAAAACAATAAACTGTAAAAAAAAGTGGAGGACGGCAAAAACTAGGGGAAGGGCACGCGCGCCTGCGTAGAGAGACCAGGGAGTGCCCACTCTCGGAACGGTATCCTGCGCACTTTCCCTGAACACTGCTGATGCTGCGCGACGCGAGACTCCATAGCCCCAAAATAAAGTGAGCAAAAAAAAAAGAAAGTCTTTGGAAAATCGAGTGTGTTGACAACAACAGTTGTGCAATCACACTTTCAACCTTTTTCTTTTGCCGTTATTGCTTTGACAGCTATTTTTCTTTTTGTGTTTCCTTTTTTGCTGCCTGAATTTTTCAAGCTTTTTATTGTTGCTTGCTTAACTTCTTTTATGAACTTTTTTTTTTATGCGTCTCACGTTTCCGTATTCTTTTTTATTTCTTTTTTTTTTTAATTATTTTTATTTTTGTGTTTTGTCGCTCATGCTGTGTGGAGGTCCCAGCCAGGTGCGCGTGTAAGCACGGCAGTGTTTGCGGTCTCTGCCAACTTCGGTCTACTGTATTTAGCGGCTCTTGGATGCTCTATCTGGCAAGCTCCCGTTTGCCGTGACCTTCGGTGCTAGCAGAGATGCCAGGAAATTTTAACTCGAGCTTAATTTAATTTTAATTATTCATATATCGAACTATTTTACGATCCCCTTTGACTTCGATATATTCGGGTTTAACTGTAGAATTTTCGGAAGAGAAGAAATTTCCAGGAGAGACAAGGAAGAACTGGTACGGCGGGAATTGAACCCCGTACCGTCATGTGCCAGCTGCGGGCAAAGCCAACTCTGCTATGCATGCAACAACATTATTAGCAGATGGTTCATCTACAAACTTGAGCAAAAAGCAGGGTTTGCCCACTATGAAGCCTCAACTGCGGACGAAGATAAAATAAGGCGACACCTTTGAGTCGTTCGCCAACGAAATCGAAAAAAGTAGCCTTCTGCTACAAATTGAGTGCCACAGTGAAGTGATGATGGAGAGGAGATCCAACCGGTGTGCCCTTATTTGCTAGGTTGAGAAATACACCCGTGGGGTCGACAACGGCATCATAAATTATGTGCTTGTGCTTCTGACACATCACTCGGCTGACATAGAGAATGCTGCATCAGTGTTCGACTGGGGCTCACGTTTGATCAGCGAAGCACTAAATGAACACGACTCCCAGCCGAATGTAATGATAATTGTGATCGTGTGCCTCCTCCCTCGTGTAACTCCTTGCAGGTTCTCAAAGAAAATGAATGATGATGACAATGATGTCTGCTATTTCGCATTCAAAGCGACCGACAGCCTGCACTTCTTTTGCAAATCTCAACAAGCCCTGCCACTGTGCACAAAATGAAATCCACATTCGAGCATTCGAGACAAGCATGTTGGAAGCTGCAGGAACTCTCTCAACATCCGTACGTTGATAATTACCCTCTCCAAAACGCTGCCCGATTGTGGGCCCGCAAATGGGTAAAAAATTTCTCCTTGGTCGATAACGCCTGCTCACCAAAAGGCTGTGACGGGACATCCAATCAGCTGCCAGAAAGGTGCTCGCTTTCACCAGGGACCAGAATCAGACCCCACAAGAGATGCCATCGTGCGACTTACTCAAATATCCTAAACCTCTTTTTGCAAGCTAACAATACTGATAGCTTTCAAATTCATTCGATCGCTCGAGTTAGATACGACTTCAAAGTTACCACGAGGCTACTAGAACACGGTTGACCTCACCTCGTGTAGTTAACAAACCTTGAAGCAACGGGCAGCCACACTCACGTGCCTCATCATTAAAGATTGGCTGCTAATCTCGCGCGAATTTCAGTACGAAGGAGGCTCGAGTAAAAATTATACGAACTTGTTCGTGCCGACAAAGACCACAGAGCACAGGACGAGTGCCGTACAAACTGCACTCTCTGTGTCGTTCGTGCTAGTTTTTTTTTTTTCACTCTGCACCACAGCTGTTAGCCCCAGGGCAAGACCCAGTGAAACGACTGCACCGCGAGTGCACATGGCTCTTGCAAGCCATCAATGAGGGGAGCGGTCGCACGATACGGCGCTGCTCTCGCCGGCACAATTTTCCGAGAGCGTAATCCTTCCGGACCAGCTGTACAACACAGCTCAGTAGTTATGTGGTAACCGACTGCCACTGCAACAACCCACGTTTAAGCAGTGCAATGGCGTCTTTCTTGCGTTGATTTTACATGGGCCTTTGTAAGCTTTTACATAACCTAAACCACTTGTAATGCTCCCAGCGTGTCGCTCGTTTGCGACGCTCGTCCATGTTGGTCGTTCCAGACGCCCGCTCCCGACGTTCGTTCGTGAAACCCATTCACGATAGTTTTCTCGTAGAACACTAATCGTAAAACACATTCCGTGTTAAAAAATTGGTTGCTGTATTTCGACCTAGTGACTGAATCATCTGTGCAGAATTGCAATGTGTATAAAACGTTGTGAGTTTTGAGACATTTTTGATTGGCACATCGATTTAATCGTGTGTCAAGTAGTGGTGTCGGGCAACATTGCATCCTGTAGCAGCACCACGTGACGTCGCGACACCGCTGCTCGACACCTGACGTTGCTAGATCCAATAACATTGACACCACGACTTCGCAATGACACCGTAATGTCACGTCACGTAAAATACCACACACGCCATGGACAAAAAAATCTGAGTTAGCTTTCATTAGAATGCAATTCTGCATTAGAAGTCAACTGCACTCTCATGCTTTTGGCCTTGGATGCGAGGCAGCACATATAAATGCGGACATACAACTTTTCTAGATCAACCACACCTAAACTAGAAGGGCTAAATCAACGAGTTGATGCCACAGTAGCATGTTTCACGAAAAAAGAGGAGAAAGTCGAGAGGCATCATTAGTTCAGACGGTGTTGGCTAGGCTGCATCCGCTTCCTCCTCTCTCAAACTTAACAGCAAAAGAGAAACTCGACTGTAAAATGGTTAAAAGATGGCCAGAAGTCTTTGCGGTATGTGTGGAAGGTGTTATAAAAAGCAACCCCGCTTAATTCCGAAGATTTCGAGAGAATAAACGATTTCGCATTAAAAATCCTTAGTAAAAGACACTACGTCATTTGCTTCGCAAAAAATGGGATATATATTTTTAAATCTAGTTTTAAACACGAACAGAAACCGAAACTTCGGCCACGTCCTGCAACATTGGCCTTGGATATCATGAGATATCACAAGAACCTCTACGCGACGACGGGTAGGATTGGGGCGGGCGTGTGCCAGGCACGAGTGTTGTCTGCATTGCACTCTTTAACACGTTTTCGTATCTACGACATTCGACAATGTCTGCACAACTGCGGCGTAAGTCTGCGCACGTAGCGTCCGTAGTGCGGATGAAACTCCGAGACAATAGTCACAAAAGGTGAGACGATGACGGCAGTTTTGACATGGGAGATGGCAATAACAACGGGACCATTGCGGGGCAGCCGTTGGCTCCCAAGAAGCGCGCTGTGCAGGCGTGTTACACCAATCACGCAGACAGCGCCCAGAGGTAATGTAGCTGACGTAACCCGTTACGCTTGCCCGGAAAAGTAAAAATGAGCAAAAGGGAATAATGATGATGACGTTTGGTTCAATGTTGGCTACGCCCACGCCATATCCTTGACTGCGCTGTTGGCTGCGCCTGAATTCGCCCACTCGAGTCAGCCGATTTCGGCAACTGGCAAGTTGCAAAGTTTGCCGGGCCGTTTAAGAAACATTTAGACAGAATTACGTCATAATGTGGTCTTCCTAGGTGATACTGAAGAAAACTGCATTGTTTTTTCTTAAAAACAAAAATGAAGCGGAGTTTTTCTTTAAGGTGACCCAGCCCACCCCCCTCACCCGGCTGGAGGGCGGCCATGCCCGGCGGGCTGCCCAGCCGGGTGATGCTCTGCTGGTCGGGGGTCAGCTCGGTGAAGCTGGGCCGGTGGGTGCCGGGGGGCCGGGAGAAGCTCACCGACTGGGACACCTCGCTGCTGGGACCCTCCGTGGTCGACGACTTGCACCGCTCCAGCTCGCCCCCTGAGAAGGCACACAAAAAAAGCGGTCGGCACACCCGCAGGAAACCTCTTGCCGCGAGTGTTCGCAACTTTCAAGGCCTACTGACCAATGGTACTACCTAGAAAACAATTGGCCTGCGCATGATGTCATCACTGGTAGATCCCTGATCCACCCGAAGTGGCATACACACAAAAGCTCGACGACAATCACCGCAAAATGGCAGACATGTCCGCCTTGGCATCGCCGCATGCTAGTGTTTCAATCGTTGCGAGACACAGCAAGACGTGCTGGCGGTGATTCTGGCTGCCGCAACTTTAATTTTGTTAAATACGAGCAATATTGGAGCCTCACTTCACGTTTTCACGTCTGGCAGCTGTAAGCAAGAACCTTCATTGTGAGGTCGATCATCCAGGGAGTGCAATTCATGCACTGCAGTACCGTTGTCGCCAGAAGTTGTGAATTCATGTTAGGCTGGTGGAACAGGCTGGGGCTGAAGTACTAGCTTACAATTGGTGTTCCGTGTTTTCGAGGTTCATTTTTCTTTGAATTTGGGGGTGTTTTATTCCGAGTTTATTTTATCCCACGGATTCAGTGTTCTTCAGTGTCAACGCCGGACAAGAAGTTGAGAGTTAACACGCTCGCCCAGTAATCCCCCCCCCCCCCCCCCTCGCACATACTGGGACAACACAGAACAATAACACTCAATTCCTGCACCCTATCGGAAATAAAACTTGCACGCATTACAAAAAGTTTGTCTGCAGGTTTGATAGAAGAGGTATACAGGATGAAAGTTTTTGCCCGTATCATTCGAACCAAAGAATGTCTAAATATCTACGAGGAAAGCTAGTGCACGCATCCCTGCCTGGCAGCAGTGATCAGGAATTTCTATGTCTACCCACTCGGCAAATCATTGTGTCTACCCCCTCCGCAAAGCAAAGCATTCGCAACTTCCAATTCAAGCGGAGTTACGCGCCGAAACACTTTCGCGCCTCATTGTCGCTGGTGAGATTACTAGGTACTTCAGCTTTCAGAAATGCATGGTTCATTATTGTGATATAAAAAAAAAAGCTGGAAATTGTTTCTTAAAACACTTCATACAAAACAAATGGATCTCTCCAAAATCCATACATCCTTTGCTTCTTCGATCCACCTCTCATAAAAAAAAACTTTCAACCTTTTCACCCTGGGAAAGAAGGAAGACCAGCGAACCTGGTCTTCCTTCTTCTTGGACGAACTTGGACTTCTTCTTGGACTTCTTGGACAAACTTAAGGACGATATCTATGACGACGTCTAGGACAACATCAAGGATGACGTCTAGGACGACCTCGAGGACAATGTCTAGGACGGCCTGAAGGACGACTTCTAGGACGACCTCAGGGACCATTTCTAGGACGACGTTTAGGACGACCTCAAGAACGACCTGGAGGATAACATCTAGGATGACCTCAAGGACGACTTCAAGGACGACCTGAAGGATGACTTCTAAGACAACCTCTCGGACAACCTCAAGGACGACTTCTGGGATGACGTCGAGGACGACGCCTAGAGAAATGCAGCGTGTCCACTCTGGTGAGAACCAGAGTGGAAAGGCTGAAAAGGTTGCCGCCATCTATGAGCCAGGCCGGCAAGCCGGTTGTCTGGTTGCCGCCGTCACTCATAGATGGCAGTAGCTGTCCAGAGTTTTGTGTCTACATTTGTTTGGTACCGGACACGATCCTGGGGAACCTAGCTTTTAGAGGGATGGTGAACCGAAATTCGGATTTAAAAAAAAACAAGATGTAGGCGGGACGCTACAATCCCTACAACACTACTAGTAAGGCGAATCTCAAATGGACGGCCATATTTTTGGAAAAAGAAGTCAAGATTGAACCAGGCCGACGAGGCGCGTGACCGTCAAGATGCCTAGTTTCCTCCTCTCTTCGCTTCGCTCCCTCAAGGCCGCGAGGTGGAGAAGACGCGAGGCCGTTCCCTCTCCTTCTCGGAGAAACATGACGTCAACATTCCTTCCAAATGCGCCAATTTCTTTTAAAAGTACGGTCATCCGTTCGAGTACTGCTGTATGAGTGATATTTTGGAGTTTGTAGCATCCCGTTGCACGCTTTTGCTGCGTGTTTTGGGGAATCCAGATTTCAGTTCAGCATCCCTTTAACAGCTCCGCTGTAAAACATCAACAAAAAAAACTGCTCTGTTTCACCATAAAGGGTCCAAGAGGCGTGTCCCTCGGTTCCTCCCAGATGCAACAAAGCAGGTTCTTGCTCGAGGCATTGCAAGCAGGATAAGGAAGAAAAATGTGTCCGTTGTCATGAAGTGTTCAGAACACCAAAAACTATAAGGTATTAGAGCGGATACCCTTAAACAAAAGAAATATTTTGCAATTTCATTTTATGTGCAACGACTTCGAGAACAATAATCATTGTGCGGCGCATGTTAAAATAAGTGCTGCTTCAAACATCGATAAAACTGGCATAAATGCAGATTAAAGTAGTTCATAATTTTCTAACACAACGCCGTTCAATCTGTGCATTGGGTCAGACACTTGGAGTGACCTTTAGAAGTTAAAAAACCAATAGTCGCTGGCAGGATAAGAACGACAGGAAGTGTTTTTTGAACGTGCGTCTTTAGAGACGCACTCTGTGCCTCCCGTCGTGCTTTGGTCGCATGTGCAATCTCGAAGCACACGAGAAGCCGAAGTGGTATCTAATGCAGGAAACTCGTGCTGGAGGCCACCACAAGACCTTCCTGCTATTCTCACCATGTCAGTTGCAAGAGACAGCTTCAGCTTAGTGCTGCTAGTGCAGTGCTGGAAGCAGCACTGTTCTTCCTGATGCAACACTGACTTTGTGCTAGAGTAGAGCTACAGCATTGATACAAATCTACATCAGTACTAAGTTATGTTCAAGCCAGCACCGCATCAGCACAGTTCCTAGAGTTGCTTTAGTGCTGCAACGTAAAAGGTGTCTACAATGGGTCTTGATGAAGCAAAAAAAAGGCCGGAAAAATTGATGCCTGCACATCAAGCTCAAACTTTCCCCGAATCTGGATTTAGGTGGTGCATTTTACCTGATGAAATTTCAAGGTGTAACTGCCTTCCTGCGAAAAATGAGACCAACAAACATGCCGGGGTCAACGGCGGACGTGTCTGCAGACGACCGAGTTAGCGATGGTAAGGAGCCTAAATTGAAGAGATGGCCTTCATCTCAAATCATTGGGAGTGTTTACAATGTTAATGGCAGATGCCTCCTGCATCGATTGGTTAAAAGTGCACATGCGCTGCACTGTCGTGCGGTGAGAAGGAAAGCAGGCGGAAAGGTGGAGACACTCGCAGACAATCAACGAGTTCGTTACCTCCTCGCAGCTTGTATTGCAACCGCGACCTATAAACCACGTGACCCCAACTGAGCAGTTGGAAACTCCCTGTAATACAGGTTCTCCAACCTATGGTTCTAACTCGTGGCGTCATCTCTCAATAAGATCAATGAGCAGACGACACACGTTTTCCTCTGCTCGCTGGTCTTACAAGAAGATGGCGCCACGAGTTACAACCATCGCTAACTCGGTCGTCTGCAAACGTGTTCGCCATTGACCCTGACACATTTGTTTGCCTCACTCTTCACAGGAAAGGAGCTATGCATTGAAATTTCTCCAGGTAAAATGCAGCACCTATATGCACATTCAATGAAAGTTTGAGTTTTCCACCTTTGGGCGCCATTGTTTTAGGTTGCTTTTACAACGCCGAGATCCACTAAAGGCAGAATTAAGCCGGCCTTAAAATGTGCCACCCGTCTGCACCCCGGGCACAAAACGACGGCCTCGCCGTGAATGGCCCACCGAGCTTCCAGGCGACGAGGTCCTCCTTGAGGGTCTTGAGCTCGTTCACCAGGTCCACAAACATGCAGCCGAAACTCTTGGGGGTCGGCAGGTTCACCCCCTTGATCTTGTCCCGGATCAGCTGCTGGTAGTAGTACTCCTGTTCGTTGTCGCAGATTGTCTGCAAGATCTGCGCACAAGGTATACTCTGCTCGTCCACTTCGTTGCAGATCGCCACAGCGCACCGAGTCTCACGGCCATTTCGGCTGTACGTTCGCTCGGCGCTCTATGCTAACAGCATTCTGTAGCTTGGAAGATCAAACTGCTGCCGAGCGTCGGCACTCACCTTGTACTTGATGAGTGGGAAAAGCAACACAAACAGGGGGGTCCGGTGTGTCACAACAAAGTCCAGGAAGCTCCAGAGAGCCAGTCCACCTGAGGAGGGAGACGGGGCATTGGATCCCAAGGCAGTGAGCGCTCTGGCCAGCACCTAATAAGTTACGCTTCAGAGTGACGACACTCCAGCCACTGAATCGGATTGGATCGTGTTGGCCACTCCCTTCATGTCGGGTAAACACGGTCCATGCCCTGCTCCAGCCAGAAGTAACTATGTGGTAACTACATCTCCACTATTTCTTGCTCTGACGCCAACGGTCCTCTAGTCTCCTCTTGGTGCAACTGCACCTAGGTGCAGTTGCCAGGTGACAAAATGGAGGCGCACAGAAGACAAGCGGGGAATGAAGTGTCACTGCCCTAAGCATAGCCTGCTTATTGACTATAACTGGGGAGAGGCAGTACTCACCCTGAAGCCTGTTGCCCAGTTCACGAATACAGCGGGCAATTCTGTGCCAGTCGCCAACCAGTTGTCTTTCGTAACACACTATCAAGATCTTCAGCCCTGTGGAAACATTTTGAAAGGATGGTTTTTAGTTCCAATGTCTATAAGGAGTACCTCAAATTCCTTTGTTTTCAGGCGCATCCAATTTACTCAATTTCGTGAAGTGTCGCGTTCCAGGAATTTAGAGGCATACGCAAACTTGCACCGAAGTTTGCTGGAACTCGCAAGTTTTAGCGGGCGTAAATGCTCCCCTGTAATGTAAACAATGTTAGCAGCACAAAAGTGTTGAAATTTAGAGCAGAGATGCGCAAACATCAGATTTTGGACTGCGAATTGAATATGAATATTAAAATTTTACTACTAATCAAACTGAATGTTTTCAAATACACATACTGTAAACGAGTTAATTTTCGCAAGAACCTAATTTTTTCGAATTTCATGAATTGCCCATAATTCGCGAAAAATAGGTAGGTCCCGCAAATAATTCCGGTAAAATGTAAACACATTAGAACCTATATTGAGATCCCACCATGTTGCGAAAATTAGAACCTGCAAATTTTTTAAAAACTTCAGGTTTGACCTAAATTGAAAAAAATAAGTCGTTTACAGTATTTTACATTGAATCTAAATTGATCGTGGATATATTAAATCGCAGCTGGAGCTGTTTCTCAGCAAGCATACCCATACTTCTGTCCAATAAAAGGAAGTCCCTGATAAAACGTAATGTAAGACTGCAAGCTAAGCAACGGCTGCCTCATTCGTTCAAGAACAGATTGACTCGTTTTAATGCATGAAATGCATTCTGACAGAACTAAACCTCCAAAATATGACCTCCGTTCAATTGTTTGCCCATCGCTGCCTAGGAAACGCGCACGTCAACATCGTCGCTGACTAGTGGCGCACGCCAATGCGCTTTGGAGTGCTGTTTGTGCTACATGAACACCATATGAGCGCCGTACCGCTTCTGTGCCACCAATTGTCAGCACAGCAGAAACTGCACAATGCTTTTTTGAACTACCCCAAAATTATACAAGCTCGATCGTGCCGACAAAGGCCAGGGAGCACCGAATGTGTACCTGGTCTTTTTCTAGCACACAATTCAGCACAGTGTGTGTGTCGTTTGTGCTGGATTTATCTTCTTTTATTATCTTTTCTTTTAAAATATGCCACTCTTGCCAGCACGTTTTTATGCAAACAAAATTTTTACTCTTCCTGAGCGGCTGTGCTACACAGCTCAGTGGTATTCGACCGCTGCCACACCAACCCGGGTTCAAGTACCGCTGAGCATCGTTCTTACGTTAGTTTTATATGGGCATTTGTAAGCTCTATATATAACCTTAATGAATGCTTGTTCATGAAGGTTTTCAACGTAAACACTTAGCAAGAGCCTTTCAGTCAACCCAAGTCAAGGCTCAGGATGCCGAGTCTACCGAAGCAAAAGGAAGAAATTTTGGAGCTAAAGCAAGTGTTCTGTCACGTCAGCAGGCTAGGAGAAGACCCGTGGAGTTTAATGGCGGTGGTGGCGTCGAGTCCGTCGCATCATGCTGCGGCCATTGTGCACATCCTCAACAAAACAAAAGGCATTTCATGGATATGGTATCAAACTTTGGTGCAAAGCATTTCTGTCCAGCACTGTCCTCGAAAATTAAAAGGGTCGACCCGTACCAAAGAAAGCTGACTTTTTTCTGAGCACATCAATCAGCCAAAATGCTGCATGGCACCCTGCTGTTTCTCCACGCATGCTAATCTTAAGAAGTGAAGCGCGATTCAAAAGGATAGGCATAACGCACTGAAACTTGTCGCTAAAAATTGGGAAAGTGTACTGACCTGATCTCGAAGTGCAAGTGTCAAAAGAATATTGTTTGTCATATTTTCTGGATTATTGTCCACAGATTATATGTGCTGAAAAAGTTAAAACTTTACACAGTTCGGACAAGAATTTGTTTTTTCAAGATTGTCTATTATGACAAGACATGACTGCTTTTGTGGATGACAAATGACATTAATATTTCCGCATGATACAGGCTTCTTTGAATATGCTAATAAAACACGAATTTTTCAAGGTGGGCCACGTGAAAGTTTTTTTATGAGCAGACTATGCAACGGCTGCAAACTATAAAGCAATAAATAAGCTCGAGGCACACCTAAGCATTCTTAATGAGTTGTGAATGCGAAAGCATGCAAGCCGCTCGTCCGCTCCTTTTTTCGTCTGCTGCGTACTTTTCGTCGCCGGCCAGCGCGCGGACTCCCCAGGGCACGCTGACCTTGGACGCTCCGTGTTAACGGCGCGCTGATGGACACGCAGCGCCATGTGGTGAGAGGTCATGGAAACTGACACGCACCAGCCAATGGAACTGAAGGTGAAATCCATCAGCTTTACTTTGCTCCTTTGGGATCGGGGAAACTAGCTGCCGTTTTCGCGCTTCAAACTGATGACGTCGGCTCGCTCCATGGGACAGTTAATGCTTTCGCATTAAAATTATCCAAGACCATGGTTCTTAAATGGTGTCCGCGGACCTTTTGGGATCTGCGAAGGCATTCTAGGGGTCCGTGAAACCCCGCCTTATCAGTCAAGCCCAGCAATAAAACACAATTTTTTTAAATTGAGATGAAACATTTCAATTTTCAGGACAGGTTTTTCGCGTGTACCTATGTCAATAAGGAAAGTTTACTTCACACCCCTTAGTTATAGCCATTTATTAAATCATTATCATAATTAACCTATACTTTTCCCTTCCCTTCACCACAGACAGGGTCCTCCATCATCTCCGCCGATCCACAAGCGGTGCGCGAAACATCAATGGTCGAGAACCACTGATCTAAGAAAACAAATAATTTTTAGCTGAAATTTGTTTTTGCAGATATATATACACCAGATGCAGGCTATAGCCCAGAAAATATAATACCTACTTCAATTTAACCTACTGCACATATTTACAGCAGAGCTGTTAAGGGCTAGGTTTCCCAGAATCGAGTCAGGTATAAAACACTAGTCGACAAAAACGCCCCTGGACAGCTACCACCATCTATAAGCGACTGCGGCAAGCACACAACCAGTATGCTTTCCGCCGTCGCTCGTAGATAGCGCCAACCTTTCCAGCTATCATAGAAGAATGGATAGTTGGGCGCGTTGGTGAGAATTCATCGTAGGAAACAGCGTGAAAAACAGATGACGACAAAGAAGAAGCACGCGTAACGAGCGCAGAGGTCGTCACATGTGTTTTTTTCGTCCTCGTCTGTTTTGCACGCTGTTTCCTACGCTCTTATCAGTTTCGGTATGAACTTAGGATGGGTCGGCCGCGTGCCCTTTCGGGGAAAGAAGACTGGCTGCGGAAGGAGCGGCGACGTATGCAGCAGCGCGAATGGGTCCGCAACCGCCGCAAAGCCGCTGTCGCCTCGAATTCCACTGCGTTGAGCGCTTCAGATTCCCTCGCCAAAGAAGAGCAGATCGCTTGCCTGGAAAGCCTCCGCCGAGAACAGAACCAGCGATATAAAGGGCGCCGGCGGGCCAACGCCACGGACGACGGTCGTGCCACAGAGGCCAAGCGCAAGCGCGAGGCCCGGCGACGACTGCACTCCACGCCGGCTAAACGGTTCCCGGGCGCGACGGCCAGGTTCCAGAGGGAGTTCGTGGATTAGGCGTCACGTGCACTGTGTGCGACCAACTCTGGTTCGCCGGAGACGTATCCACGATCGGCGGCGTGTCGGACGAGAAGAAGCAGGAAGTGGGTGCGTGCACGTTGCGGCAGTGTATCGAGTACACAGCTCCGCTGGTCTTCCTTCTTCATGAGAGTGAAAAGGCTGAACGCGTTTTTTGCAGCAGATTTCCATGAATGTTTTCTAGTGAAACCGAATCCCTGAATGTTGTTACAAGGGCCTAGAGTAACCGGATTCGAGCACCACCGATAGAAGATCAGTACTGGTGACCAAAACTCGCCGACACCATGAGCTTTGGGGTTGTGAAAGGAGGAGAGACTTGCCTAGAAAACCGATCTGGTAGAGGGAGCTCCTCAGGCTGGTCGAAGCCTTCTCCTGGGCCGTGTTCTGCTGCGCCTCCGAGGGCAGCTTCCCCACTGCACTCGCCGCCGGATGGTGCTGGTGCTTGTGCCCTCCAGCCGGCGACAGTGCGTTCAGCACCACGGTCAGCGCAAAGGAGATGTCCATCTGGCGCATCTTGGGCACGTCTGCAAGAGCCAAGGAGGAGCTGATTGGCAGCTGAGGAGCACCTCGTAGTCTCGGCATTAATGCAGTAAAGCGGTGAAGGTTTGAGACCTTGTAAACTGCAACGCACATACCGGAAAGTGTTTCGGCATTGTTATGTATCGCTAGATGGCTCAGATATTCTAAAAGTATGCTTAAACTAAAAGAATGTTTCACTTAAAGGCAGGGACCAGCCGAGGGAACATAAAAACAGCAGTATTTTGAGGTGAACGAATAGTTGCAGGAAGATGCCCTGTTGTCGCATTCTGAGGTCTCGTAATGGCAAATTGCAGTCTGGATTGAACAGTCACATGCTGTAAGCAGATATTCACATCCCACCATCGTTTTGAAAAGTATTGTCTTCAAGGGAGTAGACCTTTCCCTGAAAAGGATGCACCAACTCGAAAACAAGTTGCCATAAAATCAGGCAAAAAATTGGCCTTTTTGCGATCAAAACAAGTGGTTTTCATTAGCAGGGATGGAACTGGACAAAGCAGCTTTGGAGCAGTCTAAAAACGAGGTCTTGGAGCAAGTTCGGAGCAGCATACGAGTTTTCAGACATTCAGAGGCTAAATGTCACCTGGTTTTTAAAACTCAAGGAAATATGGCCTGCACATAACTCCATGTGAACTTAACGATGGTTTCAATTAGCATTTGATTTTAAACATTTTTTACGAAATTACATGGAAATTACGCAAAACTGCAGGACAGTGTGACGCGTGATGGAAGCGACTTGCAAAGAGGTAAATATAAACAAACAGGTAGAAATAGCTTTCAGCGTGCACCTTGCTCCGTCATTTGCCTCACTGCTCGCTTGCCTTTGTTACGTTGCCATGTCTTTTGTGCAGGGCATCGGGGCGGGCCATTGCGGGCTTGCAATACACCTTTCCATAAAAGCGTATTAGGGCGCGTTCATTGCTTCGATTGTGTGTTACGCGCGCACAGTTTTGTGACTGGCCACACTAGACCTATTTCTAAACTACCCAAGCATCAAGAAGCATGCAGGGAACGTAGTTACACACGCTGCGCTTGCTCGCCTTTAGCTGTATTAAAGATTTTAAAGAAATCATAATAAAAAGGCGTCTGCAGACGCACGTGTGAACTGCCAGTAGTTTTAGATTTTTGCTTAAAAAATACTACTGCCAACACCAGCACGCGCAGCGCATGTAACTACGTTCCCTGCATGCTTCTTGATGCTTGGGTAATTTATTAATAGATCTATTGTGAGCGAGCGCTAGCTGGACTGTGATTTTTGTAGACAGTGGCAACATCTATAGTCATGCAAGTCCAAAAGGACTTGCGTGACTATAATTTAAAGGGCAACTCCGCTCAGTTCCTAAGATTTAGGGGTAATGAGCGATTTCGAATTAAAAAGCCCTAGTAAAAGACACTACATTGTTTGGTTCACGAAAAATGGAATATATATTTTTAAATCTAATTTTAAACACGAGCGGAAATTGAAACCGAAACTTCGGCTCCGTCTGGCAACATTGGCCTCGGGCCGCCCAGAACATGGCCATCACGTGGTACGAGATGTCACGTGATCTTCGGCCCAACGACGGGCGGGATGGGGGCGGGCGTGTTGCAGGCACGAGCGTCGTCTGCACCGCACTCTTCGCCACGTTTTGGTGTCTATGGCATTCAACGACATCAGCACAACTGCGGCATAAGTCTGCGCACATGGTGTTTGTAGTGTGGACGAAACTCCGAGAGACAATAATCACAAACAGTGAGACGACGACAGTGGTTGTGACGCGGAAGACGGCCGGACGGCTCCCAAAAAGCACGCTGCGCAGGCATGTTACGCCAATCATGTGGACACCGCTGAGCGCCTAGAGGCAACGTTGCTGAAGTCATGCGCTACGCTCGCCCCGAGAAGTAAAAACAAGCAAAAGGGGGCCATGATGATGACATTTAGCTTAATGTTGTCTCCACCCATGCCGTAGCCTTGACTGCGCTGTTGGTTGTGCCTGAATTCGCCCGCTCGAGTCAGCCGATTTTGGTAACTTGGCGAGTTGCAAAGTTTGCCGGACCGTTTAAGAAACATTTAGACAAACTGCGTCATAATATTTGACGTGCAGTCTTCCTAGGTGATACTGAAGAGGACTGCATTGTTTTTTCAAAACCAAATATGAAGTGGAGTTGCCCTTTAAATACATTTAAGTTTATCGCAATATGGCGGTGCTGTTTGCTCCACTATTCAGATGAAGTGACTCCAGGACTTTTGAAATGCACATAGCAAAGGCAGCTATACTTCGTTTCGGCTTATGTCCATATGCAGCCGATGCTACAATCGCCACCACGTGGCCTTGAACAGTGAATGCACAGCACGAGCGCGCGTTCTTGGCAGGAACGCTGAAAATCCGTAGTTCGCGCTTGTAGCATCATCTGCATGTGGACTTCTAAGAAGCAAAGCGACAGCGAATGGCTTCAAAGAGGTCTGGTAGCAGAAGCATCGCAATGAGGGATGCTGTAACACCTGTTCTAAGCTTTCACTCCCTTTGAGCCGAAAGTTCTGATGTCAATGTTGCCAACAGAAACTGGGAGAGGCTAATTTCGATGAGGTTCGTTTATAATTTCAGTTCGTGGTTTCACCTGTTTGCATCCAACAGCTCAAGTAGCTCTCAACTAGTACAAGAGAATGCCCTTCAATTCCACAAAAATGTAGCTTTTTACAGCGGAGCAGTTAAGGGCTAGGTCTAGGTTCCCCAGGATCGTGTCCGTGTATGTCGACACAAACCTACCTGGACAGCTACCGCCATCTATAAGCGACGGCGGCAAGCACACAGTCAGTCTGGTTGTCGCCGTCGCTCGTAGATGGCGGCAACCTTTCCAGCTATCATAGAGGAATGAGTAGTTGGGTGCGTTGGTGGGAATTCATCGTAGGAAACAGCACAAAAAACAGACGACGACGAAGAAGAAGCACACAGTGTATCGAGTACAGCTCCGCAGGTCTTGCTTCTTCACGAGAGTGAAAATGCTGAACGTTTTTTTAATAGATTTTATGATTCAACCGGTCAAAAGCTTTTGAGGAATTTATAAAAATATGTGATTCGGTTACATGCTATACATTGAAGTCAACTCGGGTATCGTGCTCATCCCCAGGAACTCGTTTTGCACATTGTTTTTAGAGCGCAGCTCTTAGGGGCCCGTTTCCGGCTTGAGTGGCGTCGCCGTCAACGTAATCGCGAAATCACAAACCCCCCCCCCCCCCCCGAGGTCACGTGACCCCCTCCCCCGGGGTCACGTGACCTCCCCGACGTAACACGACCACCCCTGAGGTCATGTGACCTTAAGGAGTCACCTATCCCTCAGTACGCTTCCATCCTCCTCAAGAGCTGCGCTCCAACCGGCGTTAAAGGGAATTGTAAACGGCTTTCATTTTTTTTTTGTTACAGAACTACTATGTTTATGTGCAAAATACTACTTGTGTACAGATGAGTTAAGCTTATTTCTAAATGTAATAAGGAAAGACCTCTCCTTCAGTATGGAGAGTATAAAAGATCAAATTTTCTTTCTCCAAATGTGTGCAGACAACACATCAACCCACCTTTAACTCCGCTGCTGACCCGTATGCAGAGCGGAAGAATGAAATTCATCAGAAAAATTTCTGTCTTGTCCGTGCTTGACAGGATAGACGATCCTCCACAGATGCTTTCGAGAGAGAGCGACTCCTGCACCAAAATCGGCCCACGTTAAGATCGGAATGCATATGTTGTGCCAAAAAATAAAAGACGTTTATAAATCTCTGTAATGCGAAACTGGAGGAGAAGGGAAGGGTACGGAGGGAAGGGTATGCCCCTCCTTTTCCTCCGTACCCTCCTCCTCCCCTCCTTTTGTCTTAACTCCTACTCCCACTAAATTTAGCGAGTTAAGTTTCCCCGCCAAATTTAGTGGGGAAATTGACGTCACGTGACCTCAACACCAATTCAGTTTCCCCGCTAAATTTAGCGGGGAAAATGACGTAATATGACTTTCGTGTCACGTCACCCATGAGCAAATTCAGTTTCTCCGCTAGAGCTAGCGGAAAAATTTATGTCACGTGACCTCAACACCAATTCAATTTCCCGACAAATTTAGTAGGGCGGTACGTCGAAGACGACGCCGCACAACGCGGAAACAGGCGCCCACGAGCTGCGCTCTAAAATGCTTAATTGTAATGTGACCTTCGATCGATTTCATAGCCTTTGCCCCTCATAATGAGATAATGATCACACTCTGCAAAAAGTAGCACATTTTGGAAACCAGAGGCCTAGTACATTTTTAGACAATGCTTCACAAACTTTTATTAACATTAACGGGCTGTAGCCAGCACTCAATCACCAAGGAACGTACCATACCAAACTGTATAATCCATTGCCAGAGAAGTATATTGTTAAAATATATTAGCGAGCCCGATATTCTCTGAACACTGCAAAGGAGCTTAGCCAGACGGGTAGTTCACGACACGGCAGCATCATTCAATTAGCCGCCACTGGGAATTAAGAGCAACACTCTTGGTCAGTATTAGCTAACCCATTAAGGAAAACTAGAAATCCTTGCACCCCAACTACAAAGCATCGTATAAAAATAGTGGTTGTAAAATCCTTAACTGCAAACGTTTTTACTTGGCTAGTTACATCTTTATGCATGGTGTGAAGGAACCCCCAAATCATGACTGACACGCTTTCTAAGGACGCAAGTGCCATAGCAACAGTCCAAACTAGGTACAGCAATATGTGAAAACATCTTTGCATTTAGCTCTGTGCCGTCCCACTCTCACCCATTCTTCGCTCGAGCCCTACACTGGTACCACAACAGCCCTAGATTGGCAACATACTGGACATAGACCGGCTCTACAAAGAAAATATGACGGCCCTACATGGTTACCACAGCGGGTTGTTCTACACCGGCCCTGTAGAGACACTACGCCAGCCCTGCACTAGCATTACACCGGCCATACATTTATGTCACACTGGCACTACACTGGCATTATAGCAGCCCTACACCGGTACCACACTGGTCCTAGAATGGTCCTGCCTAGGCACTACACTGGCATTACACCGGCCATACATTGATGCCACACTGGCATTATAGCAGCCTTACAGCGGTACCACACTGGTCCTAGAATGGTCCTGCCTGGGCACTACACTGGCTTCACACTGGCCAAACTACCGCTCTACTGCTCTGCTGTGAGAGGGAAAGAAAGTCACCCCGAGGGCGATCATCTGCATGGTGACGAGGCGCACGGCCACCGAGCAGAAGCCCGGAGGCGGGGACTGAGCCAGGGCTGCGGCAGAGACCGACACGTTGCCGCTGCTCTCGGCTACCAGCGAGGCGTTCTGATCTCCCACGATGATGCTCTGGCAGATGGCGACCAGCGACTGCAAAGGAGCCAACACAGGCCGATCCCGTCCACGCCCAAGCCACTACTTGCAGATGTTCCGAAACATGTTTGCAACCACGTCAGAGAAACATTCAAATTTCAACAACAACAAGATAATTGTTTGAGCTGTCACTTGACACAACGATGAATCCCTGGTTTGCACATGCATTGCTTGAACCCGCACAATCGGTTTGAATCTTTTCTTGCAGGGAAAATGCGGGGCGTGTCTACGTTCAGCACTCAGTAGCTTTGCCTCATTTGCTGTAAAAGCTTTGTTCAAATATCCTGGGTGATTATAACCAGTTGTGGTGGAAAACAGAAGCACACATAAAAATCCAGTCACAACCATGGTCTTTAAGAAAACATTAAACTCCCCTGATTTTTTTTTAAAAACATGCCTGGAGAGAAAACGTATGTCATAATGTATGTCACATACATCATAACGTACATAACGTCCTAATGTATGTATGCCACATGCACGTCAATTTCATGGTTTTATTTCGGGTCCACGTGCCAAAAGAGAAGCTGCATGTTTTGGAATCACCACTCACTCAAAATGAGTCTCATAACATTTTGCAGATACTTTATTTTGCGACATATGTGCCCTATACAGACATTTACGGTGACATGCGACATGTTCTGGATGCAAATCACATGAAAAAAAAGAAAGAAACATGTTCTCGCACGCATGTGGGGCATCACGCATGCATGTGAGGCATGACGTCACCCGTTACGCTTGCTTAGAGAAGGAAAAACAAACAAAAAGAGGCAATGGTGATGACGTTTGGCTCAATGTTGGCGATGCCAACGCCATGGCGTTGACTGCAGTCTTGGTTACTCCTTGATTCGCCCGCTAGAGTCAGCTGATTTCGGCAACCTGGCGCATTGCAAAGTTTCCGGACCGTTTAAGAAACATTTAGATAGAACTAGGTTGTAATATTTGACATGTTTTGTACCTAGATGATACTGAAGAGGCCTACATTGTTTGTTTTTTTAAAAACAAAAATGAAGTGGAGTTGCCCTTTAACAAAAAAAACTCTGAAGACCTGCAAGTGCACTGGACTGAGGGTAAGGCTCTAGAGGAACAAAACGGCTAGACAAAATGTGTGAGCATTCAATAGCCAAGGCAGCCCTCACCTTGAGGTGTGGCAGATGGGCAATGTATGGGTGCTTGAACAGGGTCATGTAGACCCCCTTGAGAAGGTTGCGAGCTGCTTCCCAGTCCACCAGCCTCTGCAACGTCGGGACAGAGTGCTTCAGTATCCATCTTGTGTATTTCTAAGCATGAAATGCTCACAGCTGGCCTTTGGATCATCAACCTACACACAACGCCTACATTCTTTTTCAAGTTCAAGCAGACATTAAAATAGAAGGCAGGAAGGCTAAACTCTGCTTATCTCTAAGTGATTTCAAAAATTATAACCTGGATTTTAGTTTGAGAATTGGCTTCAGACGCTGCTCCAATCTGGACTTTGGCTTGCCTGGCTTTTAACAGAGACGCTTTGGCATCCAGTAACACTGACATGAAAAGGGACCACACAAATTTTCCAGTTTAACGAGATTCAACTACCATAGTACTTTTCTTTGCACGTCCCAGGAACCTGGAAGCAAGCATGAAACCTTGCACCTAATATTACTTTGCAAGCGACTCGGACGGTTGCTTGCAATATTCAGTGGATCTGGTGCATTACCAGACCCTTTGAATTTTCTTTTACCGCAGCCCCCGCTGCAACGCACGCTCTCTTCACTGAAGAAGGGGGAGGAATCGCCCTATGTCATCATTTGTGTATCCCTGATGTGCCAGTGGCAGATGCATGCATCTGGTGCTGCTGCCTGCTACCGTGGCGCTCGTCATGAGACGCTGCAAGACGAGCTTGCGGCGACGCATTTCACTCGTCACTTTACCGCCCTGACCAAGACGGGCAGACGCCGAATGGGGGCCGCACCCGTATGGCCGGCTTCTTGGCGATCTTGGTGAAGGTCTTGTCGAGCCGGCGTATGACCATAATGAGTGCCGGGCGCATGGCCTCCTGGGCCCACTCCGACTGCGGGAGCACCTCGTTGAGGTAGCGCCGCAGGCCCCGGCACGCCATCGTCTGGGGGTCGTAAGGGGCCATCTTGAGCAGGCTGTGGGCCACTTCGGCTAGTCGCTGCAAGATGCAGGGAAAAGCCAAGCCGGGGTGAGTTGGCTGATCGGTGCGGGTATCTCTCTAACACAATTGACCGTTGGGCTAGCTGGTTACCCATCACGAAAATCAAAAAGCGCAAAGCTTGTCTTTGTTATGGGGACTTTGCCGCACAACGTTGGCTCCAAGGACACATTTTTTAGAACCAGCAAAGGCTGTACAACGGTGCTGCTATACCATAGGGTTATCACAGGATTAGTTTCCTACCACGGGCCATTAGCTCACGAAGGAGTACCAGCAGACAGCACTGCTGTTGGCAGTTGAGAACTGTATGCACAGCACATTACTGTGAAGCCCAAAGCCCTCAGACGAGGAAGGTCTATCACAGCGAAAATAACGCGAGGAAAAAAGCGTCTAGAGAGTCGGTATATATCTTGGTGTTCAACATTGTGTGACGTCCTGGCAGAATGTTTGCGTACCTATTTGTGCTGACCTTATTTCGGTGGAGACGGACTTTGACCTTGCATCTTTGAACTTATGCTCCACGGTTACATTTGAGGATATGGGGTGTTTGCTGACCTTGAGAGATCTGAATGGGCTACTACTTTTGTTCTCGTTTAGATTTTTTTTGTCTGGACAAACTTTTTTGTAAGCAAAACAATTTTCTTTTGTTATTTCCATTGTTTTCCTTTCGCATGCCAGTACTTCGATATTGGGGTTGCGGAAAGTGGGGAGGAAATATGTCAGCAAAGTGAGGTGTCTTTCCCTTCTTTGTTTTACTTTGTCATGGACGTCCTCCAACCATATGGTCCATGGCTGTGTCATTCCGGTAGGATGAGTAATGGAATAATGTTTGTGGATCGCAGAGTTCGCGTTTGGGCCTTCGTAGGGGTGGGTGAACACTCTGTGTTTTTGCGGAAATCAATATTTGCCCAAAAAGAGGTGGGCAATGACTCGGGAATGGAACATGACTCTCAATATTACGGTAAATATAAAAAAATATAATTTGGACCAGGGATGGGCAAAATACATGCAAATATGTATCGAAATACCAATACAAAATACTTCGTCAAAAATGTATTTAATTACAAATCTAATTACATTTCCAAAAAAAGCATTTAAGTACAAGATACAAATACAACCAAATGTACTTGGTCTCCTCCAAATACTTTTCCAAATACATTCCTCAAAATTTGCGTCAGCGACTTCAGGGCACCTGCTACGGGTTTCTGGGTATCTCATATTAATTTTGCATCGCACACTCTGGAGTTAGTGTGCGAGGCTCTAGTAACGTAACAGAAACATAATCACAAAAAACTGTACTCAGCTTGGACGTAAAGGTGAAAAAAGTACAGAGCTTCAAGCAGCTTTTTTTGTCGATTACATTTTGGTATAGACCAACAAAGAACCGAGATGACCAAGACGCGCAGCACTAGCCAGAGAATTTTTTATTGTTGCAACTCGCACCAGTTACAAAA
Source organism: Ixodes scapularis (assembly GCF_016920785.2). Classification (NCBI taxonomy): domain Eukaryota; kingdom Metazoa; phylum Arthropoda; class Arachnida; order Ixodida; family Ixodidae; genus Ixodes; species Ixodes scapularis. Next base: position 350,322 of record NW_024609953.1, on the reverse strand, counting down.
ATCTGGACGACCCGCGCATTTAGAATGTTCCAGGCAAAAGTATGAATGGAAATCAGGCTGGAAAGCATCACAAGTTGTCACAGGCACTTATTTAACCAGTCTGCCTGTGAACGTCGATTTCGTCACTATTCTTGCCCTGGACTAGCACCGTAACCACGAAGTCACTAAACACTTGTGCTTGATTTAGAGACACTGCATTCGGTGCAGAACATAGTTTTCTTCCTGCTCTGGACACGTCTTAGGATGAGCAAATTGAGTCGTGACAATAAATTTGAAGGATGTATTTTCGCCCACAAAATTGTATTTAATTACAATTTTATTTGAAATACCCTCGTTTTAGTATTTAAATACACACATCAAATACATTACCCAACTTGTAATTAAATACAAATGCAAAATACACAAAGTATCTGAAATATGCATTTCAAATACTTGTATTTGAAATACTGCCCATCCCTGATTTGGACCTTCATTGCACGATCTGACGTGAAAACAGCCTGTATAGACAAAAGCAAATACCAGCCTAACTTTATGACGTACACCCAGGTAGGTAAGGAGCGCAAATTCACTCTTATTCGTAAAGCCACGATGTCAGTAACGCCAGGGAAATAAGTGGAAGCGAATGGCTGGCATAAATCCCCTTGAGGGGCATTTGCTGCTGAATTGTTAACCTCTCATTGACTACAGCATGGGTATTAAAACTGGGCTCCTAGGAGCCATAGGATTCTCCGAGATCCCAGATTTCCTTGGTTGCCCCTGGCCTCCAAGTGTTCTCCCAGTTTAATCAAGCTGTCCACTGATGCATAACTATGTGCCCAGCATTCTCTAATATGTGCATTGTTCTTCACAAAGACTATGGGCTTCTGCGGCACTCCATCGCATCAATGACAAGACCAGGAGGGATTACTCGGCTACCGTGCGACAGAGATAAGAATTTCTCAAGATGAAAAAGTTTCAGAACTCCTCGGGCCTCAAACTCCTTAACACAAAGTTGGGGACAGAGTTTACGGAGCGCACCGATCAAATACTTGAGACAATTACGGCACACTTTTGTCTCCAAAGACCAATCGGCGTGCTACGCCAACTTTTGGCTTCAACTTCGTGTTTGATGAGTCTAAAGCCTCTGGGCTGTGGCAGCACCCCAAACATGCAAACCGAAAAGATACCCGGCAGCTGCGTCCACGTGACGCCACCCAGGATGCAAGGCTCGGGGTTTTTGCCCAACATCACCAGTTGATCCACGCAGCCCCGCCTAGCTTGCGTCAGCAACGCTGCCAGTGCGTCTCGTAACGAGCGTGACGCCAATGGGCAGCGACGCCAAGACGAAATTGACTGCCACTTTTCTGCATCTCTCGTCGAGCATTGGCGTGCCTGCCACTCGGGGCAAGTCGGCAGTCTGCTAATAATGACGTCGTGCAGAGGCCTCATCTTCCAGGCGGTATTGTGCTGCAAAGGAGGACCGAGCGGGCGACCCACCAGGTGACACTTGACGTCGAGCAACTCGGTGGCCTTGCTGGGCAGGTCCGGGATCTTCTTGCTGAGGTCAGCCAGGCGGGCCGAGCACTTGGTGAGGAACTCGGCCACCACGCACAGGAGAGTGTCCCTCGGCTGGCGGAACTCCAGTCGCACCAGGTCGCTGTCCTCGTCCTCCCCACGCTCGTAGCCCAGGGCGGGCTTGCGCGCCCCGTACAGTGTCTCGTTCACAAACCTGCAGGGGAACCGAGCATGGCTTCACCCTAAGTGTCCTAGATAACGAGAAGGCTGCACCAGATTTTTTATTTGACACACCACGGGCCAGCGCAGGGCAGGTAATGCAGAAGCTCGAAATGAAATGTATTGCAAATGTTTGTGTGCGACGTTGGAGGAAGTCTTTATCTATCCATGTCTTTGCACCAAACACAGCACCAAATGGTGGGGTTTTGGCTTACCCTATTTCGAGTGTCGACAGAGTTGCTTTCAGTAGTAAACACCAGAAAGCGTCGTTCCGTTATCTATATCCTTTTTCAGGAGCGAAGCTCCTTAGGGTCTAGCCTTGTCTGTCCGGCGTCCATGCTCACATCGATTGCCATCCCATCTGTCTTCTTAAAAAAAGAAAAAATGTTTGCCCAGTCGACAGGATTCGAACCTGTGCGGGGAGACTCCAACGGATTTCTAGTCCATCGCCTTAACCACTCGGCCACAACTGCGGGACGAGTTGGGGGCTCTGAGATGTGGTAGTAACTCAAGAGCTGGGGTTTCTGTCATGGATGAAACGTTGCATGTAGTTGCTTAACGTCTATACAGGAGAGGGCGCTGCAGTCAAATGCGTATATAAATTGCATTAAACTTTGCATGCATTGGCTCAACGTTTATAGACGAGAGGGCGCTGCGGTCAAATGTTCAACTGTGTATATAACCATGTTCCATACCACACACTCTCTTTCTGACATGGATGAAAACGAACAAAAAGCTCGGCATGCTGCGGCTCAGCGTATCAGCCCCACCAGAGCTTCGCTCCAATCAACATCATTCACCACGTGGAGATGCGGTCATTTTTTTGCTATTAACCCCTTTTACTTCACGTTCCACAGTCACATTCCTGGACATTTGAGTGTTTGCTGCCGTCTCGATCCAAGAGTTGGTTACAGCTTGTGTGTTAGCAATTTTTCCTTTTCTTTGTCTTACTGAAAACGGACTTGCTCAAGTTTGCTGACAAAACAAAGCTTTATTCTGTTTTCTCTTATTGCTCTTCTTTTGCACAGACGTCCTCCGACCTTGGGCTCGCGTTAATCAGCGAGGATGCATAGACAAAGTAAAGTTTGTTTGTTGTGGACGTCCATTAACCTTATGGTCTCCGATTTCAACAACGGAAGAGAATGGGTGTTTGCAGATCACAAAGTTCACGAGGTATTTGAAGGGGTGGGCGATGACTCCAAGTTGTTTTGGAAACTGATTCATTTGCTTTGCCCAGAAAGTCGGGTGTGTGATGGATTGGTGTTGGGCAATGACTTAAAATATTAGTTATTTGTTCAGACTAATAAATCGGGATCCTAATAAAGCGAGTTACCCCGCACATTAACAGGCGATGGCCTTACGAAGCACGAGTGTTTAGCACCTTCTAGACAGCAAGGCCGTACCGCTGAATATTTTATGCTCTACGGGACGCTAGTACAGGGCACAAATCGAGCACAAGTGCTACGTCAATGTTCGGCCAAGACTTGCGTTCAATCCCACAAATCCCAGCTTAATGCTGAAGCAGAAATTGTTTCCAATCTTTGCACCGAACTGACCCCACTATATGACATAAAAATTCAGCAGTATGGCCTTGCTGTCTCGGCTGTTGGTACATCGCGCAAACTGCTGGCATTAAATTATACCGGTTCCGAAATTTGAGTTTAAGTGTGATCAACTGCATTGCAACTGCTTGTGACCGCTTACAATGACAGAATGCACTGGTACCACCTATCGGATTGCTCTGGAACACTTTCGATGTATGCATATTGTTGGTATATCATGTTGTGTTGTTAATGTACATCATGTTGGTACATCATGTGAACTAACACCATGATAGATGGTGTTAGTGTGTTCTCTCGTTGTAAGCTGTTGCAAGCAATTAAAACGGAATCGATCGCACTCGAAAGCATTTGTGCGAGCCAGCCTGGAAGTAGGCACTGAGTCAGGCTTCGAGTGCAGCTGTCTCACCTGGACGGCAGGTCCTCCTCGACTTCGAAGGGAGGCGAACAAGCACCTCGTGAGGCATTCTTGATGCTAGAACCCCTCAGGTCAATCGCTTTCTGAGGCCCCGTATAGTTCCTGCAGAGAACAAGGTAAGAATTAAAACTGACAGGCTGCCTTTCGCCTTGGCTCTGGCTGTTTCAGCAAAATAAATCGCCGAGAATGGGCCATAAAAATTTGCAGTTGCATTTCAAACAATCGATTAAATCGCCATATGCGGAATTGTGTTTTATGATAGATGCAGTGGATGCTAAATCCAATCTTGGCCTTCCGGGCATGCAATGCCATGTCTAGCACTACTACGTCCCCCTTTTGTAATATTCATTTTCTTTTTTCTCGTTGCTTTTTGGAAGCTTTTGCAACTGCCAAACCTTCTCGAAGTGTCTCAAAGTCTTTTTTTCCTGCCGCTTCAATTATTTTTCTTTGCAGTTGTTTTGCGTGATTGGCAGAAGCTTAGGGTACAGTTGTTTGGCAGGTGGCTAAGAGTTAAATGATTCTAAACTTTTTTTGTAGGCATGGGCGAATAGAGCATTTGGGGTCCGAATCGAATTCGAAGCGAATAGTGATTTTGATCGAATAATTTCAAATCGAATAGTTCAAATAGTACAAGCAAAAAATACCGCAAGATATGTTTAAACTATAGTTTTATATTTTCCTTTATTTGGCATTAGATATACTGTAATTGTTAATTCCAAGTGTATTGAGTCCGGTAGCACGAAAGAGTCGAAACGGTCGGAAGCTTGCGCCACCTGGTTGTAAATCCAAGCCAGAGTAAGTCAAACCCGTTTATATTCAACTCACAAAGATACGTCTACCAGTTCGATATAGCAGGTAATTCGATATAAAAGTTTTAATGAATTTGACTCTCAAAAATCCACTTTCTGCTGAAATATTACACAATGAAGTAGTCTTGCATCTTCTGCTGCTTTTTCTTCATTGCAACCGCGATAACAATATTTTTCTACACTATCGACGGACTCCAAAACGCTGAGGCCGTTGCCTTCTATATTCGCGCATTAGCGCCGAACTATGCCGAGAGCACGGAGCACGTCCAACGGGACCACCTTCTGCAGAGCGCCGTTTTGCTTTGCAAGTTGGCTTTCCCCTAAAATGGGTGGTTGTGTTGGGGGAAGCCAACTAACAAAGCAAGCTGGCTTTTATTTTTTTTTTTTGGGGCGGCGTGCAGCTGCACATGCGCACCGCCAGCCTTATTGTTGAATACTTAAAATTCGATTCGAAGCGAATGCCGAATAGAACAGAATTCGATTGGCTATTCGTAATAACCGAATATTCGCCCATCCCTACTTTTTTGCCTAAATTCTGTCTAGAATTTTCCGCCCATTTGTTGTGTTACACAACAAAAATAAAACCACACTTAATTTTCGTCTTTCTGGAGTCATTACAGGGGCCACAGCATGCTCAGTCCCCCCCGCTGTGCACGCCTATGGCTGCCAGATAGGTTAGTTGAAGCTTCCCACTGCTCACTCATTTTTTTTTATGAACTGATGTTATCATTGTTGCAATGAATTACTGTTACTGCTGAGCAGCGCTGTCTCGTTTTTGGTGGATGCGACAAGCTTCAATACACCTTAGTCCTATCAAAATACATTTAAGTTCAATGGTGAAGCAATGTCACTGTGATAATTTTTCATTGGTGAAGAGCTATCCGGTATAAATTGTTATCTGGACATACGACACACGATGTCAACGTGCAGTATGCATTCCCAAACTCGGAAAGTGGGTGATGCAGCCCTGCGTTCATCGGCACTTACCTGGACGGAAGTGGAGTAAATTTAAGACGCCAGTATCATTGGGTTTTGTAAAGAAGATACCAATGCATGGAAGTTAGGATAAGATCCACTTCCACTGAAGAAAACATGTTCTCAAAAGAGCGTTGGAGACCTTGCGGCAGCGTCTCACACCGTTAATGCCTCGCTGGCGAATGTCAGCTTGCGTCGCCTGTGAAGCGGGTGCCTGAAGGCACGATCGAAGAGGCTCATCGTTAAAAATAATTTCTCAACAACAAAAAGTACTTTTTTAATATTTTAAATCTTAAAGGGATACTTCAACGAAATTTGAAATATTCCTGTCGTGTTCAAAAATAGGTTGAATATGATCCACAATATTCCTAAATGACAATCGCACGTTTGTATTTTGAGCCTGGTGGCTGTATTTATCGTTATAAACGGCCCACTCTGGCAAGCGCTCGGAGAAGGCCCAGCGGAGACCACGTTACATCCAACGCAATCATGATGTAGGTCGTCTCAGGACGAGCAAAGCTACGGCGAGGCTGACATCGAGAGGATGGCCTAGTCGTTCCAGCCACCGAAGCGGCTGCTTTTGTACGAATTTTGAGTGACGGGATAATCTTCTGCAATCTTGTAGGGGGACGATAGCGACTTCTGCGACACACAAAAGGCATTCTCGGGAAGAGGGGAGTTCCTCCTGCCCCTCTTCTCTCGTCGTGGCCGGAGGCGAGACGACCTCCGTCACTAGCTGTCAAGGTTCCTGGACGGGCATTACAAGCGAGGCGTTAGCGACATCCACCACGTGCTCTTTGCTAATCGTTTAATTTGTTTCAAAATTCCTTTTCGTGACCTTTTTAAACAAGATATTGGTATGTTCGATGTGATGCTGCTCCTTTGAACACATATAGACCAAAAAATGAGCGCCGAAATTTCGTTGTAGTATCCCCTTAAACAGATGAGGTGAATTAAAATTTTTACAATTTCGAAAGTTCCGGGCAGTGATGCCCACATTGCTTTTAATGCAAAAGCATTAACCGTTCCATGGAGTGAACGGACATCATCAGCTTTGAAACCATGCCAAACGTTGGCCAAACGGCACCTAAAATTCCTTTTCCCAAGTGAAGCCGAATTCTGATGGATTATGCTCCCATTGGCTGGCGCGCATCATCAAGGAACCAAGCTCCCATTGGCTCTCGTGCAACGTAATTTTAAAAAAGGCCTCCATGGCGACGCAGCGCACGCAGCGGTGTGGCCGTCGGTAAGGGGAGGGAGCGGTGGCGGCAGAGCCAGAGCCTGTCCGGGCAGACTCCAGAGTGGCCGCACAGCCGAGCTCAGCGCGGCACAGCCATTTCAGAAAAGCGCGCGTTCGGCCATTCGCCGGCGACATGTGGCCGTCCACGCCACTGCGCTGCAGACGAACTAAGGGAGCGGAAAGACAACATTCATGCTTTTGCATTCACACCTCATAAGAAGTGCCTGGGTGTCCTCGGACTTTTTCTTCTACGATTTGATGTTATTGTTGTAAGCCTTTACCATTAATCTTGTTTTTTGATTTTTGCACTTGTCCTTTGCAATTTGTTTTTGCATATTTTCTTACGGCCCCCCTACTGTAATGCATCCTGGAAATCATAGGTATCAAATAAATAAATAAATTGGGTGACAGCTTGAAACACATAGCCTGATGGTGGCCAGACGGACATATGCAAAGAACCACAAAAAATAACAAAGTGAAAAATCTCAGTAAAAAGTGGGGAGGCGTGGCAGTTCTTGTTTTACTTTTCATCTCAGTTGGTTCCCACGGCGAATTCCACTCGCAAAGTGATTGCTCATTGCCCTATGTCAAACTTGCCTAATTAGTGCAACATACGTATGATGGCACAAAGGTGGCAAAACACTGGCTGTCATTTATTTCTCAAATTTTTGATCTTGAGGAACGCCCATTTAACTTGTTCAGAAGTCGGGGAACCCGTCTGGGTCTTGGCATTGATGCAGTAAAGCAGTGCAGGTGCTTACAGATCTTTTAACCAATAATTCACATACTAGGAAGCATTTGGCACATAGCTCAGTGAAAGGATCAGATTGTCTGCACTAGTGCTTAAATTGGAAGAACACTTTACTTAGGGGCAAGGACCGCCAAAGAAATTTGCGAGCTCGGGGAAGCCCCGAAGGTGCTCTGGGGAATCCCTGGGCTCCGAGGGACCCTCGCTATACATAGTTCCTTCTGAATGTGCGGGTGAGGGGGAGGAGGGCGTTTCGGTTATTAGGGGTCCTCGAGCTGCACGTGGACCCTCGATGAGCCTCATGATGCTCGCAAACCGCAGCTTGGCTACCCATGACCAACCCACTGTATCGATTTTAGCAGGCTCCATAGCGGGAGGCAACATTTCTGGATCCAAGTCAGTCAACGGGCTTCCTAGAATGCCTGGTGCTTTTTCGTGGCGCGTCCACTTGGCGGCACTTGTTACGCTATCAGCAAGGCCCATATGGAAAGGAGTGACGGAACCAGTGGAACGTTGGGATGCCCATCGTCTGCGGTGGAAGGTGGTTCTAGTGTGGTTTTTATGGCGAACACAAAGTTTGCACAAAAAGAGCGTCGTTTGAAAAAGGTTGTTTTCCGTTGTTCGGGAGGAGCTATGAATGCTATCTGCCCGTACCTGCTCACGTTCGAGCAACAAAGAAGGACCGTTTCAAAACGACAGCTGTTATGGGCTCTATCCGCAACTGGAAATGACATCCGTCGTTGATGTTGCAGTCATAATTGTTGCCGTCGTTGATGTTGTAGTCGGCCTAGTAGGGCGTCCGTAGATGTTACCAAATCCTTAAAGATCACCCGCCGCCTGTGGGAATCGAACCTGGGTCCACTGTGTGCAAAGTGGAGACGCCACCACAGAGCTGCGCCGCAACGTTAACCACCCACTTTAAACTTGGGGTTCTTGTAGTACCCAGTGCCCACAGCACGTGCTCTCTGAAAAAATACTAAGGAAAAGCCAATAACAATATGCCGTCATAACACCATCAATGCCAAGACCTCGTGCCGGGATACACGTTTTCACAAGCTCCGGAGCAAAAAAAGAAACAAAAGCATTCGGAACAAAATGGTCAGATGCCTATTTTGTTCCGAATGCTTTTGTTCACACATCCCATGGTGCGTGAACATGACGCTGATGCCCAACGACTTCGCCGTGACGTGTCCCAACTATCGTTGTGACTGCGCTGTCGATTAGCGCGGGACTGCTCAATGTTTTTTTAACGATGCTCTTCGTGGATCTTGTCATCCGACAGATTTAAGAGCGTCGATGGGAAGTGCCCACCTGGTGAGGGCTTCACAGTTGCTGATGAGTGTCTTCATGCAGACGGACACGCTGTGGATCATCTGCAGCTCCGTGCGGGGACCCCCAGGCGTTTCCTTCCTCGTCGTCAGTGACTGCAGATGGTGCAGGTAAAAGGGCAGCACCGCCTCCAGGATTGTCTGCGCATCCATTTCAGCACAGTAAAATACAGGTGCCATCAGAACTTCCTGGGTGAACTTAAAGCAGCGATAAGATAGAACTTGCTACTGCTCGATGTAACAAAAAGGCATAGAAATTAAGATCGAATGCATCGTATTATGTTTCGGTGCTACTAAATGTCTCCAATCTTCCAGTACCCCTAAGGTCTTCTACAAATCGCCCGCACGTGCAGACTACGATTTGTGAAGTAGATGGCATTTTTTCTGCCATAGTTAGTCCTATAATTTCGTCACTTGATGGTCCACGAAATGTGCAGCTACAAGAAGCTGAGGAAAACTAACGAGTCTTTCAAAATGTCAACGGAACCCAACGATAGGTGTGTTAGCTGGAACCTGCCCTAAAACACAGAGCAAGTTCCAACCCAGAATTTGGAGGCAATCTAAAAAAATTGGGGGATGGGAGCTTGTCAGGTCTACAAGCAAAAATCCAGAAGATGCACCGACAGGGCGAGCTTCGCCGCTTTGCACCAGGGTGCTTGGCGAAGCTGCCAACGAGGAGGAGCAACTCGGTTAGCTATGCTCCATTTCACCTTACGACAAACCGCAGCGAGTGGTACGAGCTATCCCAGCCAATCGAGCGCTGCGAGCGCACCCCGTGATTATGCACCCCCTCCGTCGTCACACCCCTCCCAAATGTCAAGTGACACTTAGATGGAACCAAACCAGCTCCAACGGCTCGTAGCATCTGCTGCGAACCGTCGTAAGGTAAAACAAAGGATAGAAGGACTAGGATGTCTGGGGTGGGTGCTAGATATGTCCTTCGGTCAGCTTTCAAACATTTTAGAAGTGGCAGCTGGGCACTATATTTCTGACGCGGGCGTCTGCTCAGTCTTTTATGGCATCACTATGGCGGCACTACGATGTTTGGGATGCGTCTTCGACCGGCGTGTTTTGCGACCTATATTGCCCGTGCATCCAAAAGGGATCCTGAAGTGGCAATGTATTACGTCGCAGGGGTCTACGTGTCATGCTGTCAGATGTCACAATCCTGGTGGTTGGGCTTTGCTCAACTGCACAGATTGAGACATCCAATGGCACATTCTGGTAAAAGGTACGAGCGAATGCGAGTACGTACCACTGTTGCCACAGAGTCTCAACTTTTGGCTGCTCAAGTTTCCACAAACTTCAGACCGGACTGCGACCTGCGGCGTAACTGGCGTTTGCCGTATACGCCTCCACTGGTCTGCCACCGCCAGGATGGTGGCAGGCAACGGCACGAAACTTCTACGCCGTCGTTGAGTGGAAATTGGAGGACCACATTCGAGAGCACGGTAAATTCACTGGTCCTCGCCATTAAATTGCAGATGCCCCCCGGTTTCAGTTCCTCCCTCCGTTCAATCCAGACTCTCTACCCACTTTTACGTTATAAAAAGAGCCGATTAAGCGTCAAAGGGCACTTCTCCGCCTGAACTCGGCCGGTGCAGCCACTGTGCCCCAAAGCAGACGGTACTCGTCAGAAACGCGAATGGTATCGAGGGCCTCCAACGCCCACCAGCATCTGGTGTCCCCGATGAGAGTCCGAGGCGTAGGACACGACGGTGACGCAGAGGGAGACAGCGTCCAGAATGGTCAGGGTGTCCGGGTCCATCTGGTAGCAGAAGTCCAGTGCCCGCAGGGGCTTCTCTGCATCCACCAGCTCCAGTATATCCAAAGGGTCTACAATGTACTGGGCCAGGGACTGCAGCAGCTGGAACAGGGCCTTGGGCTGCATCTGCGCACAAAAGGGCACTCACTTCATTTCAATTTATTGCTCCTCAAGGCCCAAAGGCATTACAAAAAGAGGAGCAGAGAAAAAATATTGGACAACAAACGACAAAGAATAAGTTACCGTGCTTATTCAAATATGTCACCTTTTCTTTTTTTCATAGAAATGTCAAAAATTAAGGGCTGACCTATAATTGCAACCAGAGAATTTTGACCTGCATTCGTGATAAAATTTTGCGACCCTGCCGAACGCATGGAGCTATTGGGTAACCGAGCCGGTGTTGCCGTAGCGCTGTTCGCGTTGCTTCTTGTTTCAAGAAGTTTATGGTGCACGAAAACAACCAAAACTGCAGCAGCCGGCGGCCTGTGATACGCCGTGGCTGCCACTCACGCGCATCCTTCGAGCATTGGGTTTCTTGCCTGTCCCCGGCCGGCGCAGCTCGCACGTGCCCCTTGCAACGCATGGGGGAAGAAGGGGGAGGGGTATGTGACACACCCAACGGCCCAACACGCGCCACGCTTGGCCACGCATCTTGCCCCCTCCCACCCTACCCCACCCCTCCCTCCACCCTTAATCTCCCACCCCCTCATGGATGTGCAGCAACACAAAATATGGAGGTTACTTTCGCCTCTTGCAGCTCGTGGCGGCTTGTGGCGTTGCTGACGTCTTCGCATTCGGCCTTTCGTCGCTTTCTCCATTTCCACTTCTTTCGTTTCTTGTTGTCGTAATTTTGCAACAGTGTCAGTGCTTTAAGGCGCATTCACACTGGCGATGCAATCAATTTGCGTGAATACTTCCATCGCAAAAGCGACCATCACAGAAAAAAAGTGATGCAATTTTTTTCCGCAACACGACTTTTTGCGATGCGATCTAGTTGCGGAGCGGCTAAGCCAATCAGCGGAGTTTTAAGCAAGAGTTTTCAAGAAGCAACCTGCCAACGAAGGTGTTGGACTCGCTGATCGCGCACGCCAGTGTGACCACCGTTACTAGATCAACTCAGTTATGGAACTTCCCATAGACGTTGTACATTGGAGGGGGTCCGAAACCGTGTCCGATTGTTTTGCAGCTAGGTGGCGCTGCCGGCGCATCATTCCACGTGTTTTCGTCTGCTACTACTCCGCGGCTGCTTGCGAGTCCCGACTCCTCTCGGGGTTCAGCATGGTTTCTGGTTAATTTTTGCCCTTTCGCCAGTAAAAATTACAATTTGAGCATGAAAAGCGCTACGACCATTTTGGCACACGCTTTGCATTATTGTAAAATGCTGCTGCCTTAGCTGTGCTGACAGCGCGAAGCGTTTCGAGGAACCCAAATCCGTCGGCGCCACAATCCGGTGGCTACAATCAGGGCAAGTTTGTACATACTGTAATAGTAGATGTGCCGATGACTACCAACTGCAGCAAAACAATTTGAAAGTCGTCTGCTACTGTCAGAAAAAGCGTCACGAACATCCGTAAGCTCAGTAGGCCAGATGCAACGGCCATGACGGCCATGTACGATCTTTATGGCAACGGCCACAAGTGCGCTGTCAATGATGATGACAGCGAGTATTAATGCGGAGCGCGCGCCCTCTAACAGGCGCCACGCAAAGGGACCCCCCTCCCGAGCGGAGTTCCAGAACTGAATTTGTTCTAATAACGTTGAGTGTGACCACCGAATTTTTTTTCGATGCGATCTAGTCGCATCGCGCGACTGCTTTACATCACCGGTGTGAATGTGCCTTTAGACGAAGCTTTAAACGGCGATGATGTGCCCGGAACTTCTGACGGCAAGGAAGTTTTCAGCGTCACGCTGTGATTTAGCTGTAAGCGCTGTAAATAAAAGTTTGTTCAATTCTTTAGCCGAAACTTTTCTTAAAAAAAAAAGGCAAGCCTATGTTTGATTTTTTTTTTCCGGCGATTATAAGGCATTTATTTATATTCGGTGTCAACTTATATTGGAGTAATAATGGTTGGCAAAATCAACAAGAATATATAATTATTAATGGCAGTTCTAAAAAACTCAGAGTCCCAGTAATGTGATTACTGTTCTGGAACATACGGGGGATGAAAGACGATTGAAACATTGTCGTGATCGAACTTGGGATGCCGACCTTGTGCTGATGATCGAGACGAGAGAAAACATAAACAGGGCGGTCATCAATGGGTCGCGTGGAATAAAATTACGAAAAGTAATTTTATGAAATAAAGAAAGGCGAGCAACTTTTCGGCAAACGAACAAGGATGACAGTGACAGGGTGATTTTCATGCTGGTGACGCTAGCAGTGCAGTGGCAGTTTGTAAGAATAAAATGAGCAGATCTGTTCTGGATGGCTTTCAATGCAAGAATGAGTGGCTCGCCCATTGATACGGGGTTCGACTGCCACCGGCAGCACTGGCCACCTCAAACTGCAGAATTAGGTTTAGTTTCATCTTTCAGAACTTAGGGTTGCACACCATATAGCTAGGGTTTTGTTTAAGCATGGGCTTCCAAACTGAGTTCCTAGGAACCTAGGAATTCCCCATAGTACCCTCATGACGCATAGTGCGATTATTAAAATTCTCTAATAGTAGTTTCGAATAATACGCTGCTCAGTATCCGATTCGAGATGAACTGCAATATTGGTATTTTTTTTAACTATTAATTGCAGTGAGTTAGCCCCGTTGAGTGTGCTTCCTACAGCAACTATTGCGAGGATTTATAAATCCTCGCAATTAGGTATAGCCGGACACCTCTATTGGTTTATTTGTAAGTCAAGTCTGTTGTTTACTTGCCATCCCAACGTAGGCTTTGGACTTTCTGAGCCATGTTTTATAAATCTAGTTCAATTAATATTAACTTAAAAATGGCCAAGTGGAAGGTTAGGGATAACCTTCACTGCTTCAGCTGAGTTTTTGTTTAGGCATGTTGCAGTAGTGAAAGGCTTGGAAAAACTATTTGATATTCGATTCGAAAATACTCAGTCAGAACTACTATTCACTTCGAATCTGCTTCGAACTCAAAATCTACTATTCACACACGCCTACCCTCATAGTGTCTTTGGCTTTCAAATTTCTAGTTTAAGTGTTAATTTAGCAGGCCTAAGCCACCAAGTGATGAACTATGAGTGAAAAGCTAATTAGTGTGTGCATTATTGCTTCCGAGTTCTGTAAGCTTCTGCAGCGCTATACACAAACTCAACTCTGTTATGTCATGGCGCAGTGGTGGCACGTCGAGCACATTTCCGGTCTGGGGCTGTGGGTAGAAGTCACCATGCGAGACCTGCATCCCTTTGTTGTTTTAAAAGAGACCAGATAAAACCTGCCTTCTTGTCAAAATGCCGCAACTGAGGCTCTACCAAGAGTAAAGAAAGGTTTGAAAGTCAGTTTTCATGTGCTTGGTTCGTCCAAGAACGTGGATATGTGCCGTGCACCATCGGATCACGATTGCTTGGGCGGGAAGCACACTGGGTTAAATTCACGAATACTTCTGGTCATCAGATTTATTTGTTTTGTTCCAACATGAATGCGGGAAAACCGTCAAGTTGTACGGACCACCTGCGAACTACGTTCAGTGCGTCTTTAAGTTCAAACGGCCACCTGATCGTTCGAACTGTCGTCTGCTTTTTCAAATGTGTCTGTTGGTCGTTTGCTCTTTCAGACGACACCGACCCGTAGACCAAACGTTGGCCCAGCAATTGCGATAAAAGTGCAGGTCTCAAAAGACTTTTTAAGTTTGAAGCAGGCTCGGTGTAAACAGTAGATACAAAGAGATGTTGATCATTGTTACTAGTGGCCACCATCGACTTGTTATTTCTGATTCACTCGGTCCAATTCTGGTTACGATTTTCAGTATCCACGTCGACCATCCCAGCTACGGTTTACGCTTTTGGAGCCCGAGCAACGTCGCGACTGAAAATTGCGAGTGGAATTTCATCATGCGAATCAGGCTTTAGCGTCTAGCTCTTGTGTTCCATCCTGCTGCTACGCAGACTTCCACGCCTGCGACGCTCTGTTGTTATCTTCTGTATCCTTTTTGATTTGGCACAAGTTTGCCACATTAAATGTCAAGTTTCTTTTGTTTTTGACCGCTTCATCAATCATCATTCGTGACGCAATGCTCTTTGAAGTACTTGCCTTGTTTGCATCTCCGAAGTTGCTGTTAACATCAAGATCCAACAGCGGTGCAACGCTACCAAACATCTGCAAAAGATGCAAGATACAAGGTCAAGAAGTGCAGAAATGCACATAAAACGAATCAATGCAAACGTTTTTTTATAGCTTTGTGAGAAAATGCAAACCTGGAGAATGAAGGGTTTCCTGTGCATGATATAGAACTGCTTGCAGATGAACTCCACTGTTCTGCACAGCAGTCCATTGGTCTGATGGTTGGAGTAGATTTGAAGGATAGTCGGCATAATCAGCAAATAGCTGCGAGGAAAGTGGACAATGTTTGATTATGCCTGTTATGTGCACCAGGTTAAACAAAAAAAACACAAATGTGATGCGAAAATATCTTGGACACTTAAAGGTTTTGAAATAAAATATT
This sequence comes from Ixodes scapularis, assembly GCF_016920785.2. Classification (NCBI taxonomy): domain Eukaryota; kingdom Metazoa; phylum Arthropoda; class Arachnida; order Ixodida; family Ixodidae; genus Ixodes; species Ixodes scapularis. Next base: position 335,144 of record NW_024609953.1, on the reverse strand, counting down.
TGTTACATCGGATGGGAAAGCTTTTATTTTTAATGTGAATTTCCACGTGAGCTTTCTTATAACAAAAATTTTTATTGCCAAAGGTGCATTCATGCAGTAAAAAGTGCCCCTCTTAAAGTGAAAAGCATATATTTGAATACCGTAAAATAGCGCGGAAGTACCTACTTCGTTCCAGACGCCCACTATTAACGTTTCCCAAACTTTGAATTTCTTCAAATTATTTGTTAAGTGCCTATGATTTGACCAGGGTCTTAATGTAATGTAAATTAATTTTTATGTTAGGCCATAAAGTCACTATTTTATAAATGCAAGACTGCATCACGCTTGTATATTCACATTCACGGGTGCAGCTGCATCTAACTCCCCATAACTCGCATTTATATATTTCTAACAGTTCACATAGAAGGTTAACGCCTCTGGGGTGTACATACTCGATCAAGCTGAAACTTCTCATGAACATGAGCCCATATTTTAGTGTTGAGAGAATATTCTAATTTTTGAGTACAGTCGCCAACCGATTTTTCAGACTTTGCAGGGACCGAAGAAATGTCTGAATAATAGAGCAGTCCAAAGAATCAGCAGATTAAAAGCTTGTCTTTATTACATCTAAGCGGGATTGAAAAAGCCGTTAATAGTGCCTTGTTTCAGGTTACGCCTGTGGGCCTTGTTTCAGGTTACTCCTGTTTGTGTTCGGTCTCTTTCTATCAGCTTGAGAATTGCTGCCTTCTTTCCTAGCATTGTGGTCAAGCGCTTTCCGCATTTCTTAGCGACACTTCGCAGTGGCAGAAGAACAGACGGGGCCATGACGTCCAAGCCTGCGTAGTCCGAAAACATAATTCATCGAGACAAGATGAGAGGCGCAAGTCCATGACTGCAATGGCGAATGAACAAAGCGAAATGGTAACACTGATGTTGATAATGATGCACAGCAAGAGAAAAAGAAGCTGTATAGCATCACCTAGCAGAAAGACTTAGCAGTACTCAAGCAGCGCTGCCAAACCAAGCCAATCCATGTGCAGCCAACATAGAATCCAAAATGGTGGCTTCTCGGTGGTGTTTCCTGCTGACTGCTTGCGACAATTTTGTCGAAAGAATTGAACTTTCGGACTTCAAGCTGACCGAAACATTGGTTGTGAATATGCATTCATTTTATCGGGAAGGTCGCAGTTCCTCCTTTAGGTTTGAAATATCTATTAAGTCCGAATTATTGGCCTCCGAAAAATAGGTCAGCGACTGTAGTAGTTTTGAATAATATGCTGTTCAGTATTTGCTTCGAGCTGAACTGCAATATTAATATTTTTCGAAGTGTTGGTCGCAGCGGGTTAGCCCCGTTGAGTGCGCTTCTCACCGAGCACCGGTGCGCTGCAAGAAAGCAATACCCGAAAAGCCCGTGAACTTTGCGGGTATGCACCGAGAAACTGAGGGGGAGGAGGAGACGCTAGCAGCCGTTGCCTACACCGCACTCGTCGAACGCATTCGCATCTGAGAGCCAGACGTCGGACGCCGGCGTTACACGTTCTAATGCGTTCGTTGAGGGCGGTGGAGAGAAGGACCGCATTTGTCTGCACTGCACTCGTCGAACGCATTCTAATGCGAAAGCCGGCGTTCTGCGTTATAACGCATTCAAATTTGAAGTAGAAGTATGCATATAGCAAGCAGATTTATAAATTCCTTCGATTAGGACAACTGCGACTTTAGATGCCACAGTTCATATATACAGTGCAGTCCACGTATAACAATAATGACAAAACCAAAAAATACAATCGTTATAACCGATTATCGTTGAATCTGGAATAGAAACTGAAAATACAGTTAGTGTGCAAGCGAGCTGGTGATAGTTAATCATGACGTTTAGAGGCCGAGACTGTGGTGAGGAAAAAATAGGAAATTTTGAAGTCGAAGAAAAAAGGCACAGAAGAAGAAAGGTACAGGAGAAAGGCACAGGAGAAGCTGAGCTTTTCTACTCTAGAAACTGATCGTTATATGCAGTTTATCGTTATATCTGGTATTGTTATAAGCGGATTGCAGTGCCGTAGTTATATTAAAATAACTGAGCTCTGAAGGGGAGAAGTGAAAGGTTGAGAACATCCTTCATGAGTTCAGCTGAACTTCCGTTTAAGCAAGGTGCATAGTAGTGATAGACAGAGAAACTATTCAATATTCAATTCGATTGACCAAACCACTATTTGCTTCGAACTCAAAATTCACTATTTCCGAACGATTGCCACATTTACATCAAACAAAATCCATAATGCAGATCCATAGGGAAGCATAAACACGGCATCCATTACTACAAGCATCACTGACGAGCAATGCGCCTCGTGTGAAAGCAGAATTTGCGAAGCCGAACTTGACAAGTAGTAGACAGTAGTAGAAATAGAAGACCCTCTGTATGAAACAGGGCAATCGCAGATGTAGACGAGGTACAGCGGCGTAACACTACATATTAGTGCAAACAAGTGATTGCCCCTCTTCCCTCTCTTCTCTTAGAAGTAAAAAAGCTGCAACAAAAACTGTTTGTGTGGTGGGAAGTCCTCATTCAAGGCACTTACCTAGGCGGTAATCTTTGGTGCCCACCAACACTCTGTCTGAGTGAAAAGCTGAGAAAAGTGCCGAAGTTGTGTTTGCAATAGCAGCGTCGCACAGTGCATTACATCCCTACAGCATAGGTTCCCAGACTCGGCTCCTAGGAACTTGGGGGTTCCTCGGAGTACCCTCATGAGTTCCCCGAACCCCCAAATTTCCTTGACCACCCCTGTCCCTAGTAAAGCATTCTTCCAGTTTCTTCCTTATTTTAATGAATCTGATCTACTTACTGATAGATAACCATGAGCCAAACATTCCCCATTGTGCACATTATTCTTCGCAAGGTCTGCAAGCTTCTGCACTGTGACCATATGACTCGAGAGCGCACAACGTCAAAGCGCCAATGGGAAAGAGTGCGACACAAAAGCGCGTGCCATTGGAGAACGTGACACGAGAGTGCGCAACCAGTCGAGTGTGCGTTTCGAGAGTACATGGGCACGCTATGGAAGGTTTCGAGGATGGTATTTGCAATTATGCAGCCACCCAAGCCAGTGTACCTCAGAGCTTGCTATTCGATTAAAGATGGCAGCATCCAAGAGGTCGTGTTATGCCGGCTCGACAGAAGTGTTGGGACAGTTCTGTGTGGGTTTTGTTTTCAGAAACGGTGCTTTTAGAAACTCTCGGCACAATGATATCTTGTATAATAATAACAAAAAAACTATTCATGTACATTTATATTTAAAATTGATTTCGGATGTATTTTCTGCCAATTAGGTATGAGCAAGAATTAAAAATGCCTCAAAGGTAACCTGATAGGGCAGAACGTAAGGGCGGGAGTGAGCTGGTGTATATTAAACATTTCAGTGATAAACCCGAGACTGAGGTATTGGCAGACGACAAGGAAGAGAAGGAGAATGTCTCGAACACAGCTGTGTTTGAGACATTCTCCTTCTCTTCCTTGTTGTCGTCTGTCATTACCCCAGTCTCGGGTTTTTCACTAAAATGTTTAACCTCATAGGTTATGGCCACCACCAGATTTCGACGCCTATTACAAAAAGATACCCCAGTTTGGCTAGTAATAACTCAATCTAACAACCTTGTCACAGCACAGGCAAGGGTAGACAGAAAGAGATCCTGGCCAGAATGATCCCGTTCAAAATGATCCCGGACAAAATTACGCAACGACATGAATCTTAGTCCATAGCGGTGGTTCTCAAATGGGGTTCCGTAGAGCCGCTGGGGTCCGTGAAGCCATTTTAGGGGTTTGTAAAGCCCTCACCTCAACTACGCCCTTCCCTCTTTTCTTTAAAAAAAAAAAAAAAGTTATTTCCGAACACTGGCGAGGTGGTGCTAGTTACCACCCATTATAAAGGGTATGTCCTTACCATCTATCCATCCATTCATCCTTTTACTTGACGACTCTCACTTTTCCTGTCTATAAAAGTAAAGGATGGAATTTTTACACTGCAATCAGTTGTCTTATTTTATACCTCCCCCCCCCCCTTTCCCCTTCCCCCGCTGGCATGGGGTCTCCCATAACATCGGCAAGTCCCCAAGCTGTCTCCGACACATCCATGCTTGAGAACCACTGGTCTATAGGGTTAGATTCGGCCATCTTTCTAACACATCGTACGATTCCATCTTGCACGTAACTGCTGTCACAAAAAAAAAATTTTTTTTTTTTTTTTGAAATGTTACAATTTATTTATTGGCCCCATTAGTGCTCTCGTGACTCAAGCTCAACTAGTTGTGCTCTCTTGTTGTGCGCCCTTAAGGCACTTTTCCCTGCACTGCTGCACTGCATCAGTGCTGAAACTAGCAGGGGTTTCCCAGTTGCCATTGAAGGCAGGTGGGGGTCCCTCCAGATCTAAAAGCTCGAGAACCCCTGCCCCACAGCACCCAGAAACAAGTAAGCAAGGTTTATACTGAAGCAATGGTGAGGGTGCAGGCTAGCTGGTGTTTTGTCCCTTGTCCGTATCCCCAGTCTCGGGTTTACAACTATGCTCAAGGTTTATATTGTCTCCAGAGGACAGCATGGGATAAACCACGCAGACGAAACGCCCAGGCAGACGAAATGCTCAGAGAGCAGGCCTCACCCATTGGAGGCAAAGATGTTCCTAAACTGGTGTGCCGCGTTGATGTAGGTGGCCATGCAGAGGCGGAGGATGGTGGCATCCTCCGGGTGGAGCACCAGCGCCCCGTTGACCACGTTGAGAAACAGGTGGATGTCCGACGAGTGGGCGAAGAACCCCGCCATCGCCTCGAACATCCGAGCCATCAGCTGCAAGAAGGGCGCACGGCCATCGTCGTAGAGGCAAGCGAGGTGGAGAGAGCTTTGGTGGCCAACTGAGGCACATGTCTCTCGACCCGTCGAAACAAGGACGACCGAATGTTTCCGGAGTACCGCATTGCATGGCGTCCCCTTGAGCTAATCGAGCTTTCTGATTGACGTATGCTGGCTATGTTGAGGTCGAGAAAAAAGTCGGCAACAAAGCATTTAGGAGAGAGCTCTGAACAGGTGGTGAATTAGAACAGCTCAGTATGAGACGCACATGGTCGTTTCTGCTAGGGCTTTTTACATCGATGTCCACGCAACCTGGTCCTGATGTAGAAAACCCGAGACTGAGGTAAAAGCAGGGAAACTTGGTGGAAGAAGGAAGACAGGGGAAAAGAATGTCTCAGAGACGTTTTTGAAACATTCTTTTCCCTGTCTTTCTTCTTCGACCCAGTTTCCCCGCTTTCACCACAGTTTCGGGTTTTCTACATCATGATCAACATCCACCAGCTCACCTGCACACTCACTGTTTTTTCATCGATAACCTGGTCCGCCAAAAAAAAATGCCGCCCCAATTCAATTGCACGGGGCCACCGTTTTGCAGCCACCAAGCTCAGCTCCGAGATGTGGTTCTGACACGTATCTTGGAAATCTTTGGTACACTGGAAACAATTAGTCGCCCCAGTTGACACCATACTTCGGACACTCCAATAGACGACAGGAAACCAAACAAAGCGTGCAAGGGGGAGAGTGTTGACAAGAAAAAGTTAAATTTTGACTCGGCTTGTACGATACACTCCTCAACACCCAGCCAACAAAATAAAAGTATGGCATGTCTGTGAAACGAAGTACAGTTTTTCTAAACCCTCAGCCAGGAAGGGGTAGTGTTCTTTAAAATAAGCAAGCCATAGGAGGGCTGCACTCTCATAAATTAATTTTTTCAATAAGTAAAAAAAAAAAACAGTTTCTTGAGAATACTACTTGGGATTTTAGTGTTCACTGGAACACAAGGCATCTGATACTAGAAATAGAATATTTAAAGTATTGCTATGTTTCTATTTTCAATATTAAAACAAAATAATCTCTAATTAATTTCACGCTATCCAATAAGACAAATAAAACATAGTAAAGTGCCCTAAGAGTGCAAGAAATACAAACGCTTCATGCTCACTTTCACCCAGACCATCTTGTGCAGTGTATCCATTCCTAGAAGTTCCTGTTGGAGGCAGAGAAGAAAGAACCAATAAAAATAGGCTCCATCATTCTCACCAACCCTCCTCATTAACCATGACAGGAGCTTGATTTGTCCTTCTCGAAAAGAAGGGCTCAAACTTTAAAGCGAAGCAGAAATAATGTCCATTATGTCTACGCGCAAGGTGAGAATACAAAATGTTCAGCGTCTTTGGAGCTGCACTCAGCGTTTATTTTTTATGTTTTCGAAGCTCGGGAATGTCTCTCCCGACTTGTCCAGGTTCGATTCCTCTAGCAGGATGCATAGATTTCTCTCTTTGTAACTAATTATTATTATTAATTACGGACATCTACTTTATTAGTTTTCATTGCCAAAGTAACTGTGTGACTGTTTTTCGTACGCTAGCTACGCTCATCTCGGGATACGGGCCATTCGTTGAAAGACAATCCATAATAGGGCAACTCACAGCAGGGCAATTCGTCACATGGGGCGATTCATCATAGGGATATTCATCACTGGGACAACTTGTTGAGAAAAATGACCACATCTCCACGTGGTGAATGATGTTGATTGGGGCCAAGTTCTGGTGGTGCTGACGATATGATTTGGTTTATAGGTAGTGCTGATGTCAGGAAGAGAATGTGTGGTATGGAACGTGGTTATATACGCATTTGAGCATTTGACTGCAGCGCCCTCTCCTCTATAAACGTTGAGCCAATGCATGCAAAGTTTAACGCGATTATATACGCATTTGACTGCAGCGCCCTCTCCCGTATAGACGTTGAGCGGCTACATGCAATGTTTCATCCATGACATCCCCAGCTCTTGAGTTACCACCACATCTCAGAGCCCCCTACTCGTCCTGCAGTCGTGGCCGAGTGGTTAAGGTGATGGACTAGAAATCCATTGGGGCTTCCCCGCACAGGTTTGAATCCTGTCGACTACGCAAACACTTTTTCTTTTTTTAAGAAGACAGATGGGATGGCAATCGATGTGGGCACAGATGCCGGACGGACAAGGCTAGGCCCTAAAGAGCTTCGCCCTTAAAACCAGAAATAATGTTTGAAGCTCTTGTTGCTCGTGTCCTAGCTTTTTTAGCGTTCAGTCTTTTTCGTTATTCAGCTTCAATGTAGTGTCATCTTTAGCCTTTTGTTTCCTTTTAATTTGATAAACATTTTAATTGACCTTGAAAGCATAAAATATAAAACTTTCTGGTCTCCTTTGTTAACTACCTCCAAGTTTTCTCAGTGCATGCATGACACAGAGACTGCACACATGCAATACGGAAAGAACGTAGCTCGTCCACGGGCATGACACGGACCAACTGCGCATGTGCTACACGGAAAGAATGTAGCTTGTCCACATGAGCGACACAGACTGCACATGCCCGACCATTTGCCATCCATTTTTCCATTATTGACTGAAAGAGGTGCCAAGATTGTGGTGGACAAGACATAATTAGTCAGTGTCTATTAGAAATTAGTAGAAGTCTCAATTCTTGCGTCGAGAAAAAAATAATTAAATCATGGAAGGGGGTCACTGGTTATTGTACTCACTTGGAAGAACTCAATAAACATCAGAAATGCTACAAAAATAATAAATATCTGTCACTAGTTTGACGAATTACCATAACGACAAACTGCCCTATGACGTATTGCCCTATGTGACGAATAGCCACAGCTTTCAGTTGACGTGCGAAAAATTGTTGTTCGACGAACGGTTCTACAGCCGCTCATCTCATAGAGACCAGCCCAATAACACATTCAAATTTAATAATGAGAGCCAGTCAGATGACGGAGGCAAGCTCACTTTTCCGAACTTGCCGGTGTAGAGCTCGAAGTCAGCCTCCAGGGCCTTCCGGGGAAACGAGGGCAGCTTGGTGAGCTCGTCGTGCAGGAACAGGACCCTCGGCGCCAGCTGGTGGCTGGTCCTCAGGATGGCCAGGCTCATCAGAACCTGCCACACGAGACCAGAAGTTTAATAGGAAAGAAGACACATGCCTTGTGACCTCGCAAGCTGCAATCTCACAAGGCATGCACTGATGTCTTCGTTGTGAGTCAAGCATGACCAAGACACCAGTGCATGGAGGAAGACACCAGCGCATGCCTCGCAACTTCGCGAGGCATGCACTGGTGCTTTTGTCACAAAACGAGCGCAACAAAAATACCAGTGCATGGAGGAAGACGCCGGTGCATGTTTCGTGACCTTGCGAGCTGCAACCTCGTGAGGCATGCACTAGTGTCTTTGTTGTGAGGCAATCACAACTAAGACACCCTTGCAGTCTCAAAGGGCATGTACTCCTGTCTTTGTTGCGAGGCAAGCGCAACAAAAACACCAGTGCACGGGGGAAGACACCAGTGCATGCTTCGTGACCTCGCAGACCACAACCTATCAAGGCATGCACTGGTGTCTTTGTAGCAGGCCAAGTGCCACCAAGACACCAGTGCGTGACTCACAACCTTACAGGGCATGTACTGGTGTCTTTGTTGCAAAGCAAGGCAAAGAAAATATCAGTGTATAGAAGAGACATAGAGTGGTGTCTTAGTCGAGGGGCAAGCGTGACAAAGAGACCAGTGCTTACTTTGTGGCAAGCACACACCTTATGCTTGCTTCATAACGAGCGTATGACAATCCACTGGCCATTTTGGGCCGAAAATACTGTGTTCTTTTACATTTTCGTGCAGCTGCCAAGCCTCCAGTATCCCTACCATGTCAGACCGTGATGCTGTATGCTGCCAGCTAGCTATTGCAAACACAAATGTCCCAAAATCTGACCTACCATCCTATGGAGACGCAGCTGCAATCGTGTCTGCCACGAATAAAGCTGTGTTTTTGGCTGAGATTGAGGTTATCAGAAACAAATGCAGCCGGCCAAACACAGTGCTGGATGATAAGGCAGCGACTCACGCAAAACCTAAAGATGTGTGACAGTGCAGTATTTTATTAGAAAATGGCTAATGGCAAGCTGAAGTGTGAGATGAAATGCAAAAATAAATGCCTCAGGGGATGGCCCCTAAGCATCTCGTCCAACGTCGCCATGAAGTGTGCACCACCCTCAAATTTTCTAATTAAATGACCTTCCCTGGTTTGCACGAACTATAAATTTCCCAAAAGATTTAGTGAAACAAAATGCATTCAACCTGACTAATGACATTACCGTAAAATACCGTGGGAGTGCCCACCCCACTTTCATTGAAAACTGTTTTATTCTAGACATGGGCTCTTGTCCGGTCAAATCAATAAAAATCAAGACGGCTAATAAAAAGCTTTGAAGGCAAGGTGAACGGAATTAGAACGAGCAAATTTATTGTTAAATATTATTCCCGCCATTGCTGTTGGTGGTCTTGTGGCTGCTGCAACGGAATGGATATGTTTGACATTGGAAGGGGTGGGCGCTTAACGTATGATTTTCAGAATTCCCAAGTTTGGGAAATATTAATAGTGGGCACTTGTACGAAGTGGGCGCTTCTGCCAGTATAGACCATTCCATTTAGCGCTCTCTGGGCGGCATCATTTTGTTCGACCGCAGCGCCCTCTCCACACATGCGGGAAGTTCAGCGGGTCCGGCGGGGTAAAACGAGAGAGAGGGCACGCGCCAGACTCCGCTAGCAGACGACAAACCGGGAGGTTGCCGTTCCCCATCTTTGGGCTGTATCGGCGGGCTCTACCGAACATCGAACTCTCGCTCGTGGCTGCCGTTGTGAAGTGGTTTGCGTTCTTAGAATAGCTGTGGCTACTCCAAAATCAGCCTATAGCTCTATGTTGTTCTATTTCGCTAAATCAACTAGCATATCCTTTTTCCGTTACTTAAATAGCAGTTGAGTCAGCCGGCAGTACTACCCTCAACTACTGCGTGTATTGCAGCAGGAGAGCACGTTTTATTTATTATTTCAGACTTCCACTCATGGTCGCTAAAGGCCTACACCAGTACAAACTTTGTATATTAAAAAAGGTACAGCAACCGGATTTACTTTTCGCCAAAGAGACCAACCAATCTGACACAGTTTTCCCTATTTTCTTTTTTATTTGCACGCAGGTAACAGCGCAATTGGACCCTGTGAGTCTTTTTATCTAGCATAGTATTACACGACAAGTGGCATACCAAAATCTGCGTATCTGCGCTTGAAAGTTCTAAAATGACGCGATTTTAAAGAGTTTGCACGCCAGCCGGACGCTAGCTACAGCCCACTCGGCGGAGTGGACGACATGCGGGTGAGAGGGGGAGTGCATTTTTTTTCTCTTTTACCCTCTCTGCTATGACCCTAATGGAACGGTCTATACACCTTTCCAAGAAACACTCGACCCAGAAGGCAACAAACCGTTTTTGAGCCCAGTCACTGGGTTTGAGGCTAGACTCTCACCGGCGTCCCCACTAACTCCAAATAAGTGGACTGTGATTTCAATAGGCGCAGTTTCAAACACTGCTGGTGGCTAAATTCTCGTCTTTTCCCACTGTATTTTGTGTTTCATGGTGTATGTATTTTCCTGACGACATTAAGACAGCATTGCACCCCAATTGAAAAAACAAAAAAGCAAAAAAAAAAAAACTAATCCATTTTTGTTGGGTACTCTTGCGACAGAATGAATGCAAGTGGAATGTTAGTTGTAGTTTTTTTTTTGTGGTAAGTTTCGACGGCGCCGTCCGATCAGCCACTTGTCAAACGACAAAGTGCTTAGCTGTTGAAAGTAATTTACAACAGGAGATAGCCGAAAGACATGCATTTTTCATGCTCACAACTAACGAGTTTACAGGTGGACGGGACATGGACATACAATTTAGCAAGTCTTAACATTTGAACAACATACTGATCGTACCACACGAGGCAGCATTATTTAAAAAGAATTTATTTGAGAAAAATCTCAAATAACATACCGTCACAGCCGACGACAGTCATATCTTGACGATCAGATAAAATCGAATACGACTTCATTTTGGGGCACGTTTTGGGGAGAGCTTCCTTTTTTCATACCAGCATCAAGGCAAAGGAACAGGCGCGACTGACTCCAATCCGAACATCTCTTTTTGGCAATGACTGAGAAGGACTCTACGTAGATTATTGCTGGGAGGAGGGAGAAAAGTTGCCATTGTTCACAAAATCGCATCGAGGGCCGTTCGACGTCCTTCCCCTCCTTCGTTTCCCGTGAATGTAGAGCAGAAATCCATGAATGGCAGGCACTCACCAGCCCTAATTCTCACAGTGGAAAATAACCCAGAAAGAGTATGCAGCATGCATCAGAAAAATTAAGTGGAAACTTTAAAGAGGGGCCAGAAAACGTTTAATGCAAAAACGCAATACACAGGTCGAGAATTGCGCTGAGCGGGTTTCCACAGTCCAAGAGAGTGGAAGAAAATTTCTAGCTGATAGAGGGCACGAGAGTCGCACCAGCCACATCAGCAACATGACGGCGGCCTAGGAGCGTGTTTTGGAAAGGTGTATACAGTCGCCGAGCGATTTTTCGGACACTCATAATTCGGACTTGTTCAATATTTTGGACCTAAAGGAGGAACCGTGACCTACCCGATAGAGATAGTCGAACCCGGATATATCGAATTCAAAGGGGATCACAAAAATAGTTTGATATATCAATAATTTGATATACAAAAATATGTTAAATTAAGCATGAGTTGAAATTTCCTGGCATTTCTGCTAATACCGAAGGTCACAATAAACGGTAGCTTACCCAACAGAGCATCCAAGACCTGCTAAATACAGTAGAGTGTAGCTGGCAAAGACCGCAAACACCACCGCGCTTACACGCGCCCGGCCGGGACCCTCCACACAGCATAAACGGCTAAACACAAAAATAATTAAAAAAAAACAATGAAAGAAAAACGGAAAAGCAGGACCCACAAAAAAAAGTTGAAAGTCACAAAAAAGAAAGCTCACTAAATTCAGGCAGCAAAAACAGAAAAGAAAAAAAGAAGAAAAAAAAATGGGTAAAGCAATAACTGCTACCTTCCGACTGTGGGCACTCCTTGCCCTCCCTACGTGCATGCATGTGCCCTTCCCCTTGCATTTGCCATCCTCCACTTTTTTTTTTTTTTTCTTTCTACAGTTCATTGTTTTTTTGTTTTTTTTTTACAACTGCTCTTTCGCTGCGTATCTTACTGCATGTATACTGGCTTGGCGGTCTGCAAGCCCCGCAACGCAAGCAATGTGCTCGCCACCGGCGCCATTGGATCGCGGGAAAAGCCATGGGCAGCCGGGCTTCATTCGCTATATCGAGTGTTCCCGCCATGGGAGTTCAATACGAAAAGACAACGCTCCTATAGTTTTACATGTGATTTTGAAAGGGATGTTTGAACTGTTTGATATAAACAATTCAAAATACCCCAGTGTGATATAACTGGGCTCGACTGTAGTGCATAATCACGACCAGTGTTTCATAGAGCTTAAAGATTGATCAATAGTTAGATTTTTTGGACAGCGAGAACCACCCCTGAGAAGCCGCCATTTTAGATTCTATGTTGGCTGTACATAGAATGGCTTGGTTTGGCTACGGTGGCTAGAAGGTTGCCGTAGTTCGGCAGTTTCTAGCCACCATAGTTTGGCAGCGCTATTTGAGTACTGCTAAGTCCTTCTGCTAGGTGACTCATTGCTAGAGATTTTTTTTCTTTAATTGCCATCATTATCGTTATCATTGTTACCATTTTGCATTGTTATTTCTCCATTTTGCAGCCGTGCACTTGCACCTCTCATCTCGTCTCGGTAAATCATGTTTTCGGACTACGTTGACTCGGACATCATGGCCCTATCTGTTCTTCTGCCACCATGAAGTGACGCTAAGAAGCATGGAAAGTACTTGACCATAATGCTGGGAAAGAAGGCAGTGATTCTCAAGCTAATAAAAAGTTGCCGAACACAAGACAACTTTTTAAGCCCGCTTAGACATAATACAGTAAAACCTCGTTATAACAAAGTTGAAGGAGCGGTCGTAATTATTTCGTTATAACCATTAGTTTGTTATAGCCAATGTCCATTTTTTCCCACTATTAGCAAGCAAGGGGAATTATGATTGCTTTGTTATATCCATTAGTAGTTTTTTATATCCCATTTTGTTATAACGAGGTTTTGCTGTAAAGGCAAGCTTTTAATCTGCAAGTTTTTCGTACTGATCTATTATTCTGACATTTTTTCGGTCCCTGCAAAGTCCGAACAATCGGTCGGCGACAGTATTACGGTAATGCGAGACTAGGTCCACATTTTTATGCATAGCATTGAGGCACAGCAATGAAAAATATTTAGGCTATTACATCAGCATGCAAGTAGATAATATTGTTCTATCATACTGCTACTATCCTACCGACTTTGCTTATTCGTTGTTGTGTAAAACACTCGCAAGGTATTCAGCAATGCCTCCGAGTAGCATCTCGTATTATTAAAACAATGCAGAGTTAGACATTCTTCACTACTGCCACAGTTCCAGGACTGCAGACCTGAATGCATGTTGACATTGCAGCATACAGTCAAACCCGGATATATCAAATTCAAAGGGGATTGTAAAATAGTTCGATATATCGATAATTTGATATACAAAAATTTGGTAACTTATGCTCTAGTTGAAATTTCCGTGTGTCTCTGCTAATACCGAAGGCCGCGACAAACGGGACCTTACCAAATAAAGCCGCTAGATACAGTACAGCTTAGTCGGTGAAAATCACAAACACCGCTGCGTTTACACGCAGTGTTTGTGATCGTTTACGCCTGGCCACGACCTCCAGACAGCGAAAACAACAAAACACACATATAATTTAAAAAACAAATGAAAAAACAAAAAAAGCGAGCCGTACAAAAAAAGAAACTCTCGATCCATAGAATAAAGTTAAGCAAGCAACAAAAAAGAAACCTCACTAAATTCAGGCAGCAAAAAAAAAGCAAAAAAAAAAGAAAAAAAAATGGGCAAAGCAAAAACGGCAAAAGAAAAAGGTAAACAAAGATTAGGCGTTCAAAGGTGTGATTGCTCAACTGTTGTTGTTAACACACCCGACTTGACGAAAACTTTTTTTTTTTTTGTCTATTTTATTTTGGGGCTAAGGAGTCGGGCGACAGCGGTGTTCGGGGAAAGAGCGCACGCTACCGTTCCAACAGCGAGCATTCTCTGCCGTCCCTACAGGTACACGTGCCCTTTCCCTTAATTTTGACATCCTCCACCTTTTCTTTTTTTTCTTTTTCTTTTTTTTACGGTTGTTTGTCTTTTTTTTTACAACTGCTCTTTCGCTGCGTACCCGTGCACGTATGCTGGCTTGGTGGTCTGCCAGCCCTGTAACACCGAGCTGTGTGCTCGCCGCCTGCGTTATCCGACTTCAGGAGAAGCGATAGGCGGCCCTGCTTTGTTCGCTATATCAAGTGTCCCTGCCATGAGAGTTCGATACAAAGAAACAGCGCTCCTATACTATTACCTGTGATTTTCAAGGGGATGTTTGGACTGTTTGATATAAACAATAATTCGAAATACCCGGGTGTGATATAACCAGGCCCGACAGTATACACAACATAAAAAAAGTTGACTGAAGGTGATATAAACATAATATGCGCAACACTAGCAATGTTAGTAAAGCAAACAAGCTTCACGACTTTAGAATCAATTATGTGACAGCGAACTACCAAGACCCTTTTCAAATAAGATCCCCATCAAACGAACACAGAGAGCCAAGAAACTCTACCTTGCCAACTTCGACGAAATGCAGGTAAAATGCCTGCTGCTGCCCCGCCTGGAACGCTTCCTCCGGATCCATTTTGAGGAGGGTCAGTTGAGGATACTGCGACCGCTTGAAGAAGTAGAAGTCTCGGACAAAGGCGCTGGGGTTGTGCATCTGATCTGCACGGGCGAAAGAAAGAACGCCACGGAGGCGGTAAATCTCAGTGAACGTGGCAAAGCATTTCCGCAGGGTCAAACTACAGCCACTATGATCACGGACGGAATGAGAACTCGTCCCGTCAGCGACTAGTAATAAGGTACACCTCAGAGTACTGACTCCTTGGCCATCTCATTCCTCAAATAATAGTACAAAGTTGTCAAAGGTTTCATCTGAAATGCCAGGAAACAGTTTTCCAACCTCCAGAAATGTTACAACAGTCGACGACAGAGCTAAACAGTGTCGTCCGAGCTCCCCGTCGTCGTATCTGGAAGTCAAGAAATCGCATATTTGAATCTGAAGTAACAGCTAACTAACAAAATGGCGGCGCCCACGAGATTATCGGGAATTTGAGTTCCGACACTCTGGAGTGTAGCTGATCTAGTGCCCATAGGTCAAACCAGACTTTGTGCAGAGACCTCACACCAACTTACTTGTCTTGGTGTCCACCAGAAAGAAACACTTGTGCTCGTTTTCTTCTATGCTGAAGAAGTCGAGGCTGTCTTGGAGGATGTGCAGAAACTGCGTGTCCTGCCAAGACCAAGAGCAGCGTTAAATCTTTGAGAGTGACTCTGCAGCGGCAAAAAGAGGCGGAAATACGGCCAAAAAAGTAGACACCTCGTGAATTGGGAACTGGGAAGGTATCCCGCCAACGTCGGGTCCGTGGACGATGATCTTTTTGGCGCTCGGGACGTTGGCCGTGATGAGCAGAGTCGCCTGCAGTTGCAAAAATGTAGAGGGTTCGGAAGAAAAAAAAAAATAAACAAGAAATGCACATTAATCTGTGAAGTTTAAAGAAGGCCCATAGATTTTAAATAACAAGAAAATGGTTTTAAAAAAGTTCTTCAAGGTTTCTGAAGTGCACCTAAGAATAGTAGTACACTGTGCTTATTCCAAGGGCTTATTTCGAATAACTAAAAGAAATTGGTAGACTTACGGTAAAATACCGAGCATCCACTCACTCCACAATACGCACCCACCCCTCAATTTTGTAACATTCGAAAAATACACAAAGGACGTCTTGACAAACTGTTGACCTAAAGAGCGTCCATCCTCCAGTTTTACATAATTATCTCTACGAGTGGGCACTCGCTCAGAATTTTACGTTATATATACTTTGATCTAACAATAATTTAGACTTTTGTTTTGTGCATTGTTTTTAGTAGTTTTTGTTTGTTTGCTTTCACAATTGATGAAACTTCAGCAAAGAATACCCCCAAATGTAAAAATAAAATGCTATTGTTGCATTTTCATTTACCGTAGCATGTCAAAAAGTGCTTAGCACCATTGCACAAGTTTCTCCTGTACAGCTTAAGCATGGAGATTCACAAACCTGCAGTGCCACATCATGTGCACATATGTTGCACTGCAGGTTTCATCAGGAAAAACACACAATCTCTCCTAAATCAGGAGCCCATGTCAAAAACAAAAATTAACTGTCCAGAGCCATCTCAAAGGAAAACTCTTCAAACCTTTCGAGGCAATGTTTGATCTCAAATTGAACTGTTGTTTCATGATGCATCCTGCCAGTTGTTTCAAACATACAAACTGTTTGCAACAGTTGCAACACAGCAGCAATAAAAAATTTTAAAGAATAAACACAAATTTTGATTGCGAGTTAAAGTGTTAATGCAAGCTCTTGCAGAACGTCGACCTTGAGTGCCATGACCGCCGACATCGGAAACATTTATTAAAAATTTTATATATAATTTTCATGATAACTTAAAAACTTAACAGGAACAAAAAACTGTATATAAGCTTTTTCAACCACAAATACTAAGAGACTCTCCTTCAGCTATTCTGCTACAAATATTGCATTTGACTGCTTATCAAAAAGCACTGTCCATGCAAGTGCACAAAAGCTAAGCCAAAAGGCAACTAAGTCGCTAGAAACTGCTGGACTCACGTCGCACTGCTCCTTCCTCAAGACTTGTTTGAGGTCTTTGAGGTACAATCCATGGACACTCGGCACAACCTACGATTGGAGAAAGTGGTGCAATCCTTGAACGAAGGTGGCGAGATTTCAAGTTCCAGAAAAGCATCCCGCACCAAAGGTTCACTCACCAGCCAGAGTATGGAAAGTGCGTTAGCAATGAGCTCTGTGCCACCTTCAATGGGAGCTCGGATGTAGAACATTATGTAGCCAACCTAGATCAACAACAAGAAAGAAAAAGTATGTTTATTAAGAAAGCATACCTGAAACCAATTTTGAACGTGATTCCAGAGTCAAAAATACTAATTCCGCTACCATGTATAGATTTGATTATATGTTACACGTGCAATTCACAAAGGTTAGCCCCAATGTGAAATCTCCACTCAAATGCATTTCACTCGTATACGTTTGAACAGTTATATACCTAGAAATGAACCGATAAATTGCAACCCAAGACTGTTTGGTTCTTCGAAATAATTTTTAAGCGGCGACATCGGCAGTCTGAAGAGAACGAACAAGAAAGAGAGCAACGGAAGACAATAAAAAGAAAGCAAAAGAAAGGCTGGGCAAGGCTGTTTTGCCACAACTTGTACAGGTGGGGCGTTTTCTCGCAAAAGGAAGCTAAAAAAAAGGAAACTAGATACCGACCCTGCAAGCGACATTTTGCCACTTCTTTGCGTTTATTAAGGGCCCGCCAGCAATCTGATCCCGCCGGGACCACTGGCATCTGCTTCTGCCATCAAAAGGTGACCAAAACGCACGGGAAAATGGTGGCCCTTTCCCTCTAGCTTTTGTGGGAACGTGTTCCCCGTCTCCCTATCCGGGCCTAGCACGTGCAGGCTGTGGGGACCACTATGGCGGCGGGCGGTTTCCTGGATATGAGGCGAGGTCGCATTCCTCGAAAAGGGCGGTGTCTCCCTCGCTCTTTTGGGTGAACGTGCCTCTGGCGCACTCTTGGGAATGATCACGGACGCAACCCATCTTCGAGATAAGCCAGACCACCTACCCCAGGTGCATCCATTTCCCGCAGGCTAGACCAGCCGGCCCGGAATCGCTGACCGAGTCTCTCGCTGGGAGAGGCTCGGTCCTCGGAGCCGCCACTTTCTTTTTATAGCTTTCCCCTTCCCACGAATCTGCCTAGTACGGTATCATGGGCCCCTCTGGGTGAATCTGTCGAATATGACGGCGCCGACCTTTTTAGTCTTTTTTTTTCTTCGTTGGCCGACGAGCAAAACGAGCTGGCGTATCTGTCAATAAAGACATCGTTCTACGGATCCACAATGTAGGAAATTGCGTACCGCCGCCGATTCTCCATTTCCCACATGGTCCGTCAACAACCCGAGTCCAGCCTGGTTCTTTCCCGGGAGCAGGATTCCGCTCCCAGTTTATTGGCACAATAAAACACAACGCTACAAAACACTCAATCTAAACTACAAATACAAGCTACATTACACAAATATTTTCAAACGCACGTTAAGCCCAAAGCTAAACACAAAGAAGGTCCCCAGGCCTTGTGTCTCGCGATATCCTAGATCCGGTCGCCACCCACCTGCCTGCCTGCGTCTCGGTCTCGTCCGGAGTTCTAAGAGGCCTCTCACCCACTGGCCCACCGAGTATGTATCTCGATCGATGGGCGAGGAAGTTTCTCCTCGCCCGCCACGGGGGCGCCTGCAGCACCATTCAGCGGCTAGGAGAGAAAGCGGCACGTCGGGAGCCGAATTCGAGATCCTGATCGACTCCACGGCGACACGACCATGTGATCGTGTCTGAGGCGAGGCAGCTACATAACTGCCTCGCGGCCAAATTGGCAGAGTGGTTTGATAGGCGCCCTCGTGAATGCATGGTGCGCCATAAAGACATCCTGCGCTCCTACGCGGTACCCATTAAAGAGGAATTCACACTTTACTGTACAAACTCTGTAGACGACTGAGGTGACACGGTCGTGGGGGGAGAGAGGCGAAAAAAGTGAACGCCTCTTAAATGAGGCCGTAGTGCTGGACTTCTTACATTAGTTGCCCGAGGCCAGCACGAGGCACAGACTGGATACGACTAAACGTGGGTCCCAGCCGAATGCCGACACAGCACTCGCGTCTAATTTGTGCCCCTCGCTGGCCTCCGGTAAGTGTTGTAGAAAATCCGGTGCTGCAGCCCTGCTCCACCCGGGGGGGGATGTTGGAAAGGGCTCCCCGTACCAGGTAGTTGTAGAGGGTGTGGGCGGCCTGGGCGGGCAGCCGGGGAACGAAGCGCAGCAGGCGCCTCAGCACCTGGATCACCGTGTCCTGCTTCTCCCGGGTCAGCCGCTCCAGGAAGTGGCGCAGGAACAGCGCCGTGTCCTCCACCAGGCAGCGCCACACCACCTGGTACGCCACCTCGTACACTGCGCAAGAATGAGGCCGCGGCAACACCGTTTATCCCTAGGGGGGGGCACTGGGTTCCTCACTGTGGGTGCTTGCCTCGGTCGGGTTGTCGTGTGGGGTCGTAATGATGCACCCCAGTAGAGCGTCCCAAATCCCGGAGCGAGCCACCTCGGTCCGGCATTTGGGACAATCCCGGTGCAAGCCACAATTCAGGAGAGCGCGCCCGTGGCCGTCGGCCGCTACTTCAGCAGTAGCGAAACATGGCCGTCCATGCCACTACGCCACAGACAAACTGAGGGAGCGGAAGAACGACATTCGTTCTTCTGCTCCCCCAAATGCACCTTGCAATATTCAAATTCCAAACGTATATATCTGAAATTGGGCATGCAAACTTAGCTTCCTAAGAAGTGCTATGTCTATTTTTTTCACAGCTCGAGTCAGAGGTGATAAAATATTAAAAATATGGGGTGAAACAAGGAGATGCCAGGCTCTTTAAATCGGCCGGAAAATTTGGTTTCTTAAACTATCACGCTACGACTCTGTGCAGCGTTCCCCACAGATGGGGCATTTTTTTTGTTAGATTTGCGAAGAGCAAACTTACCTGAGGAAAAAGTGAAGAAAAAAAAAGGCTTAACTCCTATGGAAACGCAGCGACGCCACCGGTCTACAAACCACACGGCGCCGTTTCGCACGGGAGACAAGAGATGGCGCAAGCGGTCGTAATGCCAACTGCCGCCAACGAACGAGCAGACGACGCCGAGAGCCAGCCCTTTAGCGGACAAGGAACTGCAGTTCCTTGTTGTTACCGCGCCTGTTTTTGTTTCTGCGACTGTCGCCGCCTGCGGAACACGCGCCGCTTTTGAGTCGAAAAGATTGTCTGCTAAAAAGACCTGCTCTCGGCACCGTATGCTCATTCGTTGGCGGCGTTTGTTGCACCATCTCTTGTCTCCCGTGCGAAATGGCGCCGTGTTGTTTGCAGACCGGTGGCGTTGCTGCGTTTCCATAGGAGCTAAGCCTTTTTCTTTCTTTACTTTTTCCTCAGGTAAATTCGCTGTTTGCAAATTTTACACAAAAAAAAAAGCACCATCTGTGGGCAACGCTGCACAAAGTCGTAGCGCGATAGGTTAAGAAACCAAATTTTCCGGTCGATTTAAAGAGCCTGGCGTCTCCTTGCTTCACCCTGTAGAGCAAAAACGGTGGCAGTGCAGTTGCTATGCCCTATACCGGATGTTCTTCTGCACATTGGCTCGTGAGCTTGCTCCTGGGTGGTCATTGGTCATATATTTCATTCAAAGTATTCATTATTGCGATTATCTTGCTCATCCCCAGCCTCCGCTATCGCTTTTTAGCATTTTTGCATCCAGCAAGCCACCCGGGAGCGAACTCGTGTGCAGACGACAAACAGGCTAGTATAGGCCATAAAAAATATATGGCCTCTGATTTTGCTGTATTTTTATTATTTTACTACCTCAGAATTAAGCTCTAAATAAAATGGACATAAAACTTTTGGAGAAACTATGTTTATTATGTGCCCAATTTCAGGTATGTACATTTAGAATTTGAATTTCTCAAGACATGCATATTGCGTTAGTCCTTACGTCTGCACCCCGTACATTTACCCTTTGTTTCAGTAAACTATTTTTGTTGACTTCCCACATCCTACCGCAACCCAACGTCTCGCAGCATCTGCTACCGTCTGCTGCAGACTGCAGTTTTCTTTCGTGGGTCAAGGGTACTCAAACCTTCTGCCCTGAGCAGAGCAGCCAGGGAAGCTTTCCTTTCCCACTGACATCCATGCAACTAAGCAATTACAAGTCGTACAAACCCTGCCGATTTGTAAGGGTGCACGGTATGGCACCTTTCAAAGAAACCGAGCGGAGTCCATTCAAAGAAGCGAAACTTTACCACAAAGTTGCTGCAGCAAAAACGGTTAGATACGAAGGTAGTTAAGTATGTTATCCACATCAAAAGTTAGGAGCAATTTCCCAAAGATCCTTGTTGAATGAAAGGTTGGCATCCTTGGTCAGCAACAGATGTAAAAGCTCGCTACTTAAACACCATGGCTCGTACAAGTGGCTCAATTCTGAATATTTATGACAAAAAAAAAAGTATCGCAATGCTGAATTTTATATTGTCCTCTCGAATGACGGAGTCACAGTCGTATACTTCGTTCCACCATAACTTGACAAAGAGCAAATTCTACGGCTCCTTCGGGCCAATTAGAGTGATGGATGCGATCCACCTGAAAGTAGGGGTGTGCAAATATTTAAATTTTCAGATATGAATTAAATATGATTATAAAAAAAAAATTATTATCGAATATGTTTCTACCATCAGGAAATAACAAAAGGAAATATGTGAATACTTTCTTCATTACCTTAAAAACCGAAAATGATGTTACCAAATTCAATTAAATGAAACTATCTGACCAGGGAGCGTAGAAACAATGCAACTGGTAACACAGCTATTTTAACTTGACTAGTAATCACCTACAATGCCTACAACGCTTACAACAAGAGTAAACAAAACTGTGCATGTGTATCTGTTATTTATCATACAAACTGGTAGTAACCTTTTTAGGAAAATGATTGGAATTACCCTTGACTAGCCAGCAAGTCGGATATCAGCTGCTAACGCAAGTAGTATCATAAATTATCATGCAAGAAAATTAATTGTTCCACATGTTCAGTACACAAGCACTCCCTTTTCAGAGTGACAACTCCATTTGCACCAGAAAATATAAGGTCATTAGAAAAGTGACCCACTATGCAGGCTTGGCAAAAAAAACAAAAACAAACTGCATCCTTTGTCGTGAGCGAATAATGTAAACGGCAAGAATTTATAAAAAAAATATGGCTACAAGACCCGCAATTTTAGGCGACTAAACACGGCTTTTAAAGAAGCTCTGAATGTTCAGGGAACGTCCTGCATACGGATTATTCACTATTTGCCCGAATATTTGGCCACAACCGAATATTCATAAATTTCCGAATATGCAATTCTCGAATTGAATACGAATTGAATAAGAAAAACCTCTGATTCGTATTTGACATCTCGAATATTCGAACACACCTACTTGAAAGCCATTACCAAAGGGGGTCAAGAGCATAACCCAAGCAGTTGGAGAAGAGAAGGAGGAACTCCCCATTGCCCTCTTTTGCGTCCCAGATGCTGCTTTTGTCCCTCTCCGAGATTAGCCTGTCACTCAAAAATCATACCAAAGTGGCATTCCTCTCCTCTCTCAGCCATGGTTCCAATAGTACTGGGCCAAATTAGTGAGATAAAGTATAGTTATGCATGTCCCTCCAATGTACTGAACGAATCACTGGGAAGGTAGCTTTTGCCGTCTGCCAAGTTATGGCGAGACGGAGTAAGCCAATGTCTGCTGCCGACCGCGACTCAACACCCTTCAGCCTAGGACCCTGTGCTGAATAACTGCAATGACTGTGATTAGCCTGCAATTGATCGGGCGGCAGCAGTAACAATCTCTTAAGTTTTCTACGACTGCTGTGGCAAGTGTGGCCTTGGAAGGCAGAAACATCTACCTGATCCCATTTGATTGTCAATTGCCAAACCTATAGTCATGGCGGCTATAAGTTTGAGGCGCACTGTACATTGCAGTAAAATTTTCTAAATCAGACCGTGGCTAGTATGCAAGAGTATCTGTCTGGCAGAGATGCCCTCACAACCTGCATTCATCAGTAGTGATTGTCTTTTCTTTTTTAGATTCATTGAAGAAAGGTTATTTTCATATGGCGAGAAGATTTATAAATCCCCTCAATCAGATATAGCTGGGCATCTCTAGAGGTCGAATTATATGTCAAATGTTTCAATTACTTGTTATCCCAATGTTGGCATTGGACTTTCTGAGACCACAGTCTATAACTATAGTTAGATCAAAATGAGCTTAGCTTATGGAAGCTTGGAAAGCTAAGGGGGTACTATGGCGTTTTGGTCATAGTCCCCAATTTTTCTGAAACTTTGCTAAACACACCAACAAATGTCACTGAAATAGGAACCTGAATATTGAGCCCAAATGAATTTTTGTTTTCGAAGTTATTGAAGTTAAAATTTTGGTCCTCACCGTGTCTTTCAAAGTGAAGGTCTCTACTGGCAACAATGAAAAAGTGATGTTAGCAGAAGACGGGTTCACTCTTTGGA
The DNA here is from genome assembly GCF_016920785.2 of Ixodes scapularis. Taxonomy (NCBI): domain Eukaryota; kingdom Metazoa; phylum Arthropoda; class Arachnida; order Ixodida; family Ixodidae; genus Ixodes; species Ixodes scapularis. The sequence continues at coordinate 311,843 of NW_024609953.1, read as the reverse complement.
CTGTAGACTTTGTTCCCAACAGATTACAAGCAGTTTCATGGTGTCAAAAAAATGCCTCGGAAGCTTTGCTCCAGCACCCGTGCAGCAGCACAAAACAAAAGCTCGGCGTAGTCCGTTATTAGACTTCGCGTTCGACCTGCAAGCCTGCCTTCACCTGACGCCAAGGCATTGTAAAGCGCAGGTATATTTGAATGCTAATTTTGGCTTCATTTTCACTCGTCGATTTCACAAAAACTATTCTGAATTTCGCGATACTAAATGGCACACCGGAAAGGATAAAGGCCGACAATTCCCAAAAATATAGTTAGTCGGGGTAGCTCAACAAGTAGAAGCTTGGAAAAAACCTTCACAGGTTCACCTGGGCTTTCGTTGAAGCAATAAGCAATAATGAAAGGATTGGAAAAACTATTCAATATTCAATTCTAAAATACTTGGACAAAGCCACCATTCGCTTCGAATTCGCTTTTAAGTCAGAATCTGCTTTTCACACATGCATAATATCCTCACGAGATGTCAAAAACTTAGGAAATGAGTAAAAGAAAACCGGCTTGCCAAAGTTTCGATTGGTAGAAGGTCAACCCTGCTCTACCCATGTCCCCCTCATCACCTCAAGTCACCAAACAATCATCAAATTCCTATAAAAGAAAAATAAATTGAAGGGAGATGCACTACCGGCAACGCCATCCATGTTGACCTCGGCGTCATTGAGGAGGTTGATGATGAAGACGGCAGCGGAACACAGGCAGGACGGGAACAGGGCATGGGCCACGTGGATCGGATGGGCCGCACTGCGCTCCGCCAACTGGTCTTCGTCCCCTGCAAGGACCCGACAGTGGAGAACGTCAGGCACAAACACCCTAGCAGCCCCACCACTCACTGTCATGGCAAAACTAGTGCAACAACACCCGTGCCCAGTGTGCACTGTAGCATAATTTTTACGCAAAACATTCTTTGGCTAGGTATTCGGCATTTCGTGAAGCCGAAAAGTGAAGCCTGGATAAAAGCGTGGCCGCGAGGCTCGACATTGATTGGTTGATGGGTGGGAGAGGAGGAGTAAGGTGCTCGATTGGTTAATGGGGAGGTCATGTGACCAGAGGGGTAGGCGAGGAGGAGCTCGACCATCTATGCGCACTGAGGGTGACGAGCTCGAGAGTAGAGATGGCTCTGGAAGATCACCAGGTGTATCAACTTGATTAGCGGTAGCACTGGTTCCTTCTAGGAACAACTATCAAGTGTACACATGGTACGCTTTAAACTACCTGGTGAAGAGCGCCGTGAACGTACGAGTCTGGAAACTCGGAGTATCGCTAAATGTTTGTGATGCTAGAATGTTTCACATGGGCAATGCAATTGCCTAGCAATTTCCCCTATTGCCTTTTTTAATGTAGAATGTTTTTATGGGCTGGTGTTTTCAAAGTCTAGGGAGTCGCCAAAAGTTGCTACTGAAACATGATAGTATAAGCAGTGCGGATTGTTAAGCGGGTTGGTGCCGACTGGTGATCAGTTACTGACAAAGAATGATCACATGACTGGTGCCACTATGGCGCTATGAATCAGATGGTCACATGGCCACATGACGCCACTGCTACATCATGGTGTCATGTTACGTGGTCACATTAGCACGTGGCATCACAGTGCCAGAAGACGTCACGTTGCGTGATGCAGTGTCACGTGACACAACGTGACGTGACGTGGTCGCAGGGTTGGATTCACGTGACCTCTGTCGACCTAACGACACCACGTGACCACTGTTCACTACACTTATTTGGAAAATATTGTATATTGCCCTGTAGAAGCCCGCCGGTCCACATTCTGCGTAATTCTGACTTTATACATACATCAAGCCATCTTTGCAAGAATTAAAACGGCAACGTCTGGCATCATTTGTAAAAAAATTCTAAGATATCAAAGCTGCCTAAATATGCATGGAGCTGGATACAGAGGCATCATTTGTATTGCAAATAGACAGCATTCTCCAAAATGCAGAGGAAGTGCCCATTTCCATACAAGCCAGGAAGTAAAGTTTATAGCGCCTGTGCACATGCCATATTTAGAGAACATCTTTTTTGAGGGGAGGGCAAGGGACGAGGAGTTTTGGTGGGGGGCACCTGGCATAAATTTTTATAGTGCCCGAGTGCTTCTGGGCCTGCCTGTCATTTGCCAAAGTCATATTATCAATATGTCACACTTCACCAAGTATGACATTTGTCTTGTTTGTTTGAAAGGCAACCTACATATGAGCGTGGACCGACAGCTTTCCAGCCAATACCACAGAGTAGTTTGTCTATTCATTGAATAGAAAGCCTAATGCAAACCTCTATCCCGAGTCACCCTTGTCTCGGTGAAACTCCGAGGGCACCACGTCACAAATCTACATGCCGCTTCCGGTGAAATAGAACAAGCTGATTGGTTGATTGATCAATCAATCAATCAGCAAATCAATTTGCTCTATTTTGCCGCAAGCAGTATGTACATTTGTGATGTGGTCACCCGCGAAGTTTCACCGAGACAAGGGTGACTCGGGATAGAGGTACGCATTGGGCCTTCTAATCAATGCACAGAAAAAATATGTACTGATTAATTGTTTGGTCTATTGATTGATTGATTGACTGCTGAACTGAGCGCACCTTCCTCATGTTCCTCGACGGCGTGAAAGAGCGCCGGCTCGTAGGCCGAGAGCACGTTGACGGCCACGGCCGTGATGTGGAAGTTCTCCCGCTCATTGCACTTCTTCTCCTCCTCTGCCTGAAGTGCCCGATGAATCAGCTCCATCTGCTGCTTACGCCGTGTCTGGGTCGCTGTCACAAACGACCGCTGCAGGGAAGCAGAGAGAAAGGGTGGTCAGCACGAGTGTCGGCATGGTGCCTGGAACACATCTCCGGCTGGTGTGTTTGCGGCATCCTCAAATATTGTCCCTCGTGACATCATAATCGTACAAGTGTTGCGCCGTGCCTGCTACAATCCTGAAGGTAGATGCAGCAGGCACCTGTTTTGCTGGAGATTGTGCTCCAGTGCAACAGTCCACGAAAGCTTCGGCAATAAAAAAGTTGGGACACTGCAATGACAGCAACATTCGCGCTTGCTCGCAGTTTTTGCCCGTAGAACTTCAAAAGACCAACTGTCAGGATCACAACATCCGACGACACGACGTGCCGTCTCCTGTGATGTCGTTAGTTGCCACTTTGGGACCATTTCGATGCATTGGCAAGACTGGACGACAAACACATCAGCCAAAGACACGTTCCAACTGTAGTGCCACTATAAGAATGGTGGTTCCGACGAATAGTCTTCGAACTTCCTCTCTAGATAGGCCACAATATAGGGCAATGCACTTATAACGATAATGAGAAAAAAAAAAATTTAATCGTTAAAACCAATTATTATTGTATCAGGACAAGAAACTGATTGTTTCTACTCTAGAAACTCTAGAAATTGATTGTTATAAGCAGTACATTAAGTGGATTGCACTGTATTCATACTTTCCAGAGCTTTGGAAAGTCATGGTAGTGCTGGGTTAATTGCCGCAATGAGCACTCTTTTCGTCAAGCAGCAGTGCAATGCAGAGGGGCAATACTCGCAAGCGGACACTGCGATTTTCAAAGTTGCTCTTTGCCTTGCCGTAGCCATGAGACTAGGGACAAAGCACGCCTTCAAAACTGGACGGTGCATGTGCACACCTGGTGTACTGTCGAGGCTGGTTATAAAGAAGTCAATGGGAATTGGAAATCGCTTCGCTATACAATAAACTTTTGTTAGTTCGACTTTGGTTAATTCGATTTTTCGTTTAATTCGATCGTTTTCAAAAGTCCTGGCAAGGCCCATACATTTTTTTGGGAGGAAAAGTTTGATAGTTCGAACTCGGGAAGACTCTGCTTCAAATAATTCGTCCCGAGCGAATGCGCGTGGGCTCGCATTGGGTGGCACCACGGCAAAAAAACCACCAACGTACGGCGAAACACGGGCCCCTTCCTGCAAAGCCGAACGTGTGCAAATATGCGTCTGGTCCTCTACGCTGTTGAGATAGACCGTAGCGAGTGACACGAGCCAGCGCAACCAATCTGGCGTGGAGTAGCACGGAGAACATAGCACGTGATCGGGCGCAGAGACAGTGCGCGCTCTCAAAATGCTTTTCTGTAGCATCATGAGCGGTCCATCTTGCACGCTGAAAGCACAAGTTCTCTTTTCCTTTTTTTTTTATTTTACCGTAATATCCCGAGTTGTCGCCCACCCCCCTACTGCCTGAAACTCATTAAAAAAGTGGGGTGGGCCATGTCTCGGTGGGTGAGCACAAACACTTGAAAAAAAGCGGAAAAAACCGCCTATTTTTCTCTGCGTATCTAGCGCTGATGCACAAGAGATACATCAAACTCAACACTCGTTTTAGTTTCATTGTTTTATAGAAAAAAATGCTCACGAAATATTTCACTATAGCGAAGTCCGTTGCTGCATATAGCACGAACGTATGTTCCGTGAAAGAATGTCACCACTATGTTCTCCTAGTTAGTAAAAAAAAAAAAAAGAGAGAAAAGTCTACAAGAAAATAGAAAAACCGACCAGGCGCAACGAGCGAGCGAGCGAGCGGACCAAAGATGCGACCAAGAGCAACGCTGGGAAAGCGGGAAAGCCGGCGGTCGCATTGGCAAATACTTTGGCGTCGGGCCAAGTCGGGCGCCTTGTCAATCGCAAGCTCTTGCACAACTTTGTTTGGTGCATACATACGTGCGTCCGTGCACGGCGGGCTATCAATGCACCGTTGGGACGCTCTGCAAACGTCTGTGTGGGGCGTTCCAGCAACGCTTTATTTGCGCGTTGACTTTGCCTAAAATATTGCACAACCGCGGTCGCGATGGGCGGGAAGAAGGAGCGGGTTCGCGGTGACCTTACTTCGGCGGAGACAGACCTTGACCTAAAACTCTTCGGTTACATTAACAAACTCTTATTTTGTTATCTCCATCGTTTTCTTTTTGCGCGGATACACGGCCACTTTGGGGTCGCTCACGGAGGAAATACGTAAACAAAAAGAAGTGTCTTTCCCTCCTTCGTTTTACTTTGTCACGGACGTCCTCCAACTGTAAGGTCCGCGGCCTCGTCATTCGGGTAGAATGAGTGTTCGTGGATCGCAGAGTCCGCGCTGGGGTATTTGAAGGGGTGGGCAATGACTCGGTGTTTTTTCGGAAATCAATATTTGCCCTAAAAATGGGGTGGGCGATGGCTCGGAGATGGGCAATGACTCGAGATATTACGGTTTTTTTTTTTTTTTTTTTTTTTTTCCGACGGTCTGGTTGCCTGACGCCGAAGTCGGCTCGTAAAGCTTTCTCAGTGCGTGCTCTCAAAGCGCTTTTCTGTAACATAGTGTGCGGTCCACCTTGCGCATCACAAAAGAAAAGTTCTGTTTTCCTTTTTTTTTTTTTTTTTTGCAGTTATTTTTTTCTGTTGTTCACGGTCTGGCTGCCCGGCGCCAAAATCGGCTCGTCAAACTTACTTTTTTTTTTTTTGTAGTGCGCGATTTTCTGGGGACGTGACGTTTAGTTACGCTGCTCTCCGGAGCATGCTTTTGGACACGTGTGTTAAGCACAGATGGCACCAGACCATCCATGAGTACTTTGGACAATAAAAGAATGCCTGAACGTGGTTCAGGCATTCTTCCTCGACGATGGTGACTATTAGGTGAACATTCTCTTCCATCAAGGCCAAGAAAGTCCTGCTGTCACCCTTGGAGATGAGCGTTGTCTATCACAGGTCATGCTTCTAAATGGATCACTTGGAAAGGGTCAAGCCTTCTTCCACTTCCATCTTCCCTGATCTGGTGCCGGTGTTCTCGCATATGTGATGCTGGTGCATGTTGTCATACCCTAGGTATCCATGCTGCGGTCCCGTCTGACATCCAAGGCACAGGTTTGAGAACACCACTGCATCCAAGATGAGGTCTGTGTGGTACTCGATCACTGATCCAACGCCAATGTGGGACATATGCCCACGCTTGTGACACGTCCCGTCGAACACCACAGTTATGTCCTTGCAAAAACTTGCCTCCACGTTCTCGTAGGCTACCTTTACAGCAGTATATAACTGACTTTGCATAAAACGCACACCCAAGCGCTGGGACTGTAACTCTCTGAAAGAATTCTTCCGGTGCTCCTCGAAAGTCTTGTGACGAATGCCTCTGTGAGGAACATTCATCGCTGCCCAGAAATCATTGAGAGCTGTCTGCCCCTTCCCGATCTTCTTGATGACCATCATGGCTCAAATGTCCTCTTCAAAAGCCATGGAGTCTTGCTGGCGTGGCAACTCCGAGCAGAAGACAAAATACTAGGGGTGTGCGAATACTCGAATATACGAATTCGAATCGAATAGAAAGTTCCTGAATAATTTGATTCGCGGATCGAATTCCTAGTATTCAGTTACTCGAATATTCAATATATTCGGCCAAAGACGCACGGTGGGCGCGGAGCAAACAAAAAAGCAGTTTTTTCTCCCGATGTAAGCGCCGTGTGACAGACCATGCGAGAAACACCTCTTGGTCCTACCATTCCACAAAAATCTAACGCACAGGTTAGAAAACAGAAAAGTAACGAACGCCACAAACTTTACAGCACGAAGATTTACTCACGATCATGACACAATCTACCCTTGAATCACAACTGAAACATCCCGTTTGCGCTACTTCCAGAGAGGAATTGTTGGGAAGCCGGAATTCCGTGCCAAGCCTAATTCTTTTCATGAGTAAAGCCCCTCGTTTCAAATTGAAGCGCCGATGTAAAACACACTTGGCTGCACTCGCAGAAATCGGCTACTGCACCATTGCACGATCCCAGAAAGAAAACCAACGTTACCACGCCGGCGAAACCAACAGAGTTATCGTCGTCATTCTTTTGGAACCGCAAATTCTGATTCCGAATCAGAAGGACAACTCGGTTGGTTTCGCCGACGTGGTAATGTTGGTTTTCTTTCTGTGATCGTGCAGTGGTGCAGTAGCCGATTTCTGCGAGTGCCGCCAAGTGTGTTTTACATCGGCGCTTCAATTTGAAACGAGGGGCTTTACTCGTGAAAAGAATTAGGCTTGGCGCGGAAGAAACGGAACGGAAAAATAGTGTGCCTAGATTTGAGAGGGTTTTTAACAGCTCGATAAGGTGCCGAAAAGACGAAAGCGTCGGTTGGGTTCGGGCAGGCAGGGCAGGCGTCGTCGCTCTTCTGTTTGTTCGCCTTCTTTCCACGCGACAACACAACACATGCGCATTCACGATCAATCTGCGATGGAGCCGTCTCTGTGGTTTCAGTTTCGGTTGCTCCCTCTTTTAAATCAAGGCTCTCTAAAACAGGATAGATAAACGGAAAAGTGGATGCGTAGCGGCAGTTGGACGGTGACTTAAGCCACCTAACCACGTTTTTTTTTTTTCTTACTTTAGATTATATTGTTTAAGCCAGTTTACCTTGTTGCTGTTTACTCAGATTTAACACCTATCTATTTATTTATGTAAAATCAAATCACAGGTGCCATTTTTTTTTCCTTAAAATGGAGACAAACTATCGTAAAATGCCCCTTTTCTGAGATATACAAATATATTTTGAAAAAAAAGTTGCGGTGTTAGGTTGTGTTTTTAAAGAAAAAAAAAGGCACGCGTGGCTGTAACTTTTTTTTTTTGTGACGTTTAGGGTAGATGGATTATATTTGCACCATAAAATTGGATCTTTGATGCCCAACGTTCAACAGCAACTGCTTTTTTTTTTTTTTTTTCACCGGAACTTTTTTACATTTTGGCTTTTGTTTTGTACAAGACGTATATTCTGCACCCAGGCGCATACTCTGCACACATAATAATCGCATTCGCAGCACACTTTGAAAAATTCCTACGAATAAAATCACTATTCGATATTCAGCTTTATTTTCTTGATTCGATTCGGTATTCGATTCGAAAGCTACTATTCGGTATTCGCACACCCCTACAAAATACCATAAATGGCACACACAACCTCCAGCTTTGTGGCCAGTCCAGGCTTGGTGCTCCCTTGGACTGCCAGGCTGGGTTCCAAACAATGCTTGCACAGTGTGGGGCAGAGCAGAGTGTTCAAAACATCCACCTGGATGAGGCAGAACTTCGCATCTGCATTTGTAGCAGATGAAGTAGTGGGGGCTGCTGAATCAGGCTGCATGGCCTGAAACTTCCTTTTGGTCGCCGACATAGCGCTAAGCTTAGCTTGAGCAGCAGCGCAATGTTTAACAGCCATTTTGATTTCTTCTTGCATCAGAAAATGTGTCAACAAACAAACAGTGGATGATATGCTCACACTCAAAGTGGTCGGCGTCGGCACTCCAGACGTTTCCGGAGTACGGTGATCTGGGGTGACGAATGCATCGTCGGCGATAGCCGATGGCACGGAAAAGTCCCCATTAGAAGCATTGACGTGACGCGCAGAGGTTTCCAATCTCGCCATCCGAAGAAGCTTCAAGGACTGCTTTCGCGCAACCAAAGCGTGCACCGTCTTGAACTTTGTTGCCGGTATCGTGAACGACCACGAAACACCAAAGAAAAATTACGCAAAACTGCTGAGAGAAAAGCATAGGAAACGATATAAGAAATGGCGAAAAGCGAAGTGGAGCTGATGAAAAAAAAGCAAGCAGACCACTGCCGTAGCAGACAGGAGCGGTAGACAGGAGAAATGGAGAGAGGGAGGCAGCAACGGGGAGGGGGAACACACGCGTCGAGAACAATGGCAGTAGGAGATTTCGTAATGAATTTTTAGGGGTGAAGTTCCTTAGGGTCTAGCCTTGTCCGGCGTCCATGCTCACATCGATTGCCATCCCATCTGTCTTCTTAAGAAAAAAAAAAAATGTTTGCGCAGTCGACAGGATTCGAGCCTGTGCGGGGAGACCCCAATGGATTTCTAGTCCATCGCCTTAACCACTCGGCCACGACTGCGGGACAAGTAAGGGGCTCTGAGATGTAGTAGTAACTCAAGAGCTGGGGTTTCTGTCATGGATGAAATGTTGCATGTAGCCGCTCAACGTCTATACAGGAGAGGGCACTGCGGTCAAATGCGTATATAATCGCGTTGAACTTTGCATGCATTGGCTCAACGTTTATAGACGAGAGGGCGCTGGGGTCAAATACTAAAAAAAATCAGTATCATCAGCACCAGCAGAGCTTCGCCCCTATCAACATCATTCACCACGTAGAGATGGGGTCATTTTTTTTATCATCTTTTTTATGAATTAGGGGTTGACAATTAAAAGGAAGATAGCCTATGTAATAAAGAACCCAAAAATGTAATTTTCTAAAAAAAACTTTTTTTTTGCAATTTTTCGTTTTTTAAGGCCTGCATCCCGACGGCATCTACAATCCACCATGATACATTCACATCTACGATCATTAACACGTTGCCAATGAAACTACCCATGCACATAGAAGTTGCATACACAAAAAATACTGAAAGTCTGAAATGAAAAGATCCGCCAATACAGACGATTCCCCAAGACTGCCCTGTCCAGGACAACCAAGACGCCAAAATATTTCAGGCTCTACCTCAAAGCAGGGACATCTGCTACAAATGAAGGATAGGACCTACCGACTGGTCCTGGTTGATGGTGACCTCCTCCACCTTGGTCTTGACCTGGGGCATCCAGGGCGGATCTGCCACCGGAGCGCAGTCCAGGGCAATGCGGGGGCTCGGCAGGGTGAACTCAATCGTGGGAGGGGGCACCTGGGAAGAGCAGGTGACTGTCGTACGCCTATCCGAAGGCAGGAGTTCACAAACAGGGTCTCTAGCAAGCCAAGGGCAGATGTCAGTGAAAACGTAACCGATCAAGATTACATATCTTCAAGAAGGGGTCTAGGACATTTCGGTGTAGGACTTTTCAGCGTAGAAAGTTTCGGTACAGACATTTTGGTGCATGGAACGTCTCGGTGTGCAGACATTTCGGTGTACGGACTTTTCGACGTATAGACTTTTAAGTGTATCGTATGATATCTTGGTTAATTTTTATTGTCTAAACACACTGCACATAATTTATTACTCAAAGGTAGACTTTTTACAGCGAAGCTGTTATGCGCTAGGATGTGGGAAAAAATGTGTCCGCGGATGTTGACAGAAAACTCCCCATTGGTCGTGGCAAGTATGAATAAATAAAAATAAAAAAAGGGGGCAACCAGCTGACACCGTTCTAAAAGGGCAACAACAAGAAACGAAAAAAGGTGGAGATGGGCGAAGCGACGAAAGACCGAATCAGGGGACCAAGTACAGTAAAACCTCGTTATAACAAAGTTGAAGGAGCGGTCATAATTGTTTTGTTATAACCATTAGTTTGTTATAGCCAATATCTATTTCTTCCCACTATAGCAAGCAAGGGGAATTATGATTACTTTGTTATATCCATTAGTTTGTTATATCCCATTTTGTTATAACGAGGTTTTACTGTATAATGAAGAGAGCACCGCTGCGACCCGCTGTAAGCAGCCGCGAGTAAAGGCAACGCCGCAAACTGCCGTCAGCAGAAAGAAGCAAAACCTCTGTATTTTCTTTTGCTGCACATCCACGAGGGGGAGAGGGAAGAAAGGAAGGGGAGGGCAGGGGTGCATTGCATCCCTATTTCTCACTTGCATTGCGAAAGGCATGTGCAAGCGGTGCCGGCCGCGGCAGCCACGGACAGGCGCAGAACCTGACACCCAAGGGATGCGCGCGAGCGGCGGCTTGCCAGCTGCTGGTGTTTCCATTGTTTTCGTGCACCAAAAGCTTTCTGAAACAAAAAGCGGCGCAGTGCTACGGCGAAGCCGGGTCGGTGACTTGTTAGCTCCATGCGCTCAGTAGGGTCGCAAAATTTGGTCACGAATGTAGGTCGAAATTCTCTGGTCATGATTGTGGGCCAAACCTTAATTTGTGACACCTCCGAAAAAAAAAAAAAAAGGTTGACTTATATTTGAATACATACGGTAAGACAAATCTGAAATCCCAATTGATACTTTTGTTTATCAATATAATAAAATATACAAATATCCACAATGCCTGCTGGGAGGTTCAACTATTCATTTCCAACTGCTGAAATGCCTGCTCATCGAAATGTTCATACACCAAAATGTCCGTGCACCGAAATGTCCGTGCACCAAAATATCCGCGCACCAAAAAATGCTCGTGCACCGAAATGTCCGTGCACCGAAATGTCCCTTCACCGAAATGTCCCTGCACCAAAAAATGTCCGTGCACCGAAATATCCGTGCACCGAACCGTCCATGCACCGAAAAGTCCTACACCGAAATGTCCTGATACCCTCAAGAAGTATGAAATGCATAGCATTTATAAGGCTAACTCTTAGCACTTCCATGTTTGTCCGTGGGATGTAGACTCGGTTACATTAAGGTGCAACGTGACGACCTTGACATGAGTGTAACAATCAAGCGACAACATGACATCCCATGACCCTGGCATCATGTGACACCATAATTTCATGTGGCATGCAGTCACATGACGTAAGGTAATGTAACCATGTGCTTTCCTGATGGTCATGTGAGGTCACAGTGTCGCTGTGATGATTTCAAATTTAAAAAATAGTCCAATCATAAAAAATCCACACTACAAAAAGTTTGTAACTCGATGTAACAAGATCCTGCTACAGAGGGCTCGAGGACACGATTACGTCGAGATTTTTATTATCTAATAATAGTAAAAAAATTATAGAGTAAAGTTAGAACAGTGGTTGTCAAACTGCCACTTTCCTGGTTCGGAGAAACCATAGAGTTACTGTCGAGACCGGTTACAACGAAGTCGGTTATAACGAAATAGCGGCTACAGCAAAGTGATCCCGATTTCCCATTCCCTTTTGCACAATCGGTTATAACCGAAGTCAGTTATAATGAAATAGCGGATATAGCAAAGCGATTTCCGATTCCCGTCGACTTCGTTATAACTGGTCTTGACAGTATTATAATGTATGCTAGAGGTTCAACTGGCGCTAGTGTCCATGCAACTTCAGGGAAGCAAATTAAATTTACTTTTGCGATGCTTCTGTGCATTCCTATGGGAAAACGCGCATGCATTTTGTCTCTTCGCCAAAAAATACCATGGATCACTTTTGTTATTTTAGGTTGTACCGAATAGTATGTACCTTTATTAGCATTGTAAAAGTGTAATTGCTTGAGTTAGGGCGCTTTGCTTCATCAGTGAAAAATGTTTAACTTCGCTATATTTCAGGCCCAAACCTCTGTTCCACAGCAGGTGTGTAGAAACAAGCGACGATACTAAGCAAAGTAACAATTGAAAGGAATATACAGTGTGTTCAAGGCTCGCCAGCATTCCGGTGACGGTTATATATTGCTAATATGCCAGTCCTGTCATTATATTTATGCATATTTACGAGCGGTTCAAAAACATTCAAAACGTAAAGAATAAAGTTTGTCGGCAATGAAAGGTGTCTCTTTTTACTATTTTCTATGCCGAGCAGCTTTTATCAGGCACTTGTTCTCAAAGATTTCAAATGTGCGGCGATTTTTTTTTTAACGTAGAACAAGGATCTTCGTACAGAGCAGAAAAAATAAAGCCGTACTTACTATTGAAGATCAAACCATACTACGTGGCTCTCAATTATTTTTGATTGTACATGCACAGAGAGTTACTGATCCAGTGTTACTGCACAGATTCGCAGCTGCTTATGACCGAGTGCATTAAAACCGTGAAGGTTTTTCAAATGCTATTGCAAAACTTTCGCACTAATGAAGTGCAGTTTCAGGGCCAGCGCATTCTCTCGTCGTAAGAGATCGCGAGAACTCGGTCGTAAGCAACCGCAAGTGCGTGGACCAGTCTTTAGAATCCTTTCAATCTGGATAAAACTAAGCTGAAGTTTTTTCCGAAAACTAGACTGAAGGTTTTTCAGAGACTGCGAGATCAAATCTATGCACTGTTTATGAGTAATGGCTGCTTTTAACCTTGTCCAAGTTATTTCAAGCTTGTGGTGAGCTTGATCTGTATAAAGTATTTGCAGATGTGAAGTGCTCCAGGGCCATCCAATAGACAGTGGCAGTGTGTAATCTCATTGTAAGCCGTCACGAGGGTCGTAGCGCGGGCAATTGCGATCAAATGCAATGTGCCGACCAAGCTCAAGGCTACCCTGAGGTGCCTCTCTGAAGATGGTACAGTAAACCCCCCTTAACTCGAAGTCATAAAAACCGAGAAACATTTCGAGATAAGCGAAGTTTCGAGATAAGCGGAGTACCGAAATTTCCAAAGTACCGACCGCGGATTTCGAAAATCTAGCGCTTCCGAAAATCGTACCAATCACAGCTTCGTTTTAAGCAAGAAATCACTTACTAAAACGAGAAAAAAAATGAATTAGAAACAAGCGTCCAGCGGTCCAGCGCACGCACATATTCCTCAAAGAGCGCCGCCGTCATCCATGTGGACGGGGTTGAACGAAGGAGACGCGACGGCTTGGCGGCGTGGCGACTACGGCGACCACGAGATCGGGAGAGCCGATAGAACGCCCCAAGCCAGCACAAGCGTAGAGAAAAAGAGAGAAAGAAAAGTCCCGGGAGATGCGGAGAAAGCAAAAAGCAAGAAAACAAACGTCCTTGAACGCTCGTCCCGTTCTGTGCGCCCTGGACGCGTTCGCGGCGCTTCCTTCTTTTGTTTATTTTTCTCGGCGCTTCCTTCTTTTGTTTATTTTTCTCCGAAGACCCCCCCCCCTCTCTCTCTCTCTCTATCTCTCTCTCTCTCTCTCTCTCTCTTTGTTAGCGTTATTTTTAGGTCGCGGTCGCTTCGTCGGCGATGGAGATAAACTTTCTCCTTCGGGCCTCAGTGTCCTTTCAGGAATATTTCTTTTTTTTTTTTATATTTTTGCCAGGCGAAGTTTCGAGATATCCGATGCCCGTCCCGGAAACTTTTCGAGATAAGCGATGTCGAAATACATGGTGCCAATGGGGATTCATTTCGCAACGCACAAAAGTTTCAACTTAACCGATCTTTCGAGATATCCGTGTTCGAGTTAACGGGGGTTTACTGTATTGAGAAGTGTGCCACTAGAAAGTGCTCCGAGGCAGCGGCCGACGAAGGGACTTGCCTTGAAGACCAAATGTGCCGCCTCTTCCATCCTGAGCCAGCACTGGTAACGGAACTTCCACAGGGCTTGAAACCTGCCGGGTCGGAGAACATGTTTTTTCAGCCACAACTGTGCTGTCCAACACCCACCTATACCGCGTTTTGCAATAACCAGGAAATCGTAGAAGCAATGGCCAGGTGAAAGCATTAGTCGGAAACACTTTGTTTTTTTTATTCGAAGCACGTTCAATTGTAAGGTTTTTGCAGATCCTGCGTGCCTTGAACTCTAGAGTCGGCTGCGATGGTTTCTTTTGAAAAATTGCTACACTCGCACGCACTCGTAATGAGCAGGATGAACGGTCCATTGAGATGAGAGCTGCAGTGGCCACAGCACTCACACTATTTCTGCACCTCTCTTTTTGTTTTTAGCAATGTTGTTCATGATTTTGCAGTACCTCAGTGCTTCGACAGTAACGTTTTCTCTTTTTACATTGTTTTTTGTTATAGAGATTATTATAGGTTACGTACAGCTTCCGAAGATGGCATTTGCGGGGGCAAACTTTGGAACATTCCAACCCCACTTTAAACACTGCTCGGAGTAACTAGGGAACAGATATGTGGTGTCTGCTGAGGTCTGTTTTGTTGCATTGCAATATGTTAAGCTTAGAGATAACCGCTCCGTTGGTTTTAGCAGCATTGTTTATTAAAATGGCGTGTTTGTTGAAATGGCCAGCCCCCAGACATTAAATATGTTTCCACTTTGCAAAGCTTGATTTTATTGAGTGGGACTGCCCCCGCTGAGATGCCTTGTGGGCCACCGCAGGTAACTTAGAAATAATTTGATAAAAAAGAGAATGCCGATAGTGTATTTGATTACATCTTAAAAAAAAAAAAAAGGTGAATTTTTTCTGTCAAAGTGGAGACGAGGCAGTGTAGGCTTAGCAGCTTGCCAAGCAAAGGCAAAGCATAGACCACACTAACCTGAGTAGGGCGTTGACCCTCTGTGTCGTGTCCTCGCTCTTCAGTTCCCTGCTCACGAGTTCGGAGGCGTGTTCGGGCGCCTTGACGGCAGCCAGAATGAAGGTTACAGCTGCAATGCAAGATACACAAGCAGTCCGGGCATTCTCTTTGACTGGACATCTACCTAACCGCATGTATAAAAAAAAGCAATAATGCTGCTGATTTTTTGCAGACGGGCCAATAACAAACATCAGATTGTGACTAAAAACACCATTGGTGTGATGTCCTAACTGCTTAAATTTTTATCCGAGTGTCAATGGTGTCCCTTTGCGAGAAATTGCTTGCGGTCAATACTGCAGATCGCTGTGTCATCCAAGCGCTTGTGAACAGTGAATGATCAAAGAGAAGGACTTGAAGACTTAGTAAGACATCTATGCTGGGATTTGCCATCTTTTTTGCTTTCCAAAAGCGGGAGGCGATCTTGTCCAAGACAAGCCGAGAGAGACGGAAAACGAAGATTGAAACCCTTTTCCCGCCGACGATGGGTGAAGGAGGTTGCACAGCCTCCCACAAGAGTGACAATGTACTCCGGCACTGTTCGGTTCCAGCCATATCTAGCTCATTAAATCATGCCAAGAACACAACAAAATGTCAATGTATGCGGGACATCTCTAATCACCCATCGTGAAATTAAAATTTTTAGTTCTTCACTTTCGTGGAGAGTTCGTTGAGTTCACCCGAATTTTCAGTAAAATGTGGGATGTCGCAAAACTGGGAAGGTATAATCGGGGTTCCATCGCAGCACCATCATCTTTCACCTACCACAATATCCCGAGTCATCGCCCACCCTTCTGCCGCCTGAAATTCATAAAAAAAAGTGGGGTGGGTCATGTCTCATACCGAGTTCGTCTCACGGCACTCGTGTCCACGCGTGCCCACTCGCGGCGTAAAGCAAGTTCGTTTCGGCAGGCACTCCACGAGTGACTGCACTCTCCGAGTTTGTTTCATCGCTGACACCTTATGCGTGCATGCACTCGCTGCACCGAGAAAATCGAGCTTGCGCCAAACTGCAATCCCGTCATGCCTCGCTCCAGCGAGGCCAGCGAGGAGCAGGAGCAGACGACGGAGGGTTCGTCTGCTACAATGTGTCGCGGAACTGAAAAAAAAAAGTAAATTTTCTGATAAAAATTGCGTCCTGAGGGCAACATAATGAAACAGGAGCTTGAATTGTGAGCGCCTGCTATTTCATGAAAGAAGCAATTAACAACCCATGCTTTATTTGCAGGTTTTAAGTCGCTCTGTTGCCGTACAGACGTTGAAATATACCAGTGTGTCAGAAATGCCCAGAACAAACGCATCAGCGGCCCTCGAGATGTTTATCCCCATCCGTGTGCGGGTGAACAATTGAACATTTGTCGACAGAACTCCCCCAGCAGAAACCTCGGACTGCCCAATGAGCATACGAGAAAGCTAAACATAGTGACTTTACTCGAGGCTTGGGAAACATCATCATGTTTAACATTTACCTACGTCAGCTAACTTGCTCCGTCGTATTTTGTTCGAGAAAGCTCCCGTTCTCGACGTCCTCATCAAGACTAATATCTGATCCACCTGTAATGACGATCGAAATCGAAAGTCCCACTAAAAGTTTTGCTGGATATTCTAACAGACTAGTTTTAAGTCGTACCCTTTCAGTGGTTTACACATAATACCATGCTCAAACGAATCAAGCTTCTGCTTGGACAGCATCATCAGTTTTCTTCTATGTAAACGGTTATCAGAATTGAAAGATCGCTACCAGGTTCTTTGTAGACAGCTGGATGCGGAAATTTACGCCGTCTGTAACTCTCTCTACAGCAGCCTAGTCGCTCGAAGTCATCGCGAGTCTAAACCACACGTTGATGCATTCAACGTTTGTAGATAGGGGTGTGCGAATACCGAATAGAAGTTTTCGAATCGAATACCGAATCGAATCAAGAAAAAAAAAGCCAAATATCAAATCGAATATCGAATAGTGATTTTATTTGTAGGAATTCTTCAAAGTGTGCTGCGAATGAGATTATTATATGTGCAGAGTATGCACCTGTTGCAGAATATGCATCTTGTGCAGAACAAAAGCTAAAATGTAAAAAAATTCTGGTGAAAAAAAAATAAATAAAAGCAGTTGCTGTTGGATGTTGGGCACTAAAGATCCAATTTTATGGCACAAATATAATCTATCTTCCCTAAACGTCACAAAAAACCCAAAGTTACAGCCACGCATGCCTTTTTTAAGCCCAACCTAACACCGCGACTTTTTTTTTATAAATGTTTGCCTATCTCAGAAAAGGGGCATTTTGCGATATTTGGATTTCATTTTAAGGAAGAAAAAGGGCACCCGGAATTTTATTTCACGTAAATAAACAGATAGGTGTTAAATCTTAGTAAACAGGCTTAAACAATATAATCTGAAGTAAGAAAAAAAAGCGTGGTTAGGTGGCGCAAGACACCGTCCAACTGCCGCTATGCATCCATTTTTCCGTCTATCTATCCTGTTTTAGAGAGCCTTGATTTTAAAGAGGGAGCAAGCAAAACTGAAACCACGGAGACGACTCCAGTGCAGATTGGTCGTAAGTGCGCATGTGTTGTGTTGTCGCGAGGAAAAAGGCGAGCAAACAGAAGGGCGACGACGCCTACTCTCCCTGCCCTGCCAGCCTGCCCGATCCCGATCGACGCTTTCGTTTTTTTGTCACCTTCTCGCAGTTCGTAATTCAAACGCGGCTATCGAACGGTTGGAAACCCTCTCAAATCTAGGCACACTATTTTCCCGTTCCGTTTCGTTCCGAATCAGAATTTGCGGCTTGAGGTTCCAAAAGAACGACGACGATAACTCGGTTGGTTTTATCGGCGTGTTTAACGTGGTTTTCTTTTTGTGATCATGCAGTCGCCGATTTCTGTGAGTGCGGCAAGTGTGTTTTACATCGGTGCTTCAATTTGAAATGAGGGGCTTTACTCGTGAAAAGAATTAGGCATTCCGCGGGATTTCGGCCTCTTAACAATTCTTCTCTGGAAGCGGCGCAAACGGGATGTTTTGGTTGTGATTCAAGGGTAGGTTGTATCACGATCGTGAGTAAATCTGCGTACTATAAAGTTCGTGGCGTTCGTTACTTTTCTTTTTACTAACCTGTGCGTTAGATTTTTGTGGAATGGTAGGACCAAGAGCTGTTTTTCGCATGGTTTGTCTAACATCACGGCGCTTACATCGGGGGGAAAAACGGCTTTTTTTGTCAGCTCCGCGGCGACCGCGCGTCTTTGGCCGAATATATCGAATATTCGAGTGACCGAATACTAGGAATTCGATTCGCAAATCAAATTATTCGGGAACTTTCTCTTCGATTCGAATTCGTATATTCGAGTATTCGCACACCCCTATTTGTAGATAAACGTTGGTAGTGACTGTACTCTCGTATTCCCACCCATCACTCCGAACAGAAAGGCGCTAGTTTTGGCTTGAGGTCGGTACTCTTTCTACAACATAGATGGCGGCAGCATCAGTCTTCTGCACTCGGTGCATTGGGCGAGTTCGTTTGAGTCCAGCTCTCCGGGCAACACTCTGCGAGTGCGATGCATTCTGGGAGAGAACTCAAACGGTGCCAGTGCGTGTGAAATGAACTCACAATCAATGGGTAAGCACAAAAAATTTTAAAAATTGGAAAATAAACATTCATTTCTTTGTGTGTATCTAGCACGGCTGCAAAAGAGATACATTAAACTCAAAACTTGAATTAGTTTTATTGTTTTATACAAGAAATGCTTATGAAAGAATGCTTTACTATCGCAAAGTCCGTTGCTTGTGTCAGCGCCATGAACACCGCCGAATGGCATACAGCGCGAACGTTTGTTCCGTGAAAGCATGTTTCTAAACCGCTATGTTCTCTTCGTTAGAATAAAAAAAAAAAGAAGACCACAAGAAAATAAAGAAACCAATCAGGTGCAACGAGCGAGCGAGTGGACCAAAGGAGCGACGAAGAGCGATGCTAGGAAAGCGGAAAAGCCGGTGATCGCGTTGGCAAATACTTTGGCGTCGGGCCAAGTCGGGCACCTTGTCAATCGCAAGTAGGGGTGTCGCGAACTTTTGTCGAACCAGATTTTTTGGTCGAACTTCCGGGGTTCGACTGAGTCGAACCGGTTCGACGAACCTTTGAACTTTTCACCAGATTCGACCGGTTCGACTTTATGGACAGTGTGGCCAGACCTTAATACAAGCATGTTTAGGTTTGGAGCATTTTTCTTTTTATGGAAGGGGTTATTTTATTTTGTGAACAGCTGCAAATAAAAGAAACTAATTCTAATCACTGAAGAAGTTAATAACTTAATTTTTAGTACTGTATTGACTGAAATAGCCAATCAGCGCTGCACTTAATTCATCTCTTAGCCATCACCATCCAATCCGAAGCCAACTGGCCAGCCTGTCGCGCATGCGCACAGGAGTCGAACCTCAATACAAGGTTCGTCGAACTTTCCACTAAAAGTTCGAAAAAGTCGAATCTGGTTGAACTCGAACCGCGACCAGTTCGCGACACCCCTAATCGCAAGCTCTTGCGTAACTTTCTTGTTTGGTGCGTACATGCGTGCGTTCGTGCACGGCGTGCTATCATTGCGGGTTAAAGGGATACTGAACCGAAATTTGGATTTCGCAAAGTAAGGCTGCAGAAGTGTTGAACCGGACGCTAGGAACTCCAAAACATCACTCGTACATCGATATCTCAAACGGATGGCCATACTTTTGGAAAAGAATGGTGCGATCAAGCGAGCTCTTTGACGTAACTGTCCTCCGGGAGAATTCGAGAATGAGAAGAAGCAGCCTCGCTTCTCTCCTCCTCGCTTCGGTTCACCAGCTTGGCGGGACATAGTGAGGAGGAGAGAATGGGAATCGTGACGTGCCTTGTCTCGTCGGCCTTCTCGGCGGGGTTCAATCGCGCACTTCTCTCCCGAAAAATATGGCGATCCGTTAGATATATTGCCGTATGAGTGATTTTTTTGGTTTTGCAGCTTCCCGTCTATCCGCCCGGCCTTGTTTAGTGAGCTCGAAATTTCGGTTCAGTATCCCTTTAAGGCAGCATTGCTGTGTGGCGTGGACGGCACCACGAACACGGAGCTCGAAATGGAACGCTTTACAAACGTCTCTGTGCGACGTTCCAGTAAAGCTTTATTTACACGCTGGCTTTGTCTTAAACATTGCAAAACCGCAGTCGCGATGTGCCGGGAGAAGAAGCGGGTTCGCGGCGACCTTACTTCGGCCAAGACAGACTTTTACTTTCCACTCCGCGGTTACATTCCAGGATGTGGGGTGTTCACTACCACGCAATCCCTGAATGGGTTACTGCTTCTGTGGCACAGGTTGGAGGAACTTTATTTTTCAGTTTTGTTTTTACTCTCTCCACTTAGAACTCTGCTTGTGTTATCTTTCCAACTTATTTTTTTTTTTTTTTTTTGTCGGGACGATATTTTTGAAAGCAAAACAAACTTTTATTTTGTTATGCCCATCGTTTTCTTTTCGCATGGATACACTATGATTTCGAGGTCGCTCGCGGAGCAAATGCACAAGCAAAAAAAAGAGGCGTCTTTCTTTCCTTCGCTTTACTTTGTCCTGGACGTCATCAACTGTAAGGTTTGCGGCAGCGTCATTCGGGTAGGATGAATGTTTGCAAATTGCGGAGTTTGCGTTGGGGTATTTAACGGGGTGGGCAATGACTCTGTGTTTTTTTGGAAATCGATATTGGCCCAAAAAGTGTGGTGGGCGATGACTCGGGATATTACGGTACTAGTGGGGCCTGTGAGGCTCTCCTGTGAAGGTCACTGTATGGCACTAATCTATACCGATAGGTGTCGCACGAGTGTGCAAAAAATATTTTAAATGCAAGAAATATTTTTTTTCTAATTTCAGTCTAAAGGTTAATAATAATAATAATAATTTGTTAATTTAATGTGCCCAAAAACAACCACGCAGGTCTTCACATTGGCGCACACAAAACAAAAAGAAGAAACACAGCACACGCTCAGCTTAAAATGTACAAATTAGCATGACAACAAATAGGTCGCACACTTCACGCAGAATGTAATAGTTTCAACTTTTAACTAGACTTGACAAGTTTTGGCGAAAAACTAGGAGATCTCTGAAGATGTCCAAGCTAGACGATGCGATTGTATTATATGAAATTTGCATACGGGGCAGTGGTGAGAGTTTAGACATGAATTTAGTATAAAAGACAGTAAAAGTTCTGGTAACACGACAAGGAACACGAAAATCGACAGAATTCAAAATCTGGTTAGCATCAGTCCAACCATTTACCACCCTGCGCAAAAAAATCATATCACGCTCGAATCTTCTATTTGACAAAGACTTAAGTAAAACGCTCTTAAGAAGAAATTCATAATCATGATAAAAGCGACGGTGAAAGTGTCTATCCTATAAAATGTGTATCATTCTTTTTTGCACTGATTCAATACTTAAAGACTGTGTACTTATTAGAGAATTCCAAACAACAGAGGCAAATTCAAGCCGTGAACGAACTCAAGCACAAAATAAACGAATCATACAAGCAGGGCGCATAAACATTTTAGTTATACGAGATATGATACCTAGAGTTTTCATCGCACGGCCAACAATAAAGGAAACATGAGCATTAAATGACATAAATTATATGAGGGCAGAAGTTATGCGAGTAAGGCGTTTTCAAATTAAAATTTTAATTTGGCAAGATATCTTTATTATGGGGAAAAAAAAAAGTCTTTGCAGGCTTAAAAGGGTCACCCTCTCCATAAGCCTTCCGTGGCTCCTTGCAGAAAATTTATCGTGTTTTGAAACTGACTTTTGGCAAGGTGCTAACAAATTAAAAAAGAAGCTGAGCCGATCTAATCAAGAACGAGAAATAAAGAGCGTTATGTTTACATTGTGGTCCCCGATGTTCTCGTCGCTAACTCCAAACACAGCGAAATCGTGCCGATTTTCGATTGCCGCCAATAAGCATGTGCGATGAGCGGCTAACTGATCGACCAGGAACCCAGAGCAGACCTGAAACTGCAGCCAGCTGCTGATCGCCCTCGAGCAGGAGTTCCCAGGCAATTGGCATGGCTTCGACCAGGGTCTCTTCCGAAGCCACCACGATGCCCTTGATGAGCGTCGATAGGGGGCTGTGGAACAGGCCCATCACCTGCGCACGAGCACACTCTGCTGGAACCAGGTGCAAACATGCCCTTGTCTCGAGCAGAAGTAGAGCAAAGCCCATTTATACTTCGTCTTTTTATGGAAACAAAGAACAAAGACGAAATCAATAGAAGCTACCCAAATACATTCGGGTGTTTTCATAACGAATTCCTCTTCCCCGAAAATGCCCATTTACTTGAGTAAACAAGAGCAGTCTTGGGTAAGTTACTTTTAAAAAGTAATTTGTTACAGTTACAGTTACTTTCAGAAAAAAGTAGCAAAGTTACCGTCACAGTTACCGCAACAAAAGAGTAACTCGTTACAGTTACAGCTATTTTTAAAAAGTAACGACATTACTTTTCAGTTACTTTTCTATAACAAAAAAAAAATGAGAAAAAAACTAGAAAATGCTCTCACGTTTTATTGCATAAAATTAATAAGTATGCTTTTTATTTCATATTGTAACTCGGCAGCAGTTGCTTCTCCAAGTTAGTGTTTGAAAGTTTTCACGCCAGAGTAGTGGCGCGAATCAAAATAGGAAACATGCCCAGTGCCCTCCACGTGTATTGTTGTTTCACGGTTGATTCACCCGATTAAAATGCGTTTGCACAGAAAAAAGAAAAACCACAACATAGATAGTGCTTCAAGACACTAAGATGTAAGTGTTCAGTCACAAAGTACAAGTGCGTGCGTAAAGATAACTAGATATTTTTTTCATATAATCTACACGTGGCTATATTCAAGTCGTGACTCGCGAGAAAGAACGTAATCACAACTTTGTGCAAGGCCAACTTAACACTCGCAGTGATGTGATTGGCCTAAGCCATTTTGGCGCACGTTTCGGAGCAACCAAAACAGTGTTTTGGGGCACAAATGTGGCCTTTGGAGCAACCATAACAGCGTTTTGGACCAGCAAAAATGGCTTTTGGAACAGCAAAGACTGTTTCGGAGCAGCAAAAGTGGATTTTGGGGCAGATATTCTTAGGAAAATAAAAATATTTGTTTGAAGTGCTGTACAAACGAAGGGCACTTTGTGTTGTGTTGTGTTCTGATGTGATGTAAGGGAACTCGGTGCTTCTGTTTTTACTGCTCAGACATCCTACAAGTGTAAAGTGCTGTAGGCATTGCCAAGCAATTTCGAAAAACCGCTTGCCACCGTTTTACTGGTTCCCGACGTGCCAGATTTTCGTCAAAAGTAAGCAAATGTAAAACAATGAATTGCAAGCGTCCCAGCTGGTGCCTCAGTCAAGCAATCATGTTTGCATGCACGTGAGGCCAACTTCGGCAGGCTTGCTGTTGGGCATGCTTCGTCGCGCGAGCGCAGACAACGGCTGTCCGATCGAAACCGAAACCATGCCCCTCAGCTCCGCCGCTAACTTATACCCAAAATTGTACACAATATGTAACTTTCGAGCATGCGACAAAAACAGTCCAGTGGCGCGTTCTTGCCAGGCCGGCAAACAAGGTACAAGCTAAACACACAAAAAATAAAGAACCTGAGTGCATCGATGCAAGACATTGCAAGCCAGCCTCAAAACGTTTTTGGAGCGCTTTGTGCAACGACTGAACTCGAGACAAACAAGCACGCTGTGCGGGTTCAGCGTGCAGACATTGTCTTCTTTGCTTTAGCTCACTTCTCTTCACCAACTTTCTTTCACGGCAGATTTTTCACGTACCGAGGTCCCTCTCGAAAGGAGGCCCACCGATAGGAATCTAGATAATCAATACTTTGACAGCAGTCTTTGAATTAAAGATGGATTTCTGTAGTAACGTATGAATTAAACAAGAACAGGAATGTTGATGAACATGCGGCAGTACTTAGTTTCATTTTAGAAAGTACCATGTCTGCAGTGATGTGGGGACAACAACACTCGACGTCGCGCGACCACGGTGACTGAAAGGCAGTGACCGAATAGTTTTCCCATGGCCGTCGATTCAGCCCACAAAGTAACTCCTGCCGCGCAAAAACGTGGTTTCGTTTCACAACATGACGGCATGGCTGGTACCCGGCACGCTAGTGTCGGAGCGTCTGCACACGTCCGTGTCTATCTCTGAAAATATTTAAAAAAAAGAGACGAGAGACGAGACCCACACGACGAAAGTGCGAAACGCCGGGAAAACCATGCAAGACCAGGTGGACAACTGATGCACGGCACTTTGTGTCAGGCGGCCGCTTGCGCCACATAACACACGCCTGCTCAATTACAGTACTCAGTTTAGTTTCGATTTTAAAAGGTGACCTAAATTGGCCCTTTGGCGCAGGCTTGGCGCAGATTACCCATATTTTGGCGAAAAGTAGCAGGATGTAGCAGGGTTAGCCCCTTGGCGCAGTTTGGCGCAATTGGCGCAGCAATCACATCACTGCACTCGAAACGTCGGAATAGAAGTTTTGGAAAGTGCAAGGAATGGCTAAATTGCACTCGTTCAGTGATATATTATTCATAAAACACTGGAGAGTAATGACAAAAGTAACGTCGTTACTTTCATAGTTATTTCAGAAAAAAGTAATAGAACTACAGTTACAAGTTACATTTTTAAAAAGTAACTCGTTACAGTTACAAGATACCAAAAAAAGTAACGAAATTATAGTAACGCGTTACTAGTAACGCGTTACAACCCAAGACTGAACAACAGTCCCAGCCCATATCTACCGTATTTACTCGCAGAATGAACACACTTTTTTTTTCCGAAAAATCTATGCGAAATTGGGGGGCGCGTTTATTACGCAAAGTAAAATTTTGCGTCGGTATTTACTTGCATAATGAAGGGACCTTTTATCCTGAAAAATCGAAGTAACTTCTTATCTCTTTGCGCGCAACGCGGGACCCGCGCCCGACCCGGTTATCAAACTAAGCTGTGCAAAAAAAAAAAAAAAACTCAATTTTTTTTCTTTTAGTTCCTTGGGTTTTTTTCTTTGCCGCCTTTCGCAAGCTGTTTTGTTTGCTTAGGCGTTGCTTAGAGGAGGGCTCTCCGCTTATCTTTCTTATCTCCTTGCGCGCGACGCACGACCCCCGTAGCCAAACTGCGCTGTGCAAAAAAAAGAAAAAAAAGAAGAAAAAGCTCCTCTTTTTCTTTTGTTTTTTTCTCAGTTCCATGGTTTTTTTTTTCTTTCTTTCTTTTCGCCCCCTTTCGCAAACCATTTCGTTTGCTTAGAGGGCTTCTCCGCTCCTCTTTCTTACCTCCGTGCGCGCGGCGGCGCGCGAACCTAAAGTCCAGACTGCGCTGTGCAAACAAAAAAAAAGCTCCTCTCCATGTTTTTTTTTTTTTTTTTTTTTCTTGCTTTTGTTGGATCTGTGCGAATTGTTTTCGCCCACGCTGCCCATGCATTCGCGACCTCGCTGCACCAGGATAGAAAAGCGCGTTCATTTCGCGCGCGTGGGGGGAGGGGGTCAAAATTTTGACCTCAGAGTTGGGGGTACGTTTGTTACACGAGTGAAAAAAAAAAGTCAAAATTTTGAGAGCCGACTTGGGGGGGGTGCGTTCATTACGCGAGTGCGTTCATTGTGCGAGTAAATACGGTATATGGTTTCAACAAGAGCCAGCGAATAAAACCTAAGCGTAGTTTATTGTTGGCTGCCTTGCCTGAGTCCTGAGGTACTTGAGGGTGGGGTTGTCGTCCCTGGCCAGGGGGCGGGGCCTCTTTCTGGGCTCCGCCTTACCCTCTGCCCCTCCCCCGGCAGTCAGCCCTCCTTCCACGTCGTGCACTAGGCAGGTGGCGCTGCTGTGTAGGGACCGGGCTCCGTCCAGGGCACGTTCCAGCTTCTCTAGGTTGTGGGCCAGGCTCGCCTTGCGTCGCAGTGGCGAGCTGGGGCCCGTGATGATCTGCAAGGCACCGGAACAATGCGAGTGCCCTGTTTTCCAGACTATGCACGTTTAAAAGTTAAAAGTTTACACAATGCAGACTATGCAACGATTTGTCTTTCAAGGTCGTTCATTATCACGAGACGTCGTGAATTTTGCGAATGACAGGTTATGTTAGTGATGATTTCTGTATGATAAGAGCGTTTTTGTGAATGAATTAATAAAGCCGCCATTTTTTAAAGTGCGCCGCATATGAGAATTTTACGTGCAAGCTATGCACCTGGTCTGGACCATGTGTAACGCATGTCTGGACTGTCTAAAAAAAGTAAACTTCTATTTTTCGGTCTAACTTTGTCCTGCGGACTATACGCCGGATGAGGAAAAATAGGCTACTTGAAATGCTCATTGGTGGGAATGCCCAAAGCCTTTTGAAGCAAATGTTGTAGCAGAAAAGCCTACTTTAATTTTTTTTTTTCTTTTTCAGAGAGTTAAAGTTTAGCTATCTTTTCTTTATCATTTTCTAATGTATATATATTTTTTTTTCCTTCAATTCCTTTTGACTAAAGTGGTGTTTGCAGTGTGATGGGCATCCATCGCACTGCATGAAACGGCGGCATCCATGAAACTGAAACGGCGGCATCCATGAGACAATAGGGGAATGGCGGCTCGAGGTGGAGGAATCACTCTAAAGCTCAATGCAGACACCTCTCTCACCTTCTTGAATTTCTTGTCCTTCTTTCCACCTTCCTTGTCTTCCTGCTGCTTCCCAATGTCTTGGATGAGTCCAAAGTCGTCTCCGTAAACCTTCAAAAAGGAAATGCCGCAGATGGGAGCAGCAAAAAACCTTCGGCTGCCCGACCCAAAAAGTGCTGGCTTGCGAGAGCCTGTGCAGGCGTACCTTTCGCACGCTCTTTGCGAGGCGGTTGCAAGCTCTCATCTGTCGCCGGTAACACGTAAAGTGGCAAAACTGCTGGTGCGTGCAGGTGAAGTTCAGGGTACCACACAGTTGGACTATGACCTGCAACGATGGCGTGGGAAAACCATGACAAGGTTGCGGGAACCGATATTTATGAGACTCCAACACCAGCGTCCATAATTACGATCCCCCGGATGGCAAAGAGAACTCCAAATGTTGGTTCTCACAACTCCAATTGAGTGTCGTCGGCACTGTTGCAGCCGTTTGTGACAACTCAGGACGGGGAAACGCACCAACACAGTCTGTCCAGTAGCTCTGGAACCCTCCCAATTTGAATATTATTAGACCGGAGGCTTTACAGTAGGTATTTGCAAGTTAGAATCACCCTACGAAAAATGGTCACTTATAACATTGTCAAAATTATTTCAAGTGCAGGGTAGAGAAATTATGCGTAAAATATGTGCAGACTGGAAATGTTCCAGGGCTACCTGACAGGTGGCGCTAGCGTACCCTCTCGTCATGAGTGGCTTTAAGGGACTGAGTTGCTTGTCTAAGTTGAGCATACGGTCACTGATGGTTGGAAAACAGCTTGGAATGATTGCACAAAGAGACGAGACAAGACAAAGTTGACTATATGTACTATTCTTTAGTTTAGTATATTATCTGCCTCGTGTAGCGTGAATGAGGAAGAAGACTAGACCGAGGTATGAGGAAAATGAAATACTAAAGAATAGATGAGAGTCAGCTTTGTCCTGTCTCTTTGTGTAATCATTTAATGTTCAAGCCGTTTCCCAACCATTGGTGGCCACAAGGAGTCGCAACGCAGTCAATAACACCCAGATAAAAACCTGTGAAAGCTCGTGCTGCGGAACCAAGAGCGTTTGAATTGTGTTGCCATCCAGCCAGTTTCTGTATGGAAGGGTATCATACCGGCATGCATTCACGACATCATTACTGAGGTGATGCATATTAACCCTTTAACCATTCTTGAATTTGGGGAATTTCTGATCCTTAACTGCCTCTTGTCTTTACCTGTTGTCTTCAAAATTAGATTTGTTTCCAACAAAATCAAGTTTCTAGTCACAAACAAGATGGGAGAAATATGTTTTCTAAACTTCAGCGCTGCCATCTACCTTAGTTTAGTGCTGCCATGGCTTAGTTTAACGCAGAGCTTCAAACTAAGCCATGAGCGAGCCTGGTTCGTCCAAAACAGTTACGTGCGTTAACTGGGGAAAGCAGACGAGCTATACTCGTCCAGAACAGTTTGGTGATGGCCCCACGTTGACAAGCTAAGCTTGTCCAAAAAGGTTAAGGGGTTACAGACCTCAGGAAAGCAGCCGTACTGCATTGAACAAGTACCACCTCTAAAGCATTGAAGCAGTGCCACCAAGCCTCAAAGGTGGATCGACCTTTCGTCGTATGAACATTCGTAACATCCAATTTCCTTTGCTTTTACTTTAGTATACAGATAAAAAAACACCCTTGACTATAAGGAGCAGTGCCCCGAGCAATTTTAAGTATGGCAGACACCAAGCACCAAAACAAACAATCTTCGATATAAGCATAGTTTAGAAAAGGACTAGCCACGTCCGTGTGTCAATCGGAACAACAAAGCAAAGATTTTGGGAGACTCCCCTAGAGAGGAGCGCAACCGACGGTATGCTGCTCTGCGCCTCACTCTAAAGCTCTGAACAGCACACTGGGATTAACTTTAGACATCTGCAAGGTTTTGAAGAAATGGTGTATACAAAGAACAAAACCTGAGGCAAATGCCTCTTTTGTGCACTGCTACCCTGTCCTGCCTTTCGATATTGCACCAGAGTCTCTTTGACACGTTCACGGTTGGTGCATTCTCTTGGCTGTTTCGATCCCAAACGCAGGTTCTGCTGAACTCCCATAGTAGGTGTACTAACCCTTTGAGTGGCATGCCCGAGTATACTGGGGCACAGTTGCGGTTCGCTCCCTGCCCTCCCATCTGGGCTGTAATTTCATTTTACTTGTAGCGGCGTGTAAGGGCAAGCAATAAAAACAATGTTTCATCTTGTGGTGTCACTTTTTGACGGCATAACATTTTTAACAGCAATAGCTGTTATCGGCTCTTCCCACCCCTGGAAATGATGTCTGTTGTTAAGATGTAGTCAATGTTGCAGTTGTAGTTGTTGAAGTTGCAGTTGGCATAGTAGGGCATAGGGTGTGTGTCATCGATGTTGCCAAATCTTTAAAGAAGATTGCCTGCAATCCAGAGAAATCAAACCTGGGTTCACCTCATGCAAAGCGGACGCATTACCACAGAGCTATGCCACAGTGTTAACAACCTGCTTTATACTACTTAAAAATTTTGTACTACTCATAAAACAAATTCAAAAAGTGCCAATAACAAACATTGTTGTAGCACTGTCGATGCCAAGAGCTTGTGCCGGGACATGAGCTTTCACATGCTCCAGAACCAAAAAGAAACAAAAGCGTTTGGAAGAAAATGGTCAGATGTCTATTATGTTCCGAACACTTTATTTCATGCACCCCACAGTGGGTGAACACGACGTCGATGCTTAATGACTTCGCCGTGACGCACCATAGTTAGTGCTGTGACTTTACTCTGGATTAAACGCAGGACTGCCCTATTTTTTGTTTTTGTTTTGGTGACTTCTGTTCTGGTATGCTCCTTCGCTGTTAAAGAATGGCAAATCTTAGGTCGTTCACCCTCGTGCTTCCTGGCGAATATTAAGGTCTAGAAATTACTAATGAACTCAGTATTCGACAACTGTGACAAGACCACTGTGAAAACGAGGAAGTTACAGTTCCGAATAAACAAAAAAATGACCGCATCTCCACGTGGTGAAGGATGCTGATTGGGGCAAAGCTCTGGTGGTGCTGATGATATTGATTTTATTGTTCATAAATAGTGCTAATGGTGCCAATTTTTTTTTATTGCTCATAGGCAGTGTTGAGTTCCGGGTTGCGTTACAACTTCATTATTACTGCTTTATGGTCGGCAAAATGCAGAGCTGAAGGTTCTTCTAGCGGATCAGCTTGGATCCGCTAGAAGCCGTGGGAATGCATCTCCACTGCTTAAGTTAACGGTCCATGTCAGAAAGAGAATGTGTGGTATGGATCGTGGTTATATATGCAGTTGAGCGCCCTCTCGTCTATTGAGCCAATGCACGCAAAGTTTAACGTGATTATATACGCATTTGACTGCAGTGCCCTCTCCTGTATAGACGTTGAGCTGCAACATAGACGTTGAGACATGCAACGTTTCATCCATGACAGAAATTCCAGCTCTTGTGTTACTACCACATCTCAGAGCCCCCTACTCGTCGCGCAGTCGTGGCCGAGTGGTTAAGGCGATGTACTAGATATCCACTGGGGTCTCCCCGCACAGGTCCGAATCCTGTCGACTGCGCAAACTTTTTTTCTTTTTTTAAGATGACAGATGGGATGGCAATCGATGTGAGCGTGGACGCCGGACAAACAAGGCTAGGCCCTAAGGAGCTTCGCCCCTAAAACCGAGTAAGACCGCTCAAAAGAGACCTAGGGTTTGACGTTGAGGTGCCATTGCATAGTACCGTTTCTTGAAAACAAGAATATGAGAAATATATATCATAGGTTGGAGGCATGCAGATGTCGATTAACTTTTTACCCGTAAAATAAGGTGTCTTCTATAAGTAAAAATTCGCCACACAGCATGCTACAGTGGGTCTTTGAGCAACTTCTTGCAGAAAGTGGGGGGTTTCCCTCTTTCTCGAATGAAAAGGAGGAATTGAGGGAGAGTTTTCTCTTTTCTGCTTGTTAACCGACCTTTAACACACTGCAGCTTGAAGCATATCAAACAAAGCTTCATGCAGTAGAACCCAGGCAACTGTAACAAGGTGTGTAGTTAGGTTAATTGGTTGGTCACACTGAAATGGTATTAGAATGGCGAAAAAAAAAAAAAAAGGAGGACCAGAGGAAGGAGAACACAGACAGTGTTGACTTACAGCTGAAAAAATTTACTTCTGTCCGGTACAGCAAGTAAACATAAAAAGAACAGGATAGGCAAAAAAAGAAGCAATCAACCCGATAACACACCCCTCCCCCACCATGCCGACACACACCTACACATACTGGCAGATACTGGCAAACTCGCTTCTGTGCTGTGATAAAATCTTAATGTCATCAAAGAGCAGAGAACGTGTACATCTATCACAATGGACCGTGAGGCAGCCAAACCCGAAAATCCTGGGTTCGGTCCCCACTCCCAACAAATTCAATCTGGATGAGCATCGTACCACCGTGCGTGGTCGTGTCCCACCACTGCATGGTGCATGTTAAAGACCCCAAGCTAGCGGTCATACCACAATGGCTAAATTCCTTGTCTACAGAGGAGACACCAGACTAACTTCCTGCCGTCTAAACGTACATAGGACGCAGTCACTGTGCGACAGAGCCGTTCGTGGGTTGAGGTTTCCAAGGCCTCCGAAACCACCCCCTTGCAACGAACTGAGGGGGCACTCGCCTTGAGCCAGGGCATCCTGGCGGCGATGGCGGCGGCGTCCTCTCCGTCTGCTGCGAGCAGGTCCACGGGGCTCTCTGGTGCTGGCTCGTCGCTGAGCACTCCCGGGCTCTCCTCCCCACTCACATCCGCCCGCTCGCTCGTGTCGCTCCGGTCAGAGACCGCGCTCACCTTGCGCCGGGACTTGATGCTCTCCGTCCTCCTCAACCCTGTGGACACCCGAGCATGTCCCTGAACGTGGCTGAATGAGCTTAAAGTATCCACGCTCTGTTCCCAAGAATGTATCGTAGAGTTAATAGAATGATCTGGATGGAAAAGTCCTGCAAATTTTGGCCACTTCAGAACAGCGGGACATAGACGTGGGCGTTGGTGGCCCCCATGGGACCGTGTTGCTGGCTACGCTCTGGTATACACAAAGAAGAAGGAAAACGTCACTTGCAAGGTCTGTACCTACGATAGTGTTTTTCTAGATTTATTCTGCAATAATCCGCCGGCGTCGCGCATTGTATGAGAATAAATGAGGTTGACGAGCACTCTAACAAGTTCCACTTGTCACGGCAAAGCAGACACGCCAAACCTGTCGTCTGCTTTCTTTTCCCAGTTTTCTGCCACTCTCTTTCTTGTTCTTCCTCCCGGGACAACCGATGCCAGGCGCTTATGATTTGCCACACTCTGCTCGTCTCTTTACCGGCCCCGTTTTGTTGCCTCATGCAGAGCAGGAGGTGCAGATGGTGACAGTTATGATTCAAAAATGCAACTTCCTGGGCTTTTGGTATGCTGTCGAGAAGCTCAGACAACATCGCTTCGATCTGTCGCCGAATGCTTCGATATTGCTAGAGAAGGGAAAAGCGCTTTTGTCACAGGGTGAGGCGTCGATCCTGTAGGTGTAACTTGCTGAAGGGAAGCCGTAATTCTGCAGTGCCAAAAAATTGCTAAAAATTGTTTTTCAGGAATTATAGCGATTTTGAAATCTACAACTATTTTTCTTCTGATCTGCCAAGTTTCTTAATTTCTGGACAAATATTTATCAATCAATTTATAATATCTAAGCCGGCTGATATTGCACTGAAGTTGACGCTAAAACAGTGTTTTTGTAAAACACAAACTGTGGACTTTTGCTAACGTTCACTAAGGATATCTCAGCATCTAGGGCAAATATAAATATAACTTCTTCCGTAATACGTAGCTAACTGTGTGAACCATACTATGATGAAAGCTTATTATTCGATATAGGCGTAAAAAAAATTTTAAATGACCTATTGTTTTATTAGTACAGTCACACGTTGAACATTGAATTTCAGCGAGTTGTAAAGTCACTAATAATGGTTTAATCTATAGAGTACTTCCAACATTGTGTTCTTAATACTTTGAGTATCTATAGTCTGTTGCAACTCAAGAAGACAGGACGACGGAAGGGCAGGCCGGGGACGAGGAAGCGGACGCGACGCTGCAGAAAGGAGGTTTCCCCCTCTCCTTTCTAGCGTTTCGTCTGCTTCTTCCTCCCCGGCCTTCCTTTCCCTCGCCCTACCTTCTTGAGCGGTAACTTATTACAACCATATGTTAGGACATGATTTTCTTAAATAGCTTTTCCCCTACTGTGTTTGCAAACAAAAAATTACTGGTTAAATTATCCTGAAGACTGACATGATTTTAGAAAATTATCAGACATTTGAAAACGGCACAAACAACTGAACAGGCTTGTGCAGTTTCATTGGGCTTGGTAACAAAGTAAGCAAGAAAGCTCCGAGACCAGTGTTCATACTTAGGCGGCTCTAGCCGACCCTACAAGGAAGGCCACGGGCGAAGTGTCATGGGCTTGGGGCACTAACCTCCTTCCTCCTCATCTTCGGCGAACGTCGAGGAACGTGCCCGGGACTTGCGGTCGCCGGGCTTCTTCAGCTTGAGGCTGCAGCGCTTGAAGCTCGAGTTGTGGCCCGCACAGGAGCCCCCCGCCCTGCGCAGCAGGTGGGGACGCCCCTGGGCAATGCGCCGGCCTGCAGCCGTGGCTTCCGTCAGGGAACATTCTTTGATTCGTTTCGTTCATTTCGAGAGTACTCTTTTTTATGGCGATAGATGTTATGGGCTCTTCCCTCCCACCACCCCCCTCAAAACGATGTTCAGTGCTCGTCTTGGTGTCACGGGACGATGTGGTGACGTCATGGTGTAACGTCATGGTGTAGCGCAACATAAAATTTAAAAGAACGTGAGGGCGCAAGTAAGCTGGTGTATACTGAACATTTTGAAGCAACTTGACACTGAGGAAACACTAAAGTTGACACCAAAAAAAGAGGAAGAGAATGTCTCAAAGAGATGAAGAAGGTCTGTTTGAGATTTCCTCCTTCTCGTCTCTTGGTGTCACCTTTCGTATTTCCTGCCTCGGGTTGCTTCAAAATGTTAAGCTCCATAGAATTTCTATAAGCGCTCTATAAACCCTTTTCATTAAAAGCAATGGAAGGAGGCACTGTTGTCGATTGACATTCCCACGAACTTTCGGTCATACGAGGACAAACAATCCCCACCATAATGCCACATCTTGCGATGTTTGTGAAATATTTTATGACCAGGTGAATATCTAAAGGACCGGTTAGCGAGAGATTTCTTGGAGATTTTTTTAATACTCCCGTAAAACAATCTATCCACTCTTATGTGTCTTATAGCGCAGCAGAGGGACATCGCTAGAACCCCAACTTTGCAATTTCTGTAGAACTTTATCGTCCCAGAAATTTTGACACCATCAGGCTTGGAAAGCCTGCCGAAATGGAGCGGTCGAAGCCTCTGGGGGTCAAGAGACGGCTTGCGTTTATGAACAGTAAAGGTCCATAGAACTTATATGAAAACTGTAAAAATTAATATTATAACTTCTACAAAATTCTATAGAAACAATCTATAGACATAAACACTCTATAGAAATTCTATATAAATCAAGTCTAGGGAAATTCTGTGTGAATCATCACTTGAGGTCATGATGTCACATGACTAGCCACGCGACATCTAGCTACCGTAAAGTTCTGAGAGAACGCCCGCCCCCGAGAAATCACCCATCCCGTTTTTTTGGCTAAATATCTGTAACGTGAAAATTCCAATACGTCGCCCACCCCCCCCGGTTCCCGTCGGACGTTACGCAATGCCCAAGGTCAATCGCAATAACCGAACGAATTGCTGTACCGGCATGTTTGACAATCGAGTTCATAGCAGGTTCCTACGTTATTCTTCAAGATCTGCATGCACGATATCGGCTTTCGTAACACGCGAGTTGTTCTTGCGTGTATGTTGCACCGTGAACTGCTGCGTCCGCAATCTGCGATATCCGTTCCCGTTACAAAGTTTGTAGCGGATTCCCGCGTTTTTGTCCGTGATCTGCGCACGCAATCTCGATTCTACGCGAGCTGGTCCCATGTGTATATTGCATCATAAAATATGATTCAGCTGCATTTGCGGTGTTCTTTCCCGTGAGATGAGAGTTCTCAGCAGGTTTCCGCGAGTCCTTCGCAGCATGAAACGCAACCCGCGGTATCAGTTCCCACGTCACGTAGTTTGTGGCCGGTGCCAGGGTGTTTATCAATAATTTTTCATAAAGTTTTGCTATGGCATCCCCAAAGATGGCCCAGCCCATGTTTTTCACCATTTATTTCTTCATTTTGGATGGGCGTTCTTTCGGAACTTTACGGTAGATAGTTTCATAGTCATAGAAAAGTGTGTCACTTTCCGGGCAAACGTAGGCGATGGTTTCACCACGTAAGGTGCAACATACATGAGTGTACAATAGGGTCCGATAAGCTATCACAGTTGTCGCTGTGACTGCACTGTGGATTCATGCAGGACTGCTCATTTTTTTCAATTTGCAGTTGAAGAATGAACTTGACCATAGCACAGTAATACTGTATAAAAGATTCCAAATTACTTATTTTTAATATTTGATAAAGGAACGTGATTAATGCTTTCATTCCTATGTTATAAACTGCCTTTTCTTAATAGTCGAGTTTAATGGTTGTATACTTGTGCACAAATGTGTGCATTTCTGTGTACACATGCAGAATGTGTTTCCTTTTCCTTCAAATGATTACTACACACCTTGACCACACTCCTGCAAAAATGCTCTTTGAGCATGCCTTCGGCATGAATGAATAAATAAAGGCATTCAGTTATTTCCAAAGGTCCACGAATAGCTCGAAGCCTTTTTAATGGTGTGAGAAAACAAAGAACCACCACGAGACACACGAGGCCTTAGAAAATTCGTACTTCCCACCACTGTTATTTCTTACCTGAAGACGAATAAATTAAACGAGCGGAAAGACAAAAACAGAGCTCCAGGATGTCTACCATAGAAATTATGTTTCTAAATACCGTGACAATTTTACAAACTCCCTAACCCAAAGGTTCTCAAACTTTTTGGCCTCACGAAACCCCAGGAAGCCTCAAAAACTGCCGCGGAACCCCCCCTCCTCTCCATATTTGTCAACCGAGAAGAAACAGATGCACAATTGTAGGCAAGTTTGCTTGTGTTGCTTCCCATATATCCCCACCATATCAATCGAGATGTCAGCACAAAGTGAGATGAAGGCACTTTGCATGGTCCTGCCATCTGCCGTGCAGCCTGCGGCATGGGGGTGTGGTTGCAATTTGGGTGTTCACGGAACACATGAGACCAGCTCGTGGAACCCCTGTGTTCCCCGGAACCCAGTTTGAGAACCCCTGCAACCTATTTGAAAAAAGAATCATGACTCTAAAGCCAAAGACATCCGATGCACAGGAACAAAACATCCGGACATCCTGAGGAAGTCCGCAGAAGTATGAGTGCTGCCAAGGATCCCTAGTACAGAGCAAACAATTTTATTATAGACGAAATGAACTAAAATACACATAAAAAATCATCTGAGAGACTGTCTTACATGTTTCAAGCAAGGTCTCTCAATTGTAAAAAGCTCACCACCCCAAAAAAAAATATTTTTTCATCGCAAAGATAAACTAAGCATCATCAAATACTCGGCTGTCTGGACCAGATGCCAAAGTTTCAGAATTTTAGCACTTATCACAAACTTATTCATAATTACGAGTGATTTCCTGAAAATTTCCATCAGAAAATGAAGCCCACTCCCGAAAGTTGACGTCATTCATCCCCACATATTCGTGGGCTTTGTCAGCCACGGTTTTGCCATCTAAAATTTCCGAAAATCGCTTTTAAATTTTTTCAATAAGACAACGGTTCATCTGGAAACCTTGGCACCTGGTTTTGACCGCTAGCGCTACAACTGGGTGGAAACCGAGTGCTCGACGACACATATTTTATTTTTGCGGTGAAAAATATAATGTATGCTTTTGTTACGGGGACATCCTGTGTGTCGGTTTAACAAGAAGGGAGCCTCACCTCGTTTTTCGTCTGGAAGGACAAGTTCCTCTGGCACGTTGACCGTGTTGTTGCTGCTGTTCTCCGACTCTCCTTCTGCGTCTGCTTCGTGCAGCACAAAGCTGATCCTTCTCTCTCCTACCACCACTGCAACGAGACAGAAAACACGACCCAATGTCAGGAGGGGTCTACCAACACTGGCAGCCATGCTGGAAAAATGACATACCGCAAACAGAGCACCCAAATATTAGGCTACAGTTTAGAGTAATGACTTTTTGGCCATTTTGGTACACAGAATGACCAAAATGGTCATTTTATGCACCAAAACATACACGATGCATGGAACGATTTCAGTGTAAAGAGAGTAGAAAAGAAAACTGGAAAAGACGGGGTATCGGATTCTGCAAATTGCAAGAAGAAGAGAAGTGACAGCAACTAAGTTTGGCAAGTGGTCACCCGCCTCGCTTTGGCACGGCTGGGATACTCTATCCTGCAGCCCAGATTGCCACCAGTGCCAACGTCACGTGGACTGCCAGTCGTTAGCGATGACCAAGTAAACAATGGGGGGGACGACGTGAATATAGGACTTGACTTTGGGACGATGTTCAGTTCGGGTTTCTGACATTTCACTTAATTTCATTCTTCTTGCAATCATAGTCGTTTTTGTTGATGCGCGTGAATATCAGTGTTCCATTACCATCTACGTTTGTCTCTCCTCCACTTATTTCGTGTGTCGTTTCGGGCGAACGTGACAATTGGCGAGTTTGCCAGGATCCCTTCTTCATTCATGATGTGCCACTCTTGCCAGCACGTTTTCGTTTGAATACAATTATTTACTCTTCAAGAGCAGCTGCGGTATGCAACGTGACAGTGTATTTTCCGTAACCGCCACACACGGCTGCAGATGAGCAAATAATGTTTTTTCTTTTGCAATAACGCAGAATAACAGTCTCTTGGGGCAAGATGAAGCGTTTTTTTGCATAGATTTATATAATGTACGCTAGAGGTTCAGCTGCCACTAGTGTGCTGTCGCAAATTGAAGCAGAGAGCAGCAAGTCGGAAATTAACTTCCAGTAATGCACTTCCATGGAAAAAAGCTAGTGCATTTTCTCCCTGCAATTGATCATAAGAGCAAATATCATGAATAATTCATACGTACTAGGTAACTTGAAACTTTTCTCAGTCAAGCAGATGAAAGAATTGGCCAGTTACAGTGTTTTTTTATTTCAAATTCATGGCATTAAAACGTTGCTAAAATGGCCTCAGACATGTATTTATGTGCACTGTCGGACACTGTTAGCACGAACAGAGCATCGGCGCTTTCTAGCATGGCGGATATACGAGCCAAACGAATGAAGGACATCTGAGAAATTAAGAGAGATGGCAAGAACTATGCAGTAACACTGGATCAGTAACTCCTTATGCAAGCAGATGATCAAAATAAATTGAAGGCTACGTAATATAGTCTGATTTGCCATAAACAAGTGCTTCTTTAATCTATCTGCTCATGAATATGTGCAAAGATGCTTGTTCTGCGTTTAAATTACATCACCTGCACGCTCAAAATTTTTTTAAATATTGAGAAGCCAGAGGACAGGTTCCCGATAAAAGTTGCCCGGCATAGGAAATAAGAAGACACACCTTTCATGTAGCTCACATACTTCATTCTTTATGTTCACTTTATGTTAGTGACAGGACGTGCATACAAGAAATATATAAGCGCCATCGGAATGCTGTCAAACCTTGAACACACTCTACATTCCTTTCTAATGTTATTAATGCGAAAGCATTAACTGTCCCATGGAGCGAACCGACGTCATCAGCTTTGAAACCAAGCCAAATGTTGGCTGAACGATACCTAAAATCCCCTTTCCCAAGTGAAGCCGAATTCTGATGGATTATGCTCCCATTGGCTGGCGTGCGTCATCAAGGAACGAGGCTCCCATTGGCTCTCGTGCGGCACAGTTCCATAAAAAGCCACCAGAGCAGACGAACTAAGGGAGCGGAAGAACGACATTCATGCTTTTGCATTCACAATTCATAAGTGCTTATAGTCCGTTGCAACCTAAGAACGAAGGGCGAGGGTAAGACGGGCCGGGGAGGAGGAAGCAGACAGGACGCTAATGAGAGAATGAGGTTTCCCTCTCTCTTCTCCAGCGTCCTGTCTGCTTCCCCCTCCCCGGCCCATCTTACCCTCGCCCTTCGCTCTTAGGTTGCAGCGGACTATAGGTGTCCTCGGATTTTTTTTTGCTCAGAATCGTCGCTCGTTTTTACATACCTGCAATGGAACCGAGGTTTGGGCCAGAAATAGAGCAAAGTTTAACCTCGTTCACTTTTACAATGCTAATAAAAGTACAAACTATTTGGTACAACCAAAATACCAAAAGTGATCCTTGTTATTTTTCAGGTAAGAGACAAAATGCACGCTCGTTTTTCCATGAAAATGCACAGGAACACTGCAAAAGTAGGCTGTTTGCTGCCTGCTTCAATTTGCGTCCCGGAAATAGCATAGACACTAGCTCCAGTTAAACCTCTAGTGTACATTGTAATAACCTTATGGATTATTGTCGCTTGTGCCTAGATAAACAATATAAAAAATAAAAACTGCAAATTCTTTCAACATTAAGACTTTGCACTACACTTTTAAGGAAGGTATAATTTTACTCTTGCAAACAGTAAAATGCCTGTCAAGTAGTTTTCAAATCAAGATAATCCATAACCCTTAACTGTCGCTCCCGGCGACCAGTGCGGCAGTGGTGTATGCATCATCAGTTTCACACGATGTAACTGAAAGATGTGGTAACGTTAGATCTGAACGCTCTCTATTGCACAGCGTCTATGGAAAGTTCTGCAACTAAAGTCTTCTAGTGCTGTCGAGTTTTTAACACCCTCCATCGTACAGCATCCATGGGAAGTTCCACAACTGAAGCCTTCTAGTAACGTTAAATGTCAAAAGCTCTCTGTTGAACAGCATCTACAAAAAATTCCACAACTGAAGTCATTGGCTTTCGAACGCTATCCATTGTACAGTGTCCACGGGAAGTTTCGCAACTGAAGTTATTTGGTAACGATGTATTTGGTACCCTCCTCGTGTATGGAGTCTAGGCTAAGCTCTGAAACTAAAGCGATCTATAGCAACGTCGGCAAGAGAGAGGGTGCAACCCAACAGACCTGGGTGGGTCTGCTCGGCGAGCGAGACCAGGCTGTGGGCCGAGGTCTGGCTCACGCCCAGAGTGCTGAGGGCCATGCTCCAGCGACGGTTGGCATTCACACTACGAGGCTCCATCGGCGGGCGCTCCCGCGTGGACGTGCGCAGGCCGGCCTTGTGGGGCAGCAGCTGGTATGTCTCTCGCAGGAACGCCGTCACCTCCAGCAGCAGCTGGCACGCTGCCATCTTCAGGGCAAATGGGCACCCGCTGCCCGCCGGGTCGATGCTCGCTGCAAGCGGAGGGTCATGTTCAAGGCACCTCATTTTTCGTACATACCAAGTTACCCCCAAAAGTAGCCTTTGAGCTGGTTAAATCGTAATCGAAAGACACAACAAAAACTCCCCCAACAGATGTTATCAAAAATGGGGGAAAACCGACTAAACCCCGAAAAATATAATTCTCGAGCCGGTTTAACCAATATCGGGGGAAACGGAGAACCCTTCTCAAAGTAACCTCCAAGCGGTTTTGTCAGAATCTGATAAAACCAACAAACCACAAAAGTAAACCCCTATGCAGTCTTGTCAAAATCGTGAAAAAATGAAAAACCACGAAATTTTATCAAAATGAGAAAAAAACGGAAAACCCTGATTGGAAGCTGTCCGTGCACAAGAAAAACACGAGTTTCATGGGAAGAAATCTTTATCTACTGTTTTATCTGTTGTTGACAAGAAACATCATCCCCCAACTACCTCATGAAATATCTACGAAGTATTTTTTTAAGTATTCAAATCACCCATGTTCCCTTGAAGGTTGGGGAACCTAAAGCCCCATCTTATACGTAAGCACCGATTAATGCTGATCTTTTTGTCCGACACCAAAGTTTGCTGCTGAAAAACACCATATCTAGCTGTAGGAGGAAATAAACTCTACACCCCCACCCCCCCCCCATTTAAAGAAAGCCAAACTCCAAAAACAGGAAACCCTTGAGAGCCATATTTATCTTGGATCAGGAGAACCGCGGCACTGCATCCAACGATGTTGAGATGACACAAGATGGGCACAGAACGAGCTTCTCGAAAGATTACCCGAGTAGCCCTAATTCTCCAATAAAAGATTCACCTCATATTTAAAGGGTGCGCACAACAAACCCTAGCACTCTAAAAGCCGAAAAAATAAGTGCCTGTACATAGAAAGGAAAGGTGGATATTACCTTATTAGTTGCCACCGGCGTAACCGTGAGGTCACGTGACCTTCGAGACGTCGCATGACCCTCAGGACCCCCTGAGGGGTCACGTGACCCCCCTCAGGACCCCCCTGAGAGGGTCCTGACGAACCCCTGAGGGGGTCAAGTGACCCCTCAGGACCCTTTTCAGGAAGGTTACGTGACCCCCCTGAGGGCGGTCACGAGGATGTTTCGGCACAGTGCCGAAACGTCATCACGCCGAAACGTCACCGCAATTATACCGACGGCGACGGCGCCACTATTTACGCCACGAACGGGCGCCTAAGAGCTGCGCTCTAAAGTAACTCTTTGTACATGGGTGAGTACAGACTTGCCGGTATATATGGAGGTATTCTAAAGAAATATATTAATTCACGGTGCCGGATCTATTTCTAAGGTGCAGAGTCAATCTTCTCACAAAACTCTGTATTTATTTGAGTAATAGAAACACCGCTCATGAACAAAGCCTGCACGTCCATTTTTTGGTGTGGATTGCCAATCATCACAACTGCATTCTTACTTCATGTGGACACACTTCACCAAGGCCAAAAGTAAGCACTTGCTTGTTGGTAGGCCACAATTCCTCCGCAAGTATGGTGGGCTAGTAGGTGAGGTGTGGTGATTGCCTGCTTCTCCCAACGACCGATGGCGGTCCCACAATTCAAGCTTTACATGTCACTATACCGTGTTACCATCTGCAAGCTGGCAGCAACGCCACAATGGCACAAACCAGGTAATTCTTCACAAACTGGGTTCTACATCGAAAGGAGCTAGACAAGAAGTACAAAAGTTTGAGGACACCTAAGCACTTCTTATGAGTCGTGAATGCGAAATCATGAATGTCATTCTTCCACCCCTTAGTTTGTTTGCAGCGTAGTGGCGTGGTCGGCCACGTTTCGGCACTGCCGAGGTAGCGGCCAACGGTCGAGCGCACACTCTCGTGCTGTGGCTGCGCCGCACTGAGCTCGGCCATGCAACCTCTGCAGAGTTTACCCGGGCAAGCTCTGGGGCCAGGCCCACACCGCCGCACCTCGCCAAGCCGGTGCGTACGCTGTGCCGCCACGAAGGGGGCTTCTCTGGTGGCGGTTTTTGAAACTAAACTGCACAAGAGCCAATGGGAGCCTCGTTCTTTGATGACACGCGCCAGCCAATGGAAGCCTATCCATCAGATATCGGCTTCCCTTCTCTCCTTTTGGAGAGGTGAATATAGCTGCCATTTAGCGTGGCTTTTTGCGCAGCTTCAAAGCTTGGAGGCTTCATATCGCGGCTTCATTTCGCTTTATTGGGACAGGAGAATTTAGCTACCGTTTGGTGTCCCTTCAAAGCTGATGACATTAGCTCGCTCCATGGGACAGTTAATGCTTTTGCACTAAAAACATAGAAGGGGTCAGTTCCCATTTTGCAGCTGAACTCAACAGAATGAGATAAAATGCTCGACCAGCCGATTTTTTTAGCACCTTCCCCTCCTTTTCTAGCTCTGGAGTACAAGGTGGCACAGCTTCCTGCACACAGATGGTGCCACGCCCTCTAGGCTCTAATCGCATTACCCCCACTATGGCCGCAGCTCCCCCTTCTAGCCCACAGTACCAGGAGAAAAACCTGGTCAAGGCAAGAGGAGGGGGTGAAAAGAGGCCGGAGACGTAGCGTACCCTCGTCCAGAAAGTCTTCCTCCTCGTCCTCCATCCTGCACTGGCGACGCTTTTGTTCATCTGCAGCCAGGGCTGCCAGCTCCAGAGGGTCCAGCACCTCACTTTGGAGCATCTCCTCGAGCCTGGCCCCAATGGCCTGGACAACCGGAAGACAAGACATCAACCAACCACCCCGAGTTCTTTTCTTCCGAGATGTGAGGTACGTCAATGCGACTAAAGACAAGTTCAAATTACCTGAATACTTTGCATGAAGCCAAATGATGCAGAATGTGCCACGTGTTTGTGTCAACCTGTTTGAATTTGTTTCACCTGCTTTGCCTGTTTGGCTTTTAAGGTTTGTGCCCCTATCGGTCACATAGTCACGTGACCACACAACGGGACTTCAGGCCAAGTACGTCGAAGTACACAACACAGTGTCCCGTGATGGCAGTGTCACATGACACCTTGACATCACTGTGTCATGTGACATCAGCGTCGCATGACAGCTTGACATCACCGAGTCACACAACATCCCACGGCCTAATTTTGAAGAGAAAACCCAGGTTATCATGTTAACACAACAACTTCTCCCAATTCTCTTTGGAAAACAGCCTATAAAGGCATTCTGCTTTAACAGCTTTTGCAATTATTCCCCTGCATGAAGGCTACACTTTGCACGAGACAATGCTGTTGAACATGGGTACGACATTCCCATTTCTGCTCACGACTCGAAAACACAAGTACTCTACCGAACGTGTCTTTCTAGAGAGCCCCCCCTTCCCCACACGAGCACTAGCTTCGGCTGCTTTCCAAACTTCGTGGCATCGTAAAGATGTGCCTTAATTCCCCTTTTCTTTGCGTTCGGAGCAAGGGATCATTCAAATTGGTGTGCTTGTTTGTGATTATGGCCAGGGTACACAAAAAAAACTGGCAGAGGCAACTATGGAACATGTCATCTAAGTCTTCTGTTTGCTCTTGCCATACGTAAGATGAGGACGGTAGTCAGTATGATCTCCATTTGAAAAAGGACAAGAAATCGCCTCCTTAGGTCACAGATGGTCAGTGCTGTCTGTGCGACATAGGCCTAAAGCAGGGTGTAAGAGAGGCAGGTGGGGGAAACAACCACTGAAACAAGCCGCAGCAGTGTGACCAGATTGTGTTCTCCTGGTGGCTTCTGCTCGGCAAGTAGCTCCAGTTTACAATAGATGGTGCCGCGGAATACGGAAGGCAATGGACTCGTGTTTGTTTGGAACTCCGCAACAAAATGCACCGTGTCAG
Source organism: Ixodes scapularis (assembly GCF_016920785.2). NCBI lineage: Eukaryota > Metazoa > Arthropoda > Arachnida > Ixodida > Ixodidae > Ixodes > Ixodes scapularis. Next base: position 267,848 of record NW_024609953.1, on the reverse strand, counting down.
CGATATTCTTTAATTTAAATTACCATTCACTAAGTCCCGGCGAAATAAAATTACCGCACGTTTATCTATTGCCATTTTTCTTAACTTTAATGCACTTTTCAAGTCTCTTAAGTGTCTGGCAGCGTGAGGTTGTCTGCAAAACGTCCGACATGCTCTTTGCTATTCGTTTTGTTTGTTTTGCTCCCACAAGCACTAGGAGAAGATGAATTTGGTGGTAGCACACTAAATTGGCATTTCTCGTCGTGTTTTGGTGCCTGGATTCTCAAGATATGGGCCGCTACTGTTGTGTTCCAAACCGTCAAACGGGTTAAGGTGTGAAAAACAGAGCGGCGATATTTAACGCAGGCAACGTTCAGTTCGCGTGACTCTGTCGTGCTGGGTATAGTGTGACTGGAGTGTGGTGCAACGGTATACCGCAGGCTTCAAATCACGTCGAACTAGAACTAACCTCGCTTGCACGTAAACAGCGGAAACTTATACGCCAGACCGCCCAACACATCTGCTGTCGGAGTGGAATCAATGCAGCCGAGGCCATTCACAACACGCCTTAACTGACTTCTCGGCTTGCCCTCATTTTGTTGCGCTGCGTGCCCCCTCAATTATTTTACCTCGTAAGCTAAAACTACGGGCAAAACAGAACCTATATATTAAATACATTATTAGTTTACTCAATTAAACTTGCGTGGCTCACGCGCAGTTTACGAAATAAATTACCAGTGGGTCGCGTTGCCTGTAAACTTAAGGGGGATATTTTGTCGTTTCTTCTTTGCATGGCACCATCTATGCAGAGTGCTACGACGAACCTTCCCGAAGCGGGGCAAACCGTTGGGTCACCCAATCGGCCCTCGTTACCCCACCTGCTCGTCTTACACCCTGGCCCAAAGCAACAGATGCAGTATGTTCTGGGTACGGTGCCTGCAGCACATCTTCGACTGGCGTGTTCAATGTCCCATCCAGCTCGTACATCAAGAGGGGTCCCGAAGAGGCAACATATGATGTCAAAAAAGCCAGCCTGTCGTGTTGCCAGATGTCGCGACCCTGGTGGTTAGTACGATCCAAAAAAAAAGTGTGGGCGAATAGGACTGCCACGGCATCCCAACTCCAGGCTGCCGAAGCTTGCATCAACTGCCAAGCTGGAGAGCGATTCGAGGGACCACTTTCTAGGATGCGGTATGCACGCCAGCCGAAGATGGCACTCCGGGCACCGCCGGGGCGCTTTGAGGAGGGGCTCACCTCCGCCCACTGGAAGAAGAGCTTTCCCGCGGCCCTCTGCAGGATGTGGGTGCGGTGCATGCCCGACGGGGTGCCCCGGTTGGCCAGGGGCCCCGAGGGGCGGAACACCGGCAGGTTCAGCTTCATCCAGGTGGGCCACTGGCCGCGGTTGCACCGGTGCACGAAGTGGGCACACTCCAGGTACAGCGCTGCCCGGGACACCACGGGAGCCTTCTGCAAGACGACGGAGGCAGGCCGGACAGTGCACGTGTTGTCAGAGAGCACTTCGGTTTCTTCAAACCTGCACGTTTTTAGTCACATTGTTAGCGCATAATTTCTTAATTTTTTATGTGGCCTCGATGACGTCACAGTGTCACGTGCCATGTCACAGTGTCTTGTGACACTGGGATGTGATCGGAAAGACACCATAAATCAGCAGCATTGCGGAGCTATCACCTAACTGTCGAAGCAACCTTTTGTTTGTGTGCATTGTATGTGCCTTGTGTATATGTGCATGCCTGCCCTGTATAAATCTGTGTGTTGTGTATAAATGTGTGTGCACGTGCTTGAGTGTGTGTGTATGTGTGCCTATCCATTTTCCCCATGTCCAACTTACAGCACCGCCTGGTCGATGTCAGGGGCGGTGCAACAAGTGCGTGGGCGCAACGCCTTTCCCTGCTCACCCAGATACCGAGCAGCGCTATGCAATACGAAGTGCAATAAATTACAATTACCAATTGCATTTACCGTATTTACTCGAATATAAGTCGACCGCAAGTATAGGTTGATGACTTTATATTAAACTCGCAAAGAATAAAAAAAAAAAGAAAATTTGAATATAGGTGGCTTTGGCCCAAAGTCTCAACACTCTCTCCCCCAGTGGGTCCGATGCTGGGGCAACGGCAACAAGGTTTGACCAGAAAAAAATGGGCAACTTTCTCGCCGGGAGGAAGAGGCGGGGGGGGGGGGGCGATTTGTTCTCTCGTTTTTTCACCCAATCCTTTGAAGGTCATCCTAGCGATATCCCACACTGCCCGGTGATAGTTAAAGGAAGAAAATTGGCTTAGAAGGGGGAGAAGAATCATTGAGCCCGGTTACCGTATTTACTCGCAGAATGAACACACTTTTTTTCTGAAAAATCGATGCAAAGTTAGGGGGGCCGTTCATTACGCAAAGTAAAATTTTTAAGTCCCTATTTACTAGCTTAAAGGGGCCCTGCAAGCACTTTTTTACTGGTTTTTTATTTGCACCAAACCTGAGCGCACTGATCGTAGTTACTTAATGTAACTTTTCTTTTCTCGAATTTCGCTTTATTTTAAAAGTTATAGGCAAATTAAGATTACAAAAACAAGCAAAAAATAACCTCCCTCATGACGTCCTTGGTTGTTTGAGAGCAGCCGTGAAGTAGGAAAGAGATAGTGAGCTCAGCGAGCGCACACGGCTGCCGCACTCCCTGTCGACGGCGCGAGAGGGCGCCACTAAAGCGTGTTCTGGATAGGCTGCATACAGCGGGCAGCCAGAGTGGCTCTCATTGCATTTGCTGCGGGATAAAACACTAATTCGGCATGACACTTCATTGGCCACAAACGACAGCAAACACGGGGTAAAAATCAGTTCAGAATATGAGGCCCTTCGCACTGTTGTACCGCGAAATGGCCAAAACGCAGGACAAAGCTACTCGCTGAAGGCCTTCGGAGCGCTCGGAGCCAGTCGGATCCTCCAGTCCGTAAACGACCGCAGCGCCGTCGCGTACATCCGGGACCTTTCCGAGTCCGGTGCCTGATCCCACTACTCTTTTCTAGTATGCGCCGCCTTTTCCACCGCGTGGTGGCGGGTATGTCGACGGGTCTTTTCTTGTTTCCGTACTTTATAAACTGCATTTGTTTCTTTTCTGATCTAAACTACTTTTATAAATAATTTAAACGGTTCGCGCCACTTATATTTTGTATTTCGACTGAAAAAAAAGCTTTTAGCGGCTCTGACCAGTAGTAAGCCCAGGACCAAAGACGTCACATTTTGCGCGCTTTCGGTACCGCGGGTCGCCCTCGTATGTGGAGGAGGTTTCCGCGTCGTCCGGTTAAAATATAATGCACTGATATTTAGTTACTCTCTCGGTGCCCGCTGGCTTGCCCGAACCCTAAGAGACTTGGAAACAGCAAAAAAGGTAGACGCTTAAATATGATTGCAGGGCCCCTTTAATGAAGGAACCTTTTATCCTGAAAAATCGAACTTCTTATCTCTTTGCGCGCAGCGCCCGACCCGTAACCAAAACCAAACGGCTGTGCAAAAAAAAAAAACTCCTCTTTGTTTTCTCATTCTCTTAATTCTTTAATGTTTTTTTTTTTTTTTTGCCGCTTTTCGCAAGCTGTTTTGTTTGCTTAGGCGTTGCTTAGACCAGGGCTCTCCACTTATCTTTCTTATCTCCTTGCGCGCGACCCAAGACCCTCCTAACCAAACTGCGCTGTGCAAAAAAAAGGAGGAAAAAAAAGCTCCTCTTTTTCTTGTTTTTTTCTCAGTCGGGTATTTTTTTGGTTTTTCTTTTCTTTTTGCCGCCTTTCGCAAGTTGTTTCGTTTGCTTAGAGGGCTTCTCCGCTCCTCTTTCTTACCTCCTTGCGCGCGGCGCGCGACCCCGGTAACCAAACTGCGCTGTGGAAAAAAAAAAAAGAACAAAAAGCTCAACTTTGTTTTTGTTTCCTCTTAGTTCGGTGGGCCTTTTTTTTTTCCTTTTTGCCCCCTTTAGCAAGCTGTTTTTTCGTTCGCTTAGAGCGCTTCTCCGCTTCTCTTTCTTACCTCCTTGCGCGCGGCGGCACGCGAACCCTAAAATGCAGACTGCGCTGTGCAAAAGAAAAAAAAAAAAAAAAGAAAGCTTCTCTCCATGTTTTTTTTTTTCTTGTTTCCGTTGGATCTATGCAAACTTTTTAACGCCTTTTGCAAGGCATTTTGTGCGCCCACTCGCCCATGCATTCGCGACCTCGCTGCACCAGGATAAAAAAGTGCGTTCATTTCGCGCGCGTGGGGGGAGGGGGTCAAAATTTTGACGTCAGAGTTGGGGGTAAGTTTATTACGCGAGTGAAAAAAAAAAGTCGAAATTTTGAGAGCCGACTTGGAGAGTGCGTTCATTACGCGAGTGCGTTCATTGTGCGAGTAAATACGGTATATTATACCAGGGTATTTCGAATTATTGTTTATATCGAACAGTCCAAACTTCCCTTTGAAAATCACATGTAATAGTATAGGCGCGTTGTTTTTCTGTATCGAACTTCCACTGCGGGACACTTGATATAGTGAACTAAAACGGCCGCCGGTCGCTTCTCCCGCGGTCGGATTGCGCTGGCTGCACGCACATAGCTCGCGTTGCGGGGCTGGCAGACCATCAAGCCAGCATAGTGCACGGAGATAGGCAGCGAAAGAGCAGTTCTAAGAAAAAAAAGAGCAACCATAAAGAAAAAAAAAGGTGGAGGATGGCAAAAACAAGAAAAAAAGTATGCGCCCGTGCGCGCGTGTGCAGAGTATGCAGGGAATGCCAGCTGTTGGAACGGTAGCGTGAGTCTTTCGCCGAACACCACTGTCCCGCAGCACTGTCAGCACTGTCGCTGCACGACTCCTAACCCCAAAATAAAAATAAGCAAACAAAAAAAAGTCTATGTCAAGTCGAGCGCATCCACAACGGTTGAGCAATCACACTTTGAACGCCTTATCTTTGTTTACCTTTTCCCTTCCCCGTGTTTGCTTTGCCCGTTTTTTTTTTCTTTTTTTGCTGCCTGAATTTAGTAAGGTTTCTTTTTTGTTGCTTGCTTAACTTTATTCTATTGATGAAGAGTTTTTCTTTTATGCGACTCGCTTTTTCCGTTCTTTCATTTTTTTTTTTTATTATTTCCTTGTTCTGTTGTTGGCGCTGTGTGGAAGTCAAACACCGTCACCTGAACGCAGGGGTAATTGGGATCTTTACCAACTAAAGTCTACTGTATTTAGCGGCTCTTAGAGGCTCCATTTGGTGAGGTCCCGTTTGTCACAGCCTTTGGTTTTAGCAGAGACGCGTGAAAATTTCAATGGGAGCCTAAGTTAACATATTTTTGTCTATCAAATTATCGATATATTGAACTATGTTACAATCCCCTTTGAATTCAATATATCTGGGTTCGACTTATGTTTGTCTTTTTAGACTTGGGCTAGGTGGCGCAAGCTACCACCTGTTACAAAGGGTATAGCCATTAACATCCATCCAACCACCATCCAGGTTGACTTTTCTTTTTTAAATAACAGAGGAAAGTTTTGGCGGAAGAATAAAACAAACCTTTATTTACAGCGCTCTCAGTGAAATCACAGCGCGATGCCAAAAACTTAATTATCGTCAGAACTTTCGAACACGTCATCGTCGCCAGAAGCTTCGTCAGCTTCCTTGACATCCTCACAAATTCGCAACAATACCTCACTGGCACCGTTGCAAAATGGCAACAAGAAACGAAAGAAGGTGGAGACGGGCAAAGCGACAAGAGACCAAATATAATGAAGCAAGCACCGCTGTGAGCTGCCACTAGCCGCTGTGGCGGCTAGCTGCGAAAGGGATGAGGGAGAGCGTCCGTTTGCTTCTTGTTGCTTACGGCGGTTTGCGACGTTGCCGTTGCTGGCAATGCCGTGAGCGACCGTGAGCAACAAGAAGCAAACCGACGCTCTCCCTCATCCCTTCCCCTGTACTATGGCCAATAAACGCTTTCTGAACTGAACTACGGCAGCGCCGGCTAGGTTACTCGATAGCTCTGTGTTCGGTAGAGTCGCAAAATTTGGTCCCGAATGTAGGTCGAAATTCTCTGGCCACGATTGTAGGTCGACCGTTAGTTTTTTGCATTTCCGAAAAAAAAAAAGGTTGACTTATATTCAAATAAATATGGTAGAGCTTTCCAAAAATAGCTTTCCGGCCGACGCCATTTTGTTAAAATCATGCTAAAATGAAGCGATTCTCGCGACCCCTATCAGCCACAAGTTTCTGCCACCCTCCTCTCCTGGGCCGTGAAAACCTGCTCATCACGGCTCGCCACCTGCATTTTGCATCTTGAGCTTGCTGGCTTCGAAAGTTTTTACTATATCTGCCATTTTCAGACTGCTTCCTCTTCACGCTATCTTCCAAAGTGACAACCAGGGCTTGTAGCCTGAATGCCTTCCGTTCAAAGATTTCTGCTCGGCCTTCGCGGGAGACAAACGCGGAGAAGAAAGTCAAACGACCCAGGACATGGGCCTTTCAACATTCTTCGAGAATTACCTCGTCTAAGATAATCACGGGAGCCTTCTCGGTTTTTGCCAAAAACAGCTAATCGGGTTGTGGAGGGGAACGAAACAGACGTGTTCATTCCTTTGCTTTGGTGCTGTGAAAAAACTAAGCTCTCTCCAAAATGCCCCAAAACAAGTAAAAATTCTGTCCCACCATCGTAAAATGACTGTCGTTGACAATGTGGATTGGATGTGTTGTGTTATTTGAAATCTTTCTCAAATCAACCTTGTTGAAATTATGGAGCACCGTGGGGTACGTACAATATGTTGTTTGAAGGCTGAGACTTGTTTATTGAATTTCATGTTGTGAGCGGGGAACACCCAAGTCTTTCAGCTATCCAGTGGGGTCAAATATTTTCAACAACTAAGAACTTTGTCGACTGACGCGGCGATGTGATTTGGCGATGTGAAACATCCGCGTAAATTGAAACAAATATTCCAGTTGTATTTGTTCTGAAGCGTACGCACTCACCAAAAAAACTTTCAGCCTTTCCATTCTGGTGAAGAAGGAAGACCAGCGAAGCTGTACATGGTGGGAATGATGTAATGGCAGGCCGCAAGTTGGCAAGCAGTGGAAAGGCTCGAAAGGTTGCCGCCATCTATGAGCAACGGCTGCAACCAGACAACTAACAAGCCAGTTGTTTGGTTGCCGCCGTCACTTATAGATGGCGGTAGCTGTCCAGAGTTCTTTGTCATCATTTGTTTGCTGACGGACATAATCCTGGGAAAACCAGCCCTTCACAGCTCCGCCGTAAAAATAGCCTACATTTGTTTGGCGGTGTTCCCCAAGATGGTACAATATTTTTTCAAGGGCCTCAAGAAAGAACATTCGCCATACAACATAAAAGAGCAGCTACTTAACCGCTAGCTAGCAGTGTCCGAGATTGCCTCTATGCCGGCTGCTCACTAACGAGAAAACCTGGCAACGTCGAGCAACAATGAGGTGCACTTTTGAAGTCAGGGATGTGCACTCCAAGTCACATCACTCAAGACTGCAGCTGTAAAGGTGTATGGGTCCTCTGTGACGCCGCATATCACCAGGTCATGTGACATCACGTGTCATGTGACACTGTGACGCTATGAAGTGACATTGTGAATTCATTTGACATAGCGACATGCTTGACACCACAATGCCATGTGACACTGTGACGCTACGACGTGACATTGTGAAGTCACTTGACGTGACATGCTTGACACCACGATGCCATGGGAAGTGTGACGCTACGACGTGACATTGTGAAGTCACTTGACATTGTGACATGCTTGACACCACAATGCCATGTGACACTGTGACGCTACGACGTGACATTGTGAAGTCACTTGACATTGTGACATGCTTGACACCACAATGCTATATGACACGGTGATGCTACGACGTGACATTGTGAAGTCACTTGACATTGTGACATGCTTGACACCACAATGCTATGTGACACGGTGACGCTACGACGTGACATTGTGAAGTCACTTGACATTGTGACATGCTTGACACCATGATGCCATGGGACAGTGACGCTACGACGTGACATTGCGAGGTCTCTTGACATTGTGACATGCTTGACACCACGATGCCATGGGACAGTGTGACGCTACGACGTGACATTGTGAAGTCACTTGACATTGTGACATGCTTGACACCACAATGCTACGTGACACGGTGATGCTACGACGTGACATTGTGAAGTCACTTGATATTGCGACATGCTTGACACCACGATGCCATGGGGCAGTGTGATGCTACGACGTGACATTGTGAATTCACTTGACATTGAGACGCATGCTTGACACCACAATGCCATGTGACACTGTGACGCTACGACGTGACATTGTGAGGTCACTTGACATTGTGACATGCTTGACACCACAATGCTGTGTGACACGGTGACGCTACAACGAGACATTGTGAAGTCACTTGACATTGTGGCATGCTTGACACCACAATGCTATGTGACAGTGACGCTACGACGTGACATTGCGAGGTCACTTGACATTGTGACATGCTTGACACCATGATGCCATGGGACAGTGTGACGCTACGACGTGACATTGTGACATGCTTGACACTACGATGTCATGCGACACTGTGACACCATCAGGGTCGTTTGACGCCACGCGACGTGACGTCAAACGACACTGACGGCTTAATCGGGACACAAATCTCTTGCAATGTGGCCTTCAGTCTCCTGTTTACTCTGCCCACAAAAGGAATATGCTATGCATTTAGAATGCCTTTGAAGAATGCCAAAGAGGCACCCCTTTTTATTTTTATTTATCTCAAACATACTGCCAGCTGTGAACGCAAAACAGGTGGATAGGCATGCCAAAAGCAAAAGCACCCTCAAGTATTAATAGGGCACCAAAGTGGATTTTGAGATGATCTATTGATGGTGATAACTCAATCTACGGGCTGAAGCATCCTAAAAAATTTGTAATTACACTCATGGGCGACCAATTTCACTATAAAAATCCAATCCAAGATTGCGACAAGCCCCTCTTCCTGCATTTTGGAGCAGACACCAGAGGGTGCCGTCAGACGGCGTTTTCAAACAATAATTACTGCATTATGTCTCCTAAAGAGTTGATGCTTTTGTCAAGATATAATGCACTTTACACCTAAAAAAAGCAATAATAGTAAGGTTCGAAATCTCCGTGCAATTAACTATTTTCATTGGTCAAATTTTATGGAGGTGGTGGGGACCCGGGGATGGTTCCCCCAAGACAAAATAGGGCCTGTGTATTTCTATTGCTGTGGGTTTCCTAGGACATCTTGCCATCTAAAACTACTAGTCATTTTTATTGACTATAAAACCCAACAAACAATATGCCATCAAAAACAAGCTTCTGCACTTACTTGAGTGCCCCTTTAGAAGTAGTATCAAGAAAAGCAGACACAGTTGCACTATATACAGCGGTCACCACAAGACAGTTCCATTTGTCAATATGTTTCGCAAAGAAAGAATTCCTAAACGAGTTTGTGTTAAAGTAGTAGGGCGTGAAAGATTTGTTATGTTCTGTTCTAGTTACATTATCACAGTTTGCCTATGTAACATAGTTCTGAATATCAATAAAAGTACTGCTTTAATGGTCCTTTTGTTTTACTTTGAAACCCAGTCAAGTAAAAATATTTTGAGTGTGTGTGTCTTTTAATTGTTTGTGTTGTTACCTGCTGTCTCGTTTTTTTTTAATCATGTTTAATGTACATCAGCTTGTTTGAGCCCTAACATTTATTTCATATTTTACTGCTTGGTTTATTATGCTACAAAGCAAGAGTTCTCAAACCTTCCCCTCTCGGAAAACCTCTATTCATCTTGATTGAAAGCCAAGGAACCCCTCTCAGTCTCAGCACTGACACAATATTGCAGTGCAGAAGCCTACAGACCATGCAAGCGCAGGGAGTGTTTCGAACACAGTTAACCGTTAAGACTGTAAAATAGTGCTTAAACAGGAAACCCACTTCATTACGGGGCAAGCAATGTTGAGAAGATTTGGGAGTTTGGGGAAACCTGAGGGTACTACTACCCATGCTATAAAATTAAAGGATTACAAAAAAAAATTAGGTTTGCTAACTTAAAATGTTTTTGGCTGCTTCAAAGTTTAAAACCCACGTCCCCCTTGAGCCTCATCTCGCTTGCATTCTGAACTGCAAATAAAAAAGAATTTGTTGCATCACCTGCATCCGGGCAATAATAAAAGTTTGTCTATGCTTAGCAGTGCCGCCAGAAATGACAGAGAGTGGTGCCACTGGGTGGGGGGTCGCGGGGGGGAGGCGCACTTACCAGGTCGAGGGCTGCGGCCAGCAGCGGGGCATCTGGCACGGTGCCCGGCTGGCAGACCTCCTGGAGGAAGGCGAAGCGCAGCATGCCGTCCTGCACCAGCTGCATGTTCACCAGCTTGCTCTCCTTCAGCATCAGCATCTCCCCCTCCCGCTGGGCCGGGTCCAGGTCGAACGAGTTGCGGCGGCTCAGGTCTGCAAGGCAGGTCCAAACCATCTGCAAGGGGTGTCTCAACTGTCTAGAAGAAGGTTCAAACTGTCTGCAAGGTCGGTCCAGACTGTCTGCAAGGGTAGTTCAAACTGTGTGCAAGAGGGCCCAAACTGTCTGCAAGGTGGAACTAAACTGTCTACAAGTAAGGCAACTTCACCTGCCAGGGAGGTTCAAACAGTCTTCAAAGAGTGCCCAAACTGTCTCTAAGGGGGATCTAAACTGCCTTCAAGAGGGTCCAAACCACTTGCTAGAAAAGTTCAAACTGTCTGCAAGAGTGCCCAAACTGTTTCCAAGGGTAATCAAACTGTCTACAAGTGGGCCCAAACAGTCTGCAAGAAGATCAAACTGTCTACAAGTGGGCCCAAACAGTCTGCAAAGGTCTAACTGTCTACAACAGATGCCCAAACTGCCCGCCAGGAGGACCAAATTATCGGCAAGAGTGCCCAAACTGTATGCAATAGTGCCCAAACTGTCTGTTTGGAAAGATACCTTTAAACCGTCTGTTTAGAGGTATGTGTCTCAACACTTGGCAGCTTTCTGCCTGGACACACTTGTTCCGACGTGATGTTTCCTTCGAAAGTATACTCAGGAATAGTAATATCGGAATGAAGAGAACTCACTTCATCTAATATTAACAAGAAAAACAGCTATAAAGACAAGAATTACATATTTGAATCAGGTTTCTGAGTCTAAAGCAACGTATTAGGCTAAAATAGAAGATTGTTCATTCAAAGTGAGAGAATTCATGCTTTTGGCTAATTGAGGAATTCTAAATATTTGGTGGATTGGTTATTAATCGATGGATCTGCATGTTCCTTAGTTTGTACGTAAGTCAGTTATCAATCATTTTCCTGCATTAGGGTGAATGAGTAAAGCCAGATTGTCGGTGCTACAGAGAAGCAGCGACTAACAAGAGTGCTGGGCCGTTCTCGAGGGGTCCAGAGAGCTCGGATGGTTGCTACACAAGGCCAGACAAGACTATGTGTTTTTACAGTTTGGTGTGTGTGTGTGTGTGCACTGAATGCACACACATCAAGAGCACCAGCATTGCGGCGTTCATTTTTGGCACCCGCGGCACCGCCATCGGACAGTGGCATCTTCCCATCAACATGCACACATGCGGCCATACAATGTACACCCTTGCAGGTGTACACCATGTGTACATACGAGTGTGTGCATTCACAATGTTGGTGAAACGGTTCCCCTCAAGGGTGCTTTTCCTAAACAACTTCTCACAGACCACCGCAGAAACGGCAGTCAATTTTTTAAATCTTTTTTTTTCTTTTGCTTTCAAGTTGTGCACAGCGGGATTGGGCAACTTAAAACTTTGCCCGTCAATTGTCCGAACCCGTTGCTACGTTTCCCTTCCTTTGCAACTTTGGCATATAGTTTTGTTTAGTGTTGCTTGTCATTTTTATTTTTCTGTATTTTTCTATACACGTTTGGACGTGAAAAAGGCAATGGGGGTGATTTATTTTTCTTAGCGAGCTGCCTAGGCCTGCAGATTGATCCAACTAATAATAGCAACAACAAAAAAAAAATTATACTTATTCCAGTGACTATTGGGCACCATAGTCGACATGTATGGCAGTGGTAAGCGAGCTGCCACACATGCTGCCACGCAATTTGTGAGCTATTTATATGGCCCAAGAGACAGCGGGCAGGGCTGGGCCGGGCTCCTAAATATCAGTCTTGGGTAAGTTACTTTTAAAAAGTAATTCGTTACAGTTACAGTTACTTTCAGAAAAAAGTAGCGAAGTTACCGTTACAGTTACCGCAACAAAAAAGTAACTCGTTACAGTTACAGTTACTTTTAAAAAGTAATGACGTTACTTTTCAGTTACTTTTTTGTAACACAAAAAAATTTAAGAAAAACTGAAAAACGCTTTTCACCAAGTTTATTTGCATAAAATTGTAAAGTGTACTTTTTTCTTCATATTGTAACTTAGCAGCAGTTGCTTCTCGAAATTAGTGTCTAAAAGTTTCCCTCGTTTGATAACGAACACGTCCCTGCCCTTGTTGAACAGGCGCTCGTCTAACGCGCTGGATGGGATTGCTGTGTTGTTTCGCCGGAACAGGTTTTTGATTGCCGGGTAGGCGTTGAGGCAACAGAGTGTCATTTTCTGCGGTCAAGTTGTTAGTAACCACCTCCACCACAGCAAAATACTCCCTGTACGCCGGCCATGGTAGTTCTTCTTTGTTCTTATCAACATTCATATCCTTGGTAGCACTAGCACATTGCTGGCTCGTTGACGGTTGCGCTGGGTTCATGAGTCCCTGGACATATTTCAGTTCGTACCCGGCAAGCCAGAAACAAACCCCGCGCAAACGGCAGTAAATTTTGCCTCGACTGTTGACACTACCATGGAGTAGTGGCGCAAATCAAAATACGAAACAAGCGCAGTGCGTTGTGGTGGCGCTAATCAAAATACGAAACATTCGCAGTGCCCTCCACGTGTATTGTTGTTTCACGTTTGATTCACCCGATTAAAAAGCGTTTGCACAGAAAAAAGAAAAACCACAAAAAAGATAGTTCTTCAAGGTACTAAGATGCAAGTGTTCAGTCACAAAGTACATGGACATACTAAAGATAACTAGATTTTTTTTTTCACCAAGTCTACACGTGGCTATATTCGGGTCGTAACTGGCGAGAAAGAACATGGAAAAAAGAAAAAGAAAAAATTGACACTCGAAATGTCGGAACAGACAATTTGGAAAGCGCGAAGAATGGCTAAATTGTACCCCTTGTTCAGTAATATATTATTCATAAAACATTGCAAAGTAACGACAAAAGTAACGTCGTTACTTTCATCGTTACCCCAGAAAAAAGTAATAGAACTACAGTTACAAGTTACACTTTTTAAAAAGTAACTCGTTACAGTTACAAGTTACCAAAAAAGTAACGAAGTTACAGTAACGCGTTACTAGTAACGCGTTACTACCCAAGACTGCTAAATATCAGCCCATGCACACCTCTAGCTTGGTTAGCCACTAAAGGTTTGTCTCAATTTAAGGGGAAACCTACTCCGGAAGGCTAACTTTTAAACCACTTGTCTTATTTGCATGAAATTTGCAGGGTGTACTCATAGAACTGGACAAGGATGCTGTAGAAATTTGCAACCCTATAAATTTATCCCACGATGAGTTACATAAAAATTGATAGTAAAAAAGTGTATCTGCTGAGGAAAGCTATCTTTGAGAAAGGGTAATGAAAATGGCCAGTTTTTTTGCTGGAACATACAGCAGAATACTTGCTTCAGACGACTATGAAAAGAAATTTCAAAAATTATAAAATTTATTCACAAAAAAATATAGAAAAGTTTTTTTGTGTGTACATTTGATTTAAAAGAAATAAAAACTTTTCATAACAAAAGAGCATAAAAATGCAGAAAGTAAGTTCACAGTCATGTTCTCTAGAAAATTTCAATATAGAAAAACCAGAATATATCTGCACAAATAATTCGATTATGAAATGATAGCTTCCATGAATTGATATTTGACACTAAAAAGTGAAGCTGAGATAAATGCACTTGAAGTTTCATGACAACGTTTTAAAAATTTATTTTTGCGTCTTAAATGTCAGAAATTCTTTCCAGCAGTGTAGGTGATGTCTTCTTCAAACTTCTTCTGATATACTGACATTGCTTTCAGCTATTTTCACTTGTGAATGACAAGTGCTACGCAGTGCAGCACGCCTCACCAACATATAAAGAATAATTATTTTTGACATGGTTTGTCAGTGCACATTGACAAGACTTCGTGAGAGTGTTCCTTGTTATCCATACAGCCAAAAACTTTGCAGTTCTGAATATGGATTTTTTTAAAAAAAGGTGCAATTCAAAGTAGTGTCCCCCCTTAATAAGTGGCATCAACCTTTAATAAAAAAGAAGTATTGGTATATTGCCTTTCCATGTAGTCTGCATTAAAGCACTGTGGAAACAGAGCCCTATTTTTACCGAGACTATCTCCAAATTTTGAATAAGTGCTTGCTGGGTATTTTGCGTATTTACATACTTGCGTCAGTGTTTCCTCTGTACAACTCACTCTTCCGACGTGCTGGAGCCAATTCTTTTACAGCGGTAGCTCTCCAGCAGCTGATTGCGAAATACCCACGTGGTTGCGCTGTGCAGACACACTCCCTCGCCTCCCCACTGCCAACACCCAGATTCCGTTCTGGCGTGCTCTCCGCGCCTCTACAAAACAACTCGCGTACATACTTCCACTTCTTCCACTGCAGGTGCAGTCAAGGGCATCCTCGTTTTGAAAGAGTTTTTCAGCCAAAAACAAAAAGCATGTCTCTATGGCCCTCTCCGACACACATCTCACACAATCGTTCCACCAAAGCACACATCTCCTACATCAATTCCACTGAAAGCAAAGGAACTCATTGCAAACATTGTACAGGACACTGAATGAAGACGAATCTTCTTCAAGGTGCCCTTCCACGACGCAGCAGCTACCGCCGTCAATCACAGCACACTTTTGTGCAGTGTTTTCAATTTTCATAGTTCAAACAGAACCAACGTGTCCTTCTGAGTGCGAATGAACGAGGTCCGCCATAATCGCTACGACGAACAGGTTCCAGAGGCCGAGAAAGAGAGTGTCGCATACTCTCGCAATTCAAAAAGGGGCGACCCTGACCTGGGGGCTCCTCGAAGCTGCCGTGCTTGCTCTTGCTGCGCCCGAAGCCGAGCTTGCAGAGCTGGTCCTCCATGCGCCTGCGTGCCCGCAGCAGGGTCAGGCTCATGTGACTGGCCGACTTGGGCGGAGGCTTGGCCGGCATGCCCCGGTTCAGGGCGCTCGAGCGCCGGGGCACCCGGTCCACGGCGCCGGGTGAACTGTCGGCCGGAAGGCCTCCAGGGGAGGACGCCTCCTCCTCCCCCGTGTCCGTCCTGCGATCCCCCCGCAGCCACCCCACTGCAAGAGAGAGGGGTGCCCAAAGCAGTGATGTGATTAGTCCCGAGTCATTTTGGAGCAGCTCTTGAAGCAGTCAAAAGTCAATTTGGGAGCAGCACGAATAACTTTTGTAGCATCACTGTTATTAGTACCAATGCAGACATTATGTTAAGATTAATGTCCAACTAAAAGGCAATGTCTTCATCCACTTCTCACTTACGTGCAACTCTTTGTTAGAATCAATTGTGCAACAGGAGTGAGTCCCTCAAACACAGAACTAGCGTTTAGTTGTGTGGAGAAGCATTAGAGGGGGAGATGAAGGACAGCACGAACCGCCGCGAGTGTTTTTTTTTTAGGTACTGAATCCCACTGAAATAATACAATAATATTAGGCCCATAAATTAATGGTTTCTTCAAGTTCTAAAGGTTGTAATAAAACAGCAATTTATATTTCAGATAAAAACAAAGCACTTGTCATTTGATTATGAACGTCAATTACATTTTATGTGTAGAACTTCATAACAAAGACGGCATGCAAACGAAACTTAAAAACAATACCGCCGAACTCATTAAGGTTGCTCCCGAGCTCCCATCCACTGCTCCTGCCAACTTAGTTCTAATTTACTCCCATCTATACACGCTTGCAAGTCCGGTTCCAGGGCACTGCCATCTTGCTTGGCTGGGGTGCGCTTGGACGCGTCCTAATCCAATTATGAAGCCCTGCTAAGGCGTCATAATTAGATTATGGCCGCGCCCAAGCGCACCCCACTGCGCAAGATGGCGGCACTTTGAGACCGGACTTGCAAACGTGTATATAAAAGTGATAGCTAAACAAATAAGTTGGCATAAATAGATAAACATATGAAAGAATGCATATAATGTTCTTGCAATACCGAAGTATCCTAGCTAAATCTCGATTTGGAAAAAGGTACCGCCAGGATATCGTAGTCTATCATATATACGAGCCGAAGTTGTTTCCAGGAATTGTGTCACGTCTCAATCTGGAGGAGTGATTTCCCCTTAGCACAAGTGTGCACTGTGGCGAAGCAAGACACGCAAAATCGCAATGCTTACTCTGCGGTTTTCGCTTCTCTGCAGTAAAAGGGCAAGCACTTTCGCGCAGCAATCATATCACTGCCAAAGTCAAAACCTCACACCGTGGGCACAATGCCAGGAACGCATCTACGACCAGAACGCTCGGTGTCCTGTCCCACCTGCACCTGAAAAGTGGTCCCGAAGCATCAATGGATGACGTCACAAAAGCCATCGTGTCGCGCTGTGTCTGACATCGCAATTCTGGCAGTCGGTCATAAAAATGCTGGCAAAAATCCCAAACCAGGGGTGGAACTCATGAAATATACTTGGGAGCAGCCACGGGAGCAGCTGAAACAGCTGTTTTGGAGCAGGTTGGGAGCAGCTAAAACTACGTTCTGGAGCAGGCTAGGAGCAGCTCAGATCAGCTTTCATTGCACTTCAGCTTGTGTCTTAGACAAGCACGGGAGCTATTTCAATTGTGCTTAGCAGCACAGATGAACATGAGTGTTTAGAGACCTAGATAGATGGGATAACAGTGTAACAGATGCGAAAACTTGAAACTTTGTGAGCCTTAATGAGAATCAAAAAGCAAGTACAATATGTTTCTGAAGATAGTATCCTTCATATTTTCTGAGTGGCTTACAGCTGCTCAAAATGCGAACAAGCACTGCTTATCGCACAACCCACACGTGCTCGACATAGTAATCATATGCGCGAACCACGTGACGTGCGCAAGCAACGGACGTGCAGTTGCGTGGAGGAACAGGGTAACAAATTTCGAGTTTATCTTATTGTGGTACTCAATATTGAAGCAGCAGACTACGATTAACGGAGTTATTGTATTCGAAGCGATAAGCAGGAGCAAGGTTAAAGTACACCGAGCAGATCTACCGCTCGCGTGAGAGCTGCTGGCCGGCAAGGTTTCCGTTTGGACCGCGTTTCAGTTCTATCAAATCACGATTTATCTTGCGGGAATGCGGTTCCAACTTCTAACGATGAAGTACTAAAAGGAATATTTTGCTCATTTGTTTTCAACTGGCTGACGTCCGGATCCCCGGCCGCAGAGCCTCAGGCGATCTGACGCTGAACGACTCGACCTCACCTCTGCCGACTTGCTGAACCACCGATGGTTGAAGAATAACAATCCAGTCGCAGGTGCTGTAGCGCTAGGAATCCGACCCCCAAATTGTTTCGCACGCTTCCGACTCGAGATACGCAGGGAGAATAAACAGAACAAAGGATTGCAAGGCCGACCAAGCTAGACGCGCTCATTCTTGCCAACCGAGTCGATAGAAACCGAAACAAAGAAAAAATACAATTTTTTTGGCGCACGTTTTGCGATTTGGTGCATAATGGCGCGAGGAATTGGTTGTGGCGCAGTTTCCGCAACATGGCGCAGGATGGCGCAGACAAATGCGCCTGGCGCAAAATGGTGCAAATGGCGCAGCCGTTCCACCTCTGCAAACAAACGTAAGTGTCACCGTCGTCACTGCTGTACAAGGAAGCGCACAATTGGGAACGCGCATGTAAAAGATACGAGACCAAGTTCGGAGTATCAGCGCCATAAAAAATGGCACTCCAAGTTCCTCTCGGCTCCGAGTGTTGTTTGCGTGCCTTTCGGTAATGCGGTAGTTGCGACGTCCCAAATCCTACAGTTAAAGTTTGCGTGGACTGTCAAGATGCAGAGCAAACTGTGGCAGAACGGCCGTCTGCCACATCCACCACCACTGATGTGACACCGCAAGGATCTTGGCTGGCGACAACACGATCCTTGTACGAGGTTATGAGATGGACATCCGAGACACACCAGTCGGAGACGCATTCCAGACTCCGTACCTTCCAGGCTTTGTACCGGGGCCATCTGTGGCTAGACTTTTAGAGCGCAGCTCTTAGGCACCCGTTTCTGGCTTGAGCGATGTCGCCGTCAGCGCTACCGCACATTGCGTTATGGGACTTTTATCATAATGACATTACACGTGACGTCACGAGGATCACGAGTGACGTCAAAAAGGTCACTCGTGACGTCACGGAGGTCACTCGTGAAGGTCATGACCTTCAGTGATCTTCACAAGGCCGTCGCGAGTAAGGTCACAAAGGTCACGACCTTCAAGAGGCTATCACGAAGGTCACAAATGATGTTACAAAGGTCACGACGAAGGTCACGCCCTTCACAGTGACCTTCACAAACGTCACAAGTGACATAAGGAGGAAGGGATGAGGAGGAAGGCAGGAGGAGAGAAGGAGAGGAGGAAGAGGGGCACACCCTCCTCCTCAAGAGCTGCGCTCTAATTCAGCACTACAGGGAATTGTGAACGTCCTTTTTTTTTTTCACAACAGCTTCCACAGGTTTGGCATGGAAGACGGCAAGAGACTGGAAGCTATGGCCACCAATGGGGTGAGAATATTAGGGAGGCGTTCTTGTAGGCCCCGACCTTCGCACGACGATCGGCTCGCAGCCTTTTCACTCGCTGTGCACGGGGCACTACTTGCCCCGACAAATGGGTTCTGCGAAATTTAACACGACATGAAAATCGCAAACATCATGAAGGCGAAATGATTGAAAATAAGAGAATACAGTATTTACATTGATAATGCAATTACTGCAAAGGTCCAAGCAAGCTGGACAAGAATGACGATAATAATCCCTGGAGAAGGAATTATTATAGTTCAGGGACCCCTCCACTGGAAATGGAGAGGTCCCTGGTTCGATACCAGGACCAGGCAGATTTTTTCGGTCGCGCACCAGTCACCTAGCTGTGTTTGGAGAATTGTGTTTGTCCTTCGTCCCCATGGTTCCCATTCTCCAGCGATTATTATTGCCAGTATTTACGTGATCGTCAAATGTGACGTGTGGTGTGCTGTTGCAAATGCAACAGCACACCACACGTCACATTTGACGACTGCTCATTGCAAATGCAACATCAACGAACGTAAACAAATTGTCTTGGTATGCAAATGCAAAAGGAGACAAGGGACACACAAAAACACGTCAGACAGGGACAGCATCGCAAACAGGAACACTGTCAGTGTCTGACTTGTTTTTGTGTGTCCCTTGTCTCGTTTGGCATTCACATGCCAAGGTGTTTAACCGACATGCCCTCCTAATTCCATCTATGTTAACAGATTGTTGGCGCTATCCGCTGGTAAGCTATGTGAAAAGCCTAAGCTGGCGACATGTTCCTGTTTTTTCTGCGTTGTTTCTATCATTTATATTTTATAAAACCTAACAGAGTTTCATATATTGTCAGTGTGTGCCTTTTCTCATACCGTTGTGGTTTAAATCGCCTGCAATGCACTTTATACTATTTTAAGCAACAACAACATGTGTGGGAGACGAGGGTGGACGACAAAAAAGCAGAGCGCACGTGAGAAGCGGTCGGCCGAAGACGCAAGAGCTAGTGCATGACAGGGCGTGCTGCACGAGGCTGGGGCCGGGCAGGAACGACGCAGCCGGTCTGGCCCATGGCGATCCCTGGAGCGGTCTACCAGCGAGGTTCGGATCAGGACCGGCGGGAACGGCAAGCCCTGGCCATACGGGCCCAGGCCGTGATGATTTCAGAGTCGTTCCGAAGCAAGATCGGGCTTTGATGGCTTGGAACAGCTAGCCTATGCAGTGCTGGCATGGGAAAGCCGATCTGCCGGCGCGGACTCCGACTGTGAGCTCTGAACGACGGGCAACAACCAGGATCGGCGGGCCCGGACTACCGCCTCTCGAGGACAAGCAACTGGGAAGTACAGTAAACCATTCGCTGTCTTTTTGTTGCATCGTCTCACTCCTTGGGAGACGAGCGAAGCACAGGCCAATGGAGCGGCGATTGTTAGAGCGACCACACACATGGAACCCGATCCTAACGGCAGAGTCTACAGTTGAACCCGGATATATTGAATTCAAAGGGGATCGTAAAATTGTTCGATATATCAATAGATTGATGTATGTTAAATTAAGCTCGAGTTGAAATTTCCTAGCGTCTCTGCTAATGCCGAAGGTCGCGACAAACAGGGGCTTAACAAATAGAGCAATTAAGAGCCCCTAAATACAGTAGAGCATAGTTGGCGGAGACCACAAACACCGCCAGCACAAGCGACAAAACACAAAAATAATTAAATTAATGAAAGAAAAATGGAAAAGCGACTCATAAAAAGAAAGTCATAAAAAAAGTTAAGCAGGAAACAAAACAAAAGCAAGAACCAAACAAACAAAAAAGGCGAAAGAAAAGAAAATCAACAAAGCAATAACGGCAAAAGAAAAAGGTAAACAAAGATAAAGCGTTGGAAGTGTGATTGCACAACCGTTGTTGTCCACACTCGACTTGCCTTGCGAAAACCTTTTTTTTCTTTCTTTTTTGATAATTTTATTTTGGGGCTAGGGAGTCCCGCAGCATCAGCAATGTTCGGGGAAAGGGCACAGGCTATGTTCTGACAGCAAGCACTCCCTGCTCTCCCTACGCATGCACGCACGTGCCCTTTCCCTTGCTTTTGCAATTTCCTACTTTTTTTTGTTTTGTTTATTTTTAAAACTTTTTTTACAACTGCTCTTTCGCTGCGTATCTTACCGCGTGTATTCTGGCTTGGCAGTCCGCCAGCCCCTCAACGCAAGCAATCCAACCGAACTTTGTTCCCTGTATCGAGTGTCCCCCTTATGGTAGTTCAATACAAAAAGACAAGGCACCTATACTAGTATTACATGTGATTTTCAAGGGGATGTTTGGATTGTTTGATATAAACAATAATTCGAAATACCCGAGTGTGATATAATTGGGCTCAACTGTATGTGGAATCGAAACACAACCATGATGAGCGGAGCAAGCGGAGCGTCCAGTTTTCTTTTCACTGCTCTCTATAAAAGAGTGCAGTCTTCTTTTGGTCGCAGCAAGGCAATCATGCTTGATGGGCAGTGGTGGTGTATATTGTTGCAGATGACAAAGGATCGACAAGCGTAAAACTAAAAACACAAGATTTAATCGGCCAACTTGTGACAGAAACAAAAGAAAGAAAGAGCGTCAAGAAAGCAGCAGCGAGCTTCGAGACGTCCGCTATGTCACCGATGGATGTGATGCTCAGAGACCGCTTGGTGTGCAGGGTGCAGGACGAGCGTCTGCAGCGACGGCTTTCCACAGAGAAAACGCTCACGTTCGACCGAGCCTATGACGAGGCAATAAGACCTGAGAGGGCGGTTCAGCAGCAGTGGGAGCTTACAGCCCCCAGGACAGATCTACATAACAAAATTGGAGTTGGAATGCATCAGATCGGCATTGGACTGTGTCATATTGGCGTCGGACCATGTCATATTGGCGTCAGACCGTATCATGTTGGCGTCAAAGCCGTATATTGGGCGAGTTTGGCCAGTGGGTGTGGCAACGAAGGCGCCGGAGAGGAGAAAAGTAAATGAAAGGGAGGAGAGCGCCGAAGGAGTGAGAGAGAAAGAAAGGAGCAGAGAAGAGACGACCGCCATTTTTTCGCAACGCTGTCGGAGACTGGTCGGAGAAGAACACTGCTGAGGCTACGCGTCGTCTGCTACGGGCCGACTTTCTTTTTCGCCTGAATAAAAGTTTGTGGCCATACGCCGAAAAATCTTCATTTATTAGCTTTTTAACCCACCGAGGAATAACAGTACAGTATAGACCACTTACAACGTAACCGCTTATAGTGCAGGACCGGGCATAACGCGGTTTTTTTAAACCACCGGTTCGCCTCCCATAGAACTCCATGTAATTACATACCGCTTAAAATGCAGGCGCGCGAAGGGAAATACCGGTTATAGTGCGGTTTCTGAAACAGCCCGCCGACCGTGCCGACCAACCGGCGCAGCGAGCACGCTTCCCTGTGCAACACTAGATAACGGCACTAGCCTCAAGCTACACTCGCGGGGCAAGGAGGTTGCTCGAAGCGTGGCTCAAAGAAGCGGGGAGAAGCAAAGAGAGAGGCTTCAGTTGCCATAGCGACGGAGGGACGCACGCACGTGTCGTTCACGTGCGTGCGTACCTCCGCTGCGTTGGAAAACAACCGCAACGACAGACCAATTGCAGGCCGAGGAGAAGTGTTCGCACGCGTTGCTTGCCGGTCACAGGCTAGCTTCTTCTAAATTTATCCGCAAACATGGCGTCGGCTGTGATCATCGTCGTAGACAGCCAGTTGGAAGCTTATCGTTCCGCATAAAAGCGCTATCCTTGACTGTGAATTTTCGTTGTGTGTCGCTATGATAACTCAGCACGTACTAGAAGGGAAGATCCACCTACTCGTGTGGCGATGTCGTGGCGGCACTCTCAAGACGGCAGAAACGCTTGTGTCGTCGTGTTTGTTTACTTCGACTACAGTGGTGCTTTCTAAGCATTTGCGTTTTCGAACATCGCCCGGATTTCATATTTGGCGCATTTCATGCGTGTGCTCAAGCTGAAGGTATTACTGGCGCGTACCGTATGAAGGATGTGAATTTTTATGCGTTTTCATCATCGGAGAAAAGTGATTAGGGTTAGCAATCCTGAATGCTCACAAAGTCCGTCCGCAACCCGCGACGCCTTTAAAAGGCTGCGCCAGGCAAAAGCCGCTCAGTTCTTTCAAAATGTGTGACACACTTGCGACAGAACTGTACTATAGTCTGGTGAAATAAAGACTTTCCTTAAACTAAGCTTTATTTTTCATCCAACATAAAATAAATTCTTTTACAAAGGTAAGTTGTCTCAACGCATGTATTTTGGCCTGAAAAATTGATGTTTTGGTTATAGCGCGGTACCGCTTATAGCGCGGATTTTCGCGACTCCCGCGACATACGTTATATGCAGTCTACACTGTACGTCATTTTCTTGCCCGAGCCAGCGATATAAAAGGAAATAATCGAGATTTAGATGCCGATCCCACGCATTCCGCTGGGAGAATGAACGAAAATGGCGGCCCTCGCCGCTCAGCTGGGAGCAGCCGGGAGTTCACGCGCATGAGCTCATGCCTCTCGCTCTGTGCCGCGTGCTGATTGGCTCACTCGGGAGGATAGCGTTACGGCGGCGAGATCATAGACTGACCAAACTCTCCCCATATACGGCTCTGGTTGGCGTCAGACTATGTCCCATTGGCGTCGTACCGTGATCCAGAGACTGTCGGCAATCATGGAGGAAAGAGACGCACCCAGGGGAAACTTTGAGCCCTTGCTGTGCTTGGGGGTGAGGGAAATGTTGTCTCCTTCCGAAACACTGAGCCTGGCGGACAGGGCCCGGTGTTGCCGGGGAAACGACGGGGTGGTCTGCCCTGGCAGGGGGCTCGGGCACGCAGAGACGTCCTCCTTCTCGTCCAGAATGCTCTGTAAGCAAAGAGGGCGTCCCAGGGAGTATACGCTTAGCTAGAGCCACTAAGTAAGCTATGCCTTAGACATAGAGCTAACATAATAATCTAGAGGGAAAGGTCCCACGCACTCGGGCCGCTTGGGAACGGCGGGGCATAGATGCGGACATCGGCGGTGCCAGTTGGCGGTCCCGATGGGCCCGTATCAGTGGCGACGTCTTAAGGTACACAAAGAAGCAGCAAAACATCACCTCTAAGGTCTCTACCTTGTTCTTTTCTAGCTTACTTCGCAAAAAAAGCCGGAATGGCGCATTTTATGAAACTAAATAAAGTTGACAGGTGCTCTGCAACTTCAACTCACTGCAGCGAAAGGAACACGCTTAACTTTCTGTCTGCTTTCTTTCTGTGCTCTTCTGTCACTCTCTTTCTCGTTCTTTCTTTCGGGACTGACGACGTCACCACCCAGGGTTTGCTGCGTTCTGCTCCCGCCTTTCCCCCCAGCTTCAAAGTTAATGACACTTCAGCAATCTTGGCGTTTATAACCACGATCGCCAGTTGCCTGAAGCTTTGTCTGATATCGCAGAGAACGCTTTTCCCTTTGTCCTCTCAAAATCTGAAAACAGTCCGCAAAAGAATAAAAACAATATTCCCTGAGTTGCCTGACAACACATCTCAAACTCAGAAAGCTGCGCATCTTCAAATGGTAACTATTGCCAATTGAGAGAGAGAATACTAGTTGTTTATTTACAGTCACAAAGAGGTCAACCTACTGAACAGCTGATTTGCTACTTCACAAATTGTCAATTGCGTCCTCTCTGCACTAAGCACCAGAGTGGGGGTCCCCACAAAATAATCGAAGAATGGAGTGCCGATACTACAAGCGTAGCTCATTTCATGGCTCTAGGCTTAACGAAAGCTAGGACGTGCAAGCCTGTTTCTTCCAACACCTCGTAGACGACAAAGCCGTAGTGCTGGACAGGACGGACGGAGTGTCAGCCTCTCGTATCCGATCAGTCATGACACGAGTCCTAGCTGAATGCTGATGCACCAATCATGTGATGCTCTTCCATTAGGAGAGAGTGTAACTCTAAGTGGCTAGAAGTCAGCCCTATAACATATTCTGCATTAATACATTATTGGTTTCAGGTCTACCGTATTTTTCTAACTTAATTTCACGGACTACACAGTTTTAATATGGCAAATTGCTAGGCGACTCTGTTGCACACGTCAAACGTTCTAGCATTACAAACGTTAAGAGATACTCAGAGTTTCCAGATGCCAGATGCCTATGTCCACAGAGCCCTTCATCAGATAGTGAAGCAATACTACCGCTAATTGGTCTGATAAATCTGGCAATCTTCCAGAGCCTTCCACACTCACGAGTTCCTCTCCCTCAAAAAGCACAGGTGGTTGAGCTCCTCCTCACCTACCAGTCTGGTCAATGACCTCCCCATTAACCAATCAGTGTCTGACACCTCACTCCTCCTCTCTCACCCATCAACCAATCAGTGTCGAGCCTCGCGACCACGCTTTTATCTGTGCTTCACGAGATGCCGAACACCTGGCCAAAGAATGTTTCACATTAAGGTTGTTTACGCGGTACGGACTACATACAGGTGCATAACATAAAATAATGTTTTTCAAGAATGTTCATTATAACGAGACGTCATGAACTTTGTGAATGAGAGAGTATGTTAATGATGATTTCAGTACAATACAGGCTTTTCTATGTGCTAATAAAGTATACGTTTTCAACGTGTTCTGGCAGCAGATTATGCACAAAAAGATTTTTTTTCTCTCTTTTTGCTCAAAATTTGTTTTTTCAGATTATACACTGGGTGTGGACTATAGTCCAGAAAATATTGCACTTTTTTTTTAGGAATATATTTCCAGTTTAACAAAAACAGCCCGTAGATGTTATGTTAGCATTCAGTAGAGTTACCAGAAACCCCATTTTGGCTGGGATAGTCCCACGTTAGAGGTTCACACTGGTCATTCTATCATATTTTGTCCAAATAAAGTCATATGCCCCGTTTACGTGGTAACTCCTAAAATCAGTACCATGCGAGTGAAGAAAACAATCAATGCTTACTCGTGATAGTGTATTAAAATAAACATAGTATAAAAATGTTACCTCCACTAAAGTACTATATTTAGCTATTTCTGTGGCTCCACTTGATAATAAGTTTTGTTCACACAGACATTTGTTTGGGGAAACTCTTCCATATTTCTAAATTTTCTAGGCTGAGGTTTTTTAAGAATGAAGTAAGCGAGGTGCTTGTGTACTCCCCCCAAAGAAGCGAGCATTTTCACAACAAATTGAATAGTAGCAAAACTTTTTCTTTCTGTGTCGCTTTGCCTTTCCCCTCCTTTTCCCCTTAATGTCTTGTCTTCTACTCTCATTGAGCGATGAGCCATGAGACTTCTGCCAATGATTCCAAAGAAAGCAGATGAAGCAGGGCTCAATACCTGGGCACTAGGCACCTTCCTCACACCCCTCTTGCGGAAGAAGGACTTTCGGCTGCTCTTTTCAACCGCAGTCTCGTCGATGATGAACACGTTCGACGAGAACAAAGGGTCTCTCATTTCCTCGTGCTCCAGAGACTTTGTGTGCCTGCAGAAACATGGAACTCAGTTTGATTCGAGGTAATTTCAACGAGCATTTGTGAGTTCGAGCACATACGCATGCTCTTGCAACGAGTCAATGTTCAGCTGAAATCATCATAACTCAAACAGACCCCCCAATTAACTTTTACAGAAGATAAATTAAATGAGCAGTTGTGGGTTTGAAGACACGTGGACCTCACTGCAACAACTAGTAAATTTTTGGCCAAACCCACCAAGCCTCAAACAGACTTTGCAATGGACACGCACAGAATTCCAAAGTTGTCCTCTAATCCCCAATGGACATCTCTCAAGAAATGTGATCTTGAAGAACACATAACGACAATGAGCGGTAGCCAAGCAACCGCTCCCTTTTCTCGACACTCACTGCAGTTAAAGTTTTCCAGTTAGACACACAACGGTACTACTATAGACACAATATGAAAAGAGATGGAATTCGGCGATTCCTGGTTTTCAGTTGCTCAAATATTCTATATCTGGCAAAGGGCATCTGGCGTTCACAAAACAAAACAACTTTTTCATGAACAGGGTATGTCACGGTCACGCATCACTGAGTGTGGCCTTGCCCAATGGCCGCAGCCCTATTTCTGTCAATTTTTGAAGCAAAGTTTTTTGTTACAAAAACCAACTCATAAGCTAGCGTGTTAACATAGCTAGGAGGGCACTTCTCCCTCCACCCGATTGCATGGCGCAGCAAATCAGAAGAACCATAAAGAGTATGCGAGAGACGCAAACTCTGGCCGGCACGCCTGGGGAGACTGTCGGTTTGAGATAGGGTAGAACCTGGTTGCTACGCTTTTGAGTGGACTGCGACAAAAGCATAAGATCAGACAAAGCGCAATAACCGATAATGCTCTTGGCAGGAATAAATGAAGTGGAACTCTCACACAGTAGTTTATTCTGCACATATAGAATGGTTCACACATCTGTGTTTGAGTGTGAGCCACTCTCTTGTAACCATGTTTCGCAAGAGTAAAGCACTGGATATCTTGACTTATCCAAGTACTGCCATCGTTAGATCGTGTCGCGGGTGCTCCTACTGGATGCCGGCAACGCGTCACCATTTTTGGCTCATGGCGCATTCCACATCCAGATGCGCATGCTCTTATTAATGTGATGTGCCACCGTTTGTGAGCATGCTCCTATTGGTCTACTGTAGATGTCGGAGTTGTGCCGCCACGCCAAACTAGGTTGCCAGAGACGCTCTGCCTTTTTGGCTCAAGTGCGTCCCAGCGTGCACCAGCTTGGCGGTATTTGTTCATAAAATTTAAATAAACGACATTGTAATTATTAGCCCAAAAACCACTTTCATCATTTACACTGATGACACAACACTACTTTTTTCAGCTAACATTATCGACACACTTGCAGAAACGACTAACAATACATTGGAATATTTACATGAATGGAGCGAACCAAACTCTCGACTAATTATTACATCGAAAACAAAAGCGATTATTTTTAAGCCACACAATAAATTGGTAAATATTGACTTGCACCTTAAACTTGGCCCCTCTAGCACTGAAGTCGTCCCGAATGTAAAAACCTTAGGTGTAATGTTTAATGAAAACATGTCATGGGACTCCCACATTGAAATTGCAATAAAAACAATTTCAAGTGTTGTCGACATTCTCAACAAGTTTCGTTTTAGTTTACCAGTTAAAATTAAGCTTCTCATTTACAATTCTTTATTCATGTTACATTTGAATTATTGTCACTTGGTCTGGGGCACATCAACCACAACTAACTTGGACAAGCTAACGATCCTTCAAAAGAAGGCAATTCCAGCTATAATGAATGTACCTCAATCAACCCACACGAAACCATTGCTTAAATCATTGAATGTTTTATCCTTAAACAAACTGTATGAGTACACTTTATTCATTCAATATATAGCAAGTATTAAACAAAAGACGCTTGACATTAGTAACATATCAGAATTAAGAATAAATATTAGACCTTATAAGGTACGTCACGAAGAAGTATGGAAGATATTATTCAGGCGAACCACCTACGGAACTCAAATGCTAAAACATTGTCTTCCTTTTTTACTAAATCATTGAATTGAAAATAACATTATCATCGAACATTTAACATCTCATTCTTCGAAACTCATGTTTCTGTGAATATTGATGTCATACAATTGTGTTTTAGAATATAGAGTGCATTTGTTTTTCCTTAACATTGTAATGTTTAGCCCACTTTTAAACGTGTAGTTTGACTATTTTTACAGTAATTGCTTTTCTTGAATACAGTAAAACCTCGTTATAACAAAGTTGAAGGAGCGGTCGTAATTATTTCGTTATAACCATTAGTTTGTTATAGCCCATGTCCATTTCTTCCCACTATTAGCAAGCAAGGGGAATTATGATTGCTTTGTTATATCCATTAGTTTGTTATATCCCGTTTTGTTATAACGAGGTTTTACTGTATTTGACTTCTTTTTTTCGATTGCTTGCCGTTTGCTAAAAAAAGGGGGCGTGAACATCGTCAAGCCGACATCTGTCGGCTTTTTGTTTATGCCTTCAGTGCCTGCATTATTGTACAGACGCAAATAAAAATGATTGATTGATTGGTTGATTGATTGAAAATTCAAATTCATCCAGTGCTTTAGGCAAGATGACAAGCTGGCGTCACCAATCAGGTATCCCTGGAACTTTTCCAATCTATTGCATATCTTAATATTTTTTTATGTATCATGCTTTCATCTGGTGGAACTGAACTGGTAGAGCTGAACTTAATTGGTACAACTGAACTTAAACCTTTTTCAATTATATAAGCTTGATCACGCCAACAAAGACTGCTGAGCATGAAATGTGCGATGGGCCTTCCAGGGAAGAGAAGGGCGTCCGAACGGCGCCATCTATTGAAGATTGACTCTCATTTCTGACACACGCCTTGAGATGGCGCAGCATGACAAGAAAGGTCGCGAAGCGCGTGACCGCGCCTTTGTGCGCCGTGCCACTAAGTTTGCTTTTGCATGCATTGACCATTGACCCTGGGTAGCTTAGTAGGCAAAGCACTTGACTCACTCTCTCAAGATGATGAGTTAAAATACTGCCAAGGGATCCAAGACTTTTTATATGGGCATAACACTTTTCGGTGTTGGAATTTGATTTAAGTTAAATGCTACAAAACTGCATGAAAATCGGCTGATAAAACACATACTGTGTTACAAGCAACAGCCATCTTGCAATATACTGGATGAAGAAATACAAGAACAAGTAAAGGAGGGGCACCTGACAATCCTGGTGCCTGGGACGTAGTTCTTCTTCTTGTTGGGCCGGTCTGCACTGTCCAGCATCCCGCTCAGAGCCACTCTCCGAAAGATGCCGCCATGGTTGTCGTGAACGTAGCTCATGAGCTGGCGCAGGTCACAGTACAGCGACTGCACAAAGGATGCTGAGATTGGCCCCTGCCCCTCTCGACTCAGTGGAGGCAATTTGCCTCTAGTCGACCGCAAGAGTTGGCTAATGGCCCAAGATGGATGCAAGTATTGTATTTTTTGGGCTATAGTCTGTGGATTATCAGGGTGTCCAGCAAATTATTCATTTGAAAATCCCTCCTGACTTTTCCAGGTTTTCCCTGACAATTTCAGGTGAAATTTCTTGACCACTCTAGAGGCAATTAAATATATAAGACCATTACAACACAAGGCATTGAGCGTTGAGCACACAATTATTTTGCACGGGCCTAATCTAACGTGCATATTCCGAAATATTTGGGTTCGTCCAGTCCGAATTAAACGAGCACTTTCTTGCCGCTGACATCGTCAGTGAAGAGGCCACTTCCGGAAACACGATGAAAACACGACGCTCAACCACACACAAGGAGAATAGAAGGGTAGGAGAGGGCGTGACATCAGCCGTGTAGCCTGCATAAGCCATGTAGCCTTGATGCCTCGCCTCTTTCTCATTTTCCTCCTTACTCTGCTCACTTATCAGCCCAACACAAGGAGGTTATAAGTACTAGGAGGGGACACGTTGCAATATTGGTGAAGCCTAGTCATAAAAAGTTTAAACAATATTGTGCCCCACGCGACCGCAGATCTCTCTGGCGATTGGTGCGCGTAACATGTCACGTGCGAGATGGATGGTTGATTGTAGAAGGATTCCTTGCAGGCTTGTACGCGCTCCGTCTTGTAGATTTTATCAGATCGAAGGCTAGACGAAGGCTAGCTACGGTCACGTGATGTGGTCATGTTGGGCTGATAAGTGAGGAGAGTAAGGAGGAAAATCAGAAAGAGGCGAGGCGTCAAGGGAGCATGGCTTGTGGAGGCTACGCGGCTAACATCATGCCCTCTCCTACCCTTCTATCCTCCTTGGCCCGACATGACCACATCATGCGACCGTAGCTAGCCTTTGTCTAGCCTTCGATCTGATAAAACCTACCGGACGGAGCGCACGCAAGCCTGCAAGGAATCCTTCTACAATCAAACATCCATTTCGCAGTGACATGTCACGCGCACCAATCGCCAGAGAGATCTGCGGTCACATTGGGCACAATATAATTTAAACTTTTTACGACTAGGCTTCACCAATATTGCAATGTGCCCCCTCCTAGTACTTATAACCTCCTTGACCACACATGTCAATAACCAAATGGCAACGTGGCCGCCAGATGCACTTTCGGATACTTTCGGCTGAAGGCTTGGATTGGATTGGAGTCTGCGGCTTTCCCGATTGTTACTAAATCTAGCAGCTCTAACTGGATCTAGTTTAGTGTCGTGCTGTCAATCCAAACCAATCCATGGCTCGGACTGGATTTGTCGGTTGTTTTCTTTGGATCGGGTAGCACACTCTACATAGGGGGAGCAGAGCCCACGTTTCACTCTAAGCAGAATTTATAGCCTATATTTCTGCCCTGAAGTCCTCAAGTCTTTGCTCAGGGCACTCGATGGCGTTTCCGGCTCATTTTTCCTGACTGGGCTCGCTTTTTGACAATTCTCCTGACAATTCCCTGATTTTTTCCGCTAATTAAAATTTCCCTGACAATTCCCGGTTTTCCCGGTTGCTAGACACCCTGATTATACATGTCTAAAAGTTGAAATTTTACCCAATATGGACTATCTATAGGTGCAGGCAGTACAAGGATATGTATTTTTCTAGATCAGTCACTGTGGCAAGACGTGAAAGATTTTATTAATATTATGTATGATACAAGCTTCTTTGTGAGCTTGTATCAGACTAGGCACGGCGTGCGTGTGCTTGTCTTCCTGACTGTCTGGTGTGAGATTGACTTTTCCTGCGCTGTCACCGTCAAGTAGGCACGGCATGCATACTATGCACCGGGTGCAGACTATCTAAGGAAGAATTTTTATTTTTGACCGTAAATTTTCTCCTGAGGACTATGCACCAGGTGAGGATTATAGTCCAGAAAATACGGTAATCAGAAAGGCTACCCTTCCCAGTAAGCAAACCCTGCGTGAGGCAGTTTGGTGACTTGATCTTGACCCCTTTTCAAGGTTTGCACAAAAAGATCCCTTGTGATATTGCTACTGAATTTGAGGTTTCAAACGCCTGGGAGCCGCTACTGGTAGCCACACAATGCCAGTCTCTTCTGGTTTATACCAGTGTGACCGAAGGCTTTCGGAGAGCCGCATCCTGTAGCATACACTCGAAATTGAGAAATGAGCGAATTAAGCTTCCTGACCAGTTCGTGTCAGCCATTCTGATGCAAGAAGAGAAGAAAAAAGGATGTAAAATACAAATGCACAAGAGCTTGTTGGCTTTTGGTAAAGCTTTGTGCCAAAAAATCGCCCCACCCAGTATCAAATTCACGCGACGTCTGACAGCACTCCCTGTGCTGCCACAATACCGGTTGACAAAAAGTGTGCTAGGGTTGCAAACCGAATAGATGGGAAGCAAATGATGGCAGTGCTTCTAACAGGATTAGGTGATTCATTGCACTTTATGTCGCCCCGACCACAGAACAAAAAGAGCAGGACAGAGAGCGTGGACGGTGCGATGAGCACGCACTTTCTCAGAGGCAGGCTGTTTCCACCGCTAGGGGAGGATTTGGTGCTGCAGGCAAGCTGTCTAATGCAAATGAGTGATTCTATCACTAAAATATTGCATTTTCTAATGATTAAGCTTAAGATTTTTTTCAAAGTTTTCGCTGGTATGTTTTATCAGACGGTGCAACTTATATGCATATAATGCGATTAATGCAACCTTTGCATTAATTGCATTATAAATTTATATGCACTTTTTTTTCTTCTTTCTGTAAGCATGAAGTGGCCGAATTGGCCCCTTCATTTATTTACACGCCTGGAAGGAGTGGTAGCTGGTCTGGGAGCTCTGCCGTTGATCAAAGGAGCCGGCTGGTATCGATGCTCGCTCTCGAGCTTGCCGGCCTCAAGTGCCCCCGCGACGCGCGCTGCTAACGTGGCTCGTTTCACGAGCCACATTATTGTTGGTGTCGTTGCTTAGCAACTATAAGTATATACTCGATCTGCACATATTTACTACAAGGTTTCATGTTTCTTGCTCGACTCGTTGGCGAGAATAATGAAACTGGCTCTTGCTTGCACATATGTCGCAATCACAACAGACATACGCGGGATTATAAATGCTGATTCGCCACGCCGACCATATAAGTATATAGGTGCGATTTATGCACCAACATTTTTTAATGAAACGGCCACTTAAAGGAGGGTGAGACG
Organism: Ixodes scapularis; assembly: GCF_016920785.2. NCBI lineage: Eukaryota > Metazoa > Arthropoda > Arachnida > Ixodida > Ixodidae > Ixodes > Ixodes scapularis. The sequence goes on along the minus strand of NW_024609953.1, from coordinate 234,899 downwards.
ACAGCGACTAAGAGAAAGGAAACTGCTGTTTTCGGCCCCACCATGTTGTCCTGGTTCTTGAGGTCCTTCCCACAGCGTGCCAGCCGGGTAACCAGGGCCTTGAAGGTGCAGGTGACCACGACCCCCTCGATGCCCTTAGACGAAGCACCCCCGGGGCCGGCTCCAAAGTTGTTGGCATAGCCGGTGTGCGTGGCACCCTCCTGACTGCTCGTCGTGCTCGTACGCTTCTGGGCTGCACACCAGGGGGCGCCACAAGGCTGCAATGACTGCAGAGCCTGGAGCAACTTAAAAATGTTATGGCCGAAACAGCTGCGCAGATTGTCAATGAAATGCAACGGCATTTTGCACCAACTTGCACTGCGTGAACATTTTCTTCCGCTTAGGAAGTGCCGTGGAAATTCTAGGAATATTTATCAATGCCTTCCAAAAAGCTTTTTATTATGTTTAAAACCAATTTATATAATTTTCTGATTAACTGTATACTTCCTGCAGATGAGGCTCCCACAACTGACTAGGTAACTTTTGTTGTAGCATTACAGCAATTTAAACGTTTTTCTCTCACTATATGTATTTATACCCACATAATAAGACCCTTGACAACTGTAGTTGCCAATAAGAAGCTAATATATCATATTAATTTCGTTGGGCACATTACCCCCTGTATGCATAATTGAAGTAGGTATACCGGGCGTTTCAGCGGAGACTGAAAAATTGCTTGAGATAGGGTATTTGAGAAAAAAAGAAACACCTGGGAACACACTGACAGCCACAGTGGACGTCTGGGATAGCAGAAAACATACTAAATAGTTAAATAATTACATGAAATTTAAAAATTAACTTCCTAGTTAGTGCAAATAAACATATGGCTTCAATAAGGAACTTTTGAAGCTTCACTGAACACCACTCAATCAACTCATTTTAGAAAGATATAGGATATAAGGCAAGTACAGCATTTTACAGCATTCCAAAAAGACGCTCACTTTGAATGCGTTTCTAGGTTTCAGTTTTCTGCTGAAGTGCACCTTTGTTCCAGCAGCCCTGCTCCCCGGTGGCCAAGGCACAAAGCTACCGCCCCGCCTCTCTCGTGGGATGGAAGGATAACGCACATGCTTTCCACGTCTCGGTCACCAGAAGGCAGGACCAAGGGTGGTGCAAAGATGCGTTTCAATAGAAAATCGAAACCCAAAAACGCGTCCCAATTTTGTTTTTTTGGAACGGCACAAAAAATATAAGGGACTCGAACCATAACCGTAACCCGAACCGGAAACCGTTTACAGTATAGACCACTTACAACGTAACCGCTTATAGTGCAGGACCGAATATAACGCGGCTTTTTTAAACCACCGGTTCGCCTCCCATAGAACTCCATGTAATTACATACCGCTTAAAATGCGGGTGCACGAAGAGAAATACCGGTTATAGCGCGGTTTTCGGAACAGCCCGGCGACCGCGCCGACTGACCGACGCAGAGAGCACGCTTCCCTGTGCGACACTAGATAACGGCACGAGCCGCAAGCTGCACTCGCGGGGCAAGGAGGTTGCTCGAAGAAGCGGGGAGATGCGAAGAGAGAAGCTTCAGTTGCCATAGCGACGGAGGGACGCACGCACGTGTCGTTCACGAGCGTGCGTCCCTCCGCTGCCTCCGCTACGTTGGAAACGGTGGAAACAACCACAACGACAGACCAATCGCAGGTCGAGGAGAAGTGTTCGCGCGCATTGCATGCCGGTCGCGGGCCGGCCGGTCGGCTGCTTCTATCCGCAAACATAGCATCGGTTTTGATCGTCGACGGAGACGGCGTGGTAGAAGCTCATCGTTCCGCGTAAAAGCGCTATCCTTGACTGTGAATTTTCGTTGTGTGTCGCTATGATAACCCAGCACGTACTAGAAGGGAAGATCCACCTACTCGTGCTGCGATGTTGTGGCGGCACTCTCAAGACGGCAGAAACGCCCGTGTCGTCGTGTTTGTTTACTTCGACTACAGTGGTGCTTTCTAAGCATTTGTGTTTTCGAGCATCGCCCGGATTTCTTATTAGGAGCATTTAACGCCTGTGCTCAAGTTGAAGGTATTACTGGCAAGTACCGTATAAAGGATGCGAATTTTCACGCGTTTTCATCGCTGGAGAAAAGTGATTAGGGTTAGCAATCCTGAACGCTCGCAACGTCCGTCCGCAACCTGCGACGCCGTTAAAAGGCTGCGCCAGGCAAAAGTCACTCATTTCTTTCAAAATGTGTGACACACTTGAGGGAGAAGTGTACTAGCCTGGTGAAATAAAGAGTTTCTTCAAACTAAGCTTTATTTTTCATCTAACATAAAATAAATTCTTTTACAAAGGTAAGTTGTCTGATGGCATGCATTTTGGCCTAAAAATTTATGTTTTGGTTATAACGCGGTACCGCTTATAGTGCGGATTTTTGCGCCTCCCGCGACATACGTTATATGCGGTCTACACTGTACAGTAAACTTGCGTTAATTTGACCCTAGAGAGACTTTAAAATTAGAATCAAATTAACCAAAAGATCAAATTTAAAAAAAAAAGCGAAGAACGGCCAAAGTTGAACTTGATTTTACTAAAAGTAGTTAGCAATGTTGTTCTGCCGTTTACACCTGAAATGCGCACGAACAGTGTGCTTCGGAAGGTGCCAATATATTTCAATGCACATTCATTTGCACTCGGCTGCTCGGTTAAGATGCTCTCAACAGCCTCTTCCTCGCTTACATCTCCTGCATCCATTCTACGGCCGGTCAGGTTGACTAAAATGTCATTGTTCGTAAGCGGTTCGCAGACTTCGACGCTGCTGTCCAGATTCACGAAGTCTTGAAACAAGATGCCAACCGGGGCAAGGAGCAAACTAGAGTCTTCAGTGAAAGACAGCTCCACATCGGCGGCACATGCATCAGCGAAACTCATGTCCACGATGCGTTGGCATTTTCGGCCCTCTCCTTTCTTGATAAATAACCCTTGCCAACATCCTGAATAATGGCTGTCTTTGTATCGATGGACAGCAAGGTTTACTTCCTCCGTGATGTCATACACAGTCGATGCCGTGAAACACTTTAGCTTGACGATATAGAAGAACTGCAGCCCATGACGGGTCCAGTGAAAAACACAAGGACTACGCTCCACGCTCTCTCGTGTGGCCTTTGCACTTTCTGTTCAACATTCAAAAACGTGTCTCAAAGATCCGGCGGCGCTTTTAATAAAACCACTACATAATCGAGCTAAGCAAACACAATAATGCATACTCCTGCCAATTTCCCTCCATGCCACGGGCAACGAAGGGAGAGAGCAAGCTCCGTTGTGATTGTGCAGCTGCGTAAACAAAGCGAAAACGGTCCTTTACACAAGGACAAAAAAAATCTTAACCCAAACTAAAAAAAAAAAAAATTGTTGCAGCTTTGTTTATTTGACTAAATGCAATGAAATGCGGCAGCTTTACAGGAACATCATGAGTGAAAATGATGAGGAAAGGAAATGATATGTCTAGGACGGCGACGAGAACAACGTCAAGAACGACGTCTAGGACGACCTCAAAGACGACGTCTAGGATGGTATCAAGGACGACATCATAGAGGACGACGTCAAAGACGGCTTCGAGGACAACATCCTAGAGGACAATGCCAAGAATGACGTTTAGGACAACCTCTAGAACAACCTCTAGAATGACCTCAAGGACAACGTCCAGGACGACCTCGAGGACAACGTCAAAGACAACATCTAGGACGACCCCTAGGACGATATCAAGGATCACCTCTAGGACGAAATCGAGGACGACGTCAAGGACGTCAGGTCACTTCAGCTTCAACTACCGGCGCTTACGAGCTTATGCGACTGGCGCTTACATGACCAACACTAACAGCTTACGCGACCAGCGCTTCACCCAAAGGTGCTTGAGCTACGGGTGCTTCAGCCACTGGCGCTTCAGCCATATACACATCAGCCACCATCGCTTCAGCCATGAGCAATTCAGCCACGAGCACTTCAGCCACGGGTGTTTCGTGACTTTGATTACCGTAAAATCCCGTGAGGGCGCCCTTCTTTGAGAGATCACCCATCCCATTTTTCTGGCTACATATCTGTAACGTAAAAATTCCGAAACATCGCCCACCCCTCGATTCCCGTTGGACGTCAGGCGATGTCCTACGGGAATCGCGCCGCGTCAGGAATCGCCTGCGACGGGAATCGCAGGCAGTACCGGTGTGTCCGAGAAGAGAGTTCATAGCGGGTTCTTGCGTTTTCGTCTGCAATCTGCGCGCGATATCGGCTCGCGTAACACGCTAGTTGTTCCCGCATGTATATTGCATTGTGAAATGCAAATCTGCTGTGTTCATGATTTGCGGTATTCGTTCCCGAGTTCGTAGCGGATTCCCGTGTGTTTGTCTGCGATCTGCGCACCCGATATCGATTTCTAGCTGTAACACGCATGAGTTGTTTCCGCGTGTATAGTGCATCGTGAAATGCGATTTTGTTGCGTCCGCGGTCTGCAGTATTTGTTTCTGTGACGTGCGAGTTTGTAGCGTATTCCCGTGTTTTTGTCCGCGATCTGCGCATGCGATATCGGTTTCCGTGACAGGCAAGATTGTAGCGGGTTTCCGCGTCTTTATTACACCATAAAACTTGAATCTGCTGCGTCCGCGATCTGCGGTATCCGTTCCCGTGAGATGCAAGTTCTCGGCGGAAAAAAAGAGCACAGGGAAGAAAAGCTGCTCTGTACTGTCTTCTCTTTCTTTCTTGTGTTCGTCCCCTGTCGCGCTAATTGTGTGTACTATGTTAAGCAAACTTTGTCCTCCTGACTACCAATGTCTTTAATGCAAAGTATAAAAATCTAGATAAATTGAGCTTCTTGCAGGTCTAGTGAACATTAAAATTTGGCATTAGATTACAAAAAAATACCACATCGGAATAAAATTTAAAAAAATCAAAATTATTCTAATTAAGTTTTGAAATATTTGGTCGTTTTTGACAAGGCACTAAACACTTTTTTTTTTTTGTCAGTGTCAAAAAATGTTGTGCACACTTTTCTCACAAGGCCATATGCTCACTATGATTGCTGGTTTCCTTCTCTCTACTTGCCTGCTTCGTGGCAGCAGCCTGTCCTGCTAATGTAACCCAGCTGCAACAGATTAAGACGCAAGTATTATCGTACCCTTTCACCAATAACAGTCGCGAAGAATTTCGTGCTTATCCTGCTTTTCTTAATGTGCAACAGACTACAGCTAGTGTGGCGAGGATAACTTGGAAGGACAGGGGCACCAACATGCAACAAACAAGTAGAAAAAATAAACGGCACTTGGTCTGCTTGTTCCTTCCATTTCTTTGCGCTGCGATCGTTTCCAGTGAAACTGTCGAGTGGAGCTAGTGCCGCAAGGCCGACCAGAGATGGCGTACGGCGCCCGTCGTAGTAGGCGCGGGAGGCAAGCTGCACTTGACTCGGTTTTAGCATAATCCAGCACGCACCAGAAGCTACGGGCACCGAACAAGACACGCAACGACACGCCAAAGGAGGCGATGTTAGGAGGGTGCTTTCGCCTGCCTCCCTTCGACGCTCAGATTGGTTCGTGCGGGGCCATACTCCGTGGCTTTAGGCGCTTGCCAAGTTAATGCGGGTGCCACGTGCACCTCGAGCTTGCCGTTATCTCGGCTGTGGTCGGACCTCCCCGGTCACCGAAGGCTCAAAAAACGCGAGGTGTGGCCAGTCCTCCATCTATATTACCGTCGCTCCACGGCCAATGAGACTGCGACATCAGACAGCTGAAGAACGAATCACGGAGCAAGCAGTGTGACCATAATAGGCCACACCCCGTGTTTCTTGCACAGTCAGGGACTATAGTTGGCGGAGTATATGTTTTTTGCAGTCCCTGGCACTGGCTGTGGCTGGCAGTTTGTTCCTGGAAAGAGTCTGTTTCTTTTCTCAACCACCCTATTTTTAGAAATTTCTGAAAGTCTTCATTAAACCCCCCATAACAGATGCATGGAGCCTGCTTCACTGGTTGCAAATTGAGCCCCAGATGCAAAAGTGCATAGGGTTGGCTCAGAAATTATATGCACGTAATATAAACCTTGCGTCAAATTATCCACACATTAGAGAAAATGCTTTGATTGTAGGCACTACATGGACTACACATGCTCGCCTTATCAGCATAAAAGATTCAAATTAAATAACTAAAATAAGGCGTTCACGATTACACACAGAAGGTGTCATTTGTTTTCGATTTTTGCTTTAAAAAAGCTACTGTTTCAGGCGCCAGCACGTGCAACGCATACTCGCAGCATGCTCCTTGGTGGTTCGTTAATTTAATAAAGTAGTATATTGGAAATTCATAGCATGGTCCCAGGGAAGATGGTGTCAGAAATGTGGTAATGCCCCTGTTCACCGGAAAAGTGCAGCTCGTTATGCGAATTAACGCATTCGGGGCAAAGGGCCTCGCCCTTGCCGGGCTGACCGCAATGTGGGGGTCGTACGGGAAGCACTCACTCAGGGGCGAGAGCAGGGACGAGCCGGTCTCGGCGCAGAAGCCCATGAAGGCATGGTAGACGTCCACCACTTCCGGCAACGAACGCTCACGCACCAGCTCCCGAAGGAACCTGCAAAGGCACGACCCTTTCAACAATGGGAATGAACACAACCCGCTTTGTTTTCCCCGTTTGTTTCAGCTTGTCCCCAAAGAGGTTCCACGTCGAGCACGGCTCAGAAATGAGTAGGTAAAACAAAAGCCTATAGTCCGTTGCAACTCAAGAAGGTAGGGCGAGGGAAAGAAAGGCCGGAGAGGAGGAAGCTTAAACGCTAAAGAAAGGAGAAGGCCTCTCCCTCTCCTCTCCAGCGTTCTGTCTGCTCCCACCTCCCCAATCTTCCTTTCTCCCGCCCTACCTCCTTGAGTCGCAACAGATTATAGCGCAAAATACCAAGCATGCACCAGTGTCACAATAAGTGCCCACCACCTCCTTTCGAAACATTTCAGATGTAGGCAAAAAACATGTCGCCGTGTGCACACGTGGGAACCGCACGCAATCTATGTCATTCCATGACATTCCGGTGCCCCCCATATCTACCAAAGTGTCACAGATGAAAACGTAGGCTCGTGTAGAAGCTAAAAATTAACATTTAATAAGGTAAACGTGCACCTACAAATTAAAACAGACGGTAATGAGCATCCTGTGTCGGCAACGATGGGCGACTGTTTCAATGTTGCCAGTCTTAGTTTCTTTTATACAGACCATGTAGTCTAGTACACTCTGAACAGGAAGAAACTATATCTTACAAGATGCTACTAGAAAATTTTAAAAGAGCTGCACGAAGGATTAGGCTGGCGGGATTCAAACCCCGTGCCTTCGTATGAAAACTACGCACGATGCCAACTTGGCCGGGCACACGTGCTCCTCCGCATCAGCTGCCCCTCCAAGAAGTCGGTGCAAAACAGTGAAGCCTTATGCATGCATGTCGGTGTGAAGCGGCAAAGCTTGACGAGACAGTGCCAGTGACAAGCAGGTTTGACAAGACTAACGAGGCTGCTTTAAAAATTAACACAGTTCCGTCAGACCAAACAAGGGCCCACCCTCTTGTGTGTACCTTCTGCTTTAAGGCTTATCACGTATTCATTCCCAGTTTCTTGTGGCTATCTCCAAGTTTTGTGTGAGCACTCGGTGATTTACAGCATGTTTTATGTCATGTTAAAAGGTTGCACTTTACCGGTTAAATGAAGTCCAGAAGCTGTCGCCTGTTTGTATGTGCCTGCTTATGTGCCTATTTGTATGAGCCATACGGAAGTTTGTATGTGCCATAGGGACCATTCGTACAGGCTTCATACAAACCTGCTAGTAGATACCAGACAAAAAAAACTAAAGGCAGTGACTATTTCGGCGACCACTGTCAAATGATTAAAATGTCATTTTGACGTCTGTGACATCGCTTCAGTACAACGTCAAAATGGTGGCTTTATTCGTTCGCCGTCCCCCGTCAACGCAGTTGTTACAGTGGTAGCTGTTTCGTGGTTTCGTTTTATTTCTGATGGTGTTGTTGTCATTGTCTTGACGTGTTGACGGAGTCATGTGTCACTGTGTCGCATGCCTCAGAGGTTTCTGTCCTACGTGGCAATGGAAATGTTTTTTTCAGCGTGTGTGTGCTCGACAGTTGATCCTTTGGGACGCGACACGCCCGGCGGCGAAGTTCTCAGTTCTTGCACGTCATTCCAGCACACGTCTCACTTAAAATTTGAAGCCACTACAGAGCTGAGCTGGATATCCCTCTATCTTGCCTGCACATACAAGTATAAGTGTGTATAGTATGTAACACTGAGAATTTGGAATAATTTTTGTGCCTCCGTCCTTCCACTTTCGCGGGAGCGCGTCTTCGAACAACTGTTGTTCACCAGGCGCTCAATATGATTGTTTATCCTCGGCCACCACACTGATACATTTGCCTGTGCTTTGCATTTTCCTATGCCCATGTAACCTTCATGAAGTTGTTGCAGGATATGTGGACGACAGGATACTGGTACCACTATTCTAGAACCATTCATGAGAAGGCTGTTTTGCACAGCAATGTGATGACAGTACTCGTAGTACTCTTTGAAGTCTTTTCCGAGATCTCGACAACTTTAGCTAGCGAGTCTTTGGCAAACATGGTCTTTTTTCTGTTCTGCCGTTAGCCGTTGAAGACCGGTTTGCATTGCGGGTAGGGACGTTTCTATGTGTCGAATGAAGCAATTGGTTTCTTCTTGCATCTCTCTGTCTTGCCGCTGTGGCAGAGGGCTTCTTGACAACGGGTCAGCTGCTTGGAGTTCCTTGCCCGGAACGTGGACAACTGCGAATGAGTAGCGCATTAGACGCATGCGCAGTCTCTGAAGACGTGGGGTTAGGTCGTCCAATAACTTTGATCCAAACAAAGAAATGAGAGGTTTGTGGTCAGTTTCCAGTACAAAGTGTGTTCCCACGATGTAATCTCAGAATTTTTCGCATGCCCACGTGCGTGCCAAACTTTCTTTTTCGATTTGGGCATACCCCTTCTCTGTTTCGGTGAGTGTCCTGGACGCAAAAGCGGTGACGCGATATGATCCATCCTCCTGCTCTTGACGCTGCACTGCTCCCAGGCCGTAGGATGACGCATCTGCCGATACAATCGATCGTTTGTTGGCGTCGTAAATTCCAGTAACGGGACAGGTTGAGAGGATTTCCTTCCGCTAAGATATTGAGGTGGGCTAGTTGGATATTCATGATATAAGAATTAAATAGCGCAAAGGTTAGACAAAGGACAGAACATGTAGACAGGACAAGCGCCTGTCCTGCCTACATGTTCTGTTTTTTGTCCTTTGTCTAACCTTTGCGCTATTTAATCTTTATTTCCTTCCACTTTGTGAAGGCTTTCTGCTGAGGATGATCCCACACAAGGTCCACTTTGGAACTGAGTAGTGACGATAATGGATGCAGTAGGTCAGACAGGTGTGGCATGAATCGTCCTAGGTATGTCACCATACCCATGATGTGCTTGAATTCTTGCTTTGAAGATGGTATGGGAATCTGTTTCACAGCGTTGACAATTGTCTCGTCTGGACGGACATCATCGCTGTCTACTTGATGACCTAGGAACTTGATACTTGTCACTCGAAAGACGCATTTATCGTCATTGGGCACGAGTCCTGCAGATGAGAGTTGCCTGAGGACTTCTCGCCGACGTTGCTCGTGCTGCTCGGGCATGACGCCCATATCAAGACATCGTCCATGTGGCAAAGTACTCCTTCCGTTCCTTGAAGAAGTCGGGTAATAACTCTCTGGAAGTGTTCCGGAGCCGACGTGATTCCGATTGGTGGGTAAATAAAACAAAAACTTACAAACGGAGTGATGAATGTCGTCAGGAGTCGTGACTTCTCTTCTAAAAGGAGCTGCCAGAACCCCGAATTCGAGTCCAGCTTTGAGAAGATTTTGGCTTCCGCTAGCCTTCCCAGCGTGTGCTCCACTGAAGGGATGGGGCGATATTCACATTGAATGTGCTTGTTTAGTTGGATGAGATCAACACAAATGTGAATTTTGCCAGACGGTTTGGGGACGATGACCATCGGCGCGCACCATTCAGTAGGTTCTTCTACTGGAGAGATGACAACTTGCGACTGCATGTTTTCTAGCTCTTTCTGCGTTTTACGATACAGCGAAAACGGTACTCTTCTCGGTGATACGATAGCAAACGGCGTCACGTTAGGTTTCAGCTTGAGAACGTGAGCACCTTCAAGAGCTCCCAGTCCTTGAAACAGGTGAGAGAACTCTTTCTTCAGTTCGCAAGCTTTGTTTGCAGTCATGCAGATTTGAGGGCCAAGCCGATACTTTGCGATAGCTAGCTTACCCAAGAGAGGTTTGCAAAGTCCTTTCACAATGTAAACTTCTTTGAGTGCTTGTTGCCCACGGCAGTTGAGCTTCATCCAAGCTGAGGGGTCGTCCATCTGGACCATGAAGTCGGCGTTGGGGCTCGGAGAGCTTGTGGCACTTTGCAAAGACCTTTTGAAAGATGGCAGCTGGTTACACCGTTTCGTCTGCTCCAGTGTCTATTCGGAAAACAACAGGAGTTTTGTCGACAAATATGTAAATGTCCCATTTTGCTGTTTGAGGAAAAGCTACAGCTCCTACGAATCCTTGTTCGTGTACGAGGGAGTTCACGGTAGTTGAAGATTTGCAGACGGTTGCAAAATAACCCTTTTTCTTACATCTGTTGCAGCCTGCGTTCCTCGCCAGACACACGCTCCTCGGGTGAGCTTCTTGACCACAGCAATGGCAAGGTTTGCCTTTTGGTTTGGGTATTGCGGTCTTCTTAGTAGGAGTTCGAACATTTGAACGTTCAGCTCCTCGCTGAGCAGGCCCTGATGCTGTCTCAATTTTGGCTGCTATACAATCAACGTTGGCATCCTTTTCTTTTGTCGGCTGGGGTTCCACTTGTTGCTTCTTAATCACTTCCAACTGTAGCGCAGCAGCGATGGCCTTCTGCAGGTCCAGAACACGATCCAGTTGAAGTTTTTCCGAACTCCTGCCATCCCCAAGACCAACAATCAGCCTGTCGCGGATCGATTCTTCCTTCAGTGGTCCATAGTTGCACGTAGTGGCTAGTCCATGAAGAGCAGTGACGTACTCCTTGACAGTTTCCGTCTCCCGTCGACGGGGAATGAAGTAACGTTCAAAGTTCTCCTTTATCTTGTCGAAGTCTTGAGCTTCGGTGTCGGACAGCTTGAAGGTCTGTAGACGTCTTCAGCTTGTGGTCCCATGACGTTAAATGAGAGCGTCGACTTGGTGTGATGATGGTTGAGATGCCAGGCCTGATGCACTGTGGAAGCGCTTGAATCTCTTCTTCCACGCCGGCCATTTGTTAGGTGTTGTAAAACTGAAGGCTTCGGGTGGAGAGATGCGAAAAGTTGCCATTACCGATTGTTGCGTAGCACCGATGTCGGCAAAAGTTGAGGGCCTGTTCATTGTTCCTTCGTTTGTAGTCAGTCCTGCGCTTTACTAATTATTAGTAGACTCGCGGAGCAATCCCACTTTGGCAAAGAGAACACACAGACAACCTTTTGTGGCGGAGTGAGGCTGAAGACTGAGGCCTCATTTATTACAGATGAAACGAAATAAAAAAAGACGAATCTGGTACGAGGCGCTCAGGTTACGCGTGAAGCGAGGGAACGGATGTTTATTTCTCGGGCTCCATGCGAACGGTGGTTCTTTCAGTCGCTTTGGACTTTGGAGATCGCGAGCGTTGATGTGTCGGCGACTCCATAACACTAACGGTTCTGACGCACCGAGCAAAAAATTTTCACATTGTCTGCACCGCAGTTTAATAAAAATACACCCCTTTTTCCGACAGCAAATCTCCCATTACCTGCAAATTTTATGACACAAAATTCAGCTTCTTTGTCTCCATAAAACACGTAAAATAAATAATGAAAAGCAACAATGCCGCATTAGTTACATTCTGTAATGTTCAGCAGAACCGAGTGCACAAGGCACTTTGGCAGCAGTAATCCGTTCAACAAGCACATAACAAACTTTTCATCTGCTTTGCAGCACCGGCTATTGGCACTTTTGATGGCTCGCCATCCGTTGGCCTGCCCAGTCATCTTCATGTGGCCAAGCCTGAGGGACGCAAGGCACAAGCTGTCGGCACAAGTCATCACCGCATCATCATCCTAAGGATCACCACAAGTGGGCGCCTACAACCATCGCAGCCTTTAAAAGAAAAATGCAGAGCCAAACCAGCCGCAGATCAGCAGCAGACCTCCAATCAACAAGCGCATAATACTCTTGTCATCTGCTTTGCAGGTAAATTCTTTTATTTTTAATGCGAGAGCATTAACTGTCACATGGAGCGAGCCGACGTCACCAGTTTGAAGCGTGAAAATGGCGTTTAGTTTCCCTGATACCAAAGGTCCCACTGGCAGGCGCGTGGCGACGATGCTCGCAGTGGCTGCTGCGCGCGACTCCCCACTGGTTGTCGCAAGTATGAATAAATAATAATAAAAAGAGAGGGGAACCAGCATGAATCAGCCTTCCTCGGCATTACTAGATAGTGAGGTCCTAATCCCTTGTTTAAAAACAAATACCTCCGACTTGCATAACAATACCAACAATTTATAAGACATTTCGTCTCGAGGTCATCCTAGAAGTCGTCCTCGAGGTCGTCCGAGAGATTGTCCAAGAGGTCATCCTCTAGGCGTTGTCTTCAAGGTTGTTCTAGAAGTCGTCCTTGAGGTCGTCCTAGACATCGTCCTTGAGGTTGTCCTAGACGTCGCCCTCGAGGTCATCCTGGACGTCGTCCTCGAGGTCGTTCCAGAACTCATTCTTGAGGTCATCCTAGAAGTCATCCTTGAGGTAATCCGAGGCCGTCCTAGACATTGTCCTCTAGGCGTTATCCTCGAGGTTGTCCTAGAAGTTGTCCTTGAGGTCGTCCTAGACGTCGTCCTCAAGGTCGTTCCAGAACTCATTCTTGAGGTCGTCCTAGAAGTCGTCCTTGAGGTAATCCGAGGCCGTCCTAGACATTGTCCTCTAGGCGTTATCCTCGAGGTTGTCCTAGAAGCTGTCCTTGAGGTCGTCCTAGACGTCGTCCTCAAGGTCGTTCCAGAACTCATTCTTGAGGTCGTCCTAGAAGTCGTCCTTGAGGTAATCCGAGGCCGTCCTAGACATTGTCCTCTAGGCGTTATCCTCGAGGTTGTCCTAGAAGTTGTCCTTGAGGCCGTCCTAGACGTCGTCCTCAAGGTCGTTCCAGAACTCATTCTTGAGGTCGTCCTAGAAGTCGTCCTTGAGGTAATCCGAGGCCGTCCTAGACATTGTCCTCTAGGCGTTATCCTCGAGGTTGTCCTAGAAGTTGTCCTTGAGGCCGTCCTAGACGTCGTCCTCAAGGTCGTTCCAGAACTCATTCTTGAGGTCGTCCTAGAAGTCGTCCTTGAGGTAATCCGAGGCCGTCCTAGACATTGTCCTCTAGGCGTTATCCTCGAGGTTGTCCTAGAAGTTGTCCTTGAGGTCGTCCTAGACGTCGTCCTCAAGGTCGTTCCAAAACTCATTCTTGAGGTCGTCCTAGAAGTCGTCCTTGAGGTTGTTCTAGATTTCGTCCTTTAGGAATTGTCCTCGACGTTGTAACAATAACAGCTTCGCTGGTCCTCCATCTTGATGTGAAGTGGAAGGGCTCTACAATTTTTTTTTGTACTACAAGGTACATTACAAACCTTTGTTCGTAATTCGACAAATCAATGGATGTCCTTTCTAAATTTTCATTCAGATAGGCTAGCCATAACATAGTGAGTTCCTCAGGGCAGCATTTTAGGCCCATTTTTATTTATTTTGTACATTAACGACATTGTAAACGTGGCTCAAAACAGTGGTGTAAAGCTGATTATTTACGTGGATAATACAAGTATTTTTTGTTCACATTACTATGTAAGTACTTCTATCGACACAATTCAAGAAGTTTTAAAGAAAATTACCGCCTGGACACCCAACAACAAATTGAAATTGAACTGTAGAAAAACCAAAGCTATTATTTTTAAACCTAGAAATAAAAGGATAAATGTTCCACTTTACCTTACAATAAACAATAAAAAAATTGAATTCGTAAATTCTTTTAAAATACTGGATGTGTTTTTTTCTCACAATATGATCCGGAGTGCTCATATAGATCATGTTCAAGCAAAAGGATCTAAAAGTGTTGCGCTAATAACAAAATTTAAAACTATACTTTCTACTCATTACAAATTAACTGTTTATAATTGGTTAGTTTGTTCACATCTGAATTACTGCAACCTTAGTTGGGGCACCACAACAATAACAAACCTTAAAAAGTTGTACCCCTTACAAAAAAGGGCAGTGCGTGCAATTTCTTGTGTTCCATTTCCTCATCCTACTGCACCATTATTTATTTATTTAGTTATTTATTTATTTATTTATTTATTTTATTTATACATACTGCTTTGGGGCATTTAAACCCTAAACATAGAAACAATTCAATATATGTGTTCAAACTCTTAACAATGTATCATAGGGCTCTTCAGCTGAACAATGTTCAATTCATTCAATTAGCTAACCTAAAACATTGCGTGATACTGCCCGACTTAAAGGACACATGCAAAGGAAAAAAACTTTTTTTTTAAACGGCTTAGATGGAAAAAAGATGCCATAAAACGATTTTACAACGAAGAAAAAAAATTTTTAGAGCTATATTTACGGCGCAAAACGAATTTGTAGTTGGCGCCCGCGGGCACCGCGGAAAAGTGGTCCGTATTTATCACGTGACTGGTCCTTATTTATCACGTGGTGCTTGCGTTCTTTCGGAAGCTTCCTATGGCCTCTAAAAGTAACTTATTCATCTTTGTTTGAAGTATAACAAAAAACTAAGATTAATAGGTAACTTTTAGAGCCCAAACGAAACTCCTGAAAAAGCACAAGCAGACGTGATAGACCTGTGCGCCGGTCAGACGACGGCGGCGGCGCCCCGAAGCAGACGAACTTGTGCGGCGGCGGCGACGGCGGCGTGGAGAAACGCGTTGAACCGGCGTTCGCACAACGCTCAGCGTGCGGCGGCGACGCAGCGCGGCGGCACGCGGGCCTACCACGTGATTAGCGGCGGCTCCCGCGAGCGCCAACTACAAATTTGTATAGCGCCGTAAATATAGCTCTAAACATTTTTTTTCTTTGTTGTAAAATCGTTTTATGACATCCTTTTTCCATCTAAGCTGCCTAAAAAAAATGTTTTTTCCTTTACATAAGTCCTTTAAAGGGACAATGAAGGCAATTTCGGACATCTTTTTGGCGATTGAACTGGGTTCCAAGCACGTCTCAGGCCACGTTGCCCAAATTTCAGCCGAAACCGGCGCTTGTGTGCCGTGCAAATCAATTAAACAGTCGCGGTAATAATCGTACCGGAATCGACTGGAGCGACGCCCCGAGAGTTGCGGGAGAAGCCAGGAGAAGCAGAGCTCACATGACCGATGCGAAGCCAAGAAGCGCGACGTCACAAGAGACGACTCAGCGATTGGTCAAAACGAGAAACGCGCCCTTGGTCACGTTTTGGTTCTCCGTTTTTAGGAATACTGTTCTAATTTCCGCTTGAGTAACCATGAAAAGCATAAATCGGACCGGAAAGGATTACTAAACCGTAAATAAAGCAGCATAAATGTTTTTTTCTTTGCTACGCTGGACGCGAAACGGCCAACGAGCAACTATGGGCACTTCGGCATGCGGGCCGCTCGTTACCGGCTGGGCGATCTCCCTCGGGTGACGGCGGAGGTCGCCACACACGTACTCCCGTTCCGTTTGTGTTGGGCTACTGAACGGAAGCTCGAACTCGCTCGCGAGAGCGGCATTGCCGTCCATGTTGACAGATTCGACAAAACGACCGCGCCACCACACCACCGCGCTGCTATAACCCACCGCGGTAACCAGAATCTCGATCTCCTAAATACTACCGATACCGACTATTCACACTTGACGTCACCTCCGTTTTTGGAGGCCCAGGAACGAGAATGGAGATTGCTCAGTTTCGGTTTCTTTACTTCTTTCGTAGGCACAGAAATACGCGTCACAAATGGCTACAAAGAATTGGGCAGCATGCTATGTTCCCAAGAAGCATAAAAACACCATTTAAAAAAATTAAATAAAATCGTCTTCATTGTCCCTTTAAGACATAATCAACCCCGGATAATTCGTCCATCGCATACTAACTACATTCATCAGACATTTCATTTAAATTTGTCCACCATACTAAATAGTTTGTCTAGAAAGTGTTTAGATTTAGAAACACCGTCACATAAAGGATTACTAAATTTTATAATGTCTCTGTGACTTTTGATTACTGCTGTTTTTGTTGTGTAATTTTGGTGTGTTATCTGTTATCTGATACGCTATATTTTCGTGTTCAAATGTCTGGTGTCTTCGGGTATTTTCTACGCTTAAATTGTTCATTAGATCTAATATTCGTATATTAGTATAATATTAATATATTATACGTTAGGGGCAAAGCTCCTTAGGGTCTAGCCTTGTACGTCCGGCGTCCGTGCTCACATCAATCTTGCCGGTGCTCGTGCTCGCGAGCTCACGTGCTCACATGCTCGTGTAGGGCAAAAAATTTTTTAAAAATTTTAAAAAATGTTTGCGCAGTCGACAGGATTCAAACCTGTGCGGGGAGACCCCAATGGATTTCTAGTCCATCGCCTTAACCACTCGGCCACGACTGCGGGACGAGTAGGGGGCTCTGAGATGTGGTAGTAACTCAAGAGCTGGGGATGTCGTGGATGAAACGTTGCACGTAGCCGCTCAACGTCTATACAGGAGAGGGCGCTGCGGTCAAATACGTATATAATCGCGTTCAACTTTGCATGCATTGGCTCAACGTTTATAGACGAGAGGGCGCTGTGGTCAAATGCTCAAATGCGTATATAACCACGTTCCATATTACACATTCTCTTTCTGACATGGATGAAAACGAACGAAAGGCTCGGCATGCTGCGGCTCAGCGTCTATGCAGACAAGCACCACCATAGCTTCGCCCCAATCAACACCATTCACCACGTGGAAATGCAATAAATTTTTTTTGTATTTCTTTTTTTTGCTGTCACGAATGCGCTGAAGCTGGGACCTTCATCAAGCTGCTACTCAGCAGCTTTTTGTTTGAGTCCCTTGTTGTCATGTAAGATGATGCGACAACAAATAAATTTGGTTTGATTAGATTTGATTTGAACCAAGCAAACAATACTTGCAGCCTGATAGCTGATGCTGCACTTTTAAGTTTTTTTGTTTCTTTTCGTTCCCCATCACTTAAGAGGCGATGCAAGACATTTGTTTTCGGAAAGTGCCTGAGCCGCCTGCAAGCAAGATAATATCCACAAGTATCTTGCACACAAAGAATGCCATAACAGCAAAGCCATAACTGTATCTTAAAGTGTTACCGAATTAAAGACGTGACAGCGAAATTCAAAGTCCATTGCCCCAAACATTTCCAGAATCCCTGAACAAATACCGTAAAGTTCCAAAAGAACGCCCACCCAAAATGAACAGATAAATGGTGAAAAATATGGGGTGGGCTATCTTTGGGGACGCCACAGCAAAACTTTATCAAAAACCGGCTACAAAACACGTGATGCGGGAATTGATACCGCAAATCGCGGACACCGCAAATTCGCATTTCACGATGCGATAAACACGTAGGAATTCGCTACAAACTCCTGTGTCACGAAAGAGGATACCGCAGGTTGCAGACGCAGTAGATTCGCGTTTCACGGTGCTAAGGACCCGCGAAAATCGGCCGAGAACTCGCATCTCACGGGAACAAATACCGCAAATCGCAGAAGCAGCAGATGCAAGTTTTATGGTGAAATAAACACGCGGGAACCCGCTACAAACTTGTCTGTCACGGGAACCGATATCGTGCACGCAGATCACAGACAAAAGGCAAGAATCCGCTACAAACTCGTATGTTACGGGAACAAAAACAGCAGATCGCGAACGCAGCAGAATCATATTTTACGATGCAATATACACGCACAACCAACTTGCGTGGAATCGAGATCGCGCATGCAGATCGCGGACGAAAACACAGGAATCTGCTAAAAACTTTATGTCACGGGAACGGATACCACAGATTGCGGACGCAGCAGATTCGCATTTCACGGTGCAACATACACATGGGAACAACTCGCATGTTACAGGAGTCGCTATTGCGTGCACAGATCGCGGACAAAAACGCGGGAACCCGCTATAAACTCGCTTGTTAGACGTGCCGGTACAGCAAATTGCGCGGTTGATGCTATTTCCGTCGAACATTGCGTGACATCCAACGGTAATTGGGGGGTGGGCGATGTTTCAGAATTTTCATGTTGCAGATACTTAGCCAGAAAAATGGGATTGGAATCTCTCGGGGGTGGGCATTCTCTCGGTACTTTACGGTAGATTTTTTGCTGAATTACTAACTCCGAGAAGAACGCTGGGAAAAGTAGGTACATGCACTGCATATGCTTACCATATCAGCATAAAAAAGTTTATAATCAAAATAAGTTGTTGATGAATGCACGTGATCACGATGATGATGATTAGGAGTTCAGTAGCACAGCAGCAATGAAGGCTACAGTGCTCTAAGCTAAACATACTTGGATTATACTAAAAATATTATCAATTCGGTGCTAAAAAGGTATATAACGTTTGTAATATACCGAGTCATTGTCCACCCCCCTGCCGCCTGAAATTCATAAAAAAGGGGTGGGCCATGTCTCGGTGGGTAAGCGCAAGGAGTTTAGGAAAAGCTAAAAAAAAACGCTCATTTTTCTGTACATATCTAGCATGGCTGCACAAGAGATCCATTAAGCTAAATGGAATTAGTTTTTGTTTTATGCAAGAAATACTCAATAAAGAACATTTAGTATCGCAAAGTCCATTTCTTCCATACGCACAATGAACACTATCCATCAGCATTCAGCGCGAACGTTTGTTCTGCAAAAGCACGTTTCTAAAACCGCGATGTTCTCTTTGTCTACAAAAAAAAAGAAAGTCTACATGAAAATAGAAAAATCAACCAGATGCAACAAGCAAGCGAGAAAGCCGGCGATCGCATTGGCAAATACTTTGGCGTCAGGCCAAGTTGGGCGCCTTGTCAATCACAAGGAGGCTCTTGCACAACTTTCTTGTTTGGTGCATACATGCCTGCGTCCGTGCGCAGTATGCTATCGACGCGGGTTGGGGCGGTAGATGATCGACGTACTGTCGAGACCGGTTATAACGAAGTCAACGGGAACCCGAAATCACTTCAATATACCCGCTATTTCGTTATAACCGACTTCAGTTAACGAAGTGCAAAAGGGAGTGGGAAATCGTGATCGCTTCACTGTAGCCGCTATTTCATTATAACTGACTTTCTTATAACCGGTCTCGACAGTAGTAGATGATAAGACATACAATGCCATAAAATGTGTAAGTAAGATAATCAAAAGTTCTCCACTTGGTAGCATAGTATAACGTCTTCACCACTGCTTATTCTCAGCCAGCATAGGAGGACCTCCATGCGATATTCCCCGTTAAACACCTATCCCAAATTCCCAGACAGATTTGATAATGTGAAGATTGCAACTGCCATGTGTGAAAAATAGCTTTCTTTAAAGGTGGTTTAAGATCCTGGTGGGGTGACAAACACATATGCAAACTGCTATTTGTTTTAGGCTTTTGCTTTAGAACAGTTAGAGCTGCGGATGCCAGCACGAACACACTTATAACTGCAGTTGCAGCATGCACTTTGGCGTTCAAATAATTTAGTAAAAGATCTACAGGTTACTCAAACGAGGTTGGCAAGGAAGAGAGCCGCACAAGAAGGGTTCCGGTCCCCGTACCAGCCAGCTGCGGAGCAGAGCACCCACCTGCGAAACTGGGCCTCGTCTGCTTTGTGCAGGCGCAGCAGGCAACCCTGGGCTTGTCGACGCACCGTCTCTGCGCTCGATGACCGGTGGCCCTCCCCGCAGCCGTGGGGACAGCCCAGGTGCTTCATCACCCTGCGGGGGGACGTGAGGGTCCCTTCACTTCGGTGCACACCACCAGGATGCAGCAAGGCCAGCAATGTCAAAGGTGTGCAAACTCTAACCAGTGGCGTTCAAGTGGGGTCTGCGAACCGCTTGGGTTTCCGAGGGCCTTTTTAGGGTCCCTGAAGCTTTAGACCGTCGGTCAAGCTGAGCGACAAAACTTCCTTTTTTTATCGATGCTGGCTGCCCCACAAAGCCAAACGACCAAACCATGAGCATCGAACGAGTACGGTAGATTATTCTCCGTTTCAAAGTTAGCTTGCGCACATTTGGTTTTCTTCATTTACCATTTTGTCATTGCAATCATCCAATACTCCCAGGGGGGGTAAAGACGGGAGCAGGGGTGGTCCCCAGAGAATGAGCAAGAAAGAGAGCGCAAGAAGAGCAGACGATAGGTTAGGCGTGTTCCTTTTGCCACGACGAGTTGAAGTTGCTCGTCTGCTTGCCAACTTTATTTTATTCTCAGCAATGCGCGACACCAGTTTTTTGTGCAAATTAAAGCTAGAAAAAAATTAGGTGCAGAACTTGGAAGCAATGTTATCCTGCTTCGTTGTATATATCAAAGCGTCAACGGCAGTACACTCCCGTCAGGATCCTCATAGTTTGCGTCTATGCCCCGTTGCTCTGAAGCAGCAGAAATGCATGGGACCTAACATTATGAATATCTTTCTCCCCCCCTGCTAGATGGGGTCCTCTATCACTTCCGCCTATCCAGAAGGGGTCCCCAGAAAGTCAGTGGTTGAGAACCACTGCTCGAAACAAACTGAACACTACATAATGTGCCAAGAAATGCTAAAGGCAGTAGAAAAGGGAGAGGTTCGGTAGCTTTTCGTGTGCAACCCCCCCCACAAATCCCTGCTTGAAAGAAGCCGAGGAGAAACGTCTGACTTAATCTCTCGTTCGCTGATTTCTACATCAGCTGCCCCACCCAGACTATGCCATAAGTATCATATTATTTACAAAAAGGCGACCTTTGCCTATTCAATCGCCTTCTGCATTACCGGAGCAACACTCGTCGAAGCATTTTAACCTCGTTGCAGAAATCACCAATCCCGAGTAATGCGATTTCTAGGTAGGGGCTGACTTTTCATGTATTTTTCTTTTCAGGCAACCAAAATGCGCAAAAAACAGGGCTGAGCCATATCTGGAGGTTGGAGAATTCAACTGCCGAGTATTGTTTCCTATATTTTAAGCCCCGATAAACAGACATCTTGCCGACATTGAAAGCAGGCCCCAAAAAGCATGGAATCTGTGGGACAAAGTAAACCACAAAAAAACCCACCCAAATTCAAAGCAAAAATTGGCTGCTGCATTTCAATCTACCAACAGAACCGTCGTATAGAGAATTCCAATGTATAAGAAACAATTGGTTTTCATGACGTTTTTTTTATTAGCATACTTTGATTAACCATATGATGCAACGTGTTCTGCAATGTCATGCTGTTGAGTTGTGATGTCTCGTCACATGGCAGTGCCATGCGGCGTCATGACTTTAAGTAATCCCATGTTACACGACATGGTCACATGACGTGACATCGCGTTACACGTCTCGACACCCAAGGTTATTAGATTCAATAACATTGCTGACACAGTGATGCAACGAGACACAACTTTACAATGCGAGTAACGTGACGCCGTGACGTCACAGTCACGTCATGTGGCATGCAAGCCACGGAAGTATACAAATTCTCACTTAGCTTCCATTACAATGCGATTCTGTATTAAAAACTACAGAAGGACGCTTAAGCTTTGCGCCTTTAAGAGTGGAGAGCGGTAACTAAACATATAAAACCCCGCTCGTTCCAAAGTCATGCAAGCGTGTCTGCATGGCCTAGTAGGTAGTGTGTCTGGCTCGCAACCAATGGGTCGTGGGTTAATTCCACCTCCACCTAAAATTCTTCTAATTTTTTCTTCGAAGCAAATAAATTACTTTATAAGGTGAAATCATTTGAGACATGCGGAGACCTTTAGTTTGCATTACATGTCATGTTTTAATCACTTTCATTCCACATCTGACGTCACGTTTCACGTGAGCGTTGCTAGTTGTTTGAAATTCCCGTGCGAGGTCATTTGGCTGCGATGTCGTGACCCTATCGACCAATCAGGATTTTCCCATCCTACCGACGCCAGCTTTTCTGTGACACAAGCCCCTTAAAGTTTGTTAAAGCTATCGCTTTAAAAAGTGATCAGTGACCTTTACTTTCAAAGTTCTACAACGCATGAAATGAAGTATTTAAGGAGAAATTGTTTTAAACTTCTTAAGAAACATTAAACAGTCATTTCAGCAAGTGAAGAACATGTTTACTAAATTACCTGCTAAACTTAACAGTGGAGAAACAATGTGACCGCAGGTTACTGTTACGACGACGTCACTGTGACGTCACATGACACCAGGACTTGACAATGTGACGTCACAACGTTATAGTGTCACATGACACCAGGACTTTACAATGTGATGTCACATGACACCAGTACTTTGCAACGTGACATCACATCACGTTATGATGTCAAATGACACCAGGGCTTGACAATGCGGCGTCACATTACGTTATGGTGTCAAATGACACCGGGACTTGACAATGCGACATCACATGACGTTCGGTCACGTGACATCAATTTTCCCATTAAATCTGGCGGGAACCTGATGTCACAGTATCAAGTCGTTGTGTCGTGCGATATCCTGACATCATGTGACGTCAATTTCTCTGCTAAATTTAGCGGGAAATGCCTGGACAAATGGACAAACAGATGAAGAGAAGGGCAGACAGATGCGTTTCTGGGATCAGGGGGTAGTATAGTAGTATTTTCTGGACTTGTTTGAGGACTATACATGTCTAAATGTTGAAAATTGATGCGATGAAGACTATTTGCAGGTGCGGACTATACAAGGATTTTCTTTTCAAGGTGGCTCATTATGACAAGACATGACGGATTTCGTGATCGACAGATTATGATAATGATGGTTTCTGTATGCTACAAGCTTGTTTGTGCGCTAATAACGCAAGTATTTTTTGAGGTGTGCTGTGTATGAGAGTGTTCTTATGTGCAAGCTATGCATCAGGTACAGAGAGTCTAAGGAAAAGCCTTTCCTTTTCAACCAAAATTTTTCTTTGCAAACTACACACCGGGTGTGGACTAGCATAATCCAGAAAATAGAGTGCGTGCGCTTTTCCTCAGTGTGAGAATAGACGTGCCCTCTCCCCCTGTAATGCCCTAGAGCAGCGGTTCTCAAGCATAGATATGTCGGGGACACCCTGGGGACCCGCCGAAGTGATGGGGGACCCCCGTTCGAGGCGGGGTTTAGGCCGCACGTCCGGAAGCTTCCTGGCTCGTGACGACGTCCATTCCCCGAAGTGAGGAACCCAGGGGTTCAGTGGAGGTGGGAGATTTGGTAACGTAACGAAGGGTTTAATTACATGGTAGCGATACAGTCGTCAAATCCGAGAGAACAACGGAGCAGCCTCACGCTCCGCCTTATATAGGGTCCGTTTCTCCCTCACTCCCAGCCAGGGCAGCCAGTGCGATGCAGCAACCCGTTGTCCAGTGTGACGTAGCCAAAGTTCTCCGCAGTTAGGCCATGCCTCTCTCCCTTTCCCGAGCGCACCAACCACCACGCACACACACACGTCCCGCTAACGTCACGGGCGCGTTGAGACTTGTTGCCGCAGGCCCCATCACGCAGGCGACAGTCCCGGACTCGTCGGGACTCGTTTCGCGCAGGCCCCGACAAGCGGGCGACGGTCCCGGACTCGTCTTGACTCGTTTCCGCAGCGTTGAAACTCGGAAGAAGGTCGCCGAAGGTTCCATTCTTAACAGCCCCTCCGGGGCCAGGGAAACCTCGAATGGCCGGTGGTACTATCGCTGGCCTGAAGAGGTGCGCTTGGAGTAGGCCTTGAGAAGACGCTGCAAGCACTAAGCAAACTCCCAAACCTCTCACAACGGAGGCATCAGCGGAAACGTCCCCCACAACACCACGCCACTCCGCAGTCAAACGCTCGGAATCTGCCAGAGACCCGCCAGACTGGATTACGGATTACCCGGATTACGGATTGCCAAAACAATGCAATTTAAAACCTTAGGGCAATTTCGGGTATCGAGACCCGCTGTCGCCAAAGCAAAACTCATTTTTCCAAAGAGGTCACTATGAACAAAATACAAAAAGACAAAACTTCGCAATTTGTGAGGTCATTTTGGGGCTTTAACGAAGTGTCGCACTTTGATCCTCATTCCCGTGGATGACGAAAACCTCTGAGATCATCCCTACTTTTTTTGGTGATATCAGAAAAATCTGCTCAACCCATCGGCATTGCCACTAAATTTGCCTTTCCTCTTTCTTACGCTGAAGTCATAGTGATCGATTTTCACGTGATTTCTAGACGTGAAAATGCGGTCCTTGTAGCGCCGATAAAACAATCCGCCTTTTTCATGCCCCGTCACATTGGTCCTAGCAATCTCCTGAGCAGTACCGCGAAACCCTGACACACTAGGGTCGCTCTTCTGCTCGACTGTCAGAGACACTCTGTCTACTCGCAACAGACGATCAAAGTTACGTGACGCCGGAGCTACGAGAGATCCTTTAATGATCCCGTCTTCCTCCGCCTTTTCCGCCGGCGCGTTGGAACGGCGTACGCTTTCTAGTGCTACGAGGTCGGGCTGTTCTACAACCCGGTCCCCTTCATCCCGTTTCTCTGTCTCCAACTCTGGGAGTGCTTGCTCCCAGTCAGCTGCCTTTGGCTCTGGCTCACTCTTTAACAAAGTGGCAAGCTGACGCGATTTGGACCTCGTCAACGGCTGAACCAGTCCTTCTCCCAGCTGTTGACCTCTTTCGCGCAGCAAGAAATCTGACCTGTTAGAAAACAAATAGGGATACTCCAACGGGACTGTTTGCGAGACAGCCGCCTCTGTCACTAGCTCTCCGAACGGGCCAGTTATCCTTACTCTCGCCATAGGCAGACAGACACTGTGCTTCTCGAGCGGCTGCTTGATCCAAACTACCTTTCCAGTAAAGTCGGATGTCGTCACATACGACGGATGAACAACGTCCATCGTCGCTGCACTGTCACGAAGCACCCTGCACGGCTTTCCGTTTACCTGGAGCTCGTGAAGATAGGGACGAAGAAGCTCCAGGTCCCTGTTACTACCGCTCACGTACGAGAACACAACCCGCAGTTTGTTACACCTGGCCGCTGTGTGTCCCGGCTCCTGACAGTTGTAGCACAGGAACGGCTTCCTTGCCTCGAACTGCCCTTTTTGGCTTTTCCGTGCCTCGTCTCCGCTCGAGGGATCTCCGCTCTTTTCTGGGACCTTTTGTCCTGTTTCTGGCTTCTCGGGCCTTTTTTCTCGCGAGCCGTTTCCCTGTTGGAAGGGCTTGCGCTGATCGCTCCGGCCGGGTTCGCTTTCCTCTCCGCTCAGCTTTCTACGCGTTGCGTACCCTTCGGCTAGCTCAGCGGCCCTTTCGACAGAGTCGACTCCTACCCTATCCTGCACCCAGAGCTTGACTGACTGCGGAATGCTTCGAAAGAACTGTTCAAGGCACACACACTCGACAACCTTGTCTCGACTTTCGTACACTTCCTCGCTCTTTAACCATTCTATCAAGTTGGTTTTAAGCCCGTACGCGAATTCCGAGTAGCCCTCGCTGCTCTTTTTGGATGCGTTTCTAAACCTTTGACGGAATGCCTCGGCAGAAAGGCGATACCGCTTCAAAAGGCTCGACTTCACCTTGTCGTAGTCGTCCGCGTCTTTAGTACTAAGGCGCGCGACAACCTCTGCAGCCTCACAGGGCAACAAAGTCAAAAGCCGTTGCGGCCACGTTTCTGGGGCGAAGCTCAACTTCTCACATGTCCTCTCAAAGTTAACTAAGAATAGACCCACGTCTTCCCCAACTTTAAACGGCTGCAGGAGCTTCTTCATTTGATACGACTCGGCCTCACTTACTCGTACAGGAGCCCCAACTCTACTGTTCTGCGAGTTTAATCGCTGTTGTTCAATTTCGAGCTCTAGCCTTTTTAGCGCTCGTTCCTCTGCCGCTGCAGCCTGCGCTCGTTCCTCTCTCGCTGCAGCCTGCGCTCGTTCCTCTCTTGCTACAGCCTGCTCCTGTTCTCGTTCCTCTTTCGCTGCAGCTTGCGCTCGTTCCTCTCTCGCTGCAGCTTGCGCTCGTTCCTCTCTCGCTGCAGCTTCACTTTTAGCGTTCTGAAGTAATTCCCACGCAATTTTAATATCCTCTGCTTCCGCGCTCTCTGAAATTGCTTTACTGATCTCAGATTTCTTCATCTTTTGCTCCACCTCCACACCCAATTCTTCACACAAACAGAGTAAATCTGTTCTCAGTAACCTCATTAGATCCATGATCGCTGCTTTTTAGCTTTGGCTTTGTTCTAAAACTTGTCGCGAGGTTGTACAAAAACCTAGCGCACGAGTCAAACACTAAGGATTCCCAGCAGTTCAAAATTAATTACCCATAATCTGAAGCCTGGCGAATCTCAAAGCAAAGTCCAAACGCTCACCCACAGATGTAGCACGATGTCGCATGGTCCGATCCCAACTGCTGCCAACCAGTTGTTTGAGGCGGGGTTTAGGCCGCACGTCCGGAAGCTTCCTGGCTCGTGACGACGTCCATTCCCCGAAGTGAGGAACCCAGGGGTTCAGTGGAGGTGGGAGACTTGGTAACGTAACGAAGGGTTTAATTACATGGTAGCGATACAGTCGTCAAATCCGAGAGAACAACGGAGCAGCCTCACGCTCCGCCTTATATAGGGTCCGTTTCTCCCTCACTCCCAGCCAGGGCAGCCAGTGCGATGCAGCAAACCGCCGTCCAGTGTGACGTAGCCAAAGTTCTCTGCAGTTAGGCCATGCCTCTCTCCCTTTCCCGAGCGCACCAACCACCACGCACACACACACGTCCCGCTAACGTCACGGGCGCGTTGAGACTTGTTGCCGCAGGCCCCATCACGCAGGCGACGGTCCCGGACTCGTCGGGACTCGTTTCGCGCAGGCCCCGACAAGCGGGCGACGGTCCCGGACTCGTCTTGACTCGTTTCCGCAGCGTTGAAACTCGGAAGAAGGTCGCCGAAGGTTCCATTCTTAACACCCCGTGCCAATGGGGGAAGGGGAAGGGGGGTATGAAATAAGACAATTGATTGCAGTGGGAAAAGAGCATCCTCTACTGTTATAGACAGAAGTGAGAAGCATCAAGTAAAAAGATGAATGGATGGATAGATGGTAACGGCTTAACCCTTTACAACGGGCGGTAGCTTGCGTCACCTTGCTAAGGTCAACAAAAAAGTTATTTAAAAAAAAAGGGGGGGGGGTTGAGGGTTGAAATGAAGTCTAAATTAATCAATGAACTCCAAACAAAGGGAACCCCAGCAAAGGGCAGCAGCCGTGAGGTCACCTGACGATGCTGTCGACGAACAGGTTGTGGGTGGAGAGCTGGTCGGAGCGTCGGTCAGCGTCCGGGCGTGGTGCCAGCAGGTCCTCCCAGGGGTCGTCGCTCCTCCGCCGGGGTAGCACGTCCATTCCCAAGAGCAGCTCCAGGATGGACACGAGGGCCCCGCACACCCGCAGGGAGCAGCTCGTCTCCCGCAGCGTCACCGCGTGCACCGCCTGCGTCGAAGGTGGCCGGAGACAGACGGTTCAACTAGTGCCCGTATCCGCAGCCTCGCACCCATTTCCCTCCAGGTGGCGGCCACGACGACGAGGCCTGTGAGGAGGCCCCCCCATTTCAGTTTCTTCTTTTCTTCTCTTCTTGTCCTTGTTCTTGGTTGCGCTATGGTGCAATCTGTTATGACGCACTCTGGTTTACGGTACGATGCAACTTGTTACGACATGCTTCTGCTTACATTGTGATGCAATACCTTGAGATGCGCCCTTGTTTCTTTTGTAATGCGATTTGTTAAGACACACTCATATTTACACTACAAACTAATTTTGTTAAGCTGCACCTTGTATACGCTACGATATAATTTTTTGATTCACTCTTCTTTACACAATGATGCTATTTTGTTAAAGGGGAGCTCCGGCATCAATTTAAATGTTTTAAACTAAGCATATTTTCTGAACGAATGCAAGAAACTGAGCCCAAATCAGCAAATATATTTTCCCCAAACTTTTTTGATTTTTAATAGTAAAAATATGATTACTGGTCCACCATCTTGTTGCGACATCAGATGCTGTATAAGCATCAGCACGTGCGCAGCTTGGGCCTGTTTCGCCCAGCGTCAGAAGCAGTCAAATGGCCGTTGCGATTGTCCGCGGGAAATAACGGACTCTGATTCATCAAGCTTCTTTGAGTCAAGCAATGTCCAGCAAATGTCATAAGACTTTCTGCACAAAATTTCGGACAATTCATCATTCACCTTCGATATACCGACATCGCCTCTGAGGGGACCACCCATAGTGGCTGCATTTGCGACCCACCAACGTAAGTCCAGATGCTGCTTCAGAAGCAGAATGGTACGGAAGGTTTTGTCTGCTAGCACGGTGCACACTGTCTTCTAGCACGATGTGAACGCTAGGAGCCAGCGCTCGCTTCGAAATGCTTAAGCCCATTTCTGTCCCAGAGACCTCTCGGTCGTAAACCGACGAGATGTCGCTCTGCCGCATTTCTTGATGGTGTTGTTGCACCCTACGGCACGTCACCAATTCTCCCCATTTTCCGTCGCATGCCGCAAATAGCCTAAACCGGACACAACCCGCAACACCAAAGATGCTCACTGCCACTACGACACACAACGCCGTGGAGGAGGGATCGTCGTCTGCTTTCGAATACATCTGACGTCATGAGCGCGCCTGCTCGTTGTTGCCAGTAGAGCGGCGGCCAGTGATACGGAAGTGTATGCGTAAGCTTCTCGAAAAAGAAGGATTATTTCGATTAGATATTTAGTAGACATACTAAGGGTGTATTTAATGCAAGGGGGAAGTTTTATCAAAATCGGTGACCATCAATATTTCACCCCAAAACATTTTTAATGCGAAAGCATTAACTGGTCTAATGGCATATGTCCAACGTCATCAGCTTTGAAACCATCCAAAACGGCACCTTAATGAAACCACGCGTAAAGCTAGCCAACGGCACCTTTTGCACTTCGATCCCATTGGCTGGCGCGCATCGACGAGGCTCCCATTGGCCGCTCCGCGTCAGTTTGTGGGTTGTCATCCTGACCGTGTTATCACACTGTTGCGTTATCAGTGATCACCACGTTTGTTTTAGTCTGAGCGTCAAAAAATGTTGTAATGAAAACTATGAAACATGGCCAGTTGGCCATGACATCATAACCCCTATCCCCTATGCTAGCAAAGCAGCTTTGATTAGCATGGCAATAGTGGTGATATATGTATTTATGTTGCCACTAAAAACTTTTTCCCCTAATGGTGGGATGACTTCAAAACACACTGCGTATTCTGCGTCTCCCAACTTTGCCCATAGGGTTAAGGATACATTTAAATTGCTGTCCGATGTCACGATGAGCACCACATAAAGACATGGTCCAATTTCGTTCTCGTCTTCTTCTTTAACCTCTGCCTGGTAGTTCCAATTTCAAGAGAGTGGTATTTGAAATATGTTTTCAAGAAGTCTGGGTAGATGAAGCTTAAGATACCATAACAACGAACATACTTTCCGGGTCAAACTATGGACATTTACCCATTTTCAGGAAAAGCGGTCAAAGGTTGTTGCAGTACCTTGAGGACGACGAAGAGGTTGATGCGTCCGTCCAGAGTGATGTAGTGGGTGGACCCAGAGGCCTCGTTGAAGTCGTCGATGCTGTACAAGATGTTCGAGTCCGTCTGGCTGCGCGTGATGGACAGTTGGTGGCAGGGGGGCACAAACACCGCACTGGGCGGAGTCTCTTCCTTGGGGCTCTCTGCAGAGTCCTGTCGAAAGGGGAGAATTGGGCGGTATAGAATGCCAAACACACTGTTCATAAACTAAAGTCATCGGATCCTGGGAAAGCGGTGCCATTGCTTTCCCTGCCTGCTAGCCGAACACATAGATGCTGACATACGGAAGACCAAAACCTCGTAAGATAATTGGCTAATCGGTATCTGGTGCCATGGCAATCGCCGTTTCGGCCCCTTCAAGTCTTTGAAACCAGTTGCACCAAGTTCGCACTGAAGCACCATCGTACTGAGAGCATTCCTCATCATCACATGCGTCTTTGGCACTGTGTGTGCAATCAACTTATCAATCATGCTTATTTCCACGGAACTCTTAGAACTGTATTACTTTTCTTCCGTATTTCGAGACAAAAAAAAAATATATTTTTAAAGCCGCCAAAGCATTGATGCCACACGTGGTGGCAAGGCGAAGACATTCTCTTCTTTCACCAATGCGTGGATAACAAAATCTTGGTATAGAAGGAATGTCTTTATAAAAACAATTCTTGTAAGCTTTTGCACAACCACACGTGGTGGGGCTGCAAAAACATTCTCGAATTCGTTCACCTGTGTGTGGATACCAAAATTTCGGTATGCAAGAATTGTCTTTATAAAGCAACTCAATTGTCACCGCAAATTCGGATCGGCTCACCAAGAATGGAGAGGTTAGAGAGAAACTGCTCATTCTGTGGATCAAAATGGCAACCAAACGGCCAGCTTGGTGCCACTTTCCCAGGAAGCCAAGTTTGCGGGTTTTACGTGTCAAACCGACGAAGGGCATCTGGCACAGCCCGGCAGAGGACTGAGGATTAATTTGGACCACCCAGGGATCTTTATATGAGCAACCAAAATCTCGGTCACACGAAGCCTTGTCAGCAATAGCCTCCATCAGATTGTGGGCCCCCTGGCCAGGATTCGAACCTGCCAACCGGGAATCCGTAGTCCCGGCCCCACAGCCGGAGGGAGGAGCCCCCCACCTGGTTGATGAAAAACTGGATGGAGGCGACGGGCGAGTGCTCCGTGACTGTGATGATGGGGTTGGGCACGCTGTGTGTGTGCACGGCCGGCAGCTTGCGCGCCGCCTCCGCGCCCCCCTTGGGTGCGGGGAGTGCCGCGGAAGGGGCCGCCTCCTCCTCGGGCCCCGGGGGGGCGGGCTCCTCGATGTGGATGCTGGGCAGGCTCTTGCCTCGGACCATCTCGCCCCTGGGGAATGCGTCAGTCGGCCCCCCCCATGTCCCTGAGCAGGCCCAGTGCGGACTTGGGGCGCTGCAAGGGAGGCGCGGGCACGCGGCCCACGCGCTCAAAGGTCGACGGCGGCGGCGGTGGCGGTGGCGCCGCCTCGGGCGGTAGAGGCTGCGGCTCGGCTGCGGCAAGTGCGGGGCCCTCGTGCGGGGCGTCGGGGGCCGGGGCGGGTCGGTGCAGCGCCACGTCGTCGTCGTCGCGTCCCAGGCGGTCCAGGATGCGCTCCGAGAGGCGCAGCCTTTCCTCCACGAAGGCGCGCAGGTCTCCCCGGTTCAGACGCCGGTGCCTGAGACGGGGGTGGCCAGGGATGTTGTGAACTCCCGCCAAAAAGCGGCAAAAGTTGCGTGAATCGTTTGGAAGCTGCCACGCAACGAGGACAACAAAGTATTTTTTACAGTGACAACTGTTATAGAGGCTTTCCGGCTGCATCAGTGTCACATGACCGTGTAGCTCAAACAGACAATGAAGGCAATTTCGGATATTTTTTTGACGAATGAACTGGGTTCCAGGCACGTCTCAGACCACGTTGCCCTAATTTCAGCCAAAACCGGCGCTTGTGTGCCGCGCAAATCAATTAAACAGTCGCAGTAATAATCATACTGGGATCGACTGGGGCGACGCCCCGAGAGTTGCGGGAGAGGCCAGAAGAAGCAAAGCTCACGTGACCAATGCGGGGCCAAGAAGCGCAACATCACAAGAGACGCGTCAACGATTGGTTGGAACGAGAGACATGCCCCCGGTCACGTTTTGGTTTGCAGTTCGCAGTTTTTCTAATTTTCGCTTTAATAACCATGAAAAGAATAAATCGGACCGGTTTTGATTACTAAACCGTAAATAAAACAGCATACAGTAGAACCTCGTTGATACGTTCTTGGTTGATACGTTTTCCTGTCCGTTGCGTTCAAAAACGCCGGTCCCGTTTTACTTCCATAGAGATACATGTATTAGTTTCCTGCCCGTTACGTTTGCCTTCCCGGTTCTTACGTCCAAAAGTGCCGGAATCGCGGCGCCTCGGCGCGCCGTGCGCCAAGGTGCCACGCCGGCTTGAAGCGAAGCGAAGCAGAGCCGAACCACGCAGCGCGGATCGCGCGGCCGCGCGGCACGCGGGCGCCCCCCTTCCCTTTACTCCTTTTCCCCTCTTTCCCGGTCTCCTCACTGGGCTTTGCTGAGCTCTGCGAAAACGCTCGTTCTCTCTTGCTCTTTCTTTTCATCTGTCCTCTCTCTCCGGCGCGAGTTGTTTACGCGCCGCACGCACGCCGCAACTGCTGCACCAGCTGCACTTCCAGTTTCTGTTCCGCTCGGCAGCTCGACTGGCTCGACTGCGTGAACAGTGCCGTTTCTGAGTGCGTGCGCGTTGACGACGGCCATGACATCCCGAAAGAGAAAAGCACTCTTTTAAAGAGAAGTTTGACATACTTCGCACGGTGGATCGAAATCCCAGCCGGAAGAGGTCTGAGGTCGCAAGAGAGCTTGGACTCGCGCCGTCAACTTTAAACAGTATCGTCGCGAGACGAAAGGAGATCGAGGCGAAGGCTCCTTTCTACCAACCAGGCTTTAAACAGGCTCGGGGGGCAAAACACGCAAAGTTAGAGGAGGCCCTGTTGGTATGGTTCAAACAAGCCCGGGCATCTTGTGTCAACATCGACGGAGGCATTCTGCGAGAGAAGGCGCAAGAGATTGCTGATTGTTCGGATATCGAGCATAGCGGACATTGTGGCCGACCTCACTACTGCCGACAACGAAGAAAGTGATGAAGAAGACGAACAAAAAACGAACGATGACGCTGCACTTACGTTTGCGGACGCGATCGCTGCGTTGGACACCTTGCGCCGCTACGTAAACGTTCATGACTGCGCGGAGAGTGAGAGGGGACTGCGGCTTCTGGAGGAACGACTTTTACTGCATACCATTAATTCGAAGCGGCAGGTGGATATTACGCGTTTTTGTGAACGTGTCTGAGTCCAAAAGAGTTCGGTAAGTGCATAAAATAAACCATTGCATAAGAGCTGCTTTCTATCTTATATAGAGTGCCTTTAAGTGCGTTATCGGTTGCTGCGCTTTCCCGGTTCATACGCTTTTTTTCCGCGGTCCCCTGAAAAACGTATCAACGAGGTTCTACTGTACTTATTTTTTTTCGTTGCTACGCTGGACGCGAAACGGACAACAAGCCAATATGCTCAAACGAAATAAATGAAAAAAAACACAGAGCAGAGCACGCTGGAGATGTCAATGTCGTGTTTACTTTGGGAGCACGGTACTCGAAGGATTCTGCAAAGTGGTAGTCATGCCAAATTTATGCGCCGTAGATGGCAGTTCAAACGCTCGACTGAAGATGTACCAGTCATCGTTCTTGTTCTTTGACGACGAAATGAGTGGACATCCGACTCTGGTGAAAACAAAAATCATGCTGTTTACTTTCTCCTTCTTGGGGAGCGTCCCCTGTGGAGGAACCGGTTCCTGGGTCGCTGCCGCTTTCCCCTCGGCATTTCCCCCGCGCCCCTGTTGGACAGGGACAGGGCCTGTCCTTCAGCAACGCGCCGCTCTTGTCTCACCCGTGCGAATGTTGCTCACAGCTTTGCTGCTCAAAGCCAGCGGGCCGCTTGTTGTCGGCTGGGCGGTCACCGTCGGCCTCGGGTGGTAACGAAGAACGCCAGACACATACTCCCGTTCCGTTGGTGTTAGGTCACTGAACGGAAGCCCGAACCAAACTTGCTCGCAAGAGCGGCATTGTCGTCCATGTAGAAAGATCCGACGAAACGATCGCGCCACCGCGGTGCATCAGCTACCGCGGTAACCAGTCTCGATCTCTTAAATACTACCGATACCGACTATTCACGCTTGGTGTCACTCCCTACGTCACCTACGTTTTCAGAGGCCCAGAAATGAGAATGGAGATAGTTCAGTTTCGGTTTCTTTATTTATTTATTTATTTGTAAATACTGTGCGCCCTTCTGGGCGCTTTACAGGAGTGGAACGTCAGTTTTAATTCATGCTATGTTATATACATTTCTTAACACATCTTATATTTCATATGATTTGCAAAACCGCACTGGTACACATCACGCTACACAAGCTATCAATGAATCTAACAAAGAAAAGAACACTTCTTTTACACATTCATAAACAGAAATGGAGAGTCTAATATAATTCAAGTAAACATTTCTCGAATAATGCTAATGAGTCACAATTCACAACACTTTCGGGAAGCTTGTTCCACCTTTCAACTGTTCTAACAAAAAATTAATACTTGTATGTGTCATTATTAATTCGCGGAACTTGCATAGCCCTATTGTGTACCCCCCTTACTGGTCTAGTAATACGGGGTTGTAAAAAATCAGATGTGTCCATATTTAGTAAGTCCTTTGAAAACATATAAATAACCTTTAGCCTTGCTATCTCTCGGCGGGTCTGAAGAGGTTGGAGACTGAGCTGTTCGAGCATGTTAGTAACGGAGTCCATTCGGCGGTATCTCGAGAGGATGAAGCGAGCAGCCTGTCTTTGTATTTTTTCCAATTTTTCGATTCGATTGTGTCGGTACGGATCCCACACCGCGCAGGCATATTCTAAGCTGGGCCGTATAAATGTTGTGTATGCAGTCAATTTCACCTGACTTGTGGTTTTGCCTAGGTTTCGCTTCAAAAATCCCAACTTTTTGCGAGCCGTACTGCACACATTGTCGATGTGGCGATTCCATGTGAGGTCGGTTGATATCGTAACTCCTAAGTACTTAAAGTGATCAACTAGAGCTATGGGATCGTTTCCAACCCGATATGTGTAGGGTAGGATGTTCGCTTTTTTGCTAGTGATTCTGGCGGATACAGTTTTATCTGGATTAATTTTCATACCCCATTCTTCACACCATTTCTTAACAGAGTTGATAGTCGTGTTTAAGTTTTCTTGATCCATGGGGTTGCGTATTCTAGCATAGAGCAAGAGGTCGTCCGCAAACATCCTAGCTGTAACGTTGGGGCTGAGATCATTCACGATGTCGTTTATGTAACACAAAAACAAGACTGGACCCAGCACCGATCCCTGTGGGACCCCCGATGTAACCCTGCGGGTGGTCGACACTGCTCCACTGACAGTCACAAACTGTGTTCTGTTAGACAAGTAAGCCTGTATCCACGCAATTACCGACTTATTAACGCCGTATTTTAATAGTTTTTGTATCAGTCCATTATGTGAAACTCGGTCGAAAGCCTTCGATAAATCCAAACAAACCGCGTCGATTTGGCCTCTCTCGTTCGAAGAGCAGGAAAAGTCACCAAATGCACCTAGTAATTGTGTTACTGTTGACAGACGGCGCCGGAATCCATGTTGGCTCTTGTGAAAAATGTTATTTGATTCGAAAAAAGCATAAAGACTTTTAGAAATGATGTGTTCAAAAAGTTTGCAGCTCGTGCATGTCAATGAAATGGGACGATAATTGGCTACATTTTGTTTGTCACCGGATTTGTGGACTGGAACAACCTTTGCACAAAGCCAATCCGAAGGAACGCTGTGTTGACTGAGTGACGCTTTGAATATGATTGTTAAGTATTTGGCGACCCATTCCGCATATCGCTTCAAAAATTCATTAGGAATCTTGTCTGGTCCAGCGGTTTTCTTTGTGTTAATATTTAACAAAATTGAAAGGACACCGGCCTCTGAAATATCAATGTCTGGCATAGACGCAAGTACGCCTTCGTCGTCCTCCAGATCCACAGGACAATTGCATGAATCGATAAAAACAGAACTGAAGTATTCATTGTACCTCTGGGCCATTCCGATATGATCCGAGATGACAACGCCGTTCTCTACAATGCAATCTATGTTCTGTTTTGAGGGCGCAAGATATTTCCAAAATTTCTGTGGCGCTGTCTTCATAAACTCCGGCAAGGTGACGCCGAAATACTTTTCCCGAGATTCCTTAATTTTTTCTTTTAATTCATTTGAGAGGCCGGCAACGTCACTTTTGCTGACAGGTTTTGTCTTGCGTCGCCGCTTTATTTTGCGTTTTAAATGAATAATGTCACGTGTTATCCATGGATTTTGTCTATTTATGCGCTTTATTTTCTGGGGAATCTTCAGTTCTTTTGTAGGCACAGAAATACGCGTCACAAATGTCTACAAAAAACTGGGCAGCGTGCTAGGTTCCCAAAAAGCCTAAAAACACCATTTAAAACAATTAAATAAAATTGCCATCATTGTCCCTTTAACGTCACACTGCACCGTGACCAC
This sequence comes from Ixodes scapularis, assembly GCF_016920785.2. Taxonomy (NCBI): domain Eukaryota; kingdom Metazoa; phylum Arthropoda; class Arachnida; order Ixodida; family Ixodidae; genus Ixodes; species Ixodes scapularis. Next base: position 198,549 of record NW_024609953.1, on the reverse strand, counting down.
ATACCATGTCACAATGTCGCATGAGCACGCAATAAAATGTCACAGTGTCACGTGACCACTTAACTTGACGTCACGGTGTCGAGTTTCAATATAACTTGATGCCATAGTGTCATATTACACTGTGACATCAGGACATCACATGACATTGTGGTGTTTGGTGACATTGTGCGACATCAGTGTCACATTACACACAACGAAGCAACTGATATGATGTGATCACAGGAATGGTGTCACGGGACTACCGTCTGCTAAATTCGGAAGGTTGGCGTCACGAGATTGTTGTCACGGGACTACCATCTGCTAAAGCGGTAAGGGTGCAGCGACCACAGTGGCGACGCTTCCATTCGCTCCTACTTTTCGTCAGAACTTTCTGCGATCGACCACCGGGATGGCAACGTCCTACGTTCCCGTTCCCGTGACGCAATTTGCTGCCGCTTCAGGCCGCTTTCGATGCGTGGACGGCATGGGACGCTAAACGCACCAATCGGAGACGCGTCCCAAAAACCGTAATACCGGCAGGAGAGGGAGCCCTCACCCAACACGTCCTAGATGACGGAACCTTAGTGCTAATTTTCTGCGTCCCCAAGAAAAGGCCAACGTAGAGCGCAGACTGGAGTGCTGCATTGGTGTTCAGTCGAGAGTTGTGTTCTATCAACAGTGACGCAAGTCCTAGCTGAACATTGACGCTGCACTTGTGCCCAATCTGTGCCCAGCATTGGCATTCTCTGAGAGAGGCTGACAATTCAGCACTATAGCTCTGTTGTTTAGGATGGAGGTTCTCAAACTCTTCAATGTAAATGGCAGCCGAGCAACCCTTCCCGTTCTCGGCACTGATGAGATGAGGCGATGCAGGAGCCTGCAGACCTTGTAGGCAATGATGCACATCCTAGGGAGTGTGTGGTTCGTAGTTATGCATATATGGGTGGCTCAGATCTGTCAAGATAGCGTATAAACTGAAAAGACACTTTACTAGGTGCGAGGACAGTCGAGGAAATATGGAGGCTAGGGGGAGCCTACAAGGGTGTTCTGGTGATCCCCTGGTTTCTTAAAAGGAGCACTAAAGTGGATATGATATTCAGTATGTCTTTTTTTATAGCGGAAACTGAATTAATGCCCCCGATCATCTCAGAAATCCCAAAAACGAAATCATGCGTGGCCCCTTTTCTGAGACGGGCCTCAGAAAAGAGGCGCGTCGGGATGTGTGGTTGTGTTTTTAAAACGAAAAAATGGTCACGCATGATTGTAATGCTGTTTTTTTTAAGACACTCGGAGAGCATAGATTGAGTTTGCATCGTGTAGCATGATTGTAAGTCTGCTTTTTTTAAGACCCTCGGGGAGCGTAGATTGAGTTTGCATCGTGAAAAAAACTATCTTAAAATTCCCGTCCGAGAACCCTCAGAACTGGGAGGTGTCGGCTCACCGGCGCAGGTCGGGGGAGGGCATGTCGCGGTGGGGAAGGGGTTGCTGCCTCAGCTCCTGCATGCTGGCGTGGTGGCTTGGGGGTCCGCAGGGGGGACCCAGGGGCGGCAGGGGCCGCGCCGCGACGGGAGACGGCTGCGGGGGTTGTTTGGGGGAGGGCGGGGGGGGCGCCTCCGCCCGGGCCACGGGCAGCGAGCTGCTGCGTCTGCGCGGACGCACCTCCCGGGACTGCTCTTCTGCCACGGCACGCAGTCTGCACGCCGCAAAAGAAAGGGCTTGGTCCAGCGGAACGCAGGAGTATACAAGGACGTGCCGCATCTCGGGGACAATTTACCTCCGCCATTTATCTCGGATGAAGCCATTTATCGTGGCTAAGACCATTTTCTCTTGGCCAGTTACCTCAGCTGAAGTCCATTTTATGTTGGAACAAGACCTCTTATCTCGTGTGGACATTTTATCATGGCTACAGGACAATTTATTTTGGTCATGTATCTTTGATGAAGGCCATTCTATCTTTGCAGAAGGTCATTTATCTTGACCGAAGGCCATTTTATCTTGGCTGAAGGCCTTTTATCTCGGGTGAAGTCATTTCATGATGGCCATTTATCCCTGCTGAGGGCCTTCTATCTCAGCCATTTATGTCGTCTGAAGGCTTTTATTTCAGTATTTTATCTTGGCTGAAGGATTCCTGCCATTTATCTTAGCTGAAGGCCTTTCATCTTGACTAAAAGCCTTTTATCTCGGCTGAAGGCCATTTTACCTCAGTCGTTTGTTTCGGAAGAAGGCCTTTTATCGGCTGAGGGAATTTTATATCTGCCATTTATTTCGTCTTAAAAGCCTTTTACCTCAGCTAAAGGACATTTTATCTTGGCCATTTATCTCAGGGAACAGCCTTTTAACCCTGAAGGCCATTTATCTTGGTTGAAAACCATTTTATCTCGACTGAAGGTAATTTTATTTCTGCTATTTATCTCAGCTGATGTCTACTCTGGGATCAGAAGAAACAATTAAATGTTTTTCAACTGCTTCTAATAATGTTTCTAATAACTAATACCAAAACATATTGCCAGACTTACAAAACCAAAAAACAAATATTCGAGAAAATTGTCTGCCATAATTTTCACTCTTCAAAGGCATTTGCAATGCAGGAACTGAGCAAGAAGGCCAATAGTCGGTGATGAGTTAAGAACCCAGCAGAAGCTCTGCCTCCAGTACACGCTCCTTGCCTTACACCGGGCCTTCGCTGCATGTGCGACCAAGTGTTTGTTTTCGAGGCTGCAATAATACGAAAAAAAAGCATAGCATTTACCATGTTTTCTGTAATGTCACGATACAGTGGAACCCCGATTATACGACTTTTGTGGGACCGCGCGAAAGCGTCGTATAATCCGTGAGTCATATCATCCGAAAAAACAATAATTCTGGATACAGTGATCGGCCTTGCGCGAAAAAGGACAAGCGGAGGTTTTAAATGATGTCTAAGCTAATAATCTGCTGTACTTTGACAAAGCAAAAACTGTAAAAACAAACTGAAATGAAACCGTAAAATTGTGTGGTAAAGGTACGAGTAGTAACTTCATCCTCACCTCAAAAGAGATCAGTAATCGCCTGTTGGACTTTCTTTCGGTCGCGCGACATCAGCTTTCTTTCGAAGGCTGCAAGCTTGGAAAAAAGCTGTCACGCTTTCCGAAAGCAAGGCCATCGGGGGTACGAACAAACTGCCACGCTTTCTGAAAACGAGAACGGCAGAAACCAGCAGAAGCGTGCTCAATCCTGGGAAACGCAGGAAGTTGGAGAAAGTGGTGCGCAGAGGAGAGTGAGAGTAAATCAGAGACGAGAGAATGATGGGATGAAGAGAGCACAGAAGCAATGTGAAAACACCGAGACATTTCACAACCCGGGGAGGAGAAGAGAAAGCGCTGTCTCCTAGTCCCTCCCGGCACTGCAGCTGTCTCGGTTTGCCGGTGGCGTGTTTTTGGACCCTCTGAAACAGCGCGCAGAACTCTTCCGCATTGCCGGGCTGCCACCCTCCCTTCTCACGCAGGCATCAAATTCATAGCGTGTTTCTTACTGGAACATTGTCTGACGCGGGATGTGTAGAATCACGCGTCATGTAAACCAAACCAAACTTTTAATACATTATTTCTATGGGGAGTTCGTCATGACCGGGCAAATTCGTCATAAAATGCGAGATGTCGCATAAACCGTGGATGCATAATCAAGGTTCCACTGTACCATGAGATGTCATGTCTCATTACCTTAAAATGTTAGTTATATCATGGTGTCACGTGACTCTAGGGAAAGCATGACGTCACGTGACCTTACGTCATACGGCCATGTGACATTGCAGCCTCACACTCCATCGTGATGCAAGTGTAACGTAATGTCACGACGTCATGTAACATTACACTTTCATGCAACCTCACAGTCACATTAAGTTACAATGTTATGTAACGTCGACAGCATGATGGTCGTTGCTGCAAAATTTAGCAAGAAGTGTCCCTTCCACCGAGTCTCATGCCCTCCCTCCTGCATCGAGGCTACATCCCACAGGCACGAAAACGCTTGGAACTGGCCCTATAAATGGTACGCATTGAATCGGAGACGCCGGTCTCGGCTTCCGCATCCCCCGTTCGGGAGACGAGTGTGCAGCCCGACAGAGGCGTGAGCGAGAGCTAGCGCACCGGTTGAGAAGGAACTGGAGTGCCCAGTGAACACCCTCCTCCAGCCACTGGGAGATGAAGAGACAGCGCAGCACAGAGACGTCCAGGTAGGTGGCCATGCAGGGGTCCGCCAGGATCGCCTCCTTGCGGTCAGCGGAACGCTCGGGACGTGCGCCCAGCTCGCCCTGCGCAACACTCCGAGGTCACGCTAGTCACCATACTCAGTTCATCCTTAAGCTGAATGTGCGGTGGTGCAACGCGCTCACCAGGCAAATCAAACGCCTCCTTTTCATCACCTTGTATCGCACTGCCAGGTCGAGGGTACACTGACTATTGAAAACTAGGCTCAGAGTATTGGTATTCTTTTCCCTCGTCGTCCGATGCCGCCACGATAGTCATTCATCCGTTTGCGTCACATGACATTTGTTTATGTGCCAGCGGCGCACGTGTTTGCTGCCTCGAGCCACACAGGCGCCGTTTGCAAGTTATCGTTCTCAGATGCACCTTCTTGAGCAGTACGTACAGTGTTTGAAGATCACCGCGATACTGCTTTGCTTCGTTGCAAACTCTTTTAGTGAGCAGGATGACAAAAAACACTTCTTGCATCTACCGTCAGGCACGTCGGCAAAAAGCTGGTGACAAGCAGCAACGTTGATCATGTGCACCAATATGGCGGATTTGTCGTTATACTCTAAAGCGGGGCTCGGCAACTGGTGACCCGCAAAGATATACCAAACCGCCTCTGGCATGCTACCAGAGAAGCCCCCTCCATACAGACATGGTTTTGCAAATCGGACTAATAACTCCAAAACGGCATGCCTGGGGTGAGTATCCTTTTCACGTTCCTTGTGTGTCATCTATCAGCAATTGTTGTGCATCAAGGTGATGCAAATCACAGTTTGATCCATCATGAATTTCAACCATTTTTGTCTCACACGGTGTCTCACTGTGGTTCAGTTGCACGTACGAGTTCGATTGACAAAATAAGCGAGAGTTTAGCAGCTCTCCAGAGGTTCATAAAAATGTTGCTGCTTTTTTCTGTGAAAAGAAGTCTTTTCAGGATCTCGCTGATCCTCACCCAGGGTGTCTGACTTGAACAGCCAAGGCGAGGACACTCTCAAAAGTGAATATTTTCAAGCCGAAGCTCGAGCTCTTGCAAAATAAGGAGTCTCTATCAACGACGAATATCTCCCTCATTTCCTTTTGTGAAGAGTCTTTGTAGAAGAAACAAGCACACCATTTCACAAAGAGTGTACCTGCAAGACAGTACCTGATTTGAACAGAGAGTTGGAAGTCGGGTTTGCTGATTTTCAAGAGTGCTCGAACGACAATCGCATTTTCAATAATATATTTAGAGCAGACCACGGCCAAGTTGAAAAGATTTACAACATAAAACTTGCTGATCACCGAACAGACAATATGCCGAGGAGTGTACATGCAGTGAACTAATTCATTAACTTTTAGGTCAGTCCCTTTGAGTCAAGGTTTTCAAGTATACACTCCGTGCGACGCGACTGGCGCGCCGCCGCGCGGCCGGTACTGAAGGTAGGCAGTGAGAACCCCAGAGAAAACGAAACCGAAACCACGCCGCGTACATTGGTACGCATTAAAGTTGGAGCGGTGCGGTTGCGCCGGGTGCACAGCATGAAGTGCTGCCTGTGCTGCATCATTAAGTGCTTCAATAGTTATGCGTCGTATCTCGGGGGGACAAAGTTTCCCAGTTTTTCACCTCGCCGATGTTGTGTGGGACAGCGAACACGATGGACCTGTGCCGTACGACGCGAGAAATTTGGTCTCCCGATCATGTCTGCCACTGTGTCGACACGGCGGACATATTCTACACTGCCGCTTTGCGCTCTGCGTTTGTTTTCGTACCAGTAACGCCTACATGTGTCAGCGCCGATGGGACGAACTGAAATGCCATCCCACACTCGCGGGTATGCAGTGCCAATTTCGTTGGAGGAATGCCCTCCAAAGAAGTTTCGTCCCCATCGTACGTGTCGATGATATTTCCGGAAAGGTGGCACGCAATCTATACTTCATGAAGAAAGATTCGAACGGTAAAAAAAAAAAAAGAAGTGACAAATATAAATCTAAAGAAAACAACAATGAAACTCGGAATCTCTGGATCGACGCTTGAGTATGGAAGTTTATGTGGTGTGCTTTCTTTCTTGATCAGCCTTGTTTTGGATGTGGAAACGCTGACACCCCAAGTTCTGTAGACAACATTTTTTTTTCTCGGCTTTAGAGCAACCTATCGCAAAGTGGTTCGAACTGGAAGTACCGTCCACGAGTCCCTTCCTACCTGTAAAGTGTGCACCTCCCACGGTGAGTGGTATTCTCTGACAGCCTTTGACAGTCAAAGCCATTTCCCATTTAGTTACGCCGCCCAAACTAAATGTCCACCTGGTTTCGCTACGCCAACTGTTTTTGTTATAATAAGTGTTGTGCCAAGTTACGGTCATGTCGAAGTACCTGTGCGCCGAAAATCAGCACCACGCACAACAGGTTTATTACACAACAGCTGACCGCAAAAGCCCTTGGCGGCCAAACCGTGTGTAGGCCGACAACTTTGTTTTCTCGGCTTTAGAACCACCTTTCGTAAAGTTGTTTAATTAGTAGTACAGTGCACTAGTCCCTTCCTACCTGTAAAGTCTTCATCCCCCACGACGAAGGGTATTCTCTTGACAGCCCTTTCACGGTCAAAACCGTTTCCCATTCACTTACGCCGTTGAAACCAAATTTCCACCTGGTTTTTCTATGCCACCTTTGTTTGTATAATAAGTGCTGTGTCATGTTACTGTCAAGTCCAAGCACCTGTGTGCCCAAATCCACAATTTGCACAGCCCGCTATAACACAACATTTTGGGTCCAATATTGGATATCCCGTACAGCTTTATTTTTTATTCGTTAGAAACATAACTTTCACACCTGCTGTCTTAATGAAACTTGGCACACTTCGTGCACAAAGTTAGTGAACATCTCACTCGCCTCCGATATCACCGTTCCAGCAGTCCTAAGACTGCTGTTCCAGCAGTCCAAGACGGCCGCCACCAAATATGGTGGCGGCCGTCTTGCTTTTCGGAAAATTGCTCCAACTCCTTTTTCGGCCGCAACTAGAGAAATTACCCCTAATAACGACTCAAACTCAATATGTAAGAAGTAGAGAACAGCTAAATGCCCTTCTGCCCCAGCACTCATGCAACGTCATCCTCAACGTATCGGCTCAAAAAGCAGAAGTTTCGTACGTGCGCGCTTCCGCCGCCACAGCTTGGCATGCGAAAAGGCGCCGCAGGCTGCTGAACGCGCCTCGCAGTCGAACGCCAGCTCCTCCGCTAGCGGTGCTGCGCGCGTTTTTCAAAGCGCCCCCTATAGTTCCCGCACGGAGTGTATATGAGAGTTTGCTGCAGCCTTCATCTGAGCGTCTGCTAGAGCATGCAGAACTGCAAACAGACCTTCTCAGAACGAAAACCATGAAATCAAGCATGCAATTTAGAATGACAGATAAGTACCTCCATAAAGTTTTACACAACTTTCGGAGGGTAATATGAATGTTCCAATTCTGGAAAGCAATACGGTCGAACTTGGATATACTGAATTCAAAGGGGATATTAAAATAGTTAGATATATTGATAATTTGATATACAAAAATATGTTAACTTAAGCTCCAGTTGAAATTTCCGCATGTCTCTGCTAATACCGAAGGCCACGACAAACGGGACCTTACCAAATAAGGCCGTTAAGGAAGTAGAGCTTAGTTGGTAAAAATCACAAACAACGCCGAGTTTACGCGACGGTGTTTGAGATTGTTTATGCCTGGCCACGACCTCCACACAGCACCGGCAAACAAAACATGAAAATAATTTTAAACAATAAAAAAATGAAAAAAGCGAGATGTATAAAAACAAAGCTCTCGATTCATAGAATAAAGTTAAGCAAGTAACAGAAAAAAAACCTCACTGAAGTCAGGCAGAAAAAAAAAGGCAAAAAAAGAAAAAAACGGGCAAAGCAAAAGGTAAACAAAGATAAGGCGTTCAAAGTGGGATTGCTGGACTCTTGTTGTCAACACACTCATCTTGACGAAAACTTTTTTTTTTTTCTTGCTTATTTTATTTTGGGGTGAAGGAGTCTCGCTACTACAGCGGTGTTCGGGGAAAAAGTGCATGCTACCGTTCCAACAGCCCAGCGGGCACTTACTTCCCTCCCTACGCGTGTGCGTGCCCTTCCCCTTGCTTTTGCCATCCTCCACTTTTTTTTACGGTTGCTCTTTTTTTTTACAACTGCTCTTTGGTTGCGTATCCCCGTGCGCGTATGCTGGCTTGGCGGTCTGCCAACCTTGCAACGCGAGCTGTGTGCTCATGTGCTCGCCACCAGCGCAATCCGACCACAGGAGAAGCGAGGGCCGGCGGTACTTTGTTGGCTATATCGAGTGTCCCCGTCATGGGAGTTGGATACAGAAAAACAACGCTCCTATAGTATTACATGCGATTTTCAAGGGCATGTTTGGAGTGTTTGATATAAACAATAATTCTAAATACTCGGGTGTGATATAACCGGGCTCGACTGTATTGAACACCAAAAAACTTACTGAGAGGTGGTCTCGAGCCATGTCCCGTCCATAGAGTTATTATAATGTATGCTAGAGGTTCAACTGGCGCTAATGTCTATGCAACTTTCAGGATGTTAATTGAAGCACACAGGAACCAGTCTACTTTTGCGGTGCTCCTGTGCTATCCTATGGAAAAACGTGCGCGCATTTTGGCTCTTTGTTGGAAAATAACATACCGTAAAATCTTGTAAGGGCGCCCTCCCCCGAAAGATTGTCCATCCCATTTTTCTGGCTAAATATCTGTAACATAAAAATTCCGAAACATCGCCCACCCCCCAATTTCCGTTGGACGTCAAGCGACGTCTGTCGGGAATCGCGCATCAACGGCGCGATCGGCGGTATCGATGGGTCCGAGAAGAGAGTTCATAGGGGGTTCCTGCGTTTTTGTCTACGATCTGCGCGCGATAACGGCTCCCGTAACACGCTGGTTGTTCCCGCGTGTATATTGCACCGTGAAATGCGAATCTGCTGCTTTCGTGATTTGAGGTATCCGTTTCCGAGTTTGTAGCGGATTCCCGCGTGTTTATCGCATCGTGACACGTGCTTTGCCGTGTCAGCGATATCAGTTCCTGCGTCACGTGGTTCGTAGCGGGTGCCCCAGCGCTTATCATTAATATTTGATAAAGTTTCGCTGTGGCATCCCCAAAGATAGCCCACCCCATGTTTTTCACCATTTATCTCTTCATTTTAGGATCTGACGATAGGTAACTTTTGTTATTAGGGTCGTCTTGCATAGTATGTACCTTTATTAACATTGTAAAGGTGTAATTTTACACTTTTACAATACAATGTTAATAAAGGTACATAGACTCGGCGCTTAGCGGTGTCCGCGTGATTGGCGTGACACGCCTGCACAGGCGCATCTTGGGAGCCATCCGGCCATCTTGCCAAGGTCCCTCAGTTAATGCCCTCTCCCGCATCAACCGCCATCGTCTCACCATTTGTGATTAGTGTCTCTCGGAGTTTCATTCAGACTACAGACAACATGTGCAGTTGTACCAACGTTGTCAAATTTCGTAGACACCAAATCGTGGTGAAGGGTGTGGTGCAGACAACACCTGCGCGTGACACACTCTCGCCCCAATTCCGCTCGTCGTTGCGCAGAGGATCACGTGACATCTCGTATTACGCAATAGCCACATTCTTGGCGGCCTGAAGCCAATGTTTCCGGACGAAGCCGAAGTTTCAAATTCAATTTCTATTTTTCGCGAAGCAAATACAGCAATACCTCGTTAACTCGAGGTCATAAAAACCGTGAAAAAATTTGAGATAAGCGGAATTTCAAGATAAGCAAAAGTACCGAAATTTTTACCTATGACCGCGCAATGTGCTAAATAAATCTTCTAAGAATCCCGGCAGCAGCACAGGTTCTATTAAAGAAAGAGAAAATAGAATCTGTTTGGGGTGCGCCATGTTCACAGTCAATCAAGTCACGTGCCAACATCGGAGAACTCACAACCGATGACCGAATTGAACACTTGACCCTTGCTCGTTTGGCGCCCCGAGACGATCGAAACACCCGGGAAAAAATTGGAGGGACAAGCAATAAAGACCAGCAACACTCTCGAAACGAACGAGACACCTCCGAAACACGAGACTGAGGAGATGACGACCAGACCGGGAAGGGAAGAGAAACAGAAGGATCCAGAAGCAAAGAGAAAACGAAAGACAGAGCGGCACAAAACGATCGAGGGAGAGGGGCACCGAACGCCAGGCATTCCGGCTTGCCATTGGCTTATCCAAGTGGGGAAGAGGAAAAAAATTAAGACAATGTTTTTGAGGCGCACGTCTAAGATAACCCGCACGGTTATCTTTTTCCTTTTTTTTCTTGCGCTGCGCTTTTTTTTTTTTTTTGGCCTGCAAACTTTTTTTTTTTGGCACACATATTTTTTTAGCCAGTTTTTGTTGTTTATTGTGGTTTTCTTTCGCAATTTTCGGTGACGAGATTTCGAGATATCTGAAGTTCATCCTGAAGACCTTTCGAGATAAGCAAGGAAAAAATGCATTGTGCCTATGGGAGCTCATTCCATGTCAAGGAAATTTTAAGAGTTAACCACTATTTCGAGATAGCCGTGTTTGAGTTAACGAGGTATTACTGTACCGTAGTGCCTTTAACTAGTGCTTTTACGGCGACGCTGTTATACGCTAGGATCTGGGAAAAAATGTGTCCGCGGACGTTGATAGAAAACTCCCCATTAGTCGTGGAAAGTATGAATAAATAAAAATAAAAAAGGGAGCAACCAGCATGAGTCAGCTTTCCTTGGCATTATTAGATAGTGAGGTCCTGATCCCTTATCATTTCTAGGCATCATCCTCGAGGTTGTCCTAAAAGTCGTCTGAGAGGTCGTCGGAGAGGTTGTCCTAGGCGTCGTCTTCCAGGTGTCGTCCTCAAGGTCGTCCTTGTTGTCATCCTCGAGGTCATCCTAGAAGTCGTCCTTGAGGTCGTCCTAGGCGTCGTCCTTGAGGTCGTCCTAGACGTTGCCTTCAAGGTAGTCCTAGAAGTCGTCTTTTAGGTCGTCCTCTAGGCGTCATCCTTGAGGTTGTCGTTTAGGCATTGCCCTAGACGTCGTCCTCCATCTTCACGTGAAGTGGAAGGGCTCTACAATTTTTTTTAATGCGAAATCACTCTTTATCATGAAATCTTCAAAATTGAGCAGAGTTGTCCTTTAAATTCTAGTCCCAAACTAATGTCCCCAGGTATATTAATTCCCCAACATTTCCCTTTCCAGGCAGAATAAGTTCCCCTTTTACGTGGGTTGGGTTTCCAAGGAAAGTTTGCATACTTTTACACACTATGTAAAGAAATCACATGTCACAAACTGGTGGAACTGTCCCCAGAATTTAACTGTGGTGCTGATTGTACAACAAAGTTGCAACCTATATTCTTACCCTATCACATTGGCTAATTATAATTCCACCACTACCAAAATACCAATAAGAAGAACTTTCAGCCTTTCCACTCTGGTGCGGAAGGAAGACCAGCGAAGCTGTACTAAGGTGGAACGACCTCAAGGACGACCCCATGGACGGCCTCAAGGACGACGTCTAAAATGACCTCAAGGATGACTTCTAAGACGACCTAGAGGACGACGCCTAGAGCATGGCGCCTAGGAAGGCCTCAGGGACGACAACTAGGACAACCTCAAAGATGACGCCTAGGACGACCTCAGGGACGAAGTATAGGATGACCACAAGGACGACGTCCAGGATGACCTGAAGGGCAACTTCTAGGACAATCTCGAAGACAACGTCTAAGATGACCTAAAGGACGACTCGAGGACGACTTCTAGGACAACGCCTTGAGGAATTCAGCCTTTTCACTCTGGTGAAACCCAGAGTGGAAAGGCTGGAAAGATTGCCACCGCCGCGCATATATGGCGGCAGTTGTCCAGTTATGTGTCGACATTTATTTGGCGACAGACACGAAACAGGGAAAACCAGCCCTTAACAGCTCAGCTGTAAAACGCGTCGCATCTAACTAACTTTGTACATTGCCACAAAATATCTACTATTTGCCTTTTCGACAAAAAATGGTCTAGTGAGCTAATAACTTCACCATCATTTGTATCCACACGTCTTAATCACTGTCACAAAGTAGGCACCCCATTTTGCCACAACAAATTTTTCACATCTCATTCATAGAGTTTTAAATGCCTGGAATCATTTACCTGAATCCCTTAGGCCAATCATTGACCATACTCTCTTTTCTTCAAGTGTTAGTAATCATGCTTTCCCTGTTGTTTAGAAGTTGTACAGTATCGTGTTTTCGTTTGGTAATTTATTTTCACCATTCCTATCTGTAACATCACTACCCGTACGAAGCGGACGCCTGGAGGCATGGTCGGAGAGGCTCACCTTTAAAAAGCAATTTTTCGACAACGACAAAAAGTAATTTTCTGATTTAAACAAAAAAAGTGAATTGAGCTTTTGGCTATTTAGAAAGTTCCGGGCACTGCTGCCCACATTGCTTTTTGTGGCTCTCAATATGGTCATTTCTGCATAAACTGGAGATTTTGGCATTTAATCGAGACAAAACAAAACGAGCCTGTGAAAATTTAGTACAAGAAATTCAATTATTAGTCTTAGGAAAAAAAAGCAAAAAAGTATTGTAGCTAGCACCCAAATCCAAGTTGACTAAAAGAAATAAAGAAATCTCATAAACTATTTGTATTTTAATGTAAGATAAAGAAATATTATTAAGTAATTAAGCAGCCATCTAAATTTGTGTATAATAAGCAACAGTTTTTTTTTTTTTACAATGTTTTTCTTAACTACATGGGTTCTATGCAAATTCAAGAAATTTAGAGCGTATTATCAGCAAAAATAAAATTAAATTTGTTGCAAGAAAATTTTGTTTTTTTGGAGGTTAGAGGCTTCTTTCTTCAAATTGTATTTAGTACATATCCCAGACATGAAAAGAATGCCACGTCTCCTTTCGCATGGAAGGACCAAGCTTAACCGGACTTCTAGACACTATCCTCGTAGGTAGTCTTGTCCCTCGGCAAAGTTGACAACTTCCGAAAGGGTGTCATATTAAGAGCAAAGAACAACTCCCAAGGTCCCCACGGATCGCGCAGCTCAAGTGGTCCTAGCTCGATACGGCGGCAGGTGCCTACCTGAGATTTGGAAGGACTTGGACGACAACCTTCCAAAATGGCCGCTCTGATCTCGGTGTCCTTGCTCAAAGAGACGTTGATTTCGGAGTCCACCCCTTCTTTCTGCACAGTGGTACAAACGAGAGGGAGGTTGAAGAAGATTCCCGACGAGCGAGCTCACACAGTTGCTATCCCACCTCACGGTCGACCATGTAGAAAAGAGGCATGTAAAAGCTTCTGAAAGTAAGTGTGCAAATCAGCTGGTGTACATTGAACATGACAAAGAACCCTAAGACTGCAAATAGAAAACAACACAAATGAGGCCTTTCAGCGTTTGTGTCATTCTTTACCTGCAGTTTCTGGATTTTTGTCATGTGAAACGCTTCATTCATATTTATCGAGGGCCCTTCGGATCATAAAATGATACTTTGGAAGTTACCCCAAATATCATGCATAGTCACTCGCAAGAGACGGTTCTAAATTTCGGGGCTGCTGACAATGTCAGCGTACTGAATTATCTTAAAGAGTCATTGGATGACTTTACATTTCTTTTCCAATCCAATGCCAGTACTGACACGCTATGGGACTTTTTTACTAATATATGACTAAGCAATGCTTTGAGTGGTTGATTCCAAAGCGTACTAGAATGATTAGGAACAAAAGCCCCAACACGGAAATAATACATCCACAAATAAAAATCAAACTGCGTTCACATGGTTCGAATATCGAAGATAAATCATCCATTCACCGCACAAGTCAGGAATTAAAACGGCCAGTAAAGGAGTCTAAAGAGAGATTTTACAATGTAACACTTCAAAGATTTCTCACGGAGGCACCAGATAAGTTTTGAGGGTACATTAATCCCTCAGACAACTAGTCGCACTAGCGATGAAAGCAATGATCAAAAGCGCACGGAACAATTTAACACCTTCGTTTCGTTTGTATTTACTGAGGACGATAAGACCTTGCCCAGATTTGGTGACTTTTCAGAGAGCCCTCCTATAAGAGATATAGAAATAAATATAGAAATAAACAGGGAAGGAGTTTTGAACCTTTTACTTAATATCAACACAAAAAAGAGCCCCGAGCCTGACAGAATCCCGAATAAGTTTTTGGAAAGGTACGCAGACTGGGCCTCCAAATATCTATCCATGACTTTCCCTCGGGCAAAGGAGGTGGAATTGGGATCTTGATAAGGGATGATTGGATGATCACCGAGGTACCGGTTTACTTCAGTCCTGCTGAGGCTTCGGCTTTTGAGCTTAGCAGGGCCGAGTTTGTGGTATCCTTGCTGGAAAAATATAAGCCGTCCTTTGAAGATGTTATTGCAATTTAGATGAATTAACAAACAACTTTAGTTCAATATTTTCTGTAAAATGTGCGTGTACGAATGGTGATAGTGATACTGACACTATAAAAGATAATTCCCCTTTCGTATGCGACTACTTGAATCTGCTCGCAGGCTCTGGATTTGAGAACACAATACTTGCTCCCACAAGAGTTGAATTTCTTGGGGATAAGTTAGTCATGTCGTGCATTGACCACATTAATGTGAGAGTCCTTGATACTTTATCAGTGAAGTTGTTTGTAAACTCACGTAAGTTAGCTGATCATTACTTTATTTGCACTCGGTTCTCGTCACTTAAAACAAGAGATAATGATTAAGCCAGAGTCTAGAAGCATTGATATTATTAATCATATCACTTTTAACCTGGTTTCGTCCTACGATTGGGTATCTTTAAATGGTAAGTTGAGCCATCCGAAGTATATGTGAAACTTGTAGCGATTATACAATCTTTTAAAAAAACTCAGCACTGTAACTGTTCAGGTTAAAAAATGAAGATCAGAGCTAGTATGGCTGAATGATGATATACTTGGCACTATCAAAACTAAAGAGCAGCAATGAACGGTTGAGGGTGGAGGGTCTCACGTAATAGGGTAAATGCTCTCACAAGATCTCCGGAACGAAACTACTTTTCAGAGAAAATATTCAAAGCTTGTATCAACTCTAAAAAACTTGGTCTATAATTAGCGAGTTGCATGGTAGCTCGCGAAAGAGCGAGCTAACATGCTAATAGTTTTGCCACTCCCATCTATGATAGCAACAGTGATGGTGCAATGTACGCCAACGGCGGGAATGTAACCGCAACTTCTGCATTTCTTCCTACGTTATCGCAGACCGACCTACGATCCATTTTATCTGGCCTAAAACGAAATAAGTCAGCAGGGCTTGGCGGCATATCTGTGAGGGATCTCCGTGATAATTTCAAGTCACTCGAGAATGTGCTTTTATCTCTTATACACAAAATCATATAACAGGGATTGATGCCAGACGACCTTAAAACTGTAATCGTAGTACCAATCTATAAAGGCGGCCCGCGTAATCAGTTTTCCTCATATTAATTTGTTTCGACTCTGCCGTGTATTTCTAAAATCCTCGAAAAACATTTTGTTTTGTATGATGAGTTTTCTAAATAAGTACAATATCATATCACCCTCACAGTGCGGCTTTGTTTCTAGTCGAGGCACATCATCTCTACTGGACGTGTTTTTAGATTCTTTGTATTCGTCGTTTGACAACCACTTTTCTGTCTGTGCACTTTTTTTTGATGTTACGAAAGCATTGATTCAGTGAACCATGACATTTTATTAGATAAGCTATTTCACCTTGGGTTCAGGGGTCCTTTTGCTCGTTTACTTAGAAATATTTTGTGCGCACGTTTTCAACTCCTGTCTGTTGGAGAAGTTCATATAGCACAAAGGTCACACTTAACTCTGGAGTTCCACAAAATTCCGTTTTATCCTCTCTTTTATTTAATGTATATGTTAATGACCTTTCTCAAGTGGTTACGTGTAACGTATTGCAATGTGCAGATGACACTCTGCTTTTTTCTTGCAATACTGATATCAAACATGCCATCCTGGACCTGCAGAAAAATGTCATTACTGTCACGAATTGGTTTAGAAATAACAAAATAAGTGTAAACGCTTCTAAAATAAAGCTGGTATGTTTCCGCAGCCCGTGAAAAAAAAAAATCACATTGTTTCCTCCTTCATTTTTGCACAACTCCAGTTGCATATCATGCTGTTTCAAACCTGTTCAATATGTCTCTTCTGTTAAGTATCTAGAAATATACTTTGATTCTGACCTGTCTTAAATTATGCATCTCTCTTTTGTGTCGAAACGTCTAAGAAGTGTATCTTGTCAGCTCTATAACCTAAAAGTGTTCCTTCCGTTCGCAAGTAGAAAAATGCTCATGCACTCTTTGGCGTATAGTGTCCTTAGGTACACTATACATTTTTAGGTACACTGGCACGCCAGAGTTGATAGCATTCTGAGGGGGTGTTAAAAGTGTTGCTTATGGTTCAACACCTTCCTCAAGTGATAACTTATTTAGTTTACTCAAACTGCCTTGTTCCTAATGATTGTTTATTCAGACAGTTTTTTGTCGTCACTTTTGGTGCAGCGAATTTAAAACTGAGAGGGCGGCCGCACATACATTTAGGAACACTACTTGCTATGAAATTCCTGGTATCTATACTCACTCACTATGAGTAGGGCTCCGTGTTTTCGGATAAATCCGATAAACTCCGAAAAACACCCGCCGGTAAAATTTTTGTCAATTCGGATTTATCCGATAAACTCCGAATTGTTGTGCCATGCCGCCCGCCCCGCCCCGCCCCCCCCCCCCCCGCCCCGCCCCGCCCCGCCCCGCCCCGCCCCGCCCCGCCCCGCCCCGCCCCGCCCCGCCCCGCCCCGCCCCGCCCCGCCCCGCCCCTCCCTCCCTCCCTCCCTCCCCCCAAAAACAATTTTTTTTCTTTTTTTTTTTTTTTCTTTTTTGCAATTTGGGCAGCACAGGCTCAATGGTCCTGGGAAAATGACACCATAATTATCTTTCAAGCCTCGGACCGTTGTCAAAGGGGGTCTTGCGGCTTGTCTCGTCAAGCTTGGTTCAGCGAAACAGGCCATCGTACCCTTTGTGTCTCGACAAAAGCCACTCTTTTGGTTTCCAGTTTGGGCCATGGGATTTGGGATTTAGAAAAAGGAGATGGTATGTTTTTGTAAGAGTGAAAGCTATGGATCATAGAGAGAGTATAAAATAGGGAAGAGGGGCAGTTGAAACTTCTCTATTTCATCCTTAACCACTCCCCCTCGCGCGGCCGCAGGATAGATTGATGGGATGACTGCAAGCTTCCTTGCGGCTGCCTCCGGCAGTTTATTGATTTTAAAGTATCGGCGTTTATCGAAGCCACACTTGTTTGCGACTTTTGTCGTAGAACAAATTAGTATTGCCAATGACACCAATGCCAAATTCAACTGAAGAAATCTTAATTGATACAAGCGCGTTTTATTTTTTATCTGGCACACGTTTGCATCCGGTTATTATTTATTTTTTAATAGAAAACACTGCGAAATTAATCTCCGAATTTCGGAGAATTGGGAATTTACGAAAAATAAGCTCCGATAAACACTGAATTTTTCCTAAAAAATAAACTCCGAAAAACACCCTCCGAATTTCACGAAAAATAAACTCCGAAAACACGGATCCCTAACTATGAGTAAAGAATTAGGTCATTTTACGTACCGAAGATTTTTAATGAACTATCAGATAACTTATTCTTTAATACTTCTAACCATGGGCTCAAAAAGAGTCTGAAAAAGTTATTTTATGATACCACCAAGTGATAGATCTAGAGTTACATTGTGACCTGCTATTTCTGCAAGGAATGGGCTGTACTGCCAGGTCATGCCACACAAGCCTCCCTTAGCTTAGAGAGACCTGTATATGTATTTGTTTATTCCTATGAATAAAGGTTTATTATTATTATTAGTCATCCATCAATAATTGTTCCTTTCCTAGTGCTTGGAAATGCGCGAAAGTAGTTCCTATCCATAAAGGTGGCAGTGTGTCTTACGGGAGCAACTATCGCCCCATTTCGCTTGTTAGCACATGCTCGAAGCTGCTTGAACATATTGTATCTAAACATTTATTGAACTATCTTGAAGATTATGAATCATTGTTCCGATCCCAGCATGACTTTCGGAAAGGACTTTCCACCACAACCCAACTTATCCAAACTGTCCATGACCTCTCTTATACGATTAATTGTCGCGGTCAAACTGGCATAGTATTTTCGGAGTTCGTGAAAGCGTATGACAAAGTGTCACACTCTAACTTATTACTCAAAATTAACGCCATTTTTAAAAATCCAGTTATTACACAGTGGTTTTCATCATACCTCTCTTCTAGGGAACAGTTTGTCGAAGTGAAGGGGCATAAGTCGAGCCTTTCACCGGTACCTGCAGGGGTTCTCCAGGGGATTTCATTGGGTCCCCTTTTGTTTTTAATACGTAATCATAAATTACCTGCATAACGACATATCCGTTCCAATCAGACTATATTTGCAGATGACTGTGTGATATACCATAAGATAGAAATTCCAGATGACTAGGACAAACAAAACCGTAACCTACAAAAATTTTAACACTGGTGTGGTAATTGGTAGATGGAGTTAAATCTTGAAAAATCAGTCTTCATGTCAGTATCTACGAAAAAAAAAATATTTTAGCATACAACTATCACATTGACGCCGTCGGGCTTGCAAGATTAAAAGAGCATAAGCACCTATATTTTGTTACAGCTCAAGAAGGTGGGGCGAGGGTAAGACTAGCCGGGGAGGAGGAAGCAGACGAACGCAAAAGAGAGAAGGAGGTTTCCCTTCTCTTTCCCAGCATTCCGTCTGCTTCCTCCCCCCTGGACTGTCTTACCCTCGCCCTGCCTTCTTGAGTAGCAATGGACTACAGGTTTAGTATTAACCCCTGACCTACGTTGGAATACCCACATTGATAAAGTCTGCCTCAAGGCCAACAAAGCACTTTGGTGCCTCAGGCAAAACCTTACGAGTGCAACTCTGGAAATAAGAAGCCTGACTTACACAGCCCTGGTAAGACCGATTATTGAGTACGCAAAAATTGTGTGGGATCCACACACTGTGACCAATCGCCTTAAACTCAAAAAAATTCAGCGACTTGCTTCCAGGTTCATTTTTAATGAATTCGGCCACGCTTTTTCACTTACAAAACTATGTGAACTCGCAAATCTCCCAACTTTAGAATCGAGGACCAAATACGAAAGGTTGATATTCCTTTTCCAAATTATACATCACTGTATAAAGATCAACAGATCGGATTACTTCAAAATCAGCACTAACGGATTCTCAAGGCATTGCCATAACATGTTTATTCGTAACCCATCCATATGAAATGATTGTTTAAAATTCAGTTTTTTTGCTAGAACCATCAAAAAGTGAAATATGCTGCCTGATTCTGCTGTTTCGTCAACATCCCTTAATGCCGTTTTAGAAAGTATAGATAAATTGTCAGGTGCGACAGTCGTGAAAAGCAGTAATTGTACAAATATGGACCAAGTTTCTGTTTTCTTGTAAAACGTTCATACTTGTGCTGCTTCCAGTTCGGTGACTTTTCTTGTTCGCTTTTAAGTGCATGAAGCGGTCTTGTGCAATCCATTGTATAGGTTAATTACTCTTTGTATAGTGGCCACTTTTATCTTTCTATTTTTTAACACCCACTCCTGTAATACCCCAATGGGGTGACAGTATCAATAAATGAATGAAACTGAACTGGACGCTATGCGGCAAATGTTGCCTCCTTCAAGAACTGAAAAAAAAATGTTTCTATGGTCTGTTGCAACATAAGAAGATGAGGAGAAAACCCTCCCAAAAAGCTCTCCACTTGCTTCCTCTCCAGCATTCACTCTGCTAAATCGGAAAGGGTGGAAGGTGGTTTTGTGCGAATAGTGGATTTTGAGTTTGAAGCGAATAGTGGTTCTGGCCGAATATTTTCGATTCGAATATTGAATAGTTTTTCCACGCCATTCACTACCATAGCATAATGCTTAGACGAAATCCCAGCTAAACTTGTGAAGGTTGTTCCACTTGTTCATTTATAAGCCAAGTTTAATCTATCTATATTTTTCAACTGGGACCCCAGAAGGCCTGATGTCTTGGGATGGTAAGTAGATGACAAGTTTGACATAAAATGAATCTTATGGAAATGGTCAACTATACCCAATTGAGTGAATTTAAACATCTTAAATATTCTTTCTTTAATTTTAAGCTAAAAAAGAATGAATCGTGCATGATGAATGCAGCTTGTAAGGGCATCTCTGCCTAACAGAGTGTACTCTTGCAAAACAGTCAGTTTAATTTTGAAACTTTTACTAAAATGTAGATACCGTAAAACTCTTAATGTTCACAAGCCCTTAATTTTCGCGAATTTAGAAATTTGCGAAATTTAAAGGCACGCGAAAATTTCGGTCCTTAAGAATTTCAATGCAGGTCTCTGGAACTCGTGAAATTTAGTGGCCGCGACTATGTCTTCTTTGACCGATTCGCGTAAAATAGGGGCCGAGAAAATAAAAGGTTTTACAGTAAACACATTCACAAAGTTTCCATTTATTTTCATATACAGCAGGCACGCATGCACCATCCCGCTTTGAATGTATGGTTTTCTTCCAAGCACGCAATTGCGACATTCATACTTTTACAAGTGTTTATTGCGGCGGGCTACTCCGTTGAGTGCACTTCTTACCGAGCACCGATGCAATGCGGAGAAGCAACACCGGCGGAGCTCACTTCCACAAGTGTTGCTTCTCCGCAGTGCACCGGTGCTCGGTAAGAAGCACACTCAACGGGGCTAACCCGCTGTAATCAACACTTTGAAAAATGCGAATAGTGCAGTTCTTCTCAAAGCGAATATCGAACAGTGTATTATTCGAAACTACCACATTAAACTTCCGTTAATTCAACCTCAACGGGACATTGAAATTTGGTCGAGTTATCCGAATGATTGAATTAAAGAAGGACAAAAAACGGTTAAAGTTAAACTTCCTTTTATTGTCCAAAGTACTCACGGATGGTCTGCTGCCGTCTGCGCTTAAGACGTGTCCAAAAGCATGCTCCGGAGAGCAGCGTAACTAAACATCACGTCCCCATAAAATCGTGCGCTAAAAAAAAAAAAACGAAAAAAGGAAGTTTTACGAGTCGATTTTGGGCGCCAAGCAGCCAGATCGCCAACAACAAAAAAAAAAGGAAAAGAGAGCCCACGTTTTCCGGCATGGAAGATGGACCGCACACAATGCTACAGAAAAGAGCTTTGAGGGTGCGCGCTTCACTGAGAAAGCTTTATGAGCCAACTTTGGTTGGCGACAAAGAAAAAGAACAAAAAAAAAAGAATGGAAAAGAGAGCTTGCACTTTCTGGCACGAATGCACACAAGATGGACTGCACACGATGCTACAGAAAAGCACTTTGAAAGTGCGCGCTATATCTGCGCCCGATTACGGGCTATGTTCTCCGCGCTACTCCACGCCAGATTGGTTGCGCTGGCTCGTGTCATTATTAACGGTCCATCTCAACAACGTAGAGGAGCAGGTGCATATTTGCGCACGTTTGCCTTTGCAGCAAAGGGCCTGCGTTTCGCCGTACGTTGGTGGTTTTTCTGCCATGGTGCCGTGCAATGTGAGCCTGCGCGCATTCGCTCGGGACGAATTATTCGATGCGGAGTCTTCCAGAGTTCAAACTATCGAACTTTTCCTCCTATAGAAATGTATGGGCACCCGCCGGGACTTTTCAACACAATCGAATTAAACAAAAAGTCGAATTAACCAAGGTCGAACTAACCAAAGTTTACTGTATTCGAAATTTCGAATATTCGCACAACCCTAGTGGAAGGCCTTGCAGGACGAGCTCGTCCTGCAATCCTTAACCTGCAACGAACTATAGAACGGTTTTGCTGCGCTCGAGAAAAAGTTGTATGTGGACATACATGCGATGACTGCGTCCGCTTTCTTTCTGCAATCAAAAAAATTCTTGAAAAACTTTCAGAGATAGTTATTTAGAGATCTGATTTCACCAGAAGATGTGATCGCATCTTCGTAATCCAGGATAGAGCCGGAGAAACAGCTAAGATAAGGTGCATTTCAGCGACCTTCCGTTCAAACCTGAGTTAACGGTGAAATGACAGCTCAAAATGGTCACATAAAATAGTGCAATCAATGCATAGGTGTCTTTTTGGCCAATAATGTACAAAGGATTAAAAGCGATAGATGTAGCAAGTATGCGCAAACCACACCGGCCAACTGCAAGCGTCCGGTACGAAAACCCAGGGAAGGACGCTGGAGGGCGACGTAGCATTTCCGCTGCCTGTCTGCGGCCTTTGGCACTCACCATGGCAGATGCCGAGGAAGCCCTGCTGGTAGGAATTGGGTCAGGAGAAGTGCGGCCGCTGCCCTCGTTTTCATCAGTCCCAGTCTTGGAAGACTCTGCAAAAGAAGCGGCCGGAGTCAATCGAAGCGGGGATTACTCTGAGTGAGAGCAGAGGTGAGAACAGCTTCGACGTCTCGTGTACTTCGAGCAAGCACATGTAGCCAAAGCAAGGCAAAAACAGCGAGCGCCTGCTGGAGTAAGGGCGTTCGAGAGACACGCCCTGCCCTTCTCATTCTGATAGCAAATATACATGCTGATGGTTCTTAGCTCAGTTCCTAAGAACCAATGTGCTTCTCAGAGTAGCTCCCGTGGTTCCACGCACGGCCGGAAAACATCCCACAGGCTTATCTCATGGCAGTACGGCACGCCATGGATATGCTGCATTATAGAAAAAAAGATGTGCAGTCGATATATGTTACCTCACTTCAAAGATTAATTATTAAAAATCCATACCTCGCCGCAAAAAGCGGGGCAGAATACAAAGGGAACATTAAAGAAGCCTTCGCCGGGGCAGCACAACGAGCTTAAAGGGAAGATGGGGCACTTCTGCATTTGAGAAAAAACGCTTGAATTACGTTCATTTGGCCTTTAGAATAACAGATATCACAATTATATTTTAATGCGACGCGCCGGAGAGCCATAAGAGCAATTTGAAAATAGGGCTGAAGCCCCGCCTCCCTAGCCTTGGCAAGCCAAAAGATCCGTCGATGACGTCACAGACAGCAAATGTCTTTCGCGTTTTTCTCGCGTTTAAAAATACTTGCGCGGCAAATGGTATTGGTATTCGGGTTCACGAGGTAAAAATACACTAGAATTCACTACTAATTCATTTTTTTCAAGAAGCTCCATAGCTTCCCTTTAATGCTGCTGAGCATCAGCTGACAAGCTATAGTAGAAGGAAACGGGAAGTGCGCGGAGGTAGATTACACTTAGGTGCCTGGTGCCACATCTTAAAAGTATGTATTTCCGTGACCACAGTTTCTCACAAAATGTGCATACCACACACGTAATCTGAACCTGCAAAGTTCAACAACAAATTTTGCCAACCTCCAAAGATGCAACCTCAAGAGAGAATATTTATGCGCTTTCAACATTTCATTGACTGAACCACCCCAACATTTACCGTAAACAACTTTATTTTCGTGGGCACAATATATCGCGAATGTTGCCAAGTCTGAATTTCAGGAACAATTTGACGTTACTAAATTCCGCGATTACGAGTGCTACGCCATAAATTTATTACTACGGAGCGATATATTGGTAAGATCAATTTTTTTCCAATAATTTGCAGGTTGCGAAATTACTGAAAACGAGGTCCTCGCGATAATTAAGTCGTTTGCGGTAATCATAAGCAAAATTTCACCACGTCCACATTTAGAGAGTCCTGGGGATCTGTGAGCAAGCAGGATATGTACTATGAGGTGGTGACATAAAGTCAGAAGAGCCCGAGAGAAAGCTCCAAGCGTGAGGCGAGCGGCTATGCCCTAACACTTAGGCACCTGGAACACATCTCCACCTGGTGTTGTCTTATACCACCTGTTATGGCGCACCGTGCATTCACGAGGGCGTCCATCAAACCATTCTGCCAATCCTTGGACGCCAGGCAGCTGCGTAGCTGCCTCGCCTCAGACACGATCACATGGTCGTGTCGCCGTGGGGTCGATCGGGATCTCGAACTCGGCTCCTGACGCACCGCTTTCTCTCCTAGCCACTGGCGGGCGCTGCAGGCGCCCCCGTGGCGGGTGAGGAGAAACCTCCTCGCCCATCGATGGATATATACTCGGTGGGGCAGGGCGCAAGAGGCCCTCTAAGAACTCCGGACGAGATCGGGACGCAGGCAGGCAGGTGGGTGGCAACTGGATCTAGGGTATGGTGGGACACTAGGCCTGGGGGCCTTCTTTGTGTTTAGCTTTAGGCTTAACGTGCATTTGTAAATATTTGTGTAATGTAGCTTGTATTTGTAGTTTATATTGAGTGTTTTGTAGCGTAGTGTGTTACAGTCATGTCTCGTTAATATGGACGCCTCCGTTCCCCAGAAAAATCGTCCATAATGTGAATCGTCCATAATAACGAATCAAGGTCAAAAACACAAACATTAGGTAATAATTGTTAAAAAAAAAGCATTGTTTATTTCGCAAAGAACGAGGAGATATGAGTTTGCACTGACGCTTTCGATCCCACTTTAGTGTCCAAAAAGCGCAACACTTCGGCCACTTGAAGTGCACGTTCTCCGTCCCCCTCCTGCTCAAGGTAGGCGATCGCTGTCTCCAAGCCACGGCGAGCTTCACATCGAGTAACGGTTGGTCTCTCCTCTTCACCGTCTGTTTCTGTCGGTGCAAAGTTTTCGACAAGTTGATGGCCCTGTTGAGCGGATTCACCGACAAGCACCATGATCTGCTCGTCGCTCATAGGCTCCCAGCTGTTAGTCTCTTCGTCTATATCCAAGAATGCCGATGCCTCTTCATCTGGGTTTTCCTCCCCGAGTTGTCGAAGAGCTTCACGAAGGGCCGCGAGCGGAAGTTCATCCATCGGATACTCCACCTCCATAGCAGAGCTGTTAACAAGAATACCTGCGTGACGCCAGCAGT
This sequence comes from Ixodes scapularis, assembly GCF_016920785.2. Classification (NCBI taxonomy): domain Eukaryota; kingdom Metazoa; phylum Arthropoda; class Arachnida; order Ixodida; family Ixodidae; genus Ixodes; species Ixodes scapularis. The sequence continues at coordinate 173,388 of NW_024609953.1, read as the reverse complement.
TCACAATGGTTTGAGGCCTCACCGCGTCCCACGCCCTCTTCAGCTTTTGAAGGCACCACCTCAAGTCAACAGTTTGCGGTTCGTTGTCTTCCGCGCAAGTGATGTAGTGCCGCACAAGTTCACCTCTGTAGTGTGCCTTAACCGCGCGAATAATTCCTGCGTCCAAGGGCTGTATTTTGGCAGTCATGTTGGGTGGAAAGAACTTCAAGGTAAGGTTTTCATAGTCCGCACGAACAGAATGGCATGATGCGTTATCAACCAACAAAACAGCCCTCCTCTTCTCAGCCTTCAAGAAGCGGTCGAATTTAGCCAAGAAGATTTCAAATATCTTTCCTGTCATCCATGCTTTCTTGTTGCAATTGTAAGAGCCATACATGTTTGGGTCAAATGTCTTTCCAAAACATCGTGGTCGCTCCGCTTTTGCCACGACAATGGGCTTCCACTTGTGGGTGCCGCTCGCGTTGCACAAGAATCCCACCGTGATTCTCTCTTTGCTTCGCTTGTTTCCAGCCACAGGTTCGGATGCCAGAGTCGAAGATGGGCCCAACTTGTAAAAAAAGCCAGCCTCGTCGAAGTTGTAAATATCATCTGGAGAATACTGAGCAAGAAATTCCGTAAGCTGTTTCCGAGCACTGGCAACGGCGGCTGTATCCACCCTTCCACTCTCTCCATGAATACGGTGGCTTGAAATTCCATGCCTCCTCTTAAACCTGCTGAGCCAACCCCTTGAGTAGTTCAGGTCATGAATGTCTGCATAAAGACGTGAAGATTGCAGACATTAAAATAAAACCACTGAATAGAGAACAGTTATTTTAACGTAGACGCGTAATTGCACAAGAACGAGCAACTAGAACAACATTTTTGGGGAAGAATGCGTAACATTTTGAGAAAACATTTTCAAACTCAGTGGTTAAAAAGATACGCTCAGAACTCACTTACCCATCGTTGTGCCGAACTCCTTCGCCTTTTCTTGCAGCATCTCGTCGCTGACGGCGGCCCTTCTGGAGCGCATTTCCGCAAACCAGATGTTGACGGCCTCCTCCAACTTCTCAAACTTTGGGGGTCGCTGCCGGCAGGAACTGGAGCTGGTTGTGGGAACGCTCATTCATTTCTTTGATTCTTTTAGAATTGCGTGGACTGTCGATTTTCCGAGATCAACGCCGAGGTTTTTTCCACTCCACTCTTTCACGTACTGAGCAGACGCTGAAGGCGTTTCAATTTTGAATTTGCATATCTCCTTTTTCAGCTGAGCAGAAAGCTCTGTCCGTCTACGCTTAACACCTGTCATCGTCTCCACCTCCGAAATGACCGGAGAAGCGTCCAGCCTTGCCTCTTGCCTCTTATGCACAACGAATGTGATTCATCACGTATGCCAACCCGGAAGGAGATGGCATGCGTTTAAACTTGAAAGACAAGAAACAAAAAAAAAACGACCACCTTCAGGCGCGCAGGTCTTATCTCAAGGGCGGAGGACAATAGTGAATTCCGGGTACAAACTGTGACCTCTACGATTCACTAACCTTTTCTTCTGTCGGGTATGTGAACTCGCCTTCAAAGTAACCAGACGGGGAACAAAAAGGCAATGGTGAATTCCGAGTAGTACACACTGGGGTCACTAATATTTTTTTTTCGTGGACACGTGTCCATATTAACGAGACAAAAATGCCTGTATTTTCCCGTTTCGTCCCCAAAATAGTCGTCCATAGTCCGGACTGCGGGTTTCTGTATTAACGGGACAGAATTGCATGGCGGGAAACCGGTCGCCGAAAATTTCGTCCATATTGCGGGGTGTCCCGATTAACGGGGTCCATATTAACGAGACATGACTGTATTGTACCAATAAACTGGGAGCGGAATCCCGCTCCCGTGAAAGAACCAGGCTGGACTCGGGTTGTAGACGGACCACGTGGGAAACGGCGAATCGGCGGCGGTACGCAATTTCCTACACCGTGCACCTATACTGATATCCCAAAATGCAATTTCAACACCACGACTTCGGACTCGCGTCGTGCCGCTGCTCGCCGTAACCTGGAGGAGGCAGAGCAGCAGGTTGAATATAGTAAGAATATTTACAAATCCCCTCGATTAGGTATAGCTGTGCATCTCTACAAGTTTAATTATATGTTAAATGTGCTGCTTACTTACAATCCAAAAGCAAGCATTGGACTTCTTGAGGCCACAGTCAATATATTTTATGCATCAACTTTCCACTTTCTGTCTATTAACCTGACTATGATTATGATCAGTGTGACCATAAGTGACATTCTCAAGCCTCCATACATTCTCGAGCCTCCATTGGGATTAGAAAATAAATACAGAAATAGACAAGTGGAAGTTTGGAAACAACCTTTATGAGTTCAGCTGGGTTTTTACTGAAGCATGGTTCAGTAGTGAAAGGTTTAGAAAAGTATTCAATATTTGATCCAAAAATATTCTACGAAAACCACTATTCGCTTTTATACCGTATTTACTCGCAGAATGAACACACTTTTTTTTTCCGAAAAATCGATGCAAAGTTGGGGGGGGGGGGGGGCGTTCATTACGCGAAGTAAAATTTTTGCGCCCGTATTTACTCGGACAATGAACGGACCTTTTATCCTGAAAAATCAAAATAACTTCTTATCTCTTTGCACGCGGCGCCCGACCCCGTAACCAAACCAAGCTGTTCAAAAAAAAACAAAAAAAACTCCTGTTTTCTTTTTCTCCTAGTTCCTTGAGGTTTTTCGTGTTGTTTTTTTTTTTTTTGCCGCCTTTTGCAAGCTGTTCTGTTTGCTTAGGCGTTGCTTAGGCGAGGGCTCTCCGCTTATTTTTATCTCCTTGCGCGCGGCGCACAACCCCCAATAACCAAACTGCGCTGCGCAAAAAAAAAAAAAAAAAGCTTTTTTTTTTTTTGCTTTTTTTTCTCAATTTTGTGTTTTTTTGTTGTTTTTTTTTTGCCGTTTTTCACAAGATGTTTTGTTTTCTTAGAGGGCCAGCGCGCAAACCCAAAGACTGCACTGTGCAAAAAAAAAAAAAACTCCTCTTTATGTTTTTTTTTTTACTTCGCTGGATCTTTGCAAATTGCAAGGCGTTTTGTTCGCCCACGCTGCCCATGCATTCGCGACCTCGCTGCACCAGGATAGAAAAGTGCATTCATTTTGCACGTGGGGGGGAGGGGGTCAAAATTTTGACGTCCCAGTTGGGGGTGCGTTTATTACGCGAGTGAAAAAAAAGTCGGAATTTTGAGAGCCGACTTGGGGGGGCGCGTTCATCACGCGAGTGTGTTCATTGTGCAAGTAAATACGGTATTTGCTTCAAACCTAAAATCCACTATTTGCACATGCCTACCCTGAACGTTTTGTATAGTGCTGTGCTCAGGCACGGCCGCTCGATGAAGGGACCATCAAGCAGCCGTGGCACAAGTAAGCTGACATCGATTAGAAAGGTTGGCAGCTACACAGGATTTCTATGCCAGTCCGGTTGTAGTCTATGTGAAATGCTTGTGCTGCGAGCCGCACTGCAGCGCCACTGCCTCGTAGCGCGCTTCCAATAGATAATTATCTCCATGAGCCATGGTCCCCCCCCCCCCGCGAGTGCAAAAAGGGGACCTCACCCTGCTTCCTGAGCTTGGCCCCCGGGGCCCCCCCGAGGAAGACGTCCCCGTAGTGGGGCCTGCGCAGCTCCAGGTCCCCCCGAGATCCCGCCCTGGCCCCGTGGGGCTGCACGGGGGCCGTGAAACAGGGCACACTGGGGTGCCGGAACTCCCAGAGGGGTTCCCAGATGCGCACCCCATTCTCCAGCCGGAAGCTGCCCACAAAGTCCGACTGCTTCAGGAACGGGATCAGTGGCGCAAACAGGTACACAAACACCTGCGAGCGGAAGGAGAGGGGGATCGGCGGCCAAGAGTGTCAGCGCGATCGCAGCAAGTGGAGGGAAAGCTTCACTGCAGAACCCAGGGATCTTGGGCTCAACCCCTACCCCTGCATGTTTTGATCCGGATGAGCACCATACCGGCGTGCGGTCATGCAACACTACTCTGTGATGCACGTTACAGACCCCGGGCTGACAGTCGCACTGCACTGAATAAATTTCACATCTAGGGCGTAAACCAACTTCTTCCTTCACCAGCCTCAAGAAAGTCGCCATTAGCTTGGTACAGATGCCATACACTGAGATGATGATGATAGTGACCAAAGTTGCCAGACTGAATTTAAAAAGGGTCCATAAAAAAGTGCAGCAGTTTACGAACCTTGTAAACAATGTGTATACTAAACAGTGTTTAGCCTATGCGGAGTGCAAGTTCTTTGCCTCTTTTTCAGGGGTTATGGTGATGTCAGAACATCGAGCTCTGATTGGCTCCTCTGATTGAGGTATTTCATTTCATTTATTGACCTCAAATCGCCCGAAGGCATTACATGAGGGGGAGACCTCAATCAGAGGCAATCGGAGCTCGGTGTTCAGACGGACGTCACCCCAACCCCTTCGAAAGAAGCAGACAAACTTGCGCTTTGCATAGTTATACACTAATGGGTGGCTCAGGCCTCCTAAAGTACAGTCGAGACTGGTTATAACAAAGCCAACGGGAATCTAAAATCACTTCGCTATATCCACTTCTTCGTTGTATCTAAACTCTATAAAAGTAACACACAAAAAAATAAAAACAAAGGTGATACCATCCGTTGCGGGCACATGTTTATCGTGCCTGCAGAAAGCAGTCGAGGCTTCCCTGCACGCGCTCTCTGCTAGATCGGAGCCGCTTCTCACTAAATGTGAGAAGCTCCAATCGAGAGAAGATCCCGCGGGTATGTAAGGATTGTGTCAACAGCTGCGATGGCCGCCCGCTTAGGACACCTGCAGTGGACGGCACTCTTTACGTTTATGCGCACCTTGTCGAGGATGGCGGCACGCTTGCGTTTCAAGGAGATTGCCTTTGTCTTTCCCGTCAAGGTGCCGGCGGAGCCAGGACTCGTCACCGTTGAGTGGTGGTAAGTCACCGAATCGGTGCTTGTGCAAAGCTAGACTTTTGCGAAAAGAGCGACCTCCCAAACTAGCGACGCCGACACAGAACATAAAGCGAGCACAGCACCAAGCTTGCATTTAAGTTTGTGTTTCATCGGTATAGAGAGCCTAGATTTAAGAGAGAGGGCAACTGCTTGATCGGGCTCGCGTGGTTTGTGGGCTGCATTTGCAAAACGAGCTGCAGCCTGCAAGGTGTTGAAAGCATTCACCATTGTGGGAGCCACTGGTTTCCATCCCCCGTAAAGGCGTAGGTCGCAGATGCTCTGGGCGAAGTCGTCTGGCTTCGAGCTTGGTCGCTCCGTATCGTGGTGGGGAGAGTATGCCACCATGTTGGCCTACCCTCTCACACTCCTCCGCGCGTCTCCCATTTTCGAGGGGTCAGCGAGATCGCAGGGACAGTCGGGCCTGCCCTCCTTCGAGTGGACGGCCGTCTGGTCGAGGAGTCCTGGAGTGGACTCTAGGTAACGGGTCAAGTCGCGGCGCGAGCTCGTCTGACCGGCGACGACTCAATGCTAGCGTTTCCCCTGGCTTTGACAGTCCGCGTCAGCTTTTCCTAGTGGACCTCCGTCTGCCGAGAGCCCTGGCCCAAACTCCTGCGACGACGGGTAGCGGCGTGAGCTCGGCCTACCGGCAATGACTCCGCTTGCAATTACCCCCTTTGGCTCTCAGGTTAACGGCTGCTGCAGGCACTGTGTCCACGGCCCGATTGACCGCAGCGTCTTGTTGGGGACCCCTGGTTCTCGACTGTTGGATATCGGGATCATTGTTGTTGGCATGGCGTTGGCGAACCCGGTGCGGCCACCGCCCTCGCTGGTAGCCGTCGGCCACGCGGTGGGACGGGCATTGGGTTCCACCTTTGAGCACTGGTCCTCAAATGTAAAGGTGCATGATACTTCCGTTCCCCACTCCATCTGCAAATGTGTCCACCTCTCCGCCCGGTTGCCTTGCCACACCGGCCACAAAGAACCAAATGCAGGCGCACTTGTGCCAATCTGCCAGGAACCGTCCATTATTATATTGGAAATGCTCTCCCTGGTTAGGGTTGCTCCCTCTCTTAAATCTAGGCTTATCTCCGTCGTGTCTATTGGTATGCATCGGTACGTTGTCGCTAGCGCTCTGAATGTCCCACCAGCACGCTAGGACGGCTTCTCCGCCTGCAATGCAGAAAAGTTGCTTTCCAGATAAGGAGTGGGGAGCAGACGATGATGCAGAGGCTGCCGCCATCAGTCTTTGCAGGACACGTCTGCAGCCCGTTTTGAATGGCTGCTCGGCCACGGCAGCAAGTGTGGCGGTCTGCAACTTGGTAAATTTTTCGAATTTGATTATATCTCTTAAATCATAGAAAATTTCTTTTCGCTATTTATGCGGAAGCTGCTCATTTTCCTTCGCTAAAAGCACACAAATAAATTAAAAAGTGCAAACGGGAATGGGTAATCATGATCACTTCACTATAGCCACTATTTCGTTGTAACTGGCTGCATTATAAACTGTCTCGACAGTAGTGCTTAAAAGCAGACAAACAAGTAAAAACGAGGGAGACGCCGCCGATTACTTTTTTTCTTTCAGAAAAAGCAAACCATATCTCTCTGCAAGAAATATCCCAGACCCGCTTTTTTGGGGGGTGAGGGGGAAAGAGAGTGAGCAGGAATGAAGGGAAGGACATTGGGGAAGTGTTTTCTTCCTGGCAGAAAACACTGCTTGCACGTCAGCCTTCAACTTTAAAAATGCTTCGCTTAGAGTTGGTGAATTCGTGAGTTTATCCAAGAACGCCAGCCCCTCATGTATGTTGCTGTTGGAAAGACGTAGTGAGTGAGTTTATAAATTTGGTGGGTTCATGAGCTTGTTGAGTTTATGACTTCAGGGAATTCATGACTTTGGTGAGTTCACGAGTTGGTGGATTTGTGAATTCATGAGTTGGTCTAATGATGCTGACCCCACCTGTATGATGCTGTTTGGAAGACATAGTGAGTTCATGAATTCAATGAGTTTACCAGATCAGTGAGTTCATGAGTTTTGGTTAGATCATGAATTAGGTAAATTTGCGAGTTTGGTGAAATTGGGAGTTTGGTGAAATTGGGAGTTTGGTGAATTTGTGAGTTTGCAAGCTGATCCAAGGAGGGCACCTGTATAACGCTGATGGGGAAGACGTAGCGAGCGGGGTCGGGGCCCCCGGCGTGCTCGGCGTCGCTACACTCCTCGGCCGCATCCAGCAGGATCCAGTGGAGAGTGTAGAGCAGCTTGGTTTCGGCCGAGCCCAGCTTCTCCAGGCAGCTCTCTTTGCGCGCATGCAGCAGCGCCGCGCAGCAGTGCATCACGTGCGGCAGGGCTGCGCGCACCAGGCGCCACCTGCGTCCAAACGGCGCTAAGCAAAACCCCGGCACCCCGAATGCCTCGGCCGCAACGACGTCGGACCCAAGCCTACTGTTACAGGGCCCCCGGAACGCGTCTCCAAGTGGTGTTTTTAGCGCGATATTCCGCCCACACGTCCGAAGTGGCACCGAAGTGGCAACAAATGACGACACAAAAGCCGGAGTGTCAGGCTGCCGGATGTCGCAATCCTGGCAGTGGGGAGTAGAAGTTCCGGAAAAAGTGTGAGAAAACATGAATGTCACGGTTGTCGCAGTGTCTTGGACGCTATTTTCGAGAAAGTAGTTGACAAAACTAGGATTCTGCGAATATTTGAATTTTTGAACAGAAGTTTTTAATAATACGCTATTTGATATTTGCATTTGAGATTCGCGAGTTTTGTAAGTTTTGTCAACTGATCCAAGGATGCCAGCCCCACCTGTATAATGCTGAAGGGGAAGGCACAGCGAGTGAGTTCAATAAGTTCATGAGTTGGCAAGTTCATGGGTTTCATAAATTTTATTGAATAATCATATTTTTTTTAAGCGTTTATCGCGGCAGGTTAGCTTGTTGAGCATGCTTCTTACTGAGCACCCATGCGCTGCGGAGAAGCGACACCCGCAAAGCTCGCTTTCGCGAATGCTGCTTTTCCGAAGTGCACCGGTGTTCAGTAACAAGCACACTCAACAAGACTAGCCCGCCGCAAGACAGTCGATAAATATAGCAGTTGGATTAAAACCAACTTCCTTTAGAAGTGGAGAAGGGCAAGCTTGGGAACAACCTTCACGACTTTGCTGGGTTTTTGTTTTAAGCATGGTGCAGTGGCGATAGGCTTAAAGAAATTATTCAATATTCAATTTGAAAATATTCGGCCAAAACCACTATTCGCTCTGAATTTGCTTCTAACTCAAAATCCACTATTTACACATGCCTAAACAAGACACAGATATATGGCTGGTTCGAGTCACTTTGAAGCACCTTTTGAAGAAGCTCCTTTTGAAGCAGCAAAAATAACTTTTGGAGCACACAGATGCAGTTTATTCTCATTCATCTGACTGCAAATACCTTGTCGGCCAGTCAATCCCAAAAAGGAAATGCCTTCTTGTTTCCTTCATAAGATGACTCAGCAAAAAGTGGAAGCCGTTTACAAATCCCTGTAACGCCGAATTGGAGCGCAGCTCTTGAGGAGGAGGAGTGAAGGGTACTGAGGGGAGGGTAGACCCCTCCTCCTCCCCTCATTCTTTAATATGCTCTGGGTGGGGCGGTCACGTGACCTCGGGGGGGAGGGGGGGGGGGGTGTCACGTGACTTCGGGGAGGGGGGTCACGTGACCTCAGAGGGGTCACGTGACCTCAGAGGGGTCACGTGACCTGGGGGTCACGTGGGGGTCACCTTGGGGTAACGTGACCTTGAGATGACCTTGGGAGGGGTCACGTGACCTCGAGGGGTCACGTGGGGTCACGTGACCTTGAGATGACCTTGGGAGGGGTCACGTGACCTGGAGGGGTCACGTGACCTTGGGATGACCTTGGTTACGCCGACAACGACGGCGACGGCGACGCCGCTCAAGCCGGGAACGGGCCCCTAAGAGCTGCGCTCTAAAAGAGAAGTGAGGTAATCCAGAGAAATGAATTCTCAGTTTGCATGTGCAAAAAGCTTGATTTGGAGTTCTCCAATATTTGTTGTCATATGGCGAATTCGCGTGGTTCTTTCTGCGCGCTCTCGAGCGCTCTTTCCAGAGCGCGCGAGATCGGGTGGTTGAAAGAGAGTGCTGCGGCCTGATCGGGTGGTTCATTCCGAGGACGCCTCTCCCTCTCAGAGCGCTCTTTGGCACTCCGTGTGTAGCCGTCGGAGTGCGGAGTGGCGCAGGCGTCACGTGGTACTTGGACGGGGATCACGTGGTTTTGTTGACGATGGCCCGATGGCCGGCAGTGGTCTGTGGTTCGGTGGTGGTGTGCGGGGCACGGCATGACGGCGGTTGATATGTGGTTCTACGAAGTGCTTGTGAATTCGACGGTGCGAGGATTACGACGGACGGGACGACATTCCTTTGCGACCGTAACATAAAAAGTCTACGTGTGAAGTATTCCCAGTGCTTTCACGAGATCGTTCATCTCACGGCGGTGAATCCGCTAAGCCTAACCGACGAAGAAACAGCTCGCAGGGCTCGCCGCTGTTTTACCGGGTTTTGTGGTCGCTTCAAGACATTTTCAGGTTTGGTAAAAGTGCGTTCAAAGGTTTGTGTTCTAAAATAAAGGGAGAGCCGAATATAATGCACTGTGATTTTGGCCACATGGCGATGCTTGCACGATATTTCGCCGTGACAAAAATGCGGTTTATTAACCATTTTATATTTGCCTGTTCTGTCGCACGCATGACCGCTATCGCTGCGCGTTCACGGACGAAACCCCGATGAGTTGACAACTCTTTCCAAGCGTTGGCTTTCGTTCCGTTCTGCGAAAATCAATTCGCATGCTGCCGTTTTCTTATTTTTTTTTTTTACATGTTGATGCGTAAATTAATTTACGTCCCAACACTTATTTCATCACGTTGCGAGTGTAAAATTTGCTCAGTCGTCCACCGTACGCTGTAAGATCGTGTTGTTTTTAACGCATTACCAATGTCAAGAAATATGAATTCCGTGACTGGTCTGAGAATCTCGGAGCGCTCTGAAGCCAGCAGTTGTGATCGGCTGAAAAGGATCCCGAGTAGCTCTGGCGGAGAGGAGGGGGCGCTCTGCTGAATCGAGGTCAGAGGAGAGAGGCGACCACGCGAATTCGCCAATAGTTTGACTTTTGTAAGCTGCTTCTAAAATCTCGACATGCACAAATGCATTTCAGACGCCTTTTCATTCGCATTATTTTCTATGTTCATTCAAAGTATGATGCTCGGACAAGACAGGTGCTGATCAGAAAATCTATAGGGGTCCCAGAGCATTTCTTACGCAGTAAACCAAACCATAAAAATCAGTGCTTGCACATAGAAAGCTCGAACTTTCACCAAATGTGCATTTAGGTGGCGTATCTTAACTCGAGAAATTTCAAGGCATAGCTTTCTTTCTGGAAAAAATTAGACCAACAAACTCACAAAAGCCAATGTCAGACGTCTCCGCAAACGACCGAGTTAGCGATGATTGTAACCCGAGGCGCTATACCCTGTTAGGCACAGCAAGCAGACAACTGAATGCGTCGTCTGCTCGCTGCACCTACTGGAAAATGATGCCACAAGTTACATGCCACACTGACTCGGTCGTCTGCAAACACGTCCGCCCATGACTTTTGCAAGTCGGTTGGTCCCAATTTTTTACAGGAAGAAAACTATACCCTGAAATTTTACAAGGTGAAATCCACCACTTAAATGAACATTTGGTCTGAGCTTTCCATGCTCAGGAACCGATTTTTCCAGTTTGTTTTACAGCGTGAGAAACACTGTGGCCAGCCTACAGAAGCATACTTATACACGGTCAATTCGTGGTTTCATCCTTTATACGTCGGTGGTGGTACTAAAAATGGCTGGGTACAAACCTTCTGATGCTTTTGATGGCGACAGTCAGACTGGGTGATAGGCCAAACTGAATGTTTTGCACCAGAACTTTCTCAAACGACTGAAATAACGAAGATGTAATGTTACAAAACGATTCTGCGTGGTTATATAAAATGCAAAAGCTAACAATGAATATATATACCTTGCATGCTTCTCGTTGTTCCTGTAAGCAAAAAAAAAAAAAAAATTATTGAACACCTAGGCACACTTGTTGACAAAAGACACCTTGACTCACCATCGCCGATGCATCGTGGGTCTTGCCAATTTTCGGGCGTATAAAGGGACTGCATTGCCAAAGAAATCAAAAACCAATTATGTGCCTCTATCTGTAACAATACAGCCTACTGTTATGGTACAATGCAAACAAAAAAAAATGTCCTATTCATTCATGGGCGTCGGCAGGATTTTTTTTTGGTGGGGGCAAAACTTTTGCACCCGACGTTCTTTTTTTTTTTTAACTTGGGGGGGAGCGGGAGTGCAACCGATACATTGCCGCAACAACTTTACAATGTATTATACGTATAAGGTTTTAAAACAAATGTTGACATAAATAGTGTTTAGTTCGCAGTCACAATCGCTTATGTAAAAAGGCCCCAGACATCCTCGGACGTAAAACTCGTGAATAGTGGACGGGGCATGAACATATCAGGACCCTTCTGTTATCGCTGATGAAGGAACCACCAGTCATTTGTTAATTTATTAGATTCTGCAACACAACAACTCAATAAAAAGTAAAATATATATTCTTGAATGCCCATTCATATACTTTCAAAACACAAGGAAATATGCGAGCAAGGAAGCTTGTGTACAATGTTTCGAGCCTTCGAATAAAATCCAGTTCAAAGATCCCATAGACGAACTACACAACATTTTAGTTTCCCCAATGAAGAGTCTGTCTTTTCCTAATACTCAAAATATGAAGAGAGAGAAAGCTAGATAACACCAAAATGAATGTGCGAGCTTTGAAGCTACACCGAAAAAACACATCATTCAACTTTTGATAATACGAAGTCATAAAAGCTCAAGATTTATAATAGAGAACCACACCGAAAAGTACCAATACCCTAAATACAAAGTCCACAAATGCAGACACCCCAATTATAATTTGTTTCCAGGCGCCTGGTATCACTAACGTTTTTAAAAAGCTTTCTTTTTTTTTTTTTTTTTTAACAAATGTAGTTGTTTATTTATATATTTTTCTTCAATAAGTCTCTCCTTTATCACCTCAACTGAAAATTACAGTTAAGGGAATTTACATAAATAAATGGGGCTTCTCCTGTTTCATTTGAGAATAAAAAAAAAAAAAAACATGATGTTAGAGCGCCGTGTGCTATCTTTGCGCGGATCTTGTATTTATCTGGTCAACTTTAGTTATGCCTGGAAATCTCTCTAGGCGTACCTGTAACAGATGAGTTGAGGGCGAATCCCATTTCAAGCTGAAGTTTGGAGGGCAAAGGTTGCTTAGGACTGACTGGGACAAGGATTGCCTCAATCGAATCTGACTCCGAGTCCCGGCAGGGGTCAGAGGTGACTGCTTTCTTCGTCCCACAATATGGAAAGCAGTGATCGATGTGATCTTTTGGTAAGACGAAGACACCGATAGAGAAATCCAGAGCTGGCAAAATAGTGACTCTCGCTACAAACTTTCGGAAAGAAAAACAACCGTACGGTTGCGATTGTGGACTGGGCTGTCTCTGACGCGCCTTTCTCTGGTTTCAAACGTTGAGACAGTAAATTATGGCCCGAGGGTCAGTTGCGTTGACGACTTGGTGCGAACATGGTTTCGAGCAAACGCGGATGCCCGACCCCCTCCCCCCAACCTGCTCTAAAGGTCATGTTCACAGTCGCTCATGGCTTGCTCTTCATGGAATCGTCTCGAAAACACAGGCTTTATTACCCAGGCTGGAGAGCCCCGTCCTCGAGGCCAAAACTTGTCCTTGATGTGTCAGCTATGCGGCACTCGGCGCGGCTTTTGCAAAAGTAACCTGAACCCCTGCGTCCTCAGCACATGGCGCGTGGAGTTGGAAAAACACAGTTGAAATTGCCGTTGAAATGTCACGTGAGCTAGGCTAGCGAAGTTGGAAAAACGGGGTGCGTTTGGTATTTGCTCCGCGAAGATAGTTATCGTTATTTTCCTTTTCCCTTGTCACGACTTTTTCCAACCACCCTATGATGTCTGCACGGCCCCCGGCACACGACGATATTGAGGGAATATTTCCGCGGACAAATGAATGCGGATGTACGAGTGTGCAAAAATGAAAGGGCCCAAAGGGAAGTTGAAAACTTGTTTTTCGGGCCGTTTCACTAACTTTTTACTCGGGGCTGGAGTCATTTTACTCGCGGCTGGAGTCACTTCATCACCACTGGGTGTTCATTGCGGGGGATCGCGGTGTTCTCAGAAATGGGTGCGCCCTCAGCGAGGTGTGGTGTCGCAGAGGCAAAAGTAGGGCTTGGTTGCCCTTTTCTTTCCAATTGTTTCTTCCACGGAATGCGGGGCAAGACATCGCCTTTTTTTTTTATGTTTCGATAGTTACTCTCGATTTTATTTTTAAATTGTTCTCGGTTGTTGTTTTCGCTTGTCAGTCACCCGCTTGCTTGTAGGAAAAGGGGGGGAGTCTGGCTTAGAGGTGGCAACTGTACCTTCTGCACCCCCCTGCCGACGCCCATGTATTGATTTAAACAGCTAGAATTCTTGGAGATCACTGGTTGGCATTGTACAAAAATAAGGCAGCACCTATTCCGCTGCCAACCCGGAGAAGAACAGCTAGTTACCAAAACTTTTGCTCGCAGTCACACCTCATTGGCTACCCAAGACCATGTGACAACGAAAAACATAAGGGCCCCGGATACGCCGCTGATTTATCGCGAGTGTTTGTTTTTGTTGCTTTTTCTGACGGCTAGCGCGGAATTTTCTGCTTAACAGGATGATTTATTTTGCTGCGCCGCAATGACAGGCAAGCTTACGTTTTTACACGATACGTTACTCTTTCCATTTATGTTACCGTTAACTTGCAAAATGTACCACCTTCATAAACCACACATATGTACCACTTCTGTCTTCTTTTTCTTTTCAATAAGTGCGAAGCATAAAAATGTGCAAAACATGTCATTCGGTTTCTATTTTATGCCGGATATCTTTGAGAAGAAACTGATAGCTCCTCACAAAGGGTTAAAGACTTGACTGGCTCAAGTGTTCATCTACAGCAACAACACCACTCCCGCTGTCTCAAGATGCACAAGAGAGAATTGCTAGGACATTCGGCGCACACGAAAGCGGCGCTCCCTAACCTGGTCTGTCGCCACAGGAAGGTTTGGATGGGCAGCGGCACGGCCAGCTCGTCGGGCTCGCTCTGGTCGTCCTCGAGCTTGCGCTTCGGCATCCCGGCTGCGTGCTCATGGAACCGCTCGGTTCACTCTCTGTCGTCGAACGGGTCGTCGTGGTGCGGCCGACAGGGAGAACGGCGGCGGGAGTTGAGGGAAAGGCATCGGAGGAAGCCCGCTCCGCCGCTTCACCTGTCGTCATCCATCTTGGCTATCTCTCGGCGCGGAGGCGGAGGCGCGGAGCGGATGGGGAGCTAAAGGATCAACCAGATTAAAAAAAATAAATAAATAAAAAAAAACGCCGCTATGCTTTCGTTTTTCGCAATGATGATAGAACTGATAGAACTCTGTTCGAGATAAGAGCGAGTGACGAGTCGCAAAAAACTTACATAAGGCCGGAAATAAAAATTTATTAGTGCCTAAATTAATAATAATAATAATGTTTTATTCGGTTTCTAAAACCCGGGTGACAGTGAGAAGGCTATTGCCCATGCCATAGCGGCTCACTGTACCCGCTACACACACATTGGCTATGTTCCAGATCTTACCCGAGTAACCTGCCTCCTACGTCAGCGGGTAATACCACGTGACATCGCGAGTAAACGATCCGCGACTCGATTTTAGAACGGCCAGGATAATCACCTGGATACTACGCGGATTGGCTTCGTCTTGGGCGACGGCAAAAAGAAAACACAGCGGCGATGGCAGAAAATAGCAGACGATCCTTTTGATCATGGAGAAAGCACCCGAAGAACGGTAATGTTAATGACGACGCGGTGTATTTTGAGGTGAATCCACCAGCTCCTTTACTCACCTTCGTTTTGAGCTGTGTATTGAGATCAAAATGACTTACTCCTTACAGCTAGACAAAAAGATGTGTTTTTATTAATCAGCGCGATCGCTGCAATTCTAGTCACGGTGCCCTAAACGCATATATTCCACGCATTGTAATTTGCACCAATTATGTTTTGCAGAAATATATTCCACACGGTGTAGCGGTACAGCGCGAGGGTGCTTTCTCCAGAATGATATGAAACTCACGTTCGCTTTGACGCGAATGTGATTGCAGTGAAATTTTCGAAGTCTTCACTGCTTTACAAACGTTATCCTCTCATTACACACACTCTGGAGGAAACAAAAATATTACATTATCATATGCCGAGTTCAAACATTTTCGGCCTTGAACGTGAGATTACGGCATTCCCCCAACGCCGAGGACGAGGATGCGGAGAAGCTCCTGTTTACGCTCGCACTCAGAAAATAACAAGTACACGTTCCCGGGGAAGGTGGGCGGTCTGGATGTAATGCAGTCAATTCCTGCGTTGACAACAGCAAATCGCAATAAACACACATGCTGCACCTAATTCTTTGTCATTTCGAACGTCCGCCACCAAAACCAACGGAGCAAGCGAGCTTTGACAGCTGTCGGCGCAGAAAGCAGACGATGAACAGATCACGTGACGTACTTACTCGATTTGATCCGACTTTACCCCCCGATTGAGGAGGGTAGCGCGAGTAATTACTCCGGAGTAAACAACCCGCTTCTGGAACGCGAGTTCTGACGTCATCGAGTAAGCTCGAGTAAGTTTTGGAACGCCACGGTACGAAACTTTTACTCCGGAGTCGGATCGAGTAAATTTTGGAACACAGCCATAGACACATACATACAAAAAAGAAAGAAAGAAATGTTTGCACACTGGGATTTGGGTCTGATTGAGTGTAACTGGTGTCACATCACAGTTCTTTGAGGTGGAGGGTTGCACATTTGCACAGTTCTTTTAAAGGGATACTACAACAAAATTTCGGCATTCATTTTTTGGTCTATATGTGTTCAAAAACGCAGCATCACATTGAACATACCAATATCTTGTTAAAAAGTCACGAAGAGGAATTTTAAAACGAATTAAACGACTAGCAAAGAGCACCTGATGGATGTCGCTAACGCCTCGCTTGTAATGCCCGTCTAGGAACCTTGACGGCTAGTGACGGAGGTTGTCTCGTCTCCGGCCACGACAAGAGAAGAGGGGCAGGAGGAACTCCCCTCTTCCCGAGAACGCCTTTTGTGTGTCGCAGAAGTCGCTATTGTCCCCCTACAAGATTACAGAAGATTAACCCGTCACATCAAAATTCGTACAAAAGCAGCAGCTTCGGTGGCTGGAACGACTAGGCCATCCTCTCAACATCAGCCTCGCCGTAGCTTTGCTCGTCCTGAGACGACCTACGTCACGATTGCATCGGATGTCACGTGGTCTCCTCTAGGCCTTCTATGAGCACTTGCCAGAGTGGGCCGTTTATAACGAAAAATACAGCCACCAAGCTAAAAATACAAACGTGCGATTGTCATTTACGGATATTGTGAATCATATTCAACCTATTTTTAAACACGACGGGAATATTTCAAATTTTGTTGAAGCATCCCTTTAAGTCCTCTCTGCTTTCGAATGTCCCTTGTGTGACGTCACTCGGGAGGGAGCGCCAGAGCTCGATGGTTCTCGGAAGGAGTGCGCTTGTAGCTTGTCGGCGCGGTTCTTCCTCACATACTCTATAGTCCGCGACAACTTTTCTTGGCAATGCAGTGGAAGGTACAGGCCCGCGTCCCCTCTCCCATTTTGAGTGTATGCAGGCTCTCCTCCTCCCCCATTTCTGGGGAGAGGAGGAGAGCCCGCGCACACTCAAAATGGGAGAGGGGATGCGGGCTTGCACCTTCCACTGCATTGCCAAGAAAAATTGTCGCGGAGTATGGAAGGGGTGTAGGAGGGCCACCCAGCGTGCAGGCTAGGGGGCGAAGCGAAGCCACCTGCCTACGGACAGACAGGTAGTTTCACCCCACAATTCCGAGAAGTTCAATAGAGAGTTTTTTAGTAATACGTATCGCCTCAGCTGTGGTGGTGATTGGCGACGCAGGATAGCGTCGGCCGCGTGCCGTTGTACACTCGACCTGTCTGGGGCTCCACACTGACGAGCAGAACTCAAGCTGCGGGAGCACTAGTGCAGTGTATAAACTCCGCACTGCTTTTGGGCCGGCCCCCCTTGACACTCGTATGAAGCCCAGCATGCGTCGCGCTCGCGAGACGCATGCTGGGCTTTGTAAAATTCAGTGATGTTTGTTTATGGTTGTAGTTAGAGTCTTGTTGGTAATGTACAATTTTGCTACACCGTGGTCACGGCAGCAGCTGCGACGCCGGCACCGTAGCCTGCCGTGGTTTCCACCAACGTTAGTTTCCACTGCACTTGTTTTGCTGCAGAAGCAGCATCACAACCGTAAAATTGCGAGTAAAAATTTGCTTGTGATTTCCCCGATACGACGGTCAGCCGGTTAGGCACTGAAATGCCGAAATCTCAAACTTTTCGCCGTGCAGTTTTTGTAACTGCAAAATCGCCAGTAAAATCGCAGCATATGTCTCAAGCAAAAATTAAAAATATCCCAAAAGCTACAAAAGTAAGCCACCAAATTTCGATGCCATCTTAAACAAAAAAAGTAGCCCACTAATCTGGTAACACCGATGCTGTGTCAAAGGGAAAAGTATGTGGACATGAATATGGGTGCCCAACTAGGAGGGGGCACGTTGCAATATTGGTGAAACCCAGTCCTAAAAAGTTTAAACGATTTTGTGCCCAGCGTGACCGCAGATCTGTCTGGCGATTGGTGCGCGTGACATGTCACGTGTGAGATGGATGGTTGATTGTAGAAGGACTCCTTGCAGGCTTGTGCGCGCTCCATCCGGTAGGTTTTATCAGATCGAAGGCTAGACTGTGGTGTATTCTAGTACCCCATAGCAAGACGAAGGCTAGCTATGGTCACGTGATGTGGTCACGTTGGCATGGTAAGCGAGGAGAGTAAGGAGGAAAATGAGAAAGAGGCAAGATGTCAAGGGAGCATGGCTTGTGGAGGCTACGTGGCCGACGTCATGCCCTCTCCTACCCTTCTATCCTCCTTGGGTGTGCCTTATGCCAAGGGGAAGACCAGACAATAATACATGTGGTGTTGCACAGGGCTTGCTCCCGCTGTCCCGGAGGGGTCGACGAATTTAGCTGGAGAACTGGGGTTTGCAGACGAGAATGGAATAATGAATAACTGCACTTTAATATCGACGAAGAGATTGGAAGACTGGTAAAATTATCTAGGTAGAATTGAATGACGTACATCTAGCACAGCTGGGGACAGGCAGGCAGAGGAAAATTGGGACTCCCTCCCACGTGGCTCCAGCCCAAAGTCTCAACCCTGTCTCCCAGTGGGGCCAGTGTTGGGGTAATGCCGACTTGACCAGAGGAAAATCGACGACCTCCCTCATTGGGGGCAGGAGGCGGGGGGTGGCGTTTTTAGTTTTTTTGTCCAATTCCCCAAAGATTATCCTGGGGATATTCCACACCAGCTGCAGAGGTTATATTTACAAAATTACAGAGTGGAAGCAAACTGGCTTAGAAGGGCGAGGAGAAAAATCATACTTTGGGTTTTTAGTTTCCAGGCTAAGTGATTTAAACTACAGTGAAACCCGTTTAGAATGGATCCACGTACAGCGAATTATTGTCGATATCGAACTCACGGAAAATTTAAATAAAAATTCATGTAAGAAGTAATTTTCATAACACACGACATATTGGCTATATCAAACTTTTTGCCCCTGGGAAGGCTTCCAAAAACGCGCAAAGAATTGTCTTCTAACCTGTCTTACCCCCCCCCCCCCCCCAAAAAAAAAGTAGGAAAGAGAATTCCAAAAGCTTAAGTTGTGAACAAAATTAAGCAAAGAGAAGCGATTCAGAAGGGGAGAAAGATAAAAAATATTCTGCACGCATGCGCAGGAAAAAAAAACTTAATACCAAAATGGCTGCCCATGAAGAGAAGCTCTCGCCTTACAACGAACGCATCGTGGAAGTTCGTTCTAAATGGTTTTTGCTATATCGAACTGATCGAAGCGTTTCCTGCTGTTTGTTATGAATGGGTTTGACCGTACTGCCCATTATAAAGCGTACTGCAGCTATTAGCATTCATCCACCCATCTGTCACAGCACTTCTTTAGCAGCTAAGCTATTTATTCTAAGGTAAGGCAACCATATAAAGAACTTGAACAAAACTGTTTATAGTTAGACAAAGATTAATATCAGGAAAAGAATGAATACAATAGGGATTGATTAAGTAGCGCAGTTAAAAGCACGACAGATGTTGTGGTGCACAAGAACTTCAAAAAGAGCTGTCGCCGCTGAAGTGGCCCAGCTCCACGTCAGACTGCAGCAAACAGTTGTCCGCTTCTTCCCTGTCCTGGAGGTAACCTTCCAGCTGCCGGAGCTCTTTCAGGACCCTTTGCACATCGGCTGGTCCCACTATCTTCAGCGTGGCAGCGGGAAGACGACTCTTGCCGTCTGCCTTTATGGACTTCTTCAGGTGATGCAAGACTTTCTCCGACGTAATCAAATCCGAGGACGGTGCAACGCCCATGACGCTCGAACTGTGGACATGTGAACTGTGGACTGTCATGACCAGAACTGCTGCCGGGAAAGGAAGTGAGGCGAGGTGTGTAGCTCGCTATACAGATTGCGTCCTCTTGTTCTTCGTCACTGTCCGCAAGGAGTAACACGGGCGGTATGGCCCGGCTCTTTGTCAAAAAGGAGGGCCCAAAGACGTCCTTCGAGGCAGCTGCAGCGGCGGCAATTGCCTTGTTTTCTTTTCGCACCTGAACGCGTCACTTGAAGGTTTTCTTCCTTGCAGTGATTACGACGGGCGGTGTGGCACTTAACTCTTGTTGCAAGTTGGCATCTTTCAATGGTCTCTGCCGTTCCTGCTTGACTGTGTCTTTTTTACTTTGACATGCTCTCATGTTATCCCCAGTTGTAGACACCTCAGTCCTGGCACTGCTCTTGCCCCGTCTATTGGGTTCGGCACGACAGCTTTCCATGCGATTCAATTCCATCGCAATTTTGTTTCTGCGCTCTCCGTTGGCTGCAGCAGTTCTTTTTCTAGTGATTAGGTTGCCTCGGCTTGCTGCCTTCCTTTCCGTCTTCTTAGAGCTGGCCTTTTTCTTCTTCACGCCAGTGCAGTTTTCATCCGTTGTGCATGGAGAAATCGAAGCACCACCAATAGAGGATGCTTTGTCCCACTGCTTGCCATACTGTCCTGTGGATGCGAGATCCAGTCTATCTAACATCACAACAGGAACTCGGAATGGGTCGCATAGATTTACCATGACCTCGCCATTGCATCTCTTTCTACCACCAGTCAGGTTAATGCATTGGTCCTTATAGGCTTGCCTCTCATTTCCTTCTGCCAAATGCTTCTCCCACATTACCTTTTCATTTAAATTTTGCCTTAGGAACGGTACACCAAAAGAAGTTGACTTGTCAGACTGCTTGCCATACACCTGTATGCATGCAGGATCCAGTCTGTCCAGTGTCACAGTTGGAACTTGAAAAGAGTCGCACAGGTTTGCTACAATCTCGCTACTGGACGCCTTGCTACCACCAGTCCAGTTAGTAAAACTTCCTTTTGACAAATGCTCCTGCAATACTGGATCATTTGAAATTTGTCGAGGCAGTGATACACCAAGAGAGGATGCTCTGCCTGACAGCTTGTCATACGCCTGTTTGGGTGTAAGATTCAGTCTCTCCACCACCACAACAGGAACTCGCAAAGGATCGCACAGGTTTGCTACAATCTCACTAGTGGGTGCCTTGCTACCACCAGTCCAGTTAGTAAAACTTCCGTCTGCCAAATGCTCCACCATTACTGTTTCATTTGAATTTTGCCATAAAAGTAGGACACCAAGAGAAGATGCTTTGTCTGACTGCTTGGATGTAAGATTCAGTCTCTCTAGCACCACAACAGGAACTCGTAAAGGGTCACACATATTCTTTACGATTCCGCTACTGCTTGGCTTGCTACCAGCAGTCAGGTTAATGATTTGGGCCATATAGACTTGCCTCTCATTTTGTTCTGCTAAGTGCTTCTCCCGCATTGGTGAAGGGACATCGTTTTGAGACCAGGGCCTTTGTCTTCTGCCTTGCTTCTCATGTTGAGGATGCCCACACTCTCGAGGTACTTGATTTGGGTAGTTGTCATCACATTCCCAGGGACGCAAACCCTTTGGACGCGGCAGAGGATTCTGGTTGTCTTTAACACTCTTGGTTTCGCTACTGTGCAGAGTTCCGATTTTTTTAGCCTGTTCGATGTTCTGAGGGTGAGTCCTTTCTTGGCCCAGCAGTCTGCGTTCTTCAGCTTTCTGTGTGTTCTTGACTGCAGTACGCCCAAGACTGCTCGCCTGCCGCTCTGCCCTGGTTGTCTCGACCGAAGAACGGACGCTACTGTTGTAGGTGGCGGGCAACTCAGCTTCGAACCTACGCGTGATGTTCTTAAGCATATTTTCCACAAAGGTGTCCAAAATCCTGGAGAGAAGTTTGTGTTCTCCGCCGCTGTTGTAGTTTTTAACAGGTAGGTACACACTTTACCGTCACTGTACGCGGGTAGCGTCGATGAGTCGCTTGACGTTTGCGGTTGCGAAAAAAAACTTGATTCTGGTTGTTCAGCCGTTTCAAACGTGAGTCTCGATTTGCAGGGTAGGCACACCTGACAGATTGATAGTCCAATCCACAGAACGTATTGTTACTTTCCGCTCCGTTTCACAGCGGTACCCTTCCAAGTTCCAGCCCGCCTAAAAAAAGTTTGAGGTTTACAAATGGCCTACAAATAGGCATTCAAATGTTCAAATGGGTTCTGCTTCGGCTTTGGCTTGCCTTGGCTACAATCCCTGCAGCGCGAATGCGCAAGTGCGGCCACCGGGCGGCCATCTTGCATGTGGCATAATCACGTTTTCGCTAGCGTTGCAGAGGCTGGCGGCGGCGTGCTGAAGGCGCGTTTTCTAGTCGTTCGTCGTCATTCGCCTAAGGTTTTCAAACCTTCTATAAGCGGCGAGACTTTCCGTTGAGAACATGTGGAAATTTTTACGAAAGCGCAGTGCCGCAGGAAAAAAGGCACAACTCGCCTAGAACAAGTTTCGCCGGTTTCACGGCGTGATCAAAGCTTCCTTGGTACGCCGAAGTGCCGCGTCTATGTGCCTTCGCATGCTTGGATACCGATCAAGAATCGATGCCGTATGGATCTGTCTTGTTTTTTGGAGAGAAAAAAAAAAAAAAAAAAAAAAACATGCCTTTACAAAAAAAAAAAAAATAATAATAAAGCCTTAAGCTTGGCGGAAAAAAACTATTTTATAGTTTTCGGGGTTCGACTAGTTCGAACCAGTTTAACGAACTCTCAAACTATTAAAGGGATGGTAAACCAGAATTTGGATTAAAAAAAAAAAAACAATGCAGAGATTTAGGCGAAACGCTACAATTCCTACAACACTACTCGTAAGGCGATATCTCAAACGGGCCATATTTTTTGGAAAAAAAAGTCGAGATTGAACCAGGCCGACGAGGCACGTGATGTAGAGATATCTCGTTTCCTCCTCTCTTCGCTCCGCTCCCTCAAGGCAGCGAGACGGAGAAGACGCGAGGCCATTCCCTCTCCTTCTCGAAGATACATGATGTAAACATTTCTGTCAAATGCATCTCCTTTTTTTTGAAAAATATGGTTATTCGTTTGAGATATTGCTGTACGAGTGATGTTTTGGTGTTTGTAGCATCCCGTTGCATGCTTTTGCCGCGTGCTATGTGAAATCCAGATTTCGGTTCAGCATCCCCTGAAAGACCGACGAACAGTTCCCGCTTTCCACTTTTTCCTCGCTTCTTCCTCTCCCCCCTTCTAACCTGTCCACCGTTGCCTGGTTTCTCCTCCCCCATGGTGAGGAGGATCTTTTGCCTTGCAGAATCTCCAGTCTGGTCGTCGGCCTTTAACCAGATTCGACCAGTCCAACTTTGTGGACAGTGTGGCAAGACCAAGACCTTGATAAAAGCATGTCCAGGTTTGGAGAATTTTCTTTTTATGCAAAGGGTTACTTTAATTTTATGAACAGTTGCAATAAAAGTAAACTAATTCTAAACACTGAAGAATTTAATAACTTCATCTTTTTGTACTGTAATAGCTAACCAATCAGTGCTGCCCTTAATTCATCCCTTAGCCATCACCATCCAATCTGAAGCCAACTGGTCAGCCTGTCGCGCTTGCGCATAGCAGTCGTACCTGAGTGAAACCTTGAAACCTTCGTCTAACTTTTCACAAGTTCGAAAAAGTCAAACCTCGACCCGTTTATGACATCCCTATAGCTATGTCTGCGGATGCAGACAGAAAAGTCTGCAGATTCAAATCGGATACAGTCTGCAGATGCAGATGCTCAAACTATTATCTGCACAGGGCTCTAAAGATAACAATAGAATATTTAATGATTTACCTCAGTACAACACCTACCATGGGGAACAGGATGCACTTTTTATTTTATCCAGAAGGGAAGGAACTGAGAAAGGAAAATAGCTCATCAAGCTGTAAATGGGCAAGCCAAACTCGGAAACCTATTAGTGGTGTGTGCCCACTACAGGTTGCGCTTCTCTAGCTATCATCATCGTTTGCGACGTCACAGGTAGGACAGACTGGGACGGACCGCGCAAATCCTGGATCCCTCGGCTCGTCAGCTCGCCTCATGCGCTGTTTGGGCAACATGCGGCAAAGCCGTTTCACTCATTGTCTTTATTTGGTGAAATGATATTGAAAGTGGGATATTTTAGAAAAGCTTGAAACTGCGACACCATAGTCGTGCTAACAAACACCTTTGGTGCTGAGATGCCGAAGTGCTCGGGTGGTGGTGTGCTGTTCTCTACCCCCGTAAAAAAAGCTGGATGATGAGGGAGAGAATATCCAATGCTTTATCCCACATCTACCACAGAAAATAGGGTGTATTTTTTTATTATGATTCAGACAAAATAAAACTAAGAAAGGAAGGTCTCTTCAAATTGAAAATAGGAGAGCGAACATCGAGAACCTCTCGTCTGTGTAGTAAACACTTCAGTGAAATCGACTCCGTGTACCCTGTTGGTTCCAATGTGCTCCGTGATTGCTGGTCTCTTATTAGTTCTAAATTTATTCCTTTTTGAAATTTGTAAACTACTAGTAAACAAACATTTCCTCAAAATAACTGGCAGGAAGAAGCGGTGGCTGGCTTCTGAAGTCAACAAAATCTTTGCTTATTCACCCGGGCAACGCAAAACGTGCGAGACCCCCTCGCAATCTAATAGCGAGTTCGTTTCACACGCATGCGCACTGGCACCGTTCGAGTTCTCTCCCAGAATGCATCGCACTCACAAAGTGTTGCACAGAAAACTGGACCCAAACGAACTCGCCAAATGCACCGTCTAGGGTGCCTACATGTCTGTCTGTCTGAGGGTGAAGACATCCATTGTTGCCCTGAATGAGCCAGCGTGTGACGCTCTGGCGCATTCGGTGCGTGACTTGGGCGGTAAAATGGCGTCTATGCATTAGCCAAAGCTACGCGCTCGAGCTGAGTGACACCAGATTGCGCGCGCTTCAAAATGCATAAAAAAACGATTGGGCGGAAAAATGGCTCAGATGTCACCACTCAAGCAAAAGCGC
Organism: Ixodes scapularis; assembly: GCF_016920785.2. NCBI lineage: Eukaryota > Metazoa > Arthropoda > Arachnida > Ixodida > Ixodidae > Ixodes > Ixodes scapularis. The sequence goes on along the minus strand of NW_024609953.1, from coordinate 148,671 downwards.
GCGTGTGTATGAAGGCACTCTAGCACCGTCTATGTTGCACCGCCATCTATGTTGTAGAAAAGGTACCGACTTCAAACCGAAACTAGTGTCTTTCTGTTCGGAGTGATACGTGGGAATGCGAGAGTGCAGTCGCTACCAACGTTTATCTACAAACGTTGGTCGCTGCAAGCAGCTCGGCTGTCTACAAAGAGGAGGAGGAGGAAAAACTTTATTTGTCTTAGGGTGATTGTTGAGCGGGCAGGATAGGGAGCTTATCCCCGCCTGGTGGCTAGGAGTCCATGGACCCCAGCGGCCCACTCAGCCCGTTGGGTGACCCTGTCCTGAAGGACCGGGTCCGAGCTGAGCAGCGTGGCCTCCCACTGCCCCAGGGTAGCAATGCCAGGCCCGTCGGGCCAAAGGTCCTTCGGGCAATTCCAAATGATATGGGTTAGGTCTGCCCTCCCATGGCATGGCGCACAAGAGGGGGTGAAGAGGCCTGGGTGTATATGGGAGTAGAGGACCGGATTGGGATATGAGTTGGTCTGGAGCTGTCGCCACGTAGTGGCTTGAGCTCGAGGCAGGGAAGGGTGTGGGGGAGGGTAGATGCGCCGCCTTAGTCGATAATGGTTTGTGATCTCGTGGAAGGTGACCAATCGGTCCCGGGCCGTGCGAAACTCCATCCCAGGAGGTGCGGGGTCCCCAGCCCGGTCGGTGAGTCCTCGGGCGGAAGTGTGGGCGGCCTCGTTGCCAGGAAGGGAGGAGTGCGCAGGGGTCCAGATTAGGTGGACAGAATGGTGAGGAGGGTGTGTGGTGAGAAGGCGTAGGGTCTAGGGGGAAACTCGCCCCTTCATGAAATTACGGATAGCTGTTTTGGAATCGCTAACGATTGTGGTGGCGGAGGTGTTGGTCATCGCCAGAGCAATGGCGAACTCTTCTGCCTCTTCTGAAAGTGTAGTGTAAAGAGTTGCGGAGGTCAGAAGGGAGCCTGCATCGTTAACCGCCGAGAGGGCAAACGCCTCTCGGCGGGTGTATTCAGCGGCGTCGACGTAGGCCACGTCCTCTCGGCCGCCGAGTCGCTTATGGAGGGCCTCGGCGCGCTTAAGGCGCCTCTGTTCGTGATATTGAGGGTGCATGTTTCGTGGGATAGGAGAAACCTGGAGTGATTGGCGGAGGGGTAGGGAGCATTTGTGAGATGGGTTGGATGGGAAGTTAATCTGCAGCGACGTGAGGATGTGTCGGCCTGCCTGAGTAGTGGATAGCCGTTCGTATTGTGCGGTGAGATGGGCCTCGGCTAATTCCTCGGCCGTGTTATGGACTCCTAATTTAAGGAGTCTATCGGTGGAGGTAGAGGGCGAGAGGCTGAGGGCCGCCTTGTAGGTTTTTCTAATAAGGGCGTTAACTTTGTCGAGCTCTGCTCGCTGTAGGGGAAGGTAGGGAGTGGAGAAGACAAGTCGGCTAATCACAAAGGCTTGGACCAGCCGAAGCATCTCCTGCTCCTTGAGGCCATGATGTCGTGAGGAGATTCGATGAATGACGAGTCGGAGCGTTTGATCTACGCTTATTTGTAGTTTTTGTAATGCTTGTGTATTCTTGCCGTTGTTTTGAATTAAGAGGCCCAGAACGTTGGTAATGCTATGAAGGATGCTCCCAGCGAAGCGCCTCGGTTGAATTTCATGCCTGCAGATCAGGGATCTGTTGGCCTACAGGTTACCTCGGGGCAACCTACAGAGTTGTGCACGGGGGAGGCTCTATGTGGAAGTCGAAAGAAAAAGGTGTGAGGTAAGAGGCCGAAGCCAACCCAAAACGATCATTCGGCGCTTTACAAGCGCGTCATTTGTGGCACGATCAGCTGACGGTAAAACTGAGTGCAATATCAACTGCACTTCACACATTGACATTTTGTGTTATTTATATTTATTGCCCGGAACCCATGGGAGTCAACTTCGTTCAAACTTCGTCGAACCCTTGTTCAGAAGTTCGAAGTTCATAAAACTTTTAAACTCAGCAGATTCGAAAGCTCGAAAATTGTCTAATTTCTTAACGTAATAAGTATTGAAAATGTTTAATTTCATAGCGTGAAAAGTCTGAAGACAAAAACAATAGAATTTCTCAGCACCCAAAATTCAAGATTACGAAAATCGTTGAATTTTTTATGTAATAAGTTTGACATTTTGAAACTTTGCGAACCTTTTGACCCCTTGGCAAAAAGTTTGTGGCATCTCTAATCCTTGCTATGCGTGAGACTGGCATGTTCTTTAGAGTACCACTGAAAGAAAGGAGGAAGGAATCGGATTTGACCCTTTGTTAGAAAAGTTTGTTTGGTAATGGGCAAGATAGGAATGTGCAGAATATTGAGGACTCCCAGAAAATGTAGCTTGTTATCGACCACTTCTTGATTTGGTATGACTGGCTAGGAATGCATGCTAAAAAAAAAAAAATAGAGTAAAGGGGTCAGTGAGATGTACTTCAAACGACCTTACTAAAGCAAAGGGTCATGAAGTAGTTGGGACGTGGCGTTGATTGCATGTTAATATTACCCCGTTTTAACCTCAAAAAACAAAAAAGTTTTTTTTTGCATTGTATATACGCGGCGCGAAGTAATTTTGCGAGATTCAGTTGCCGGAAGAAAAAGCGGTGCTTTTGGCGTTTAGAATGCGTACTTCTTCATAAGATAACATATATCTAACCTAAAATTCACCTACATGCATCTTCGGTATCCACATAAAAATAGGGTGGCCATATTCCTCAAGGTAGAAACGGGACATCCCAGCAGAAAAGGGGGGAAGAGGGTGAGAGAGGGGGAAAGGAGAGTTTGGGGGGGGGGGGGGGGGGGGGGCGTACTAAAATTTAAGATTGGGAGAAAAAAATTAATAAAATTCTACATGATTCTGCGTCCGTGCTATATCCAATAAAAAAAAAAAAAAATTCCACACACGCGTTTTTGCGAGAGAAAATGTAATTGAGGGAAAGAACAGTTCTAAATTTTAATCTCTGGGTAAATATTTTAAAGTACCTACGGCTATTTTTTGTAAAATAAACTTGTAACGAATAGGCTCAGTTTCGGTTTGCTTCTCCTCGCTTGGTGCCGATTTCGAAACTATGTACTCCCGAGTCCTGCGAAAACGGGACAAAGACGGGACGGCAGAAGTGGACCTCAAAGACGGGACTGTCCCGGCCAAAACGGGACGTCTGGTCACCCTACATGAAGGGGGAAATTAGTAATGCTCCGCCAGGAGCCGGACTTTTTCTCTTTTTTTACTACGGTTCTTGAGGCGAAAACAGGTACACCGTACAGGTGGCGCAAGACATCGTCTAAATTAATTGGTTCAGCCGCATTCATTTGTCCAGTTGAATAATATTCAGTTTTGTTTTAAATATGTCGCTTGTTCCCCACCTGATGGTCACACGTCCTATTTTATCCCACCATAATACTATAATTAAAAGGCCTGAACTTCTTAATGTTTTTATTACTGTCAAGATTAACTACGCTGGATAGATGGCACGAGCCGCCACCTGATTCAAATGGTTTATCCGTTTACACTCGGAGCAGAGCCGACTCTGTTTACACTGTTACCATTCCATCCTCCTATGCGTTAATCATTGATAGGCAGTCAGGCCGTCAGGCAGTGTTGATATGAGAGGTATTCCAAGTTCTAAGGTAGACTGTACGCAGCGGTACCAGCGGTACTCTAAGGTTTCATGGAATGTGCTGTGCAATCAAGGTTATAACCGCAGTGGTTATAACTAGTGCTATGCACTGTAATGTTGTCCACTGCTGTGCGTCGCGCTGCCAACGCCTTCCGGAGGTACTGTGCCCAATCGTAGAGCAACAGTCTGCCTGATCCCGTGCAACAATGGCATCGCAAGCTGAGTGCAGGCGACGGTCTGACAGGCGCCTTGGAAGCCAGGCCAGCCAGGCCTCGGGACGGCGCTCGTGAACCGAGCGACCGTCGGATGCAGCAGTGAAGAGCCCGCGCGAGACACTGGCATGCACCTCGCCTCCAAGCTGCCCGCATCAACCCTGTGTCGGACTGCTCTGGCCGTTGTGGCGTTTGTGGCCGCCTTCGCCTTCATCCTGGTGAGCTACTTCGGCGGCGGCTCGTCGACGCGCCTCTCGTACCGCTGGGTGCGCCTGCAGCCTTCCGCTCGCCGGACAGCGCCCCAGGCCCGGCCCGCCAACGGCAGCACGGCACGCGTCTTCGACATGGACGGCTCGGACGTGATCGTGTTCCTGCAGATCCAGAACGCCGGCGCCAACTTCTTGGAGCGCCGGCTCATCGAAGACCTGGACCTAGCGCGGCCGTGCGTCTGCCGCAGGGGCAGGAAGCTGTGCCGCTGCCGCCGGCCCCACAGGGCGGGCTCGTGGCTCTTCAGCCGCTACACGCTGGGCTGGAAGTGCGGAGTGCACCCGGACTGGACCGAGCTCGTCGGCTGCGTCGACCGGGTGCTCGACGAGGACGAAGGGAGCCCCGTTAAGCGGAGGTGAGACTGGGAGCCGATTTAAAGGCCACACTTGGCGCTTTCCACTTTTCCTCACTTCCCTCTCTACCTTTTAGCTTGCGGAGAGCCCCTCCCCCCCCCCCCCTTTTCCTTCTCCCCCCCCCCCCCCCCCACACACACACACACGGGCTACTTTTTTTTTTATTGCAGAAAAAGCATACATCTCATTTTTTTTTAGCAAGAAATGTGTTGTTTTTGGTAAAATGGCAGTTATCTTTGGTCCGTGACATCTCAACCGCCGCTGGGTGGAACCCTCCACACAAGCGTTAAGTGGAAGAACACGCTCCAGCACGGAGCAGCCAGTGGGCGGGCGGGCGGTAATGAGTGTCTCTTTTCTGTGTCTCCTTCAACGATGCTGCGTGAACTCCGTTTCAAACTTAAAATGGACCGTAGCAACTGCTACGAGCTATACCAGCCTATCCAGCATAGTGAACACATCCCGTGACTATGCGCCCCACGCTCTCCTGCGCCTTCTTGAGGGTCACGTGATACTCACGCAGCACTGAACTGGCTTCGGTGGCTTGTGGCGTCCTCTGCAGCCCATTGTGGAGCTTATCATACTTTTATATGGCGAGCAAGTCGATTCAAATCGTCCCTTCGCACGCGTCAGATGCGAGGTACAAAAGAGCAAGGTGCCTCTCTACGCAGAAGACGAGGCATGGAAAGGTGAGGAATCGCGTGTGCAACAAAGTTCTACCACAGACGCCATTCACTTCGGTGGTTTGCGAACAATATCTTTGTCGAGGGTTCTTCGTTCGTCATATAGCGAGTTCATTTCACTTCACTTGTGCCCACGTGCGTTCACTCGCGGCGTGGAGAGAGTTCTTTTTGGCCGGCACTCCATGAGTTGCTGCAGTTTCTGAGTATGTTTTGGCACCGGCACTTTACGCGTGCTTCCGTTTAGCACACCGAGAGAATCAAGCGTGCACCAGAATGCAATTTTGTCTTGCATCAGTCAAGGAAGGAGCAAGAGCGGATGACGGGGGTTTGTCTGTTACTGCTACGAGTCACTATTCGCACGAAGCGGAACAGGAGAAAAAGTGGAATTTCTGTTAGAAATTGTGTCCTGCGAGAGACGGGATCGAACTCGAGCTTGAATTGTGACTTTCTACTATTTCATGATGGAAGCAATCGACAGCCCACACTCTTGCAAATTTTGTTGCTGTGCAGCCGCTGGTCCACTTATCACTAAAAGTAGGCTCAGGGCAAATGCACCAGCGGCTGCGAGATCTCTCTCGTGGGTGTACGAGTGAAAAGCTATCTCCAAAACATGACCAGTTGTGGAGTCACGAGAAGACAACATTCGTGGATAAAGCTCGCGCAGCCGAGGAAACTAAACATTGTGATTTTAAGCAACGCTTGGGTAAAGTCATCATGTTTAACATTTACCTGCACCAGTTATTTTGCAGCCTTGTTTTTTGTTCGAGAAAGCTCTTAATCTCACCAATCTCATTATACGTAAAAGCTGACCCTGCTATATGCGACCAAGGAATGAAATTGAAGGTACCGCGATATGCTCTCGCTGAAGATTCCAGTGGACTAGTTTGAAACCTTACTCTTTCAGTTTCACGCTTAAAACTGATTAAGCTTCTGCACGATTTGTATCATCAGTGTTTTCTCTTGTGTAAACAGTTATAAGAATTTAAAAATTGCTTGCCTTTTGTTTTTTCTAATTGTTATTTTGTTGTCAGCTTGTGGCAGAAACACACATTGTAAATATCTCCATGACAATCGAGTTGTTTAGTTAAGTCATTGCAAATATAAACATTGCAGTGCTTGTCACTTCCATTTATTCTTATGTAATGCGCCAAACCATTGTTTTTTTTCTTTCAAAGTACCGTAATATCCCGAGTCATCGCCCATCCCCGAGCCATCGCCCACCCCATTTTTTGGGCCAATATTGATTTCCGAAAAAACACCGAGTCATCGCCCACCCCTTCAAATACCCCAGCGCGGACTCTGCGATCCGCGAACACTCATCCTACCCGAATGACGCGGTCGCGGACCTTACAGTTGGAGGACGTCCGTGACAAAGTAAAACGAAGGAGGGAAAGACACTTCTTTTTGTTTACGCATTTCCTCCGTGAGCGACCCCAAAGTGGTCGTGTATCCGTGCGAAAAGAAAACGGTGGAGATAACAAAATAAGAGTTTGTTAACGTAACCGCGGAGTGTTAGGTCAAAGTCTGTCTCCGCCGAAGGTCACCGCGAACCCGCTCCTTCTTCCTGCCCGTCGCGACCGCGGTTGTGCAATATTTTAGGCAAAGCCAAAGCGTAAACAAAGCTTTGCTGGAACGTCCTACACAGACGTTTGCAGAGCGTCCCAACCGTGCATTGATAGCCCGCCGTGGACGGACGCACTATGTACGCACCAAACAAGTTGCGCAAGAACTTGCAATTGACAAGGCGCCCGACTTGGCCCGACGCCAAAGTATTTGCCAACGCGACCGCCGGCTTTCCCGCTTTCCCAGCATTGCTCTTGGTCGCTTCTTTGGTCCGCTCGCTCGCTTGCTCGCTCGCTCGTTGCGCCTGGTCGGTTTTTCTATTTGCTTGTAGACTTTTCTTTGTTTTTTACTAACTAGGAGAACATAATGGTGACATTCTTTCACGGAACAAACGTTCGCGCTATATGCAGATCGGCGGTGTTTCTAGCGCGTATGCAAGCAACGGACTTCGCTATAGTAAAATATTCTTTCGTGAGCATTTTTTCTATAAAACAATGAAACTAAATCGAGTTTTGAGTTTGATGTACCTCTTGTGCATCAGCGCTAGATACGCAGAGAAAAATAGGCGGTTTTTTCCGCTTTTTTTCAAGTGTTTGTGCTCACCCACCGAGACATGGCCCACCCCACTTTTTTAACGAATTTCAGGCGGTAGGGGGGTGGGCGATGACTCGGGATATTACGGGTAAGTTAGAAAGAAGTTAAGCACAGACCTCACAGGTGATGTTTTGCTGCTGCTTTGTGTGTACTATTAAGGCATTGCCAGCGATATAGGCACATTGGGACCACCCACTTTGACGACCGATGTCCACTTTATGCCGCGCCGTTTTGAAGCGACTGAAATGCAAGGGACCTTTCTCTCTAAATTATTGTTATAACTCTATGTGTACAGCGACTACAGAGATCCGTCCCTTGATTGGCATCGAGCCTTTGCAGAACGAGCTCGTCATGTTTTGTCATGCTGCGACACACCTGTCGAATATGACCCGAACGTTGCCGCCTTTCCAGGTACTTCTACATCACGGTGCTGCGGGACCCCGTGACTCGGTTCCGCAGCGAGTGGCGCCGCTTCCACCAGAACCGGGGCTGGCACGGGGCACGGCCGCACCCCTGTTCCGACGACTCGCCAGCGGACGCCCCCACATGCTTCGAGGCCCGCCGGCCGGACAACGTTTCCTGGGCCGAGTTCCTGGCATGCCCGGCGAACCCGGCCCTTAACCGGCAGACGCACATGCTCGCTGACCACGGCCTCGTTGACGGCTGCACCCGCAACGGCTCCGTGGACGAGCCGCTGGCCAGCGGCGACCGCGACACGGTCTTGCTGGCCAGCGCCAAGCGCAACCTGCGCCGCATGGCCTTCTTTGGCCTGGCCGAGTTTCCCCGGCTCTCGCAGAGCCTCTTCGAGGCCACCTTTGGCGTCCGGTTTCGGCGGACGACAGTGCGGCAGCGGGGGTTCCTACGGAGCCGCTGGAAGGGGCGGCCGCGGGGTCCCCGTGGGGATGCAGAGGCCGTCGCGTCTGCCAACGGCCTGGACGTGCGATTGTATGGCTACGCCAAGGAACTGCTCTTCTCACGGTTCCGTGCCCTCAAGGAGTCTAACCCCGACGCGGAGGAGGACAAAGCGGCGGGCGAAGGGAACTGGGCCGAGGAAGAAGACTTCTTCGACAACCTTTAGGTGCGGCCGAGTGCCTCACTACGGCGTTCGTAAAGCGTCTCCGACCGGTTTGCATACTGCGTCCTCGAATGTGGTCCCTCGACTTCGGCCCGGCAGCGTCGTACGAGCGTTGCATTGACCCCCACCAGGATCCTGGCAGTAGTACGGCAGCGAAAGGGGATGTGGCAGGCGCCGTTTTAGCCGTAGGATGCTCTCTAACTTGACAGTGCACGGATGCTTTGGCAGCCAGAAGTTGGGACGCCATGACAATGGCGACTCGCATTCGCTCATACTTTTTGCCACGACTTCTGTGACCAACTGCCAGGATCACAACGACGTCGCGCGCCAGCCTTTGTGACACCATTTGCTGCCACTTTGGGACCACTTTCGGCGTGTGGTGGGTGATGTAGGACGCCAAACGCACCTGTCCAAGACGTGATTCTTGCATCGTAGCCTGCCGTGGAAAGGAGGGGACGCTCTCCGTGGCCCCTCTTGCCTCCCGTTCACTCCTGGGCCCGCCCGGTCGTTGGTTTGTTGTCATATTTGCCCTGTCCCATGTCTTCTAACAGTGCCTTTTCTAAAGAGGGGAATTGCTAAGTTATATCTTTGCAAGTTTGAATAGTTGGCTTGGTTTTTTTTTTTTTTAATCCACCTCCCGGTGTATTTTTTGCAGTATACAAGCTTTTGCGAGGCTGCTGCAAACCGAGAAGGTGTCGTCTCAAACCCGCATCGTCCCCATGCCACATCCGGTGTCAACACTCCCTATTGGGCGAGTGGTCAAAGTGTGTCATACGGTGAAGAGGAGGAACGAGGTTTAGAGACCTTAATCTTAGTTGAGCTGGGCCTCCATTGGTGCACTCGAGAAATGGGCAAATTTTTTTGCGCGTCTCTTACGCTATTTGCAAGATTGATCGTCGAATTTGTTGTGGCACGCTGATCCCCATTTATGTGTGTGCGATCGGACTTCCCAGTGTGATGGTAAGGATCGCTGTGTTTTGCTCGTACAAAGTGCGCACCTACCCACGCCTTCAAACTCTCAGCAAGACTCCTGATAGGCAGCTGGCAAACACAGGCATGTGTTTTTATGTATGGCATTTGTAGACGTGTATTTAGGGCTCCCAATTTGTGTGGGTGCATCAAAGATGGTTGTTTTGTAAATATGCCAGCATAGCATTTCTGGCCGCTTATACTAGTATATTTTTACCCTCTTATGTAGAGGTGTGCGAATATTTGGAACTTGGAATAATTCGTAAGGCTGCTGGATTTGCAGGGCTGCTGGATTATATTTTCAAGGCTGTTGATTATATTTTCAAATGTTGAATATTTGAAAATTATAATTAATGTCTTCAGAACTCCACTTATTTCTCACATCGAGCTTCACCAGTGCTCTCACGTCGGGCTTTGCACTGGCGCTTGTCCATCAAGCTTCTTTGCCTTGTACCGGTGTGCTCGGAGAAGCGACTCACATGGAAGCGCATCTTGATTAGCTCAATGATCTTGGAAAATTTTTTTTACTATTGTAGATTGATATGAATGTATCAATCTATAGTTGGTTTTACTTCATGTGCGAGCAAAGCTGAAGCTACAAGCATGAGCATGTTGCCCTATACAGTGCTTTCACTGCACGAGCGCAAGCTTGGCTGGGATGTCGAAAGCTCGGAGCTCACACTTGTTGCTTCCACCACGCTTGCGCTTAAAGGCTGACGTACACTCTGCACTTTCTTGTTTGGCCCGCTTCCTTCTGATATCCTCTCCACACTTTACCTTGCCCAACTTGGCTCCCCCTCGTAGCTTAGGAGAGGGGAGTGCTAAGAGGGTTATCTCCCCTGCAGAAAACCGAGGTTGTATGTCAGCCTTTAAAGAGAAACGGAATAAAACAGTGAGACAAGCCAACCACACCGTTGTTTAACTATGGTTGTACATAGCATGCGCTTAGAAGCCTCAAGGCCCCAAGGTACTATTGGCAAAACAAATTTCAGCCACGGTGTATTACACTATCCAGGCTCGATTTATTGCAAAATATATTTAAAAAAATCTCATTTGATTGGCACTAAATTAAACAAAACAAAAAATTCATATTTGATTTAAAGTAAAAAGAAAAAACTGATATTTGCACACCTCTACTCTTACATTGTTACCTGCATTCAATCTAGCCCTATGTGTTAATGGGTGGCTATTTATGCTTTTTAGTTCTCTCTGCTTGTTTTTTTACACATTATGTCTGTATACACAAGTTAATTTATTATTCTTTACCCTGTTTGACGGAGCGTTGTTGGTCCAGCACCGTGTGTTCCAGCCTTGGCTATGCTGCAAGTCACGTCCGACATCACAGTGCTCAGGCTGAGGGCGCGGGTTGTCAATGGATAAACCCACGTAACTACTCGTCATTAGGCTACAAACTTTCTGGGCCTAACTATAACTGGAAAATCACTCTTGATGTTGATTTACCTGTAATAAATTGGTGAAATTTTCCAACTCCCTCTACCTGGATAATGGGTAAGCAGTGCTGCTCCCAATTCCACGACGACGCCTGCGCAGATTTTGTGATTTTGGATTGTTGCCACGGCAGAATGGGACGTACATCTCTCCATTTTTTGAAAAAGTTACTTTACCTTCTCTACTTGTGGTCCAGTTAGAGCCACCTCAGCCATCTCTTGGTGGTTGAAATCATTGTTGCTGGTGGTCTGAAGCTTTCTTTGAAACCGCCGGACACGCTTTTCCGATTCCGGAACCCTTAAAACAGTTTGCAACAGAGAAAAATGCTATTGCCATTTTTCATGTCGCAAATCGCAGATCAAATCACATTTTTTAGTTGTTTGCCAATTCTGCCTGTCCATAGCACAATCCTTGTGCCTTCTCTTTGTTGCATGAGTAGTCAAAGCCTGGCGGAAGACAACTAGTACATATAGGCACAGCTTCTACTGGCTTCTTCACTTTTTAGTGCATCAAGAGAAAAAGGAAGTTTTACGGATCGCACGTGCACTGCACGAAGTACTTACATTTGGTAGTCGGAGGAAGCAGCAATGTTTTGGTCATTAGGAACGTGTATGTCTTGATAGAATGATGCAACTCTAATTTTTAAATACTTCTACATTATATCGTAATTCAACCTATGAAGGGAGAAAACCTTCCGCGGGGAGCCCGACTTTTTTTTACTGCAGTTCTTGAGGTGAATACAAGCACAGTGAATTTTTAACCCTTCACCGGCTGTACGGCGTGCAAGTTTGTCTGCTCTTTCTGCACCTCATACTTTCGTTTACGCCCCAGATGCGCGCACATGCTTTTGTTTCCCCCTGACCTCGACCAATGACGGTGCCTGTTTGCCTGCCTCCTCGTAGCACGTTCTCTATGTTGCCTTTTGGTTGGCGTGCCCCTTCCTGCGTTCTAATGTGCCAAAGACCCACTTAGAACACTTGCTCTCCTTATAGCCCACAAGGTAATCAGGATAGAGTGCCGATACCTTACCTAGTGGCTCTATACTGAATCAGTCTGGATTTGGGTTACAGATTTGGTCCAGTCGGCCAGACTCTCGCATCAGTGCTATTGGCGACAAGTAGAGAGCCTCTAGCAACGAGATGTCTTGGTGGCACCACCTCACAGGCACTCTCCTGCGATATAGCGAGTGCGATTCGAGCAGACGACGCGCCAAGTAATCGCACAAAGTAGTTATGTTGGTTCTCTTCCATGTCGATTGATAACTCTAACTTATTTTTTAAAGCATATGTGAAGTGTTTAGGAGTTTTTTTCCTGCTGAATTATCGTATCTTCGAGCCTCTTTTAAAATATACAATCTTTAAAATACTCAAAAATATGTCTGAAGCTTGACGTGTCAGCACGGCGTACGTCACCGCGTCCGATTCTTTTTTGGTTAGATCTGTGGAGACTGTAGTCAAAAATTTTGTTTTGCCATCACCAGGGTGGGACGTGCTGTCGTATTAGCTGTGCAAGTGCACCCTGTTGTGTTGCATGGCACAGCACATGTTTTGGCTGCTGTGGAGCTTGCGGCCACCGACGCCTCCGTCACGATTTCACTGGCGCTGGCGACTATTTGTACAATATCGTGCAAAACCAGTCTCAGTGATTGTTTTTTTTTTTTTTTTCTTTTCTTATTAAAGGGGCCCTGCAATCATATTTAAGCGTCTACCTTTTTTGCGGTTTTCACGTCTCTGGGAGTCCGGGCAAGCCAGCGGGCCCGGAGAGAGTAACTAAATATCAGTGCGTCATATTTTAACCGGACGACGCGGAAACCACCTCCACCGACGAGGGCGACCCGCGGTACCGAAAGCGCGCAAAATGTGACGTCTTTGGTCCTGGGCTTACTACTGGTCAGAGCCGCTAAAAGCTTTTTCATAGTCTAAATACAAAACATAACTGGCGCGACTCGTTTCAATTATTTATAAAAAGTTTTTGTTCAGTATTTTAGATCAGAAAAGAAACAAATGCAGTTTATAAAGTACGGAAACAAGAAAAGACCCGTCGACATACCCGCCACCAAGCGGCGGAAAAAACGGCGCATACTAGAAATAACTAGTGGGATGAGGCTACGACGAACGGCCAGCGTAGAAAAGCCCCGGATGTACGCGGCGGCGCTGCCGTCGTACATCGGCTCAACGATCCGACCGTTCCGAAGGCCTTCGGCGCGGGCCCTGCTGGCGATTTGGCCATTTGGCGGCATAGCAGTGCGAAGTGGCTCCCGTTCTAAACTGATCTTTACCCCGTGTTTGCTGTCGTTTGTGGCGAATGAAGTGTTATGCCGAAATAGTCTTTAATCGCCCAGCAAATGCAATGCCGAGCCGCCCAGGCCGCCCAGGCCGCCTGCTTCATAGAGCCTATCCAACATATGCTTTAGTGGCGCCCTCTCGAGCCGTTGACCCGGAGTGCGGCAACCGTGAACGCTCGATGAGCTCACTACCCCTCCTCTAGTTCATGGCCACTCAAGCCAGGACCTACTACGTCATGAAGGAGGTTTTTTTTTGCTTGTTTTTGTAATTCTAATTCGCCTATAACTTTTAAAATAATGCGAAATTTGAGAAAAGAAAAGTTTTATTAAGTTACTACGTTCAATGCGCTCAGGTTCGGTGCAAAATAAAACCAGTCAAAAAGTCATTGCAGGGCCCCTTTAAGTGGCCTCTCTCTTTTTTTAAATGAATGTGTGGCAAGGAAGTTTCCGACATCGTGACTTCTGCTCGAAAGAAAAAGCTGAAATTCCCATAACTTTCTCTATCCAATCTTTTTTTGAAAATGAATTATAAATTAAAGGTTCTTGCTAAGGAGTGCGTCACATATTCTGAAGAAATATCTTTTGTGTTTGCAAATTCAAACAGAGAAGCGGTCGGGGAACCATAACAGGTGTATAACTCCTTTTTAGAATGACAAAGTACCGCCGATAGATATCTTACAGGCGTCGATCGCGGAGTTGGTTTCGTATGTTGCGTCGAACGAGCACATGAGCAGGCATAAGCAACTCTGGGAGTTCGCGACTCTGGGAGTTCACCATCTCTTCCAGCCAGCTGTTTTGGGGAACATATGTGTGTTAGTTTGCAAAATGCAAAAACAAATAAACTAATAAAAACCAGCCCTCGCATGTATCACAGTGCAGGGGCGGATCTAGAACTCCGTTTTGGAAGGGGGGCAGGCAGGAAAATTTGTAAGGATACTATTCTTTCAAGCTTTTTTGTGCGCCGGGGGTCCACCCATGTCAAATTGCCCTCCGAGAAGGGGAAAAAAGATAGGGGTTGACCTTGTTTGGGGGGGTTGGCCGCCTCCGTTGGCCCCCCCCCTTGGATCCGCCCCTGTCACAGTGGAACCAACGGTGTACACAAAGACTCTTTAATTGAAGTATTTACTACCCATGCAGTTCGTGACGAGTAGTGGCAGCAAGAAGTCTTTGGTCTTGAAGCGAACGAACACTTGCGCTGAACCGAGAAGTTGCAGGCCTTCTCCAGTCCAGGCGCACAGCTGAGGAGGGTTATGGGGCCAGTAGCCGGTAATTCGGCGGGCGCACAGCTGAAGAGGGTTATGGGGCCAGCTGCCGGTAATTCGGCGGGCTCGTATGCAAGTATGGCACGCGAAGAGCCCTCTCCAGGCGCTTGAGACCGCCCTGCCAGAAGTAAGCAGCCGATGGCAGCACCGCGAAGACCATTGCTGCTAGGCCTAACACACCATATCATATAATCACCATCACTTTCATCTGTACATTACATCACATAATCACCATCACTAGACACGGCACCGCGGGCCTCCTTGGTACGGGCTTTTTTTGCCTTTCTGCGGTGCCGCGGCTCTCCTAAGCAAATAAAACATTATTATTATTATTATTATTATTATTATTATGGGGCCACACCTTGCGGTACGTCTTCTCGCTGATCGGGGTACACGAGGCACCGAAATCCACTTCAAATTCTAGTGGTTTGCCTTCAGTCTTCAATGTCACGAGAAATTTCGGACACGGACCGTGCGGTGTCGCCCTGTTGAGCTCATGGTAAAAATCTCCATGTTCCTCTCGCTGCCGGTTGACTGCTGTGGGCGTGAAGTCCACGTTGTGGTGACTGCTTTTGTGGCTTGCACTTTTACCTTGCTTTCTCTTCGTGATGCAGACTTTCTCGATGTGTCCACGCTTGTGACAGTAACGGCAGTCCTCGTTGCGAAATCTGCAAGTCGAAGGACTGTGCTGGCCTTCACATTGAAAGCAAGGTCGAGTGGACGATCACTCGGAGGTCTCAGCTTTTCCCTTCGATGTCTTGTGAACTAGGGGAGGTCAGTCTTATGCTTGATACTCTGTTACTGTTTTGAAGCGCTTTCGACTCTGGTTGCGAGCTCGAAAGCCTTCTCGAAAGTGAGCTCCCTTTCCGCAAACAGGCTCTGCTGCAGGAACTCGTCCTTTACACCACAAACAAACCTGTCACGTAGCATGACGTCTAGTGGCAGTTTGGTGGTATGTACGGGCGTCGTCATGGCTGCTTGACCCAACGAACCCGTTGTCGGTACGGCAGTCATGGTCACTGTTGTCACTATTCCAAAATTGCAGTCGGCTGCAAGTTTCTTTAGTGCCGCGACGTAGCTGCTAATCGACTCGCCTTGCTGTTGATCTCGACGCTGGAATTGGTAGCGACGGTAGAGTACACACGGTCGAGGATCAAAGTGTGTTCTCGGGGTTGAGAGCAGTTCTTCAAAACTGACATCTCCTGGTGTTCTTGGTGCAACTAGAGCACGAATGCCTCCACGCCACACAAGGTTAGTAAAAGTGCACGTTTCTTCACCGGATTGGTGACTGAGTTGGCCACAAAGTAGAAGCTCAGCCGCTCGCTCCAGGAAGACCAGGGGGGCTATGTTGCGCTTTTTGCACTCCCAGGAAACTAGGGAGAGGGAAGTGACGTCAATGACACAGCGAACGCAGATTGGGTGTTGATTTCGTTTTCTTCTGTCAACATCCAATCTGCATTTGCTGTGTCGTTGACGTCACTTCCCTCTTCCAAGTCTCCTGGGAGTGCAAAAAGCGCAACATAGCCCTCCTGCACTTGCCCGTGAAAACTTTGATTGTCCACTCCGTCGTCATGAATTGTGGCGTGTCCCACCGTAGAAGTCGGGCTTCGTAGGTTCGGATCCAGCTCCTCTTGCCAATGTTGGGCATCTCGGCCCGTATATGGAGGGAGACTGCTTCCATCGGTGGCCGAGTATGAACTGCTTTTATTCCCACGATATTCGCACATCCAAGCCTGCTCGCATCACGGGCGGCTCGGGTAACCCGATCTCCGGACGCGGCGGTGGCAGGACGGCGGCACTACGTGATCACCCCAGTGGCGCCGTAGGGAGTTCCACAAAGCGGCGAAGGTTGCTCGTTATTATACACAAGAAGATGTATTGGTGCCACCTCGCGGGCGGCCTCCTGTGATGAAGCTGGCAGGATGCGAGCTGACATTGCGGTATGTTAACGCATAGAAAGGCTATGGTTAGTTCGCACCTCTGCAGATTAAAAACTTTATTTAATAAAGAAACTTGTTTAACGTTTTTGTGAGTGATATATTTCTAATGAATAACTGCACCTCGAAGTTGCTTTTGATATTAAAAAAAAACATTAAAATGCCCCGAGACAAGCCTGGAGCTTCACATTACAGCTTCCGCGGCGTGCGTCGGGGCTATTCACAGCCACTGACTCTTGATTTTTTAATGCGAAAGCATTAACTGTTTTATGGAGCGAGCTGACGTCATCAGTTTAAAGCACGAAAACAGCACCTAGTTTCCACGATCCCAAGAGGAGCGAAGTAAAGCTGATGGATTTTGTCTTCGGTTCCATTGGCTGGCACGCGCCGACGGGGCTCTCATTGGCCACTGCGCTCGTCAGTTGGGACGACCGCTCACCCCATGGCGCTGCATGTCCATCAGCACGCCACTAACGCGGAGCGTCCAAGGTCAGCATGCCCGGGGGAGCACGCGTGCTGACCGGCGATGAAAGGTATGCAGCAGATGTGGAATTAGGGAAAGGACTCGTTGGTTTTTAGAATAACAGAACATGGTTTATTGATATTGAAAACTAATTTAAGCAAAGTTAGAGAAGGCACGTCCTCCTTCGACTGTCATTCCAACAAGAAGGGCGCAGTCGCCCCCACCAAGCGTCGGTCCAAGAGGGGCTCGTCGTTTATGACCCCACGGTGGGGCGCGCTCTCCCCGCAACTCTCCGTCCCTCTCCCCGGTTTCCCGGAAAGGGGCTGGTGCCTCGGTTTCGGCTCGTCTTCGAAGTCGCTCTTCCTTCCCTCTTCCCGGCTCGGGCATCTCCACGTTTTCTTCTTTTTATTTTACAACACATTCCCCCCCAAAATGACAGCGTCATTTTTTTGTCCCATTATGCGATCTCTAGAGGGTACAATAACTGTATGGGTCTTTTGAGCGTTGACCCTCCAGGCATCTTGAGCAGGAATGATCGTACTTTGCCGTCTCTTCCCGGAAACACCTTCTGGATCCTAGCAAGTCTCCACTGCTGTCGGGGCCGCAGGCCGTCGCGGAGAAGAACCAGATCACCCTCTTCCAGCAGTTTTCCCTGGCGTTGTTTCTGGCTTTGCACGTTCCTCAGTTCCGCCAGGTACTCTTGGCTCCATCGGCGCCAGAAGGCTTCTGTTATCATCTGTCGGTGGGTCCAAAACCTGCGGAGGTCGGTGTGAACACCTTCGACATCTTTCTTCCCCATGCTTGGCAGCGTCGTCAGTCGTCTGCCCGTCAAAAAGAAAGACGGACAGAGTGGCTCGGGCTCTCCGGGTTCGTCGTAGACGTGAGTAAGCAGTCTCGAGTTCAATACCGCCTCGATCTCGGTCAGTGTTGTTACCAACTCGTCGAAATTTAAACATCTGGCACCAATCGCTTTCTTTAGTGAGAGCTTCGTTGATCCGACGAGGCGCTCGTAGAACCCGCCCCACCATGGGGCGCGCTCGACGATGAATTTCCACTCGATTCGTGCGTTGGTAACGTAACCAAGGACCTCGGGATCACGAATAGCGCTCCATAGTTGTTGGAGGTCTCTGTTGGCTTTCTTGAATGACAGTGCGTTATCGCTGTAAATGGTCCGAGGGACACCTCTTCGTGAGATGAAGCGTCTCAGCGCCATCAAAAATGACTCGGTGGACATATCTCTGACGAGCTCCAAGTGAATCGCTCTCGTTACGGCACAAGTGAACAAAGTCACATAGGACTTGTGCAGTCCGTTTTCTCCCTTTACCAGCAGTGGTCCTGCAAAGTCGACGCCTGTGACTTCGAAGGGCTGAGCTCGTGTCACTCGGTCTCGTGGAAGCGGAGCGGTCACTTCCGTCGCCGGACGGGCACTGAAGCGCTGGCACGTCACGCATCCCTTGATTATCTTCTTCACCAATTGCCGTGCTCGCACCACCCAGTACCTCTCTCTAAGCTGGGCCAGGGTGTCCCGAACTCCCCCGTGTAGCACCTGACGATGCGACTGTCGGACAAGCAATTCTCCCAAGCGATGTCTGCCTGTCAATACGCTGGGGTGTCGTTCAGAGTACGGCTTGTCACTCCGTTGAAGCCTACCGGTGACACGGAGAATGCCGTCATCGTCAATGTGCACTGGGATGTCTCGTAGAGGTGAGTCCGATGGAAGACGCTCGCTTTTTTGTGTACTCTCGATTTCCCGTTGAAGCTCTTCCCGCTGTACTTGACGTATCCAGTATTTTTCGGTTTGATCCAGTTCGATGGCTGTAAGTTGACCGGTGTTACTGTTTACATGCCGTAGCTTGCCGACGTAGCGCAGAATCCACGCTGTCACCCGAAGGAGGCGTGCTGCATCGCTGTAGCGTTCAATGTTCAGCACTGAAGGAACTGCAGTGGAGCTCGTTGCCTGGAGCACCTCAATCGTCCTTCTCTCCACCAACGCTGTCGGCGGAGAGTCACCCACTAGTGGGGAGTGTGGCCAAGAGCTCTCGTGCATCTTGATCCACGGAGCTCCCTCCCACCAGAGAGAACTGTCAACAAGCTGATCAGCACTGATCCCTCTGGTCATGAGATCTGCCGGGTTTTCCAGTCCGGGGCAGTGTCTCCACGCAGAGATGTCGGTGAGGCGTTGAATCTCAGTCACCCGGTTCTGCACGAACTGCTTCCACTGAGGTGGCTCACCTGTGATCCAATGCAGAGCTATCGTCGAGTCCGTCCAGAAGTGTGACTCGTCTGGCGTTTGTTTCAAGCTTCGCATGACGTAGCTGTGCAACCTGGCCGCCAACAGACATGCCATCAACTCCAGTCGCCGTAGTGTGGTTGCTTGACTGGAGCGATTCGTGACTTGCTCATCAGGATGGTCGATGTAGTACTTCCATCCGCGTCTGTGACACAGATGTAAGCCACTGCTCCGTACCCGATCGGGCTGACGTCGGCAAATATGTGCAGGGTAGTTTTCTCCGCACTTCCAGTCGTGCCGGCTTGGTAGTAGCGCTGCACCCTAATGTTTTGCAGATCGTTCAGTTCACTACACCATTGCATCCATTTCCCGTCCAAGTCCTGTGGCAGTTTTTCATCCCATTCCACATGTCATTGCCATAGCTGCTGGAATAGAGCTTTTGCCCTAACAGTGAATGGTGACAACCATCCGAGGGGGTCGTACAGGCGAGCCGTTGTTTTGAGAAGGGATCTCTTCGTGCTCATTCCAGAATCTGGTTGCGTAGTCGTCGATGGAGTGAACGTCAGGTGATCAATGTGGGGGCTCCACGTCAGTCCCAACACCTTGAGGACGCCCGTTAGATATCCTAGGTGCTTGGCCTCACAACTGTCATTCACGAAGCGTTCGTTCATACTCTGATTATTTGAGGCCCACTTGTGGAGTGTCATGGAAGCAGTCCCGAAGATGGCGTTTGCGTCGTTGTAAAGCCTCATAGCTTCCTCCTCGTTTTCTGCTCCCGTCAGGAGGTCGTCGACGTAGAGGCAATCCGCAAGAATCGTTGCTGTGTCTGGGTAGTCTTCCTCCATGCTCTTCAGATGATGCCTGAGGGTTGCCACGAGCAGGAATGGGCTGGCTGTTGTTCCGAAGGGAACTCTCGTCATGCGCCAAGCTTGTACCTGGGGTCGCGGTTCATTCGCGTCTGGCGTCTGGTACCACAGGAAGCGCAATGCGTCCCGGTCCTCTTCCTGTATTACAATCTGCAGGAATGCTTTTTCGATATCTGCCACCAACGCGATTCTGTGGCTTCTGAAGTTGAGTAGCAAGCCAACTGTAGAATTCAGCAGCAAGCGTACCGCTATGAAAGAACGACCATCTCGTCCGGTGCCTTGTGATGAACTGCTTTTATGTCATAGAAAAGAAGAAAAGAAAGAGGATAGGATTCTTAAAGTGAGATAGGTAGGGCAATACATAGAAGAAGAAGTGAAAGAGAAATAGCAGAACACAACATTTTCCCCCCCTCCCCTTTTGGAGAAAAAACGACTATACAAAATGCACATAACAAAACCAGTCATAGATATTATACATACAAAGCAAAGATGCACAAATCATAATTCAAAAGAAATTCAAGTTAAGCATTAATTATCAGACTCTTAGCCTAGGCTATTTTTAAAGCATTCGCACTCAACACTCATACTCTTGTACACAATATCTCAAATAACACTGTCAGAAAGTTTCTTTTTACAGAATTCCAGCAAGTTATTTACGAAACTACGGCAAGTTATTTACAGAATTCCAGCAACTTATTTACAAAACTACGGCAAGTTATTTACAGAATTCCAGCAATAAATTGCACTTCGGATAATAAGCGTTAAAGAAATATGTAAACTTCTCTTCGCCCCAAGACAAATATAGTCAACTGTCACGTCTGTCACCGCGGGTCAGAGACTCAGATCTCTAAACCGAACCGGTGGTCGGCGAGTTCGGGTCGATCGCCGAAGCTCCTCCACTGGGGGAACGGAAACTGGCACTGGGGGAATTGTAGCATCCACTGAGGGAACGGGAATTTCCGGTGGAAACCTCACTCTTTGGTGTGTACTTGGTGGCACCGTCACGGCACCCTGTCGAGAGTCAAAAAGACCGGTTGGACTACCTGGGCACGCTTCGTCTCCATCCTCATCTTGTCCCCGTGGAGGTGGAAAAGGCGGAGGCGTATGTGGCCTTAGCTGCTGCTGCTGCCACTGAGTAGCCTGCTTTGATCTGTTTGGCCGCCACTCATGATGAGGACGCTGGCTTCTAGAGGTCTTTCTGAGAATTCCCTGTGTACGAAGGCGCTCAAAAGACTGTGTCGTTGCTTGCGACGACTCCTCGTCGCCATAATGTAGAATTCAGCAGCAAGCGTACCGCTATGAAAGAACGACCATCTCGTCCGGTGCCTCGTGATGAACTGCTTTTATGTCATAGAAAAGAAGAAAAGAAAGAGGATAGGATTCTTAAAGTGAGATAGGTAGGGCAATACATAGAAGAAGAAGTGAAAGAGAAATAGCAGAACACAACACCAACGAGGTCAGCGGTCAAGTTAGGTCCGCTTTCAAGGTTTTGGTTAAGTGACCTCGACCTGTTGCCATGCGATGACGCGTCAAACACGACGCGCAACCTCGTCGTACTGCTTGACTCTCGGAGCACCGCCTGATGTGGCATGTAGTAGGTCGGCTTCTGCTCGTCGACGTCGTTCCTCGTTACCAGCTCTGCCATTCCTTCCAAACAGTACTGTCTCATTACAGCGTCGTACTCGCGAAACTGGTCCGGTGTTTTTTGGAGACGGTTCGTCAGCTGGGTCAGTCGTTTTTCTGCTATTTCCCTGTTGTCGTCGAGATTCACGTTTGATTTCCAGGGAAGAGCAACTTCGTATCGGGAACCAACTCGTTTGATGGTCTCCTCGAAGGAGTCTAGCTGCCGTTATTTTGCCGAGTCAATTCCTTCGTCTTCAGTCACTCCGATTGACTCCAGTGTCCAAAACCGCTCTAAGCTGTCTGTTGCTTCAGCCTCTGCCACTGATGTCTTGAGGGCGATCGTTTGCGTACATTGTA
This sequence comes from Ixodes scapularis, assembly GCF_016920785.2. NCBI lineage: Eukaryota > Metazoa > Arthropoda > Arachnida > Ixodida > Ixodidae > Ixodes > Ixodes scapularis. The sequence continues at coordinate 126,860 of NW_024609953.1, read as the reverse complement.
CGTCGTGAACTGTTGCTCTCACAGGACCCTGGATACTCCATCCGAATGCGGTCTCGACCGCTCTTAGTTTCTCTTTTAGTGGTTTGGATTTCCCCGTCACAAGGTCCCAGTAGTGCTCTGAGCCGATGAGAAGGTCAATATCACCACGTTGCTTGTTTTTAGTCGAGTCGGCCATCTTCAATTGCCAGAGTAGTTTCTCCAGGTTGGGTTCGGGGATAGGGATCTTCTGATCGCATATCACGTCCGTTTCGAGAACTTCAAGTTTAGGTATCTTGCCGTTTTGTGCCGTTAATGAAACCAGTACCCTGTTAAATACTCGTTCTGATTGATGTCCGCCGAATACTCCGACGGTCAGTGTCTCCTGTCCCAAGGTCTTGCACTCGAGACGTTCGGACGCATTCTTTGTAATGAACGAACATTGGCTCCCTCCGTCGAAGAGAGCTCGGACGAACATCCCGTTGGTTTCTCCTGCACACCAGATCGTTGCAGTCTGGAGGAGGACAGCTGGCCCGGCAGCTCCGCTTGTGTCAGATTCCAGATTCACTGGAGCGCTCGTTATCGCGTTTTGGTTTGCTTCTACCTTGGTTGGCATGTAGCCTGGGTCGCACATCGTTGTCGCATGCCGTCTCGAACACTTCGTGCATTGCATGCTGCTTCTGCATTCATTCGAGCGGTGATTGGGTTTCATGCAACGGAAGCATCGTCTCTCCAAGCGCAGCAGTCTTTTCTTCTCTTCGATTGAAATGTCAGCAGGGCAGGCAGCTGTCGCGTGGTTTTTTTCATTGCAGAAGAAACAGCTATTAGGTTTCGTTGATTGATGCAGTAATGCTGCGGAGGATTGATAGCGTTCTCTGGGACTTCCCTTTTTCTCGTTTTTCTTCTCTGAACTGAATCCACGCGGCTGTTGCTTCGTGTCCATAGCTTGTTGTGCAGCTAGGTTCTCGCGGCTCTGGACTTCAACTCTCAAAAAGGCAAGCAGTCGTGAGAATAGTGTCACGATACCTCGTTCAGTGGCGCTTGTCTCCGTCGGTCGTTCCTGAGAGTTATCGGATCTTGTGGACATCCCTCCGGCTGAAGCGCCCAGCGTCGACACGTCCGATGCTAGCTCGTTCACGATCGTTCTGTTAAAATCCAGCAGGATTTCTTTTGGCAGCGCACGCTGAACCACTGGAAACAAAAGAGCACCGAAGGTCTGATGCTTCTGTCCGAGTGCCTCCAGTCCTCGGAGATGGGAGATAATGGTGTCGTAGAGTCGACGGAGACCCCGGACGTCGTCGGCGTGTCGCACTGGCTGTAGATCTAGGAGCTTCCGCATGCGAGTTTGAACGAGGATGTCCTCATTTCTGAAGCGTTTCTTCAGCAGAAGCACCGCGTCCTCGTAGCACCGTGATGTGGGAGGCAAACCCCTGATGGCACTTGACGCCTCGCCGGTCACCGCAGCCCTGGGGGGCTATGTTGCGCTTTTTGCACTCCCAGGAGACTAGGGAGAGGGAAGTGACGTCAACGACACAGCGAACGAAGATTGGGTGTTGATTTCGTTTTCTTCTGTCAACATCCAATCTGCGTTTGCTGTGTCGTTGACGTCACTTCCCTCTTCCTAGTCTCCTGGGAGTGCAAAAAGCGCAACATAGCACCCCTGAGGTACCCGAACTTGTCCAAAGTCGTTAGCTGGTCGTTGGTGTGTATTACTTGCTCGAACTGCTCCCAGAACTCTTGCCAAGAGATGCTTTTGCCGTCGAACTTGTGTAGCTCGAGCTTCGGGAGCTTCACTCGGCAAGCAGTCGTTGTCGCGTTTCCGTTGTTGTTCATCGGCGTTGAATCTAAACTTCGTGGTGCACCTGCTCGGACTTCCTTCAACTCTTCTTGAAGTGTTGCAATACAGGTGATGACCCGATCATTGTATTCAATTGTTCGCACAAAGTTTTGCTCGGCTTCTCCTTCCGGCACTAGTGGCTCGATGGCGGCGTCCACCTCGTTCAGTTGTGCTTGGAGGGCGCCAAGCCTTGCGGAGCAGATGCTGAGGTTCTTTTCGTTTTTCTCGTTGCTTTCGATGTACGAATCAATTTCAGAAAGGAGTTTGGTCACCTGTGTTCGCAGTGCAGTTCGTTTCCCCTTGAGTCGTTCCATGATCCGGAGCTCGTTTCCTCAGTCGTTGGCGAATCCAAGATGGCTCCTGCCTTCTTCTCGTTGCCTGAGCCCAACGTTACTAAAACACTCAGTTGGGAAACTCGCCGTCAAAACCTGGGCCGCTGGCGTCCACCGAGACCGAGCTAAATGCGACAACAGCGCCACTCTTTTTCGTTTGTCTGTACTGTGGTCACCTCGAGTTTTTTGGAAGCCTGTTTTTTGCGTAAAAACAAACGGAAAAGACTCTTTTTGTATGAAATTTATTGGAGTTTAGTACCAAATAATGGGCGCGTGATGTTTTTATCATCTTTAGTTCGCAAGGTTTTGCGGAACAATTAATATTGTTTTTATAAAACCATGCCTCAGCGGGCCTTTCAGGTAGCGCGTCCCGACCTAGGTGCATTTTAACTTCAGGAGTTCAACGCGGCGCGTCCGCCGGGGAGACGGGGGTTCACCCCTGTCAAAGCCAAAAAATAGAAGTCACGTGCAGTTTCTCGAGTGGCCGCTGCGGGAGAAATGGTGGCGTTGTGTTCGTCATTAGCTCGGTGCTCGGAGACAGATTGGGCAACCCCCGGACGGATTCCATAGGGCCAATGGAGTCGAGTTTTGTACAGTAGCGCCGAATTCCTCGTCCGTGGTGGGGGGCTCTCATTACTTGAACGAGTTAACTTATTATTTTATATTCGGTAAATTGTAAAATTATATTAAGAGCTAACCATGCTATTAATAAAATATCTGGCTTACTTTTCAAAACGACTTCTATATACACGTTTGGGACGTAGTAGCCTACTTTGAAGCCGTTTCTAAGCCAAGCCGTAAAGAATCCAACATGGCGTCTCTTTATTTTTGTAGGGTGGTTCCACTGATCAGTGGGTGGTTCTCGTATGGATCGCTTCGGGGTCGTGCTGGAGCCTGGATCCAGGCTCCTGAGCATCACGCCCGGTCCCGGTAGTGTAATAATAGGGACTTTTAACAAACCGTGTTCCGCGTATCGCACTATCGGAGCCTTTGAAGCATGCTTTTAAGTGCGCGCCCCGCTGTCACGGTATCACTCCGGGTGCGCGCCTATAAAGCATGTTTCAAAGGCTCCGATAGTGCAGTACGCGGAACACGGTAACAGTTCGCTAAAAGTCCCTAACGTAATATACGATGTGCGATTTCGCTTTCAGCTGTATAAGGTGCGTAGTCATGTGTGTTCGTTGTTCTTCTGTTTCGAGGCGTCCCGCCGTCCAGTAAGGAATCCACAGCTGCGACCGAAATATTTCGAGGCACATTTATTGCACAGATGCTAAAACGGAATTAAGTACAGCACTGCACCTGCATACGCGCAAAAATAAAACATTGGCAAAATCATTTCGTCAACCTCGCCCACAGCTGCAGTTGCACATCGCCAGCACCTCTCTGTCATCTGTGCACGATCTCATCACTTCATTATTACATGCTTGGCCGCACACCTTCTTGGGAATGGGCTTGATCACTAACTTTATCACTATCACTTCTTGGGAATGGTCACTAACATATATCTTTACAAGTGTACACATTGACCCACATAATTACGCATTCAACATGCCAAGTTGGATCAGCTGTTCACTGAAAGTAAAGTTGTTCACTGATTTAAGAAATATAAGCTACTTAGGTGGCCCCCAGCAATCATTACCTTCATTTTTACATATTCAAAGCTTCTCACGCAAGCAAGATAAAAATGTGAAATAAAGCTTCGAAAAATGTTGGCACTCAACAGGCTGGATAACTTGTTGGGAACCACGAAGTGTCCGAAGCTTTCTTCCTCCTTGAGACGACGTTCAAATGCTCCCAGCATCTGTAATGACAATGTGGTCATGATGTTTAAAATTTTAAACTGATTTAAAACAAAACAAATGTCCATCTACAGCGAACAAACTAATGACATAATGCCATTGTCGCACCCGGAACCATGCAGAAATAAATGAAACTTCAAATTAATATATAGGAAGCCTCATTCTTTTGTTTTATTATCCTCCGTATGTTCGAGGACCGCCAAAGACCATTTTCAAGATTAAACCCAATTGTTACACTTTAAATAAGCAGTTGTGCACAAATCGAAGTGGAGCTAGGTGTATACCATTAACTTCATTAAAACCGTACTTGTTCGGGGGAAAGCATATGTTTTTACTGCGAGAACGAGCCTGCAAACTAACAGCTATGGGCAGCAGAAGTTTAATGGTAAGTTCGCTGAGCAAATAAAACTGAGTACGGGAGATACATACTCACCTGCCTTATCTTGAAAAAAAAAAAAATGAACAAACAAAAACTTGTGGTCTTGGCATTTGCGCTGTTCGTGCACCATCGGGATATGGCCACGTAAAATGCACCTCTCAACAGTCTCTGAATGTTCGCACCAAAATAGAGTAAAGCTATACGCACCCCGGAGTGCGCTTCGGACGGAAATGGCTATACGCACTCCGCTTTTCTCGTATAAAAAGAGTGGACACAACAAGATTCCTAAGCGGTGCCATGGCATAAGGGTTAGGATCATACTTGGGTAGTAATTCAATTACAGTAATTAAATTACTGTAATTTAATTACTTTTCCTAGTAATTTGTAATTGTAATAATTACTTTTGGCTGAAAGGAATTGTAATTGTAATTTAATTACTTTCTAGCATCAGTAATTGCTAAATTTCAGGCACAATTACAATTACTTTTGCAAGATTTTGCGGCGGTGGCGCTTTTCCCCCCTGGCCACGGCGACGAGAGCACAACCGAAGCAATAAAAGAGAGTCTCCCAACCTGCTCAAAAAAAGGGAAAAGGGAGGCTGGGATAGAACGGAATGAAGGATTTTGTAGACTGCAAAACGATTTAATGAAGAATTTCAGAAATAATTTGATAAATGAGGGCTTCATTCGCGTCCGTTTTCGTTCCTGTCGTAGTTGAATCTGACTCTTCGTCTCGTTCGCTTCCTGTTGCTCCTGTTTCTAGGGGTCTTTCTTATTTCTCATTCCCACACGGGGGTATGGGGGTCGAAGTCGAGCTGGTTGGCTCCGATCACATCATCCGGTCGAGGCGGGGAGGTTCGAAGTTTTCCTTACGCGTCTTCGCCGCTAGCATATTCGCTTACATATTTCAGTCAAGTTTGGGGACTTTTTTGTTCATGTAATTATTCTCTTTTCTTTATGAGTTTTCACGTCTTTCTCCTCTATCTCGTATGTTGGTGCCACTAACAGAGGGTCGTGCTACTCTAATATCGAGGCGAAGAAGCGCAGTTTAGCAACAACAGTTGGAAGTAAGGCAGGGTGAGTCGTGTTAATTAGACCTGCTTCATTTCATTTATTTATTATTTCATTTATTAATCCTTAAGGGTCCTCTGTCGAGGACATTACATAAGGAGGGGGCAACACAAGAAATTATACAAGAAATGAAAAAAAACAGCAACATAAAAATTACATAACAACGCACACTCATGCAACGTAGCTAAAATTGCATAACAACGCACTCTCATGCAACGTAGCTAAAAAAACTTAACTTGGTGTGGAAAAATACGACATGATGGAGCTTTTGAAAACCACAGGGTCAGTTATTGTAATGAGTGATTCTGGAAGACTGTTCCAGTCCACAATTGTTAGTGGGAGAAATGATTTGTTAAAGGCATTACTGGAACCCGATATACGTTGAAAATTGTAAGAGTTATTGAGCCGACGAGATGACCGTGCGGGAGTGCGCAGGAATGAGCTTCGAACAGTGGGATGGTAGTGGTAAAGTTTATGGAGTAAGCAAAGACGTGCAACCTTGCGGCGTACCTCCAGAGTTAGTAAATTTAGGCTCGTTTTCATGGCAGAGACACTGTTTTTATAGTCATAGTTTGATAAAATGTAGCGGGTTGCTCGGTTTTGAATTGCTTCCAGTCGGGTGATTAAGTAATTTTGGTGCGGATTCCATATTGCAGATGCATATTCCAATTTTGGTCGAATGAAGGTTTCGTATGCAAGTTTCCTAAGCTTTGGAGGAGCAGCATTCAAGCAACGCCGGATGTAACCAAGGGTCCTTGCTGTGTCCGAAGAAATTGTGTTAATGTGATTAATCCATGTCATATCGGAAGTTAGTACGACACCGAGATATTTATACCTATCGACTTCTTCAATGATCTCGTCGCCCAGCACATACTGGAAGGAGGAAGGAACTCTTTTACGAGAAAAGTGGATTAATTTGCATTTAGATTTATTTAGTGGCATCAACCAGGTGTTACACCACTGAGATATATTATCTAGGTCCTTTTGGATGAGTTTGCGGTCATTAGGTGAAGTGATCTCGCGATATAGAACACAGTCGTCTGCAAAAATACGTATGTGAGAAGAAATTGAATTTGGAAGGTCATTAATAAATATTAGAAAAAGAAGAGGCCCAAGGACTGTGCCCTGGGGCACGCCAGATGTGACATTAATTAAATCAGATTCGTACCCATTTAAGACTGTGTACTGCATTCGCGAGTCAAGAAAATTATGAATCCACATTAAGACGTGGGGGTCTAAATGAAGGCGAGAAAGTTTAGAGATTAAACGAATATGTGGGACACGATCAAATGCCTTGGAGAAGTCTAAAAATATTGCGTCTGTTTCGTTGCGGGATTGAAGGCTGCAATGAAGGTCATGTGTAAATTCAAAGAATTGCGTCTCACAAGAGTAACCTTTGCGAAAGCCATGTTGGTGATGGTAGAAGAAGTCATTGTAATCTAAATGTGACATTATATGCGATTAAATGATATGTTCAAGAAGTTTAGATGGAACGGAAGTTAGTGAAATGGGACGATAGTTAGAAGGCAAGGAACGATCATCACTTTTGTGGACTGGAACAATCCTACCTACTTTCCAATCGGATGGGAGGCAACCTTCGGATAGTGACTGATTAAATATCAGTTGCAAAATATCACTAGACACAATCTTAGTATTTTTCAGAATCTTCGATGATATGTTATCTGACCCTGAGGATGATGAAAGCTTGAGCCCATCGATAAGAGTGGCAATACCGGCCGATGAAACGTTGATAGGGGCCATGGGCTCGTAGTGAACAGCGGGTAGCTCAGGCACATTTAAAGGACACTCGTCCGTGAAGATGGATGCGAAAAAGGTATTCATTACCTCTGAGCACATTTTTTCCTCAACTGGGTTGCCACCCTCATCGACAAGTTGAATGATATCATTGTTGTTTTTTGACGTGATTATATTCCAAAACTTTTTGGGGTTGTCCTGAAGGATAGTTGGAAGGTCCTGATTGAAATATTTTCTCTTTGAAGCTTTTATTAGATGAACATAATCCTTAAGGCAATTATAATACTTCTCCCAAATATTTGAACAGCTGGTCAGTCTTGCTTTGCGAAAGAGGCGTTTTTTCTTATTGCCGAGTGATTTAAGTCTTTTGTTATACCAGGGCTGGCAACCATCACTTCGGATCCGCAGAGTAGGTACAAATGCCTGAATAACGTCATTCAATTTATTTTTATATAAAATCCAGTTCTCATTCACACTCCTTAGATTAAAATGGATTTGGTACGACTGCAAGAAAGTGGTCAAATTTCTGTTCATTGACACGAAATCTGCTCTACCGTAGTCCCGTATCACCTTTTTGACAGACATCTTCACCAAAATGGGAAGGGACAGCGAGATGTACAAAAGTTTATGGTCACTGAATTCATTGCTGTAGGTAACGAATCGAACAAGATCAGGGGAGGACGTGAGTACAAGGTCAAGGATGTTATCCCCACGGGTTGGGCTCAAAACGACCTGGGTTAGATTAAAAAGCAAACATAGTTCCAGAAACTCGCGAGAATCACGTGATGCATCGGCTGTTAGACTTGACCAGCTTATGTTGGGAAAGTTGAAATCTCCGAATAACAGAAGGTTCGCTTTTGGAAAACGTTCAGTTATCTCCAATAGGACTTTATGCAATTCACTTGTGAATGCAGAATCACTTTTCGGGGGTCTGTAGCAGACAACAAGTACAGTTTTAATTATAGCCGAACAAAGACAGACACAAGTAATTTCCAAACTGCATTGTAACTGAATGCAGAACGAAGTGATATGCCTTTTGACTCCGATAAGAACACCACCACCGCGTTGGAGTGGCCTGTCCTTTCGGTAGATACAGAGATTAAGGTGATCGGGAAATAGCTCGTCATCGCAAACATCTGGCTTCAACCATGTCTCGGTCAGCACAGCAAAATCAGAATTACTATCTTCCAAAACACTGCACAGTTCCTCTCTTTTATGCATGAGGCTGCAAATATTAGTGAAAGAAACGTGATATGACGAACTTTTTGTTACCGTACGTGTTAATGAACTGGGAGCATTACGGGATGGGCTTATTACAGAGCGCAGTTATGCAGAAAATTCTTTTACACGGTCTGATGCAGCGTCATATACAAAGCATTTGTTTAGCATACGGAGTTTATCGAAACGAATCTTGAATGGGACGTTTTGTGGCATTGCGAATTGAAACAGCTTACTCCGTGCTAATCGAACAGAGGGTGATAAGTCTTCTCGGACAGCAAATTGGGAGCCCTTCAGTTTAGATCCCGATGCCAAGACTGCGGTTTTATCTTTGAACCTCAGAAACTTTACAATAATCGGTCTGTTTTTCTCGGGGCAAAAACGACCTAAACGATGAGATCGTTCAAGATTGTTGGCATCTAGCGTTAGTCCAAGCCTCTCCCTACAGAACTCTAGTATCTTCTCTTCTGATTGAAGCCAAGATTCAGAATGCGAATCTGGGATGCCAAGAAACAAAAGATTTGACCGTCGAAGCCTGTTCTCTGCGTCGTCACACCTGGTCCTAATTTCCAAGAGCTCAGAGTTTACTGTGTTATCGTTGTCAATGGGTGGGTTCTGGGGTGCTTGTAACGGGACCGCCGCCAGATTGCGTTCGACCGCAGCGACCCTCTCCAACAGTTCATTGACCAGTGTGTCGGTCGTTTTTTGATTGTTTTGAAGCGACGTGATTGACGCTAGCATTGCGGACTGTCCAGCCTCTATTCGCTGCACAGCTGCTAGAATAGACTCTAGTTTATCGGTTTCTATGGGGCCGGGGTTTAGTTCTACATCACCCGATAGAATGAGAAGCTGCAATAGAAACGCCACGTAACTATAGTTCAGAACTAGACACAGTAGCTTTTTTTTACACAAATCAACCAGGTCGTTGGGGCACGACATCGCAAGCAGGCAAGGGTCATCATCGTGAAAACATGCGGTATTTTTAAAGTAACTAACCTGCACCAAAAACAAGGTCATCGTAGTTTCCGTGACGATGCCGCGCCCCGACTGGTAGAGCTGCGTTGAGTGCTTTTGAAGACATGCATCGGATATGGTTCCAGGTTGCCAGGCGAAGAAGCTTTCGTCGTTTAGTTTTGGCGGGATGTAAGCCGGGTCGTCGGGCGTATCCACCATGCAGAAGGTGCTCGCGTCCAAGAAGAAAGGGGCGTTGACGGTGAGTGTGCATCCAGGAGGGGCAGTTGGCTGCGCCGCTGACAGGGCAGCGGATAGCAGCATCTGCACCAAAAACAAGGTCATCGTAGTTTCCGTGACGATGCCGCGCCCCGACTGGTAGAACTGCGTTGAGTGCTTTTGAAGACATGGATGGATGGATGGATGGATGTTAATGGCTATTCCCTTTGTAACGGGCGGTAGCTTGCGCCACCTAGCCTAAGTCTAAAAAGACAAAAACGTGATTCCTCCCGCCCTTTTAAGACCAATTTTTCTCCCCCCAACTATCACCAGGCAGTGTGGGATATCACCAGGATGACCTTCGGGGGATCGGGCAAAAAAACTAAAAAAACATCACCCCCCTGCCTCTTCCCCCCGGCGAGGGAGTCGCCAATTTTCCTCTGGTCAAACCTTTTCGGCGTTACCCCAGCACCGGACCCACTGGGAGACAGGGTTGAGACTTTGGGCCGGAGCCACGCGGGAGGGAGTCCCAATTTTCCTCTGTCCCGCCTGTTCCCAGCTGTGCTAGTTAGTTTTCCATCATTTAATTTTCCCTAGATAATTTCCACCAATCTTCTAATCGTCTCTTTGTCACTGTAATCTGTTTTTCTACCATCCCTCCATCGTCGCCAGTGAAACCCAGGGCCCCGGCCAAATCCGTTACCCCTTCAGGGAGGGCAGGACGAAGCCTCGTGCACTTCAAAACCAAGTGCTCCAGTGTCTCGCTATCATTATGGCAGGCGGCACATAATGTGTCGGTCTCCTGAAATTTAGCCCTATACGTCCTTGTCCTCAAAACTCCCGTTCTTGCCTCGAACAGCAAAGCACTTCCCAGTGAATTGTCAAATAGCTTTTCCTTTCTTATCTCCTGCTTTCGTGACCTGTACACTGCTAAAGCTGATTTCTCCTGCATTCTCCCCTCCCAAATTTTCCTCTCCGCCTCTTTCACCTTCTTTTTCACTGACGTAGTCTGTTCAGCCCCATCACCAGTGTGTAGATATTTAAATGTAAGCTTTCGGGTTCGGTTTGTCCATTTTGTGTTTAAACTTTTCATGTATAAATACTTGAATACCTTACGTGCCCACCGCGTATCCTCCATTTCAGTCAACCTTTCTTCAAATTTCAACTTACTAATTGCCTCCCTGCTCTCAAAAGACGACCATCCCATGTCCCCCTGTACTCCCTCATTTGGTGTTTTTCCATGTGCTCCCAGCGCCAATCTGCCTACGCTTCTTTGTCGAATTTCTAGCCCTGATTGAACCTCAGATTTCATGCACAGCACTGCATTGCCAAATGACAGTCCTGGCACCATCACTCCCTTCCATATACCTCTGACCACTTCATATCTGTTATAGTTCCATAGTGCCTTGAGCTTCATAATAGATGAATTTCTTTTCCCTTTTCTAATTGTATTCTCCTCGTGTTCCTCCAGATATTTCCTTCCTTCATTGAGCCAGACCCCTAGATATTTGTACTTTTCTACGTGTTCTATCACTGTGTCCTGTATCTCCAGGGGTCCCCCCTTCTCATCGTTGAAAACTATTATACCCGACTTGTCCCTACTGAATTTTAGTCCTAAACTGTCCCCTTCCCTGCTGCAAATCCTAATCAGTTCCTGTATTGTCTCACGGCTTTCTGATACGAGTACAATGTCGTCTGCATACATTAACCCTGGCAATAGTTGATTTACCTTATGTCCTTCCTCCATGTAATTCAGGTCAAAACCTAGGTTGCACTGTTCTAATCTTTTTTCCATCTCACTGAGGTATATCATAAAGAGCAGGGGAGACAATGGGCAACCCTGTCTAAGTCCTCTTTTTATTGCTGCTGGTTTTGTAGTTTCGGCTTCCCATTTTATAATCACCCTATTCTCCGTATAAACCCGTTCTAGGAACCTAACCGTGGTTCCCCCTAGGCCATACCCTTTTAGCTGTTCCCAAAGTTTTTCCTGATTCACATTGTCATATGCCCCTTTGATGTCCAAAAATGCTACCCATAATGGCCTTTGGCTTGTCATTGCTATCTCTATGCACTGAGTGATTATGAACAAGTTATCATCTAATCGTCTATCCATCCTGAAACCGTTTTGGAGCTCCCCCAGAATCTGCTTTCTCTCTGCCCATTCTTCCATTCTTCTTTTTACGATTTGCATAGCTAGTCTGTATATTACTGAAGTTACTGTGATTGGTCGGTATGATTTGATACTGTCTTTGTTTCCCCTGCCCTTATATAATAATCTCATCCTGCTCAATTTCCAGTCGCTGGGTACCTCCCCTCCCATAAGTATCTGGTCAATCACCTGCCTTAGTTTCAATTTGCTTGTTTGGCCTAGAACTTTTATCAGTCTCATTGGTATGCCGTCTGGACCTGTCGCAGTTCCAGCCGGAACCCTTCCTTCTGCTTTCTCCCATTCTCCTATGGTCATTTCCTCTCCTTCACTATGATCCTCCTCTTGTGTTGTGTAGATGCTATTATTCCCTATGGCCTGATCTGATTCTAGCTCTGAAAATGCTGCTTCGATTGTATGTCTAATGTATTCCCTTGCCTCTTCCCCCTCTACCTTTGTCCCTTCCTGTGTGATTAGTGTCTGCTGGTACCCCTCAGTCTTTTTTCCCTGTGCACTGATGTGTTCCCAGAACCTTTTTGCCGCATTCCTATCCTTTTGGTTTATCTCTATCATCCACTGGACCCCTGCCCTCCCAATTTTGGCCTGTATTAATGCTGATGCCTCCCGCTTTCGTTCCTGAAAGTCCTCCCATTTTGCTGTCACTTCGGCTGGAGTGGCCCCCCTTTTTTTTGCCCATCTGTGTTCTCTAGATGCCGCTTGGCGTCTCGATATTGCTGCCTTAACCTCTTTATCCCACCAGCTTTTGAGCTTGCGTTTATGTTTCCTTCCTCCTTGTCTGGTTCGATATTTCTCTAATCCTCTTTTGAAAACAGTAACTAAGTCTTCATATGTCCATTCTCTTTCCGGTAGCTTGGATACTATGTTCTCGATCCACTTAGATACCTCCTGTAATTGTTTATCATTTAAGTTATTTCTACCCTCTTGTTTTTGATTTTGCTTTTCTGATTTTACTGTACCAAATCTGATCTTGATTCTCTTATGGTCGCTCCCCAGACTTTTTGTGCTTTCCTCATCTATTTCCATACCTCCAAGTCTGTTGTATATCTTCCGTGACATTAAACAGTAGTCGATAGTCGAGTGTGAGTTCTTTCTCTCCCATGTTATTTTTCCATCACATTTTACCTGGGCGTTAACCAATACCAGATCAAGAGCTTCACAGAACTCCTCTAACATCCTCCCTGTTGTATCCGTATGTCCATCAAAGTCTTCCAAATGTGCATTCATGTCCCCCAGGATAATTATTTCCCTGTTAGTGCCGATTTCCCTAACGTCTCCTGATATGCATGTTAAGTGTTCTGCGTTTTCCTCCCCTGCATCACTCCCTGTTTTTAGATACACAAAACCCAGGATTGTGTCTAAACCTCCAATATTGCCTTTGATCCACATGTGTTCCCTGCAGTTCTCTCGTTCCCTTTCCCATTCCTGACCCTTCACTAAAATCCCTAATCCGCCTCCCTTGCGTTCCCCGTTGGCCCGGTTGCATCCCATCCAATGATATCCCGGTATGTGTGGTGGTTCTTCCAAATCCCTCAGATGTGTTTCTGCTAATCCATACACTGCAAAGTTTTCGCTTTCTAATTGCTCCTCAATCTCCTCCCACTTTATTCTGTTCCTGCCCCCCTGCATATTTATGAAAGCTATGTTAAGTAGCTTCTTCTTCCTGTTTCTGCGTGGCTTCCTCCCACCCTCCCTGGCCACCTCCCCCAAACCCACATCGCCGCTCTCCTCTACCCCTTTGCCCTCCGGTGTCCCTCTGATGTGCCCACCCCACCTCCCCTCTCCTACGGGCCCTTCGCCTCGCTCCTGGCAGGATTCTTCGCCCTTAGGGCTTTGGGGCCTCCTAAAAAAGCCACCGCCTTCCCTGCCATCCGCCACCCAACGGCCCTCCCCACGTAGGGGCTGAAATGGATACCGGCCCCCTCGAAAGCCTTCGCTCTGTTATTACGCACCTCCCAATTCATGTCCATCACCCCGAAACCCATCTCCCTTCCCAGTCTCCTGATGTCTCGGTTTGCGGCCACCACGGCTCTCTCGATGTGAACGCCCTGCCCCCTCACCTCTGGCACTGTGCAGACATGGATCTCTACATTGTCTGATGTCGCCCTCAACTCCCTCACTCCCCTGTGCAACTGCTTCCCCACCCCTCCCCCGTTCCCTCGTAATACATCGTTCAGTCCCCCCGCTATCACCACAAGGTTTTGGCCTTCTTTTGTCTCCCATAGTTTATCCTTCACCCCCTCAATCACCGCCCTCATTGTCTGTCCAGGCAACACCCCAATCCGGACCCTGGCGTCCCCCTTCACCCTTTCAGCTATTGCCCTCCTGCACCTTTCCATGTTGGAGTCCCCTGCTATGATCACGTTGCCCTCCATGTCCTGCCTACTCTCCACTAAAGCAGGGGCTTTGCCCTTTGACTTTTCCTCCCCTTTTCCTGTCTCTTCTCCTCCCGGCTTCAGTGCTTCTTTGTACGTCCTCCCCCCATCACTTTCTACGACCGTGTCGTTTGCTGTGATGTCCGATGGCAGAAGGACCACCTCCAGATCTGCCAACTTTTCGTTCGCCTTCGCCAGCTTGTCGTCCACTGTCTGTCTTTCACTTCTTTCCCTCTCCAGCTCTGCCTCTAACTTCACAATCCTTGCCATCAGCTCTGTGTTCTCTCCTTCCAGCCTGTCCTGTCGTGCGTTTAGGACGCACATTCTACACATGAACTCTGTCATCCCTGCCTCGTCTACGCTATCAAACCTTGTGTCCTCTATGTCCACTGACTTTTTGCAGTCACCACACTGTACGTGTGTTCCCTTCCTCTGCCCGCCAAGTTCACCCCCGTCCACCCCTTTGTTTTCGCCCTTCTCATCCCTGAGCCCCTCCTTAGCCTCCTTCATCTCCAGCTCCATTCTCTCTCGAGCCTCCCGCTCCTTCCCGAGTTCCCCCCTCATCATCTCCAACATCCCCTTCACCTCATCAGCATTCACGCAGATCCGGCATTGGTATTCTTTGTCCGCTGCTTCCTCCACGCTCCCGAACGGGGTTTCCATGAGGAAGCACCATCGTTCACACTTACCGCATGCCACGTTGGGCACATCCGGTTTGGCCCTGTCTGGCTTGGCCTTGTCCGGTTTTTTTGCCATTCGCGCTCCTTTCCTCCCCAAATACCTCTAAATCCAACTGAAGAAAAGGAACAGTGTCCCTGTATGATTTCAAATTAACCGACCGAGACAAAGCGCCCGCCAAAGCGCCCGCCAAAAAAATTTGAACTACACGTGTCCCGACACGTGACCCTACACTACCGCTACAATCGCTTCCCCCTACCCCTACATTCCCACTTCACCTCCCCGATGCTACTGCTCTATTGAATCTACTTTATGCTAAGCCATAAGTAGTACACTTAAAACCAAACTCAGATACAAAGCAACAAATTTTCACTTAGCTTCGAGCTCCGGAATCCGCGTCCGATCCGTCGCTGCCGCTGCAGGGCATGCATCGGATATGGTTCCAGGTTGCCAGGCGAAGAAGCTTTCGTCGTTTAGTTTTGGCGGGATGTAAGCCGGGTCGTCGGGCGTATCCACCATGCAGAAGGTGCTCGCGTCCAAGAAGAAAGGGGCGTTGACGGTGAGTGTGCATCCAGGAGGGGCAGTTGGCTGCGCCGCTGACAGGGCAGCGGATAGCAGCATCTGCACCAAAAACAAGGTCATCGTAGTTTCCGTGACGATGCCGCGCCCCTGCTTCTTTGCTTCTTCGCCTGACATGACGATCCTAAATTTATTATATATCTCAGGAGCTTTTTTTTTTTTTTTTTTTTTTGGTGTTACCGTGCACTGAATTAACCCAGAATCCCTGGCAAGAGAGTTGCTGCTATTGTGACACTAGTTTTGTGGAAGCGACCGCAGTTCGCGTGCTACGGTTACCCACATCCGACATTATTACAAGTCCACAGACAGGGAGAGGCAGCGAATCACCGAGTTTTATGATACCAGTACTGTCGCATATTTGTTTCCTTGTATTATTTTTAAGTTTATTTTTTGTTGGTTTGACTTGGATACCATTTGCACAAGCTCTAAAGAGATTCACCTCGCACTTGTGAATTTTGTCGCCATTTATTTTTATTTTTTGAGAATATAAGAAATCAGAAGTTCATTACTCCAAACTATTAAGTTCTATAATCCATTTAACAAATTTCATAAAAGAAAAGTACAATGCGTGACATTTATACAGCGGCCATATAACTCGTTTACAGTTATATGGCCCAAGGTGGGTAACTCTCAGAAATAAGTAATTGTAAAGTAATTGCATTACTTTTAAAAAGTAATTTGTAATTGCAATGAACTACTTTCGCGTAGTAGTAATTGTAATTGTAGTTAAACTACTTTGGGGGCTAAGTAATTGTAATTAAATTACATTTTGAAAGTAATTTACCCATGTATGGTTAGGATGTCCGTTTCATACGCAAGTGGTCGCGGGTTCGATCCATAGAGTTATTATAATGTACGCTAGAGGTTCAACTGGCGCTAGTGTGCTGCTGCAAATTGAAGCAGACAGCAACCAGTCCGAAATTGACTTCCGGTAATGCATTTCTATGGGAAAAAGCGAGAACATTTTCTCTCTGCGCTCGATTATAAGAGCAAATATTACGAATAATTCGTGCGTATTAGGCACATTGCAACATTTCTCAGTCAGGTGGACGAAATAACTGGTCAGTTACGGCGTTTTTATTTTAAATTCATGGTATGAAAAGCGGTGCTAAAACGGCTTCGTACATGTATTTATGTGCACTGTCGGACACTGTTAGCGCGAACACGGCGTCGGCGCTTTCTAGCATGGAAAAACGAACGAAAGACATCTGGAAAACTAAGAGAGACTGCGAGAATTACGCAGTAACACTGGATAAGTGACTCCTTGTGCATTCAGACGATCAAAATAAACTGAAAGCCACGTAATATAGTCCGATTTCCAATAAATAAGTACTGCTTTATTCATTCGGCTCATCAATATGTGCGAAGACCGGGTTCAAATCATCACCCGGAGGCTCCAAATCTTTGCAAATAGGGAGAAGCCAGAAAACAGGTGCCCGATAAAAACTGCCAGACATAGGAAATAATAAAAATACACACCTTTTGTAGCCCATATACTTTAGTTTTTACATTCGAATGTGTTTTTTTTTTAACCGATCGTAAAGATGCGCACGACGGAGTCATTTTCATATAATGACAGGACGGGCATATTAACAATATATAAGCGCCACCGGAATATTAGCTAACCCTGAACACACTCTACATTCCTTTCGATCGTTACTTTGCTTAGAATCGTCGCTCGTTTTCACATACCTTCCTTGATACAGAGGTTTGGGCCTGAAATACAGCGAAGTTTGACATCGTTCAGTGGTAAAGAAAAATGCTGTAACTAAAGCAATTACACTTTCACAATATTAATAAAGGTACATACTATATGGTACAACCAAAATAACAAAAGTTATTCATGTTATTTTCCGGCGAAGAGACAAATTTCACGCGCATTTTCCCATAGGAATGCACAGGAGCACCGCAAAAGTAGACTGGTTGCTGTCTGCTTCAATTTGCCTCCCGGAAGTCGCATAGACACTAGCGCCAGTTGAACCTCTAGCGTACATTATAATAACTCTATGGTTCGATCCGCGGTGGGCTAACTTTTTTTTTTTTTTTTTTTTCTCAAACATTTTGTTTTGTCGAGGCATTTGGCGATATTTACGATATTTCCTTTTTTGCGATGAACAGTAAAAAAAAAAAAAAAATCGAATGTTGTCGAGAAACTTCGCAGAACTAAATGGTAGCGGACTCCCTTTCCGGAGGGAGTAAAGCTATACGCACTCCGGAGTGCGCTTCGGACGGAAATGGCTATACGCACTCCGCTTTTCTCGTATAAAAATAGTGAACACAACGAGTTTCCTAAGCGGTGCCATGGCATAGGGGTTAGGGTGTCCGCCTCATACGCACGTAGACGCGGGTTCGATCCGCGGTGGGCCTACTTTTTTTTTTTTTTTTTTTCCTCGAACATTTTGTTTTGTCGAGACATTTGGCGATATTTACGACATTTCCTTTTTTGCGATGAGCAAAAAAAAAATAAAAAAAAATCGAATGTTGTCGAGAAACTTCGCAGAACTAAATGGTATCGGACTCCCTTTCCGGAGGTGCGATCGGGGACAGCGGGGCTTGGATTGCCGGCTGGACGCCGCGAAGCGGCGTGTACTGGTTACGCTTTGTAATTAGCAGCCGATACTGTCGCCGCGAAGCGGCGTGAACGCACGAGCGCCCCAGTGATTCACGCGCCGTTCGAAAAGGGTGGCCCGAGCGGCATGATCTCTCGGAGGAGTGCGTATAGCCATTTCCGCGCGAAGCGCACTCCGGAGTGCGTATAGCTTTACTCACCAAAATATCCATCGAGTTCGACAGGCGCGCGGAACGCCGGAGCGCGAAACTACGCTCGCACGACCCTTGGGTAAACAAAACATACAGTTTGCCCACTGTAGAATAAGCCTGTGGTAATCGCAAACCACGTGATCGAGGGCCTTGTGTGAATAGAAGTACATGGTAGAACTAAACTCATTACATATTACTCACACAATATTAATTATATTGATAACATAATAATTTAAAAAGAGCGAAAGTTCCTTAAACAATTATTTAAACTCGTAAAAGCGCTTTCTCACCACGGATGGGGTAACTAACCACATTTTATGCTTCGTTTTTATTGTTTTGCTTTTCAAGATGGCGGCCCCCATGGCATTTTGTGTACCCGGTTCTCGCGTCCGCTTGCGTTGCGCTTTCGCTTTATTGTGACGTGCGCACCACTGGACGACAATCACAGGTAATTTATTCACACAAGAGTTATTTCATAAAGGCAAATGTTTATTTTCGCTCTACATAGTACAATTTATAAAACGTTACAAACAGCACATGCAATGATGCGGTTGCTGACGGGTATTATCGAACATACACGGTAGTACAAACAGTTTGAATGTTAGCCTTCAAGCTATGTGCATAAACAATGATAAACCCAAGATCAACAAGCATAGTCTAAACACGTAGAAGTAAAGTCGCGGTAAAGGTATTTCAAAACAGCTATTCATAAACCATGCAAAAAAAAAAAAAACTGAACAGACGCGACAGTTTTACATAACGAGTGCGATTACAAACCAGTTGCTTTAACAGTAACTACAGGCTAATGTGGTAAAGAATAAAGCTGTGCTTGGAGGTGCATTTGACCTGCCTGTCCTTCCCCCCCCCCCAAGATGAATGTTCAACACACCTGGGGGGTATGTTCGACGACAAATGTTTCGTTTCTCCTAAAAAGAAACGGAAGTGAAGATATTGCGTCTGATTGGTTAGAGGCTCAAATGATGAAAGTTCCCCCTTTCGTCATTTGAGCCTCTAACTAATCAGACGCGATATCGTCACTTCCACCACTTCCCTTTCTTCTTAGGAGAAACAAGACATTTGTCAAACATTGCCCCCCTGGTCAGTTTTCTATATGTTGGATCGAGCCAATCAATTTTTTCAGCACAATGTTAAGCTGTTAGGTTCGATGATAGCGCGCCTTTACAACTCTCCGTCTCCTGATCTGCCTAACGGGGCTACTGGCCCTTCGACAAAAATATCACCTATCATCGACATACCGTAAGCACCTAGAATGCCACTTTCTGACTGCAGCATCACCATTGAACATTGTAATCCATGGTAGCAACCTCCTGGCTCAGCATTCTTCACTCATCGCCCTCGCCAACCTCACCTAATCTCGTTATTGCTGATCACTGGTGAAGCACACCCGCCAGCAATATGAAAGTGAACACCTTACCTGGATTCTTGCCCGTTTTACGGCTCCCTAAAGCTATACTGACTCTCAGCGTCTCAGATAGTACGTGGCTTGGGGGTCTAAACTTTGCGTTCTAGCCTTCTTCTGGAACAGAGCTTGTTCCAAAATTTGCAGGAGCGTCAAAAACAAGAAGAGGGCTGTTCACCTTCATATCGCTCACGGGTGTACCTTCAAACTCCGGCTCACGTCCCACCTGCCCCTGCTGTTTCCTGCCTGTCGACAATGTCGCCACTCTCCAATGCGACATTTATGATTTGTGGTTCCACCAGAAATGTGAAGATGTATCTCTCGCTTTGTATAGACGCCTCTCCTCATTATCAACCGAGTGGCTCTGTGCGGCGTGCCAGCTCCCACCCCTGGCCGATGACCTCTTTCCATCCCCTAAGCAGCACAGAGCCCCTGTGTACCCCACCATCATCGCCAACTCTACCAAGTAGTTCTCCGACCCGCCTCCGGCGAGCGACATCGGCAGCGTTCACCGTTCGCATGACAACTCCGCGTTTGGCATAGTTGTCGTGTGAAATGTGCGCGATCGGAGTCTACAGACTCCAATCCCGTTTGGTTTTCCAACATTTGCTTCCTAAAAAACAACCTTCCTGACTTTAAAGCGCTGAAGTAATCTTTCCCGAATACAATATTCGCTGTGTGCGAGACATGGCTAGACGCCTGTCTTTGGTGGGCAATTAATGGGGAATTGATCAATCTCGCACAATTCTCTTTATTCCAGCAAAACTGTCCCTCCTTGGGGCGACGGAGTCCGTCCTCGCCATGCCATAACACCTGCCCTGCCAACGTCTCGACCACCTCACCCCTTCGGGTCTAGAAGCCATCTTTGTCGAGGCATTTTGTAAACACGGAAAGCTTCTTCTGGTGTCTACCTACTGCCCACCCTCCCTCCGTGAACAATCGTACGCCCTCCTCCAAAAGAGCCTACAGCGCGTCGACCCCAGCAAGTTCTCTGCACTGTTCATCTGATCCACTTGATGACATGCTGTAAGACGTATTGGAAACTGCTGGCCTCACCCAACTTCATGACGCCTCATTCTACATTTCTCAAAACAGCAACGCTACATTCCTCGACCTCGTCTGCACCAATAATCCCACCTTATCCTACCGCTGCACAGTGAAATCCAGCCTACCAGGCAGTGATCGCAGTGCTCTCCTCACCAATATCCATTGCCCTAAGCGAGGTCATCAAGCCAAGAAGTTTCAGTAGTTCTAAAAAACCGATTTCCCTCATCTCAATCAGCTCATCCACCTCGCTCCCTGGTTCATCGTGTTTGATCACCCATTGGCGGACGAGGCCGACGACCTCTCACTCAACATATCAGCAATTCAGCACAAATGTGTTCACCCTAAGGATCAATAGGAGGCACGGCAGCCTTCCAGAGATTACAAAGGAGATTGCAGTCTTAATCAGACGTAAACACTGACTATTCAAAAAAGTGCCTCTAAATCCCACTCATTTTTACCAAGCCCACCAGGCACGTACCGAAGTCAAGCATCTCATTCATATCTCCCATAATGATTACCTACCAACAAAGAGCAAAAGCAACCTGCCAGCCCAAACTCTTGGGCATGTTTTCACTATAAAAAAAAAAAATGTTCCACGCGCCGGTCTTCACACATCACGGCAGGCCCTATTCTAATCTTGACGACATAGCACAGCTCTTCTTTTACCACATTTCTCAGGCTGTAGTATTACTTGACCCTACCGCACCTAACCTTTGTCCCACCCAACCCACAACTCAGCCAATCAAGGCCACACCAGCAATCACACTCTCTTCCATAGTCATTCTTCAAAGTGAAACCTACGAAGCCCTCGCCTGTGACAACTCCTCTCAACGCCCTAGATCAGACAGCCTCCACCCTGCATTGCTTAAATCCTGTGCTGGCTGTATCTCCCCTGTCCTCACTCGCCTCTTCAACGATTTTCTCTCCCACAGCTCTGTTCTTAAATCCTGGAAAGTTGAGTCAGTAACGCCTCTCAAAAAGGGGCACGGTGCCTCCTCAAGTCTAACATCCACTTGTGACGGAGTGTATTACCAACTCATTCGGTGCTGTGCGTGCGGGCACGTGTGTGTGTGTGTGTCCCACCGTGGCGTTCGCGCCAGATTACAAAGAATTCTCGCCTCGCGGCCAGGGGAAGAAAAGAGGACAAAGAAGAGGGACAGCAAAAAAAGGGCGGTTTAACCATCGCAAGCCTTCGGACGGAGAACGTTGTAGCAGTTGTCTGTGTCGCGAACTAGTCCCGGGTACTGTCTCTCCTCAACGTCGGGGCCCAACGTTGAGGAGAGACAGTACCCAGGACTAGTTCCGGCACATATAACTTTATCTAAACTCGGCTTGAGTTTGCGACACAGACAACTGCTACAACGTTCTCCGTCCGAAGGCTTGCGATGGCTAAACCTAACAATGGAGCCCCCGCCAATATGGTTTCCGCCCGGCAGGAGCTGCGAATCGGCCCTTGCAGCTTTCACTTATGCACTCAGCACCAGCCTCGACAACCGAACTCCGTGCGAGATCGTCCAGTTAGACTTCAGAAAGGCTTTTAACAGCGCAGACCGCAGCTTGTTTCTATCCAAACTCCAACAGATGGGAATCTCCGGCATGAGGAATTAAAAATTTACTTTTTCACACTACCTTATTCTTCAAGGGCTCTTTTCATGATTTAGCACAAACTGGAAACACTACTAACAGGTAGGGTGTCCACTGAGCTAGGTTATGTGTGCCATTGCGTGTCAAAGGGGCTTTGAGAAAACTAATTGAAGAACACTTTGTCCAAGCTCAAAAGAAAAAATCTTGTTCTTGACCACTGGCTAACACAACATGATGGGAGCAACCGGTTATTGTTTTCTTCCGGTGACTTCAGAACCAGGTCTACTGGCACGACAACCAGCTGTGGTTGTCGTGCTGATCCCTAAGACAGATCGTGATGAGGAGGAGCTAGAGATAAAATTTAAAAGCGCTAACAAAGACGAGGACAAAAAGGAAGGCGAACAGGACGAGCGCTTACTCTCAACTGAACATTTAGCGCTTTTAAATTTTATATCATGAACCAACTCGCCCGCTTCGCCACTTTAGTAAGAGCTAGAGCCCTCCTAGCCACTGTTTTTCCCCAGATATGCAGAACTACCTTTACTGCACTTACCCAACCATTTACACAGTTTGTTATATGACGAGTTGCAGATTATTGTCAAGTGACCACTTGTGGCTGCGACATTCATAATTGCATAAGAGATCATAGAATAGATGCCAGAACTCTCATAAGGAATGTTATGCCGCAATGTCAATTTCGGTGGCCCTATTACAGCTATAATCTGTTTCAGCCTAATTTTACAAAGAAAAGCACTGCCGCCCTTTGGAGCTAATCAGAGCAAAGAAGCAAGTTTTGTGAGAGCTCTCCGTAGGAGGTGTATACTCCCACAATATGTTGTCCCGTCCCTCAGCCAAATGTTCCAATTGTCTCGTTGGTGCCGTAGCTTTGGTAATGCCCTGTAAGCTGCAGAAGGATGAGTCAACCTAGTTCCAGTAACAGTTCACCTCACGTATGAATATGACCAGAAAATGCTCATGCCACCCAAGGATGAGGGTCGACAAATTTCCCAGCGTACGGTCTCCGATTTTCTTCTTGTGGCCCAGATGATGAGCTGCCTCTTGAGTTTCCTCACTTCATCCCCCTGGTTACTGATGGTCCTTGTCTCTGGTGTCCGGCCCTTGCAGCTTGCCTCCACACGTTTGTCGCCCTCGTGGTATTCTCTGTGATTCTCCGAGGAACCATCGTACTGGAACAAGAAAGTAACAGTATACAGTGAATGGACAAAGCGAGACACACCTTATACTCAGGGGCAGATCCAGAACTCCGTTTGGGGGGGGGGGGGGGGCAGAAAGTTTGTAAGAATGCTATTCTCCCCTTCTTTCGTGTGCACCGGGGGGTCCAGCCATGTCAAATTGCCCTCCGAGATGGGGGGAGGGGGGGGGGGGGGGTCGCCCCCGTCGCCCCCCCTTGGATCTCCCCCTTGGATCTGTCCCTGCTTATACTTCTAAATTAGATAAGTACTGTGGGTCTTACTGCATGACGTGCCAAGCGGAGATAAGTAATGTCTGGAGCTTGACAGGGGGGAGGAGGGGTCTCGACGCATGCTGGACGACAGGTGCCAGATGCTGCCATACCCACAGGGTATCCTGACGAGAGAGAGAAGACAGGTGTGAGTCCAGGAAATTGGTATGTTTGAGCAACACTTTTTAGAGGTGCCTTCCCGTTAATTCCCTTTAAGAGACATCCATCTGACTAGTTAATTCAGAATTATGTTCAATGTACCCAGTCAACTTGCTTAGCCAAATGCAATATAACAAGTGGTAAATTCACTTTTTATAATGTTGCGTGTTTTTTGTTTTTTTTTAGATATCTTATGCTATGATGGCAACTTCTCTTTTATGATTTTACAGATTAGCAAATCCAAGGTTCGGTCCTGATCCGCGTCATTTGCTACTATATTTATATTTTTCCAGTAAAGTGGTGTGAAAGTTTCGATACGTGGAGGTTGCGCGTGAACAAGCAATTCATTACGTTCGACCGTTTTACAAGTCACGTCCGATGTACATACGACTAAGAAATTAATCGAGTCACATACACTGCGTTGGAGAAAAGACGATCGTGCCATGGCCTGACGCGAAGGACAGCACGAGCACTTTAAAATGTTTGCACTCACCAGCAACGAACTTGAAGCGGAATCCCGGAATCTCGAACGGCGAAGTGAGTCCCCGGCTTTTTGGCTTCTTGCCTGAGCAGGCCCATTTAGAACACATTCATAGCGCGATTCGGTAACTCACGTGACACTAAAACGACAAGCGAGGATCCAACCGAAAGGGAAATGTACTAGGAAAGAGAAATTCGCAGAACAGCAACACCGACAACGCCGACAACGCGACCGGCGACATGGCTTCGGTTAGGGCAATGAACTTTTTGAAGCTAACGGTAACTGCTCGATTTTTTCTTTCCATGTTCGTTTATCATTATTACCTAGCTTATTATGTTTTCTATTTCTAAAAATAATAACATTAACGCACTCAATTTAGTCAATTGCGATTTTTTTTGACGCTGTTTTTTTGTTTGTTTTTGTTTGACAACTTCAGTTGTCGCCATCCGGCTTGAGGAGCGCTGTGTATGCGCGATTACCGGAAGTGGCCTTGAGTGGGACCACTGGTTATGATTCGATTCCACTGTGAACAAAACCACGCGACGCCGCCGTCCGCCGTTACGAAGTTTCAAATTTGGGCGAGGGTAGAGCGAAGGGGGGGGGGGGGGGGGGGGGGCAGCGGCGCCTTCCAGGGCACCGGCGAGGCCAGCGGGTCGGTTTAGAGTTTTGGTTTTAGACCGAAAACAGAACGAACAGAAAGAAATATATAAAATAAATTGCATTTTATTTTCATGGTGCGGTGAAGACGTTTTGTTGAAATTACTGTTAGCGGACAAAGTTTTATATTTGTATTTTTGTATTAATGAGAGCCTCCCACCACCTAAGCGCTGCTGCCGGTGGCGACGCTATGCACAGCGCCGCTGATGGTGGCGACGCTAATGTCAGCGCCGCGAAACTGGGACTGTGACCGGGGGTTGGATTGGGGCCATATTTTTAGGGCTGTCTCTATGGGAGTTTCCCAACTGAGTGTTTTAGTAACGTTGCCTGAGCCGTTGGAGAATCCAAGATGGCTATCCAAGATGGCTCCTACCTTCTTCTCGTTCGTTGTTTTCACTTTTCTGTCGTTGGATGTTCTGCGTTGAAGTCATGTCCTAATTTCCTTCATCCCGGGTTTCGGCACCAACTTTTTAACAGTGTGGAATTAGGGAAAGGACTCGTTGGTTTTTAGAATAACAGAACATGGTTTATTGATATTGAAAACTAATTTAAGCAAAGTTAGAGAAGGCACGTCCTCCTTCGACTGTCGTTCCAACAAGAAGGGGCGAAGTCGCCCGCACCAAGCGTCGTTCCAAGAGGGGCTCGTCGTTTATGACCCCACGGTGGGGCGCGCTCTCCCAGGCTCTCCCCGCGGCTCTCCGTCCCTCTCCCCGGTTTCCCGGAAAGGGGCTGGTGCCTCGGTTTCTGCTCGTCTTCGAAGTCGCTCTTCCTTCCCTCTTCCCGGCTCGGGCATCTCCACGTTTTCTTCTTTTTATTTTACAACAGCAGACGAAAAAGGGAGTGGACGAGCGGCTTGCATGCTTTTGCATTCACAACTTGTAAGAAATGCTTAAGTGTACCTCGAGTTTTTTTTTTTTTTTTTTTTTTTTTTTTTTTTTTTTTTTTTTTTTTATCTATCTGTGGGGGGTTGCTGTAGCAAAAGGGTTTGCATCCCCCGAGTAAATGACGTGCTGTCTTAGCTGTTCACGCACGCATAGTCGTGCTGCAAAGCGCCGCACACTTGTTTTGGCTACATTGAACTTGCCAACACCAACGCTTCTATCCAAGTGTGACTCGACAGTTGCTGACGAGCAAATGCTTGTCTAAAACTGTTAACTCCTCCCGCATTGAATACGTTGCAAAGAAGTTTGTCAGATTGCGATTTCTGCTCGAAAGAAAAGCAGAAAATTTCATAAATTGTTAAATTCTCGGTCATGGACGTGCAAATTCAGGCAATTTATTCATATTTTATATTCTATTTTTATTAAGAATTGTTTACAAATATAAAATCGCTCTCTGAGAAGCGCTTCACGCATTACGTGCCTTTGGGTTTGCAGAAGTTAAACGTACACATCGCGACACTGTTAGGGCGAACACGACATCGGCGCATTTTCGCATTTTACTTCTAAATAATATTAGCGAGCACGAAATTTTATCGGTTACATTATAGAGCTAAATGGGCTCTTTCCATAGCACTAATACCTTGGATGACATCCCTTGGTTTAAAAGAGAAAAACTGAAAAAACCGGCGATCGCTTGTTCGCGCTAACAGTGTCGCGCTCTGTACAAACAGTAGCAATTCATAGCAGGTGTATTGCTTATTATTTGGGATGCTTATAGCGAGTTCGTTTCACGGCACTCGTGCCCACGCGTGCCCACTCGCAGCGTGGAACGGGTTCGTTTCGGCCGGCACTCCACGAGTGGTTGCACTTTCCGAGTTCGTTTCAGCGCTGACACCCCACGCGTGCATGCACTCGCTGCACCGAGAAAATCGGGAGTGCGCCAAAATGCAATCCCGTCATGCCTCGCTCCGGTGGGGCCGGCGAGGAGCGGGAGCAGACGACGAGGGTTCGTCTGCTACGATGTGTCGCGGAACCGAACGAAAAAAAGCAGATTTTCTGATAGAAATCGCGTCCCGCGGGCAACCAAATCAAACGCGAGCTTGAATTGTGAGCGTCTGCTATTTCCCGAAGGGAGCAATTGACAACCCGTGGTTTATTTGCAGGTTTTAAATCGCTCTGTTGCCGTACAAACGCTGAAATATACCAGTGTGTAAAGGAATGCTCAGAACAAACGTAAGAGCGGCCCCCGAGATATCTATCACCATCCGTTTGCGGGTGAAAAATTTAACATTTGTCGACAAAACTCTTCCTGCAGAAACCTCTGACTGCCCAATAAGCATCAGAGAAAGCTAAACATAGTGACTTTACCCGAGGCTTGGGCAATATCATCATGTTTCACGTTTACCTACGTCAGCTAACTTGCCCCGTCGTATTTTGTTCGAGAAAGCTCTCGTTCTCGACGCCCTCACCAAGGCTAATATCTGATCCACCTATAATGACGATCCAAATCGAAAGTCCCAGTTTTGCCGGATATTCCAACAGGCTAGTTTTAAGCCGTCCCCTTCCAGTGGTTCAAGCATAATACCATGCTCAAACGGATCAAGCTTCTGCTCGGACAGCATCATCAGTTTTCTTCAGTGTAAACGGTTATAAGAATTGAAAGATCGCAACCAGCTTCTTTGTAGACAGAAACACCGCCCCGATCCGTCGGCCCGCCGCCGCCCGTCCGCGGAGAGATCGGCGTCTCGTTCAACGAGCGGCGAATATCTGCCAGCCCTTTGCCCCAACATCGAGGTCGTCGTCGAGGGAGAAGTCATCGCCCCGGAGGACCTCAATGCGGACTGGATCCCAGTCCATACGGCCAGAAAGAAGGCTCGACAGCCGAAAGTACCCTCACCGAAGCCATCGAACCCAGCCGAGCGTCTGGCTTCCCGCAGCTCGCCAAGGCCTGGCTCCAAGCCGCGCCCGCCGCAGCTCCCAAGACTACCTGACGACGACTACAAGATCGTCATTCGTCCACGTGGTGGCCTCAACCTAAGCTCCATGAGCACAGGCAAGCTGCAAGACCTTATCTTCAACGCTGCCCAGACCAACTACGACGCCGCACGCGCCGACCAAATCCGAATCAACGCTACTCAAAACTCTATACTAATCAGCACCCCCTCCGAAGAGCGGGCGCGCACGTACTTCAACCTTCACACCTTACGCATCGGAGAGGAGAACTATCCCCTGGCCACATACGTAGCAGATCCTGCCAACACCTCACGCGGAATCATCTTTGATGTTCCAGAATACGATACACCGGACAACATCAGCCGATACCTAATCGACTACAATCACGACCCGGCTATTCTCCTTGCCCGCCGGATGGGAAAAACTAACTCCGTGCTAATAGTCTTCGACAGCCCGGAGGTGCCCCACTGGGTCAGCTACCACGGGGCCCCCTACCGCTGCGTACTATTCAAACACAAGACGGAGGCCTGCAATATCTGCTGGAAGATCGGGCATAGGGCAGATGTGTGCCCCTCACCGAGAGCCAATAAGTGCCCACGCTGCGGAATCGACAATCCACCCACTGACCACGACTGTGAAGTGAAATGCGCCGTATGCCGAGGACCCCACCCCACGGGTTCCCCGAGGTGCAAGAAACGCTTTCAAGAACACCCTGCCATTCGCCGCCGTCAGGCACAACGCCCGGTCGGCGATTTCGGCAAAAGTTCAACCCCACCGCCCCCCCGTGGCAGGTCCAGGGAACGCAAATCAGTACCCTCCGAGCCCGGATTTCGATCCCGGTCCCGTACTCACTCCAGACCCCGACCACGATCCAGATCCAGGTCCAAACCGCGCCAGGTCCCGCAAGACGAGCCGCCCCGACAACCAGCGGCCACCAAACAGGTGAGCTGGGCTAATGTGGCCTCCGGTTCCACGGGTGGTGATGCCAGAGACAACGAGCTCGCGGCTCTACGGCGAGAGGTCCAAACCCTCACGAAATTAATCACTGCCGTTCAGAAGGAAAATACTGAATTACGAACCCTAATTAAACAGAAAGAGGTTACCCCTCCAGCACCCACTCCTGTCCCTCTCCCACAACCCGTTGCAGTCGCCATACCCTCGCCTGATAGCGCCGCCCAGCCTACCAAGCGTAGAGCAATCGATACTAATGACGTCCAAATCGTAGACGAATTACGCCGACTCTCAGAGTCAATGACCGAAATGTCTCGCACTTTCAGTGCCAGACTGCAAACCTTAGAGCAAAACGTTCACAGCCGTTTTACGGCAATCGAAGGCATTGTTTCAAAGCGCTCCTCCGAATTGGCCCAACTCACCGGTCAAATGGACCAACTCACCAACCTCTCACCCCAGGCAGGGTCCTCCAATCCTCTACCACCCCCACTATCCACACCCTACCTCCAACAGTGCATCCCTGAGTATGGCTTTACCTCTCCCCCACCCGCCACGCCTCAGTAGACACCAAACCACTATCTGGCAATGGAACTGCCGCAGCTTTCGACGGAAACGTGGCAATCTCCAACATTACATACAATCCCTCGAAACACCCCCCGATATCATAGCGATTCAGGAAACCCGCGGCCTGGTCAAACTTGCCGGCTATAGAACTTTCCAAAATCCTGATAATAAGGAACCCAATACCGCCATCCTCACACGTAGACACCTAACCGCTTCATACAAAAGCCTTGGCGGAGTTGACGTCGAGCACGACTTCCTGGAGATCCTTCCGCAGCGGAAAGGCGACCCCCGTCTCTATATACTAAACGTATACAGCCCCCCGTCGGCTCGCAAACACAGATTTGGCGTTCTCTTTTCGCATGCCCTAAGGGAGGCGGGTCCTCACGGCCTGGTCATAGTGGGAGACTTCAATGCCTCCCACACGGCATGGGGTTACAGGACATGCACTCCCAAGGGTCGGGATATATGGACCCAAGCGCAACAACACCGTATCACCCTGGTAACGGACCCCCTCCAGCAAACACGAATAGGTACCAGCGTAACGGTTGACACGACACCGGACCTAACGTTCACACACAACACAGCCCTCTTAAACTGGCGAAATCTCGGAGAACCGCTAGGTAGTGACCACTACATACTTGAAACCACGGTAGGGGGGTGCCTTGGAAAATCCCGTCGCAACCGCCTCCGCATTACTAAATGGGACGACTTTAGGGCCAGTAGAGAGGCATCTGCAACCGAAACCATTACCAACCTAGAAGAGTGGGCCTCCACTCTCCTAACAGACATTCAACTGAACACCACGGACATCCCAGACGAAGCCCACTTAGAGGCAATAGACGCCCGCCTCCTTCGTCTCTGGGAGGCGAGGTCCAGCCTACATAAGCGATGGAAAACTCAGCGGCACAACCGCAAGTTACGCCGCAAAATAGCCTACTTAGATAGAGAAATTGAAGAATATTCTCTGAAGTTACTAACCCAACAATGGGGCCAGATATGCGACAAGATGCAAGGGCAATTGGGGCTTAAGCGCACATGGCTTCTGCTTCGTCACCTCCTTGATCCAACCTCAAGCAAGCACGAGCAGCAACATCGACTTAATACTTTCCTGCACCAATGGCCGGGGACTGAGGACGAACTCCTCCAGGAACTCCAATCGCGATACGTAGGCGTCCCCCGGACTACTTCCTTGCCCCCGTATGCAGGGTCCAGTAACCCCCTCCTGGATTCGGACATTACGGTCCCCGAGGTTCGTGCGGCTCTGCTTCAGCTTCATACCAACTCGACGCCCGGCCCCGACCAAATCACTAACAAGGCCCTTCGCAACCTGGATGACCCATCCATAGAAGCCCTCACAAGATACATGAATGAATGCTGGAAAACAGGCAATCTTCCCCCCGCCTGGAAAACCGCAAAAATTATCTTTATCCCAAAGCCGGGTAAGACCCTCGCCTTAGAAAACCTCCGGCCGATCTCGCTCACGTCTTGCGCCGGGAAGGTGATGGAGCACGTCACCCTGAATCGCCTCGTGGCGTTCGTGGAGGACAAGCATCTCCTCCCTCCGCAGATGGTGGGCTTTCGAGCCGGCCTCTCAGTCCAGGATGTGATGCTACAGCTTAAGCATCAAATCCTACAACCCACTAGCTCTCGCGACACCCGAGCCATCCTAGGCCTCGACCTCACCAAGGCTTTTGACAATGTCTCGCACGAGGCAATCCTTACTAACCTAGCCGCCATTAACCCAGGCCCCCGCATGTACGGGTACATCAAGGCTTTCTTAACTGACAGGCAGGCAACCATTACACTGGGGTCCCTCACCTCCGATCCCATACAACTGGGAAGCTACGGTACCCCCCAAGGCTCCGTACTTTCCCCCTTCCTTTTCAACTTAGCCCTTTTACCCCTTCCGGCTAAACTTAACACCCTTCCGGGACTTCAATATAGTCTCTACGCAGACGACATTACGCTGTGGATGGGAGGTGGCAGCGATGGACACATTGAGGCCACGCTACAATCCGCCGTGGACATCATAGCAGTACACGTGGGAGCGGCCAACTTATCTTGCTCTCCACAAAAGTCCGAACTCCTCCTACTGCGCCCCAGCAGAGTGGCCACGACCCCTCCCGAAATCAGGTTGCAAGTAAACAACCATCTCATCCCTGAAGTTCCTACCATATAATATCCCACGGGAAACCCTACATAAAAGAGAGAGCAAATTGGGTGAAATTGAGGAGTAAGCTAACTTTCGGTGTACAATTAAGACATTTTTTTTACGAATGCTGCTTCTATATATTGTGACCTGCCATGCTTCTTTTCACACTGAGGGGCAATGGAGCACAGAAAACAGTCCTTCTCAATTTTCAATGTTAGCTTAGCTCCCGCTGTGGCCATAGACTAGTGCTCTAGTGTGCAAATCGTTCCTCCGACGCCGGAAGTGACGTAGTCGCGTCGGAGGAAAGACGGCTGTGTGGAAATCGTTCCTTCGACGCCGGAAGTAACGTATCATCCCCGGCCCCGGATGTTGCCTTTGTTATGACATGTGGCCGACCATGTGCGTCTGCCGCTGTAGACAGGGTTGCCAGGTTGGGCTATAAATAGCCAAATTGGGCTAGTTTTATTTGCAGTTGGCGGGAGAAAATGGTAGTTGGCTATTTGGCTAGTATTGGGCTATTTCTGACCTGTGCATTGGGCTATTTCTGACCTGTGCATTGGGCAATTTCTGACCTGTGCTGGAACCAAAATGCCTGAAAGCACTTTGGCTTATAGGTTCAAATGTGTTTTTTAGAGTAGATAGATAGTCTTTATTGGACCATGGAGGGTCGCAGCACCACAGAAAGTCCATTGGCGTGTACCTGAGGCTTGTGGTGCCGCAGTGTAACAGGAACTTAACACAACAGTAACAAGGACATTAACGGTAATTAATGTTTAACACAAAGGTCATATGGGATGGTACGTGGCAGTCCGAAAAGGAGGTGTCCGTCACTGCCGGAGGAAGTCTAATGCCTCCTGGCACCAGGCTTTCATGTCCTCTTTCTCTTGGGGGGCGCTTCAGTCCCTTAACCCTGATAAGTATACGACAGCAAACAAAATCGTCTTCTTTTTGCGCGCCTTGTGCAATTGTTTACCTCCAAATTTTGTCCAAATGCAAGCATGTGTTGTTATTCCTTCATCTCAACAAGTGACGGCGCGATTCCTTGCGGCCTTAACAGCACCTGTTCTGCGCATTCTTTAGGTTGTCTGTTGATTGGCTTGCACCTACACTTTGGGTTTAATTCTGCCTAGTTCTCCCGTGACGTCATCCTGGTCATCATGCCCCGATAGTAGCGTCCCAATACAGTGGAAGGTATGTTGTCATGCGCTTGTACGAGCGTTTCAGGAAGTTCGCCGAACGTGCAAGGGTCGCCATTTCTGGGGCATTTGGGGGATAAAAATGTATTATGTGTCCTTTCTGCTCAATATAAACGTTTCAAATGATAAGTTTGTTTGTTGTTGTTTTTTTTTTGGCTATTTTTGGGCTATTTTTCTGGATCGACATTTGGCTATTTTTGGCTATATCTCGTAGACGTTTGGCGGGTTGGATGGGTTGGAGTTCAAACACCTGGCAACCCTGGCTGTAGACTGCAGTCTTCTGTGGTCGGGTCCTGGCCGCGCTGCTGTCGGCTCCGGTCACGCAAGCTATTTTGACTGATTTTTCGCACTCTTTGAAGCGTTTTGTTTAGCATTGTCTTGTTCTTTTTAGCAATACATTTTTCCGTATCTAGTGCTACTCTTTGTATTTTAGCTTTGATCGCACCCCCAACGTGCCTCGAGTTTTGGTAGCCGGCGATTCGATGGTGAAGTACTTGCCATTGAATAGTCGGTTGGCTGTTGAGGTTGCGCCGTTTAGTGGTATTAGAATCGAGCACTTGTTTTCCCAGGTGTCTGAGAAGCTACCCGATTTTGATGTTGTCATCCTACACGTTGGCACTAATAATTCCCATATTAGTGCCAGCGTGTACATCGACAAATATCGTCGTCTAGCTGCCCAGATCTGTGAACGCAATCCAATGATGCAGATCGCCTTTTCTGCCGTTCTTCCGAGACGGGAGAATAGGTTCTGCTCATTGGAATGGCAGCGTAGTCACGCTGCAGAGATCGAGGCTTCGAATGACCGTTACCGAGAGGTGAACTCGCTGCTGCGAGAGTTGTGTCGCAGGGAAGGGTTCACGTTCCTTGACGGGCTAGCTGACGAGTGGCACCAGTGGATCCACCACGACGGCGTCCACCCAAACCGGATCGGCAACAAGGTATGCACACGTGCGTTAAGTCGCTGCACTAAAGAGCGCGAATATAGGGCGGCTACGATTGCAAGGCTCACCGTAAAAAGGGGAACTGAAAATTGACCTGCGCACGTGGCGAGCTAAATTACTGGTTGGATTCAACTGGTTGACAGAACGGTGCCAACTCCAGCAACGAAACACGGCACAACTTGGAAGGTTGACCAGTCTTTATTGTCAAAAACCGAGAATGAAAATAAATAGGTTCGGTGACGTTCACGTTTCCGGATTGAAGGAAGCACAGCGTAGCTCTAAGGACCGCTTCAGTTGCCTCGTTAGCTAATTGCGACGATTGAATCGCCCTTTCAGAGCGAGTATTTGTGCGAGGTGAAAGATTAGCCGCTGGCGTCTGTCAGCATCCGTGACGACGTCCCTAGCTTCTCTCCATCGCGTGAAGAAAGGTGCTCACCCGTGTTTCCGCGTTGCGCAGGTGAAGTCCTGATAGGATGCGGTTGCGCTCCCACCTTACAATCAAACAATTCAAATTGCTTGTGTCACAACAGCTGCCAGTTCCGGTAGACTTTCCGCCATTTTTACCATTGTGCTCTCCGCGGCTGTTTTCTCTTCCGTCTGGTTTCTCCCTGGCTGCCCTCCGGTCGTTGAACTGCATCTTTCTGCCCTCGAAGTTCACCGTTGGGTCGCAAGAAGCGCAGATATGGTTTTGACATTTTCATAACGACACGTTTATCAATACACCAACTTTGGCGATGGTTTCCCTTCTCTACCGACCACTGGATGGACGGATGGATGAATCCGGCTGAGCCCTTTGGATCGGGCGGTAGCTTACGCCACCTAGCCATTCTGTTTTACCATTTAAGCTTAGAATATTTAAAGGTGAAAGCTATATTCACTCCACACTGCAAAGAAAGTGAGGCTATAAAACACCCTTGCCATCAGTTAATAAGAAAATACCTAGTTTTCTCTCGCCTTCTGCCACCATTCACTTAATATTTACTTGGTAATCTCTACTGTCTTGAAATCCACTGTTCCTTCGCTGTTTCTAAAACCCAATGACTTTATTAAATCTATGTTCTCTTCGTATCAAGAGCTCAGCCGTCTCGTCCTCCTCTCCACAAGCAGTGCACACTGTATCCATTTCCTGGTACTTCGCTCTGTGTGTTCTGGTTTGCAGTACACCCGTCCTCGCCTCAAACAACAATGAGCTTCCCCTAGAATGGTCATAAATGCTTTCTTTGGCAATAACTGTTTTGTTTAATTTATAGTTTTCCAGAGCCGTCTTTGTCTGCATTCTCTCTAGCCTCCAATCTCTTTCTGTGGCCTTAACTGACACCTGCTCTTCCTAAGTCCACTATAGCCTTAAAAACTGTCCTCCTAACTCCCTAGTGCACTGTCTCCAGTTTGCATCTATACTCCTCATGTATAAATAGCTGAAAACCTTTTGTGCCCATTGCCACCCATCCATTTGCCTCAACCAATCCTCAAATTCTATCTTGCTCACCGCTTCCCTGCTCTCAAATGACGCCCATCCCATGTCTCCTTGTACTAGCTCCCTGGTTTGGTGTTTTGCAATGTGTCCCCAAAGCCAGCCTCCTACTCTGCACTGTTTTATTTCTAGTCTCGCATGCACTTCGGATTTCACGCATAGCACTGCATTTCCAAAAGTCAAGCCAGGCACCATGACCCCTTTCCAAATCTCTCTCACCACCTCATACCTGTTGTAATTTCAAAGTGCTCTATTTTTCATTACAGCTGCATTTCTGTTGCCCTTACCTATTATATACTTTTCATGCTCACTGAGATATTCTGCACCATCACATATCCATACTCCTAGGTACTTGTATTTACTAGCTTTCTCAACTGTAATATTCTGTACCTTCAGCCTCTCAACTTCATCATCATTAAAAATCATGATTGGTGATTTTTCACTGCGTCACATGTGCCATCTGTCGACAACGCGCAAAACTAATCCGCATGCGTGTCACAACGGCCTGCTGGGTCCGATTTAAAAAAAAAAGGGAGTAGGTCTTTGGTTCAATGTTTAATACATTTTATACATGTACATAAATGTTGATTTAAGTAAATATTTTTTATGCCACTAATTATATTGCAATTTATAAAAGGATATGTACATTAAAATTTGACATATTTTTTTAAATACATAAATGTATACCTAGTAATTAAAGGTTTATCCATTTCTGTAAATCTATATATTTAAGTTTTTTTCCTTCACTAGCAAAGATCAATACACCCCCATCTTGTCGAAATGGACACGGCATGTGAACCCTAACAGGGAATGGGAAAACAATTGAAACTTCCCCTGGGAATCCCTCCAACCAGTTAACGCCTTAACTGGTCCCAGTTACCCCTACCCGTTCCCCATCTGGGCATAGTCAAGCCAGTTGACCCCTCAGCTAGTCCCAGTTCCACTCCTATTGATAACAGCCAATTCCAACTTGGGACCAGTTAGTTCCAGTTGTAACCAGTCGAGATGCCAACCGGTCCCAGTTAGACATTTTGGCATAGGTGCCTTGTATGTAAAGCTAAAGGCGCAGCACCTTTTCTGTGAAATCTTCAAGGCAACATCTTTAACAATTTGAACGAGTGAGGTGACTGCAGTTGACAATCAGCTTTGGTGCTAATGTCAAGTACCGTGTGCAGGTCCTCGCTGGGTTCATGGGCCAGCAAGTATGGAGCATCCTGGAGAAGATGGCCAGGGCCAAGATCCAGCAGGACCACAAGGAGGCAATGCCAGGGACCCGCTCGTGGGACGGCTGGACCATCAAGGGTGCCCCATTGACCGCGCCATGTTGTCTCTTCAGAATTCTCCGACTTTTCCAGCAAAGTTTTGTTAATCTGACGACATAGTCTTTTTAAGAGACTGGGGAAATTATAGCAAAAAGTTTGTGGGCCTCACATCTGGTAACAAGAAGGCTCCAAAAACAAGGCCCCTTGAAAACTGAGCAAGTTGCTACTTGTGTAAATTGGCTCTGAAGAAACCAACAACTAGGCGCTGCACAGTCCCATGATTCTTTCCGAGTCTGAAGTGCTTCGAGGGAATCGGAATTTTGTGTTATAATGTGAATAAACTGTTCTGCATTGCAAATCGAGTTTGATGTTGTTTACTTACATTTGGGGGGGTGCCAATTTGTCTTATACCTTAGTAGTTACATCAACACACTGCATTTGATATCAATCCTGCCCCAACAATAGCTAGTGCACATGGGCCCCTTTTTTCCTTTCTAATCACTCCACAAATAATGCCCGGTGCTTCTCTGCGTGCACCAGAGCAACGTACGAAAGCTAACTGCGAGAGCACTGGCTTTTCTCCGCAGCATGGAGAAGGTTACCAAAAAAGAGCTGGTGCTTTTCACATGCACCGGTGCGATGTGGGAAAACTTACAGCGAGAGCACGAGTGCTTCTCCGCGTGTACTGGTGCAACAAGGAAAAGCTTAACACGAGAGCATTGTCGCAAAGTATTAAGCTTGATACTAGCATTGTATTGAGAACACCACAGTTTGCAGAGACGTGGTTCATTACTCCGACAAGCTGGAAGTGTGCTGTGGAGGCATTTGTTTACAGCATTTTCAAAAAAATTTGTTTTACTGTCGAAGGATGTATGGCCATATCAGTAGATTATACAAAAACTTTCCAACACAAAGAATGGAAAGAAACTACAGTGGACTGCTTCCTTCAACCAGCAATGACAGTGATGAATTTTGTTGCTGGTTGAAATAAGTAGTAGTCGTCTGGAGTTAGTATTCTATTCCTTTTATGTCCAAAAGTTTGAAACCAACACTTTATTCTTATTTTCCTGCTAATCCTTAAATGAATGCTTTTCAGAGGCTGCTGGCCCAGATAGCTAACAATTTCTTTGTTTGCATTGTTCGGCCAAGCATCACAGCTACCAGATAACTGGGTTCTAGTTGCCTGGTAGAAAAGCTGTTTTTCTACCAGGCAACTGCACGTGCCGTCTCGATTTTCTTTCTTGAATGGCATGGGATTGGGCTGGGGTGCCATACTGCAGGAAACAAATGATCCGGAGCCCAGGTACCACTTCCACAAGATGCAAGGAAATTCCTTTTATTGGGAGTGGCAATAATAAGACATTAATATTTGGCTCACAAATTCATTGCCTTGGTCGACACGGGAGCCACAAATTCCTGCACATCACATGCAGAGTAATTACTACGGGCAACGAACACCTATTGCACATGGGTAATAGCAAATAGCTACAGCCTATGCGATGTGGAATGATGTTACTGCTTCTTGCAGGCATGTCCACCCTATTTAAAGAAGGAGTCTGTGAAGACGTCCACCGATGCCTTTCTAAACAACTACAGGCAAACTAGAGCAGAACTGTTTCATGTTCCTTCATGTGTAACCAGACATTTCGTATGCTTTTATGTGTGCTCACTGTGAATACCTCACGTCTCTCGGATTCAGTCATATGATGCCATCGCTCCACCTCGCCTTTATATATCTGCATCTGTTGCAATGTACCGTCGCCATTTGGATAATCTTACATTTATTTGTTTGTTAACTTTATAAGTGTGTTTAGGATTTTTTTTGTTTGCTGGTTTTATTGTTTGTTTTGGTGCACCACGGGGCATCCAAGATAAAGACTGATGACACCAAAATAAAGATGATTATTATTATAAACCTGTTGCTGACCCTCCTAATTCGAGGGCCACAAATGACAGCCCTTTTTTGCCAGCACTATCTACTATCGCTGTAGCGCTGCCAAATCATTATTTGCAAAGAAAAGTGGTGTAAGATAATTCCTTGTGTCTCTGCGGTACAAGGCAGCGTTTGCCTTTGCCTGATTGACACCTACACAGAGTCGCAAATACTTTTCCAGAAGCTCTTGTCTCCACTATAATCAACTATATAAAGAACATGACATTGCCACTCTTTCTGAGCATTTGTGCTACCCACTTATCTACACACTTGAAGCATAAAAGCAGCAATATTACAATATTAGTAAGTTAGCTATAAAAAAATTAAACAGTTTGGTTCCTGCATGGGACATCCTGATTCAATCGACTTATAGATTCAGTGTCCATCCGATCGATTCCAGAAAAGCAGACCGTACCGAATTTCACCTGCAGGATGCAAAGTTATCTAATAGTATATCAACAAAATGTTGGAAAAAAATTGTTCAGCCCATCTTCATCCCTTGGCCATCCCCCATTGCCCTCGTATAAAGAATTGAGGGCTCAATGTCGCATGCTGCAAATGAAATGATTGGCAGTGGTCATGCACTGACACACATATACACAGGGTGGAGGATAAAAATCAAGTTGATTTAAATCGAAATCATGATTTAGACCACAACTTTAATCATACAGGTAAATTACTTTTAAAATGTAATTTAATTACAATTACTTTGCTCCAAAAGTAGTTTAACTACAGTTACAATTAGTACTACCTGAGAAATAACTCATTGCAATTACAAATTACTTTGCTGATGACATCATCAGTGATGATGACAATGCTAATGTCGGTGACGTCATCAGTGACGTCACTGATGTCATCATCAGTGTTGATGATGCAAGGATTTCCGGTTGGCACCGGAAATCCTTGCAAAAGTAGTTGTAATTGTGCCTCAAAGTTTGTAATTACTGATGCTAAAAAGCAAATAAAGTACAATTGCAGCTCCCTTTAGCAGGAAGTGATGAATTACAAATTACCAGAAAAGTAATTAAATTACAGTAATTTAATTACTGTAATTAAATGACTACCCAAGTATGATTTGAATACCGATGTTTCAAATCAAACATTTTGATATATTAAAAAAAAACATTAATTTTACCACTGGAACCTCAACTATTTTATTGTTTTCAGGTGTATTTATATTTTCATTCCATGTAAAATAATTATCAAGTAATATTGATATGGGGATAACGAGCAAATATAAGACTTCTTCGAGGCACAAGTAAATTGTAGGATTGAACGCTCTCTCTACTTTTCAGCTCGTTCTTCAGGTATAGCAAAACAAGGGAAAGGATAGAGTCAACAAAAGAACTGCGTGCGTGAACAAGCATACAAACTCAAATACCAGCAGAGAAAGGTATAGAATCAGGCAGACAGACTAAAGTATATGTCTCTGGTTGATCTTGCATATTCTAGTGTATTTATTATTTTCAGAGAAATTATATTTCTCTCAAAAAATTATTTTGAGAAAACAGTTTAAATCTAATCAATGATTTTTTCTTTTTTTAATTTCGGCAGTGAGAAATCTGTAATTTGGTTAGTTGTAAAGTCATGTTCAGTCAATCAATGTGGCCTATTGCCATAAGTGCTCTTCGGAGGATGAGATTCGCGCATGGATTTCTTGCAATAAATGTAGATAATGAAGAAGTATTTCTAGGTCGCTTTTCCGCAGTACACAACTTCGTAAGGTGAAGCACACTTGCGGGTTTTTTGCTTTCCTGCAAAACTCGGTGAGCACGCTTATGGAACGTTAGGTCTACTGCTTTCCCATCTTACTGCAACTGACAAGTACATTTGCTGGTTCTGCGCTTTCCCACAAGGAAAATACGTGCAAGGGGAAGCGCACTTGCGAGTTACTTGGTCCGCCGCTTTCCCGCCGTACAGCAAATAGAAGGGGGAAACCCTCCTTCCAGGGTACAAGCTCTTTTCTGAGTTTCAAACTGTTCCACAAGGCACATTCTCGTAGGAAGAACCGCTTTTGCGGGTCGCGCTATTCTGGATAGCGTGCGTTTTTAATTAGAAGCACGCTTGTGGGCTTTTCACAGATGTCATAGAAAAATGTCCTTCCACTGGCAAGCAGACTTCCAAGTTAATTGTATTTGTTCCTTGAAACCTCTACTTCAGCAATGTTGCTATTGTGATGAAGCACATGTTTCCTCCCAATTATAAGGTTAGTACAAATAAATGGTGTACAAAACACGTCTTAGCTTCAGCCAAAACTCTGTACTCAGCATACAATGTGTATGTAAAAGAAAACACATGGTGGTATAGATTTGAATGATTAAATCAATATAAAACAGTAATAATAATAAAACTTTGTGGTGGAGGAACACTTCAAATGTTAAAATGTAAAGTTGCATAAGTAACGATGTACTAGAATAATGCTTTCTTTTTATTTCTTGCCTGTTTAATAGTTCCTACACTTGGAGAGTTCCTTTAATAATTAATAATCGCCACAATTCAGTACTATCTAACCTCTGAAACAATAATTACATTCAGGAAGTCATCTCCAGCTATCCCATACTCACCAGTTCAATCGATCATTCCCTTGCACAGACACATAAGCTACCCTAGCCTCGCATAGGACTCCAGCTCGACTGACTCAGGCTTTGCCCTTTCATACATAATTTTTTCTGAATAATCATACAAAATTTAAGGTTTCATCAGCAAATTTTAATGAGAAGGAGATGGTGGTCTTTGTGTGAAATATGATTAATAAATGAAAGATTGTGGAGGGAAGGTAAAAAGAAAGGATCAACCAATCTATGGGGGATAGAGGTAAAAGAGATGGAAGAATAAGCAGAGAAGGTGCTTGGCCCCACAGCTTCGTGAATTCTTTCAGAGGGGTCAAATGATGGTGTTCCCTTCGGTCATAATCTCAGACATAATCTCCTACACCCGCTGTAAATGGTTTGGCTCTTTGCCTATCATCTGTGTATTGCTTGCTGTGCTTCTGGTAATCAGCAATGCATTGGCGGAGTTGCTGCATCTCGATGTGAACGGGCTCGTCAAAACTTGGGAAGCCTAAGATGTCCATACGGGTATGCATTTTACGTCCGTGGATGAGCTCAGCGGGGGAGAGCTTCGTCGCTGCATGTGGTGTACTTCGGTAGACACCCGGAAACTCAAGGCCTGTACGAACGTTGGTTTGTTCCTGCAGGATAGTTTGGACGTACTGCTTAAGCACTCGGTTGAAGCGCTCAACCTGACCATTGGCTTGTGGATGGTATGTCGGAGACCGATGGTGGTAAATCCCTCTGGACTTCAGGAACTCCTGGAATATGCGGGATTCAAACTATGGGCCATGATCAGAAACAATCACCTTTGGATACCATTCTCGGTTGAAGATTCTAATGAGGAATTCACATACAGCTTCAGCAGTAACTTGGTTACAAAGAGCTACCTCTGGCCACTTACTGAAGTAGCCGACTAGGGCGACTGCAAATCTGAATTGCGATGGAAGTTTGTAAAAAGGTCCGACAATGTCTATTCCTATTTGTTTCCATGCACCCGATAGGAATGGAACTGGTTGTAGGGGTGCCGCTGCCGTCACAGCTGTCTTGTCGTTCGTCTGACAGGTGTTGCAGTCTCTAATGTAGGTGTCGACCTCGATGTCGACTCTGGGCCAACAGAAGTGCTCGTGTAGACGCTGCTTCGTCCGCACAATTCCAGGGCGTGACTCATGAGCTAGATCAATGAGTCTATGCCGTAGCCAAATAGGTGGAACCAACACTTCACCACGTAGTAGTAAGTCATCCACGGAGGAAAGCTCTTCTCGCAACTTGTAGTATGTAGATAGTACTTTATCACATTGTTCCTCGTGACCCCATTCAGTGCAGATATACTGGATTACTCGAGGCAAATTAGGGTCTTGCCTGGTTTCTTTTTTGATCTCTTCTTGATCGATTGTGCATAGATTGCGTACCGGCAAGTGAATTCTTTTTTGTCGTCATTAAACTTGCTGCAATCCGAAGGATTCGGAGTAGGCAGGCGTGACAGTGCGTCTGCTACGACACTCTTGTTTCCTTTCTGGTAATGTACCTCGTAGTCGTACCTGAGGAGTCTCATAGTCCACCTGGTTATCCTCATTGGTTGTCGACCGGATCCTCGTGTAGAAAGCAAAGTAACGAGAGCCTGATGATCTGGCTTGAGCGTGAAATGGCGCCTGAAGAGAAAAAAGCGCCATTTCTCGCAAGCCCAAAGGCACGCCAATGCCTCTTTCTCCCCTGCAGAGTAGTTGCGTTCGACGCTTGAAAGTTTTCACGATGCGAACGACACCGTTCGAATTCCTTCCGGATGTACTTGCTGCAGAACCATGCTTAATCCGTAATTAGATGCATCGGTTGTGACGACGGTAGGCAGCACCACGTCAAAGTCAGTGGATTGCTGTTTCGTATCAGATCCTTCACAGCAGTGAATGCCTCTTTTTGTGCCTTTTTCCATTAAAAGGGAACATCCTTCCGCAGGAGCACGTGCAGAGGCTCCACGATGGTCGCAAAGTTTGGTACAAACTTGACGTAATATGCGAGCAGGCCGAGTAATGATCGTAGTGATGTTATGTTTGTGGGGGGTGAAGCCTGCATGATAGCCTCAATATTATCTTCGCATTGCTTGATTCCCTGCGGTGTCAGCTCGTGTCCTAGGAATTGAAGCTGCTG
This sequence comes from Ixodes scapularis, assembly GCF_016920785.2. Classification (NCBI taxonomy): domain Eukaryota; kingdom Metazoa; phylum Arthropoda; class Arachnida; order Ixodida; family Ixodidae; genus Ixodes; species Ixodes scapularis. The sequence continues at coordinate 83,960 of NW_024609953.1, read as the reverse complement.
GACTGCAAAAAAAAACATTTGTGCTAGTTTAGTTTCAAGCCTGCATCTCGAAGGCGTGAAAGAACTTGCCTCAGGCGGGCATCATGCTCTTCTTTTGTGCGCCCGAAAATAAGTACATCATCCAGGTAGACGATGGTACCTGGAGTACCTCAGAGTATGCAGTCCATCATTTTTGAAAGGCAGGGGCGGCGGATGCCAGTTTGAAACATACTCTGGTGAACCTGAAGAGACATTCATGTGCCACAAATGCCGTTAGGTCTCTGCTTTCCTCTGCCAGGTCCAACTGGTGATATGCCAATGAGAGGTCTAGCTTGCTGAAGATGTGGGCACCGGAAAGCTGATGAAAAAGTTTGTCGGGGCACGGCAGAGGGTGGGAATCCAAAACTATTGCAGTGTTCGGCTTGCATAGGCCTACACAGAGCCGGATCTGCCCATTCTTTTTGCGGGCCACTACGATGGGAGACACCCACTCTGAAGCATCGATGCTCTCGATAACCCCGGAGTGTTCCAGCTTCACCAGTTCCTCAGAAACTTTCTCCCGCACTGCGAAAGGTAGTCTTGGTAGCTTTTGTTGGAAAGGAGCGACGGAATCTTTTGTCTTTACCTTATGTACAAATCCTTTCGCATGACCTAATCCCTCGGAGAACAGATGGGGGAAGTCTTGTGTGATCTCTGGAAGGTTTCTCGCGGAGACCGTTGCCACCTGTCCTCCGGTGGGAGGAGCAAAGTTTAGTTGGATGTCCAATGCACAAAAGGCGTTTAGGCCCATGACAGCCACGCCTGTTCGTACGACGTGAAATGTGCAGGTGCTGCGTCTTTGAGCAAACTGTACCGGTGCGTCGAATTTCCCCAGAACGGGAATGTTTTTTCCGGAGTAGTCCAGAAGTGTTGTACTCAAACATTCCAACTTGTAAGAGTGGAAGTGTCTTCGGTAGACGTCTTTTGGCAGGATTGAAATGGATGAACTTGTGTCGACTAAACGTTTGGTGGGAACATGTGCCAGATGTATCTCGCACGTAACCGATTGTTTGGTAAAGCTGGTAGTTAGCACCTGGACTTGGTCGTGCGCTTGTTCCACTCTTCGTACATGGGATTTTGCTTGTGAAACACCCTGCTTGCAAACGGAGGCGAAGTGTCCCTTCTTGTTGCATTTTCTGCAAGCTTCATTCTTTGCCAACACTTAGGATGGTCCGCCATGTGGTGCGGTGATCCACATCTGTAACAAGTGCCGGACGACTTGCTGGGACTTGCCCTCAAATTTTTGGCTTTTATTTTTGCCACTTGTGAACTGGATCCCTCTTCCGTCAAGAGCTTGGCCTCCTTCATCGCTTGCTCAACTGGAGAGGCGATGGCAAGAGCAGATTTTAGGGAAAGTTCAGACTCATGTAGGAGTCCTAGAGTCCTGTCGACTGCACCAATTGTGTTTTTAATACGAACGCCTATGTCAGACAGTACAGAAAAACCAGCTGCTCCATCTCGTGCTCCGTTCGTATCCCCCTTCCTCTTCGTCCTCGTCTACCAGCAGCCAGGATCAGCTTGTAGACACAACAGAGAGTATACGCTGCTATTTAATAGAGTTGCAGGACGGTGAGGGCGACGCGCTCACTGAATGAGTCGAGTATCACATTCATACATTCGTCCCCTTCTGTGTTCCTGGGTCTCGGGTTTTATTACCATGTATCACATTCTACTCTGATAACACTCTACGCATTCTACTGCAGTGACAGGGCCAGGCAACATATGTGACCGAGTGGTCCGGTCAGCTTTAACCGTGAGTGTGTCATATGGTGGGCACACCTTTTCAGTACTGCTCGGTTTGATCGAAGGCGCAAGTGTCAACACCTACACAAAAATCAGCCTCAGAAGAAAAAACTAAATCTGGTTCTATATAAAAACAAACACAAAGAACAAATGCATAATATGTAAAATTAATATGCATGATTACAAATTGAGTTAAATCTGCAGTTACAATTCTTTGCTTCAAGTTGATTCCCAGTTAGGTCTCCAATTGGTTCCCAACTGGAACCGGCATATCTCAGTAGTAGTGAATCCAAGTGGCCCCAGTTTTAAATCTAACTGGCGTACCCGCAACAACCCCCCTCCCCCCTCCCACCCCCGTTCCCTCCCGGGGTTCCGCGGGAGGTCCCGGGGGTCGCTCCTATCCGTTCAACCTTTTTGCAGCTGGGTTACGCACACTTACCACCTGTAACTGAGAACCTTAACGTAACTCAACTGTTGGCTCGTTGAAAACTACTCATTAGGTGCGATAATCAATGATAAGGTCTTTGCAACAGCGAACACCCATCTAAGCGCGCGGGCGCACTCGGCCGGCCGTCACTACCGCCGGTCACGCCGGTGCAAGAAAGCATTGAGCGTCGTGCTATGTTCCGCTCGCTGGCAGTGTAACGAAGGCTACGGGCACGAGATCAGCTGCGAGACGTTTTTTTCACAGGACGAGCGCAGGGGCTGGAGGAGCGTGCAACGTACAATGCAAGGGACAGCCTAGAGCCACTACCCGGAGCCAGAGCCCGGAGCACACTACGGCCAGCTACGGCACGCGACGCACGCGCTTGGGCCACGGCAGCCACGCCCACGATAATAACGTCACGTGACACAAAGACAATAAAAATGTATTTATATGCATTAATACTATTTTTATAACTCACAACTTTTGTCAGGCTGCGTTTAAAAAGTTGTAAATAAACAAATGTTGTGACAAAAATGTTTAGTCACGTGACCTTTTACTGTAAAGCTACATTGAAATCGAACGGGTTTATTTTTATTTGTACTTATTTTCAGAGGCGCATTATATTCTGTATGTAGTAATGATTTATATTAGTTATTAATAATTAACAAGGTGACGTCACTTCCGTTACGTCACTTCCGGCGTCGGAGGAGTGATTTGCACACGATGATTGACTTGCCCACTGGCGCCATCCTGGGGGGCTATGTTGCGCTTTTTGCACTCCCAGGAGACTAGGGAGAGGGAAGTGACGTCAACGACAAGGCAAATGCAGATTGGATGTTGACAGAAGAAAACGAAATCAACACCCAATCTGCGTTTGCTGTGTCGTTGACGTCACTTCCCTCTCCCTAGTCTCCTGGGAGTGCAAAAAGCGCAACATAGCCCCCCCTGGCCTCGCTGTTTTCAACGGTTCTCAGGTTGCCGGAGCGGCGTGTTTGAACCGTTAGAACCACAGGTTTGAACCACAGGCACCACAGGTTTGAACCGTTTCAACGGGAGTAATGGCAAAACGGACGGAGTAGCACTGCGTGGCCTCGCAATCCCAGCGACCCGACGAGCTCGCAAAGCGGTGCTCGGAAGACGACCCTCCCAAAGCCGACGACGCGCACTCACCTCTGTGGACAGCGAAGAAACATCGTCGCACTGTGACAACGGCGACTAGTACACGGCATAAGTACAAGTGCATGATTTGTGACATGTGCTTCAAGAAAATCTACCTAAAGGAGGTTCACGGGGACGCTGACACGAGCTGGATCACACTGTCCGCTGCCGCCTTGCATGCGATCTGTGTCCAACAGCTTTTGCATTCCATTGGGGACTTGCTGCGCCACTTTGAAGCGAAACACGGGATCGTCGCGAGGCGTGACAAGTTAAAGTTCAATTTGTTGAAAGGTAAGTGCGCTCGCTTGGTTTTCTACCTTTTGTACAGAGGAAAAATCAATAACAATGCCTACCACTGTTACAAAATACGGTTTGGGCCTAGAGCAGAAAAGATATAATTCAAGCTCTCGTTTAAAGACTAAAAAATCTGAAAAGAGACGACAATTCATTACCACAAATTTGCATCCGCACCAATGGTGACTATTGCGATTGCACAAAGGGAATACACTCGTCCTCTAATAGCACGAGCTGCCACATGAAATCCCAGCATATGTTGTCGTATCGGAAATTAATTAAAAGTGTATTGTTGGGCCAGTTTGGTCATCTCGAAAACATTGCAAAAGAAGAGGATAAGAACAGAAATGGCAACAAGCGTTACCATCTAGTATTGACTGACTGTTTAATGCGTGCTAAGAGAATTACGAGAAGAAAGTCGGTTTGTTAATTTTTTTTTTCTTTCCTTTTCTCTTCTAGAGGGTTGTTCATCTTTCTAGTGCATCAAAATGCAACACTGCCTTTCTTTGAATCTCAGAGTGACACATTCTTTTCGATAGTGCCACTTGTCCTGTCCCTCTCTCGTCTTTTGTGCAAATTGTTTTCGAGATGCTTAAAGGGATACTACAACGAAATTTTGGTGCTCATTTTTTTGGTCTATATGTGTTCAAAAGAGCAGTATCACATAGAACATACCAATATCTTGTTAAAAAAAGTCTCGAAAATGAATTTTAAAACAAATTAAACGATTAGCAAAGAGCACCTGGTGGATGTCGCTAACGCCTCGCTTGTAATGCCCGTCTAGGAACCTTGACAGCTAGTGACGGAGGTCGTCTTGCTTCCGGCCACGACGAGAGAAAAGGGGCAGGAGGAACTCCCCTCTCTCGAGAATGCCTTTTGTGTGTCGCAGAAGTCGCTATTGTCCCCCTACAAGATTACAGAAGATTAACCCGTCACTCAAAATTCCTACAAAAGCAGCCACTTCGGTGGCTGGAACGACTAGGCCATCCCCTCGACGTCAGTCTCGCCGTAGCTTTGATCGTCTTGAGACGACCTACGTCACGATTGCGTTGGATGTCACGTGGTCTCCGCTGGGCCTTCTCCGAGCGCTTGCCAGAGTGGGCCGTTTATAACGAAAAATATAGCCACCAGGCTCAAAATACAAACGTGCGATTGTCATTTACGGATATTGTGGATCATATTCAACCTATTTTTGAACACGACGGGAATATTTCAAATTTCGTTGAAGTATCCCTTTAAAACTTGCTGTGCGGTACGAGTTTATTCTTTCGTTCCCCTCTGAAATGTGCTTTCAAAGTGGTAGTTTGTGACGTCGTATACAGAGCTCTTTTGTTCTGCAGGTGCACGGTCCTCAAAAAGCTTGTGCACCAACTGCACTGATCAAAGCTATGCAACTCAGAGTACTCCTGGAGAAGTGGCAATCAGTTCATTGCATGACGTTTCGTCGACAGCTCAGATTACCTTTTTTTCTGTAATAAGCTGCATGAGACTGTCACTGCGACAGTCTCATGCAGTGTCGGTAAGGTGGGTTAACATTTTTGTAATGAGCCGCCGCGAAGCGGCGTGAACGCAGGCAGGCAGGCGGGTGGGTGGGTTAATGCATATTCCAGTGATACACGCAAGACGAAATGTCCCTACAGCGTGCAATTCGCATAACAAGCATCAATGAAACGATTGTGTTGACGAAACGTGTGTTCATGAAAAGTTGTCCATGAAACATAATTTTACGAAGCGAGTTTCGATGAAATGAAAGGGACCCTTTATGGAGTGGCATGCGCTGTGTAGCCGAAAACCCATATTTGACGTCATAAACGGTGAATGTGAAACATGGATATCTTGCGTTTGCCAACAATTTTGCACCAAATAATTGTCATATTTGGATTCATGGGGTAAAACCAGGCAAGAATTGACCTCCAACTATATTTTTAGGAACCACTTCAGCTTTCTTTAAGCCATGTTACTTTACAAGCATGACTTTCACATCAGGACATCAACAGGATCGCCTCCTAAAGCACACCTGTGCATGGGAATAGCCATACTTCCAGTGTATATACCTTATAACGTCCTGAAGGAGTATTTTACCACATGCAATTCATTTAGCACTGAATTGTTTGTGCGGTAACATACTTCCTCGTTACGTTTGGTCGAGAAAGAGTTGAATGAATGTCCGAGCCCTTTTTAAGATAAAATAGAATGTCAATTTTTATTCCTCGAGCAAACACTTGTTCTCGTGCATTGACGCTAAAGCTTGTGGATAGTGTTGCAAGTTGCACCAGGGAACGGTGACACGATAGCAAGGTAGAACAAGAGGTTTAATATGGCGATCGGCTCAGAGCCAGGTACGTTCTAGCCACGGTCGCAAGGCATGATTTCATGTGCACGAGCCGCGGAGCTCTATCTGCTCGGCTGCTCAGTGTAGCCAACATCTCCCCCATACAGAAGAGTCAAAGTCTCAGGGGAGCCTTGATGCATCGGCCACTTCTCGTCTGTGAATGAAGATTGCCTTCACATTCTATACGTGGCTCTTGAGCATCTCCGCTCTCAACGACTTCCGCAACCCACTTCTGACACCATGTTGCAAGTTGCGCCAGGAAAGGTGACACGATAGCAAGGTAGAAGAAGAGGTTTAATATGACGATCGGCTCAGAGCCGGGTACGTTCTAGCCACGGGCGCAAGGCACGAGTTCATGCGCACGAGCCGCGGAGCTCTATCTGCTCGGCTGCTCAGTGTAAGCTTAAGCACATAACCTTAAGCGCATAAGCTTAAGCACAAACCTAGCACACCTGATTGTAGTGGCTTTGGCCGTTGCCACAGGTATGTATGATGGGAGTATGGCTACCTGGGGAGTGAAGCAGAGGGGTCATAGTGTTACTCTAATATCCCGAGAGATAGCCCACCTAAAATCAATAAAAAAATGGCTCAAATTAAGGAGTGGGCTCACTTGCAGTGTGAAGCAATAATGGCTCTACTTGCCAGTCGGCAATGGTTCATTACATCTTGCCACAGCTAACTCGACACAATAACTAGACACGTTATCTCCCCAATAGTTAACTAAAAGGAAAAAAAAGCAAATGAAGCCAAAAACTGGGGTGGCTTACCTTTCGAGGCTGGGGCATCTCTCAGAATTTTATGGTAAGCATATATCTCACGTCTACAGTTTACATGGTACCAACACACTGGGGTTTTTCAGCTGCTCTTGTGACTGCCACTATAATGAGACTTGACTCTTTTCTAGGGGTGTATGAATACTTTAATATCGGAATACAAATAAAATAGTAAGCTCTCGGATGAATCGATTCGCGAATAAAATTCTTAGTGTTTGGTTAACCGTAAATTTAAAATGTTCTGTGAAAGATGCGCGGTTGACATGGAGCCAAAGAAACTTGTGCTTCCTCTCCATTGTAGTGTGCACTTGCATTGAACTTATGAATATGCAAAACATATTTTGGTTTGCGTTTTTTTTTTTTTTGTCCTCCCGTCACTCACATAGCAGGTGCACTTGCAAACACTACACATGTGGGGTGCAGTGAACCTGTTCTTGCAGACCGTAGTGTTTAGGAGTGCACCTACTATGTGGGCATTGGGAGCACAAAAAAACCCATGGACTGCATGCTACAGCTAAAAGTCTGATTGGGATGTACATTTAGTGAAACAAACATGAAGATGTTTTAAAGCAGGCGGTATATGATGTGACTGACATACCGCTCTTAATTCAGGCCATTTCATTTTAAGCTTTCTTTCTTCTCTGCCTGCCAGAATTCAGCGACTGGAGGGAGGCTAAGGATGGCAGAGAGCATGTTCGCTTCATTCTCCACGACGGACCCAAGGGACGAGATGAGGGTGTCCTGAAAAGGTATTACTACTGCCACCGCTCTGGATCATTTCAGAGCAAGAGGTAAATGACAACTGAGAACCCAGGGCACTTGTAAGACTAATGTGCAATGCTTAGCCACAATTCAAGCTGCAGAGAAAGATGGCAAGGTGACAGTAGAGTACCAGGCAGAACACTACGGCCACCCGAAGGAACTGAAGCACCAGCGCCTCTTTACGACTGAGAAGGAGGCTTTAGCTGATAAACTAAAGCAAGGCATCCCCGCCCGTAAAGATCTGGTAGACGCACATTCTTCTGCTGGCAGTGAGATGGGCAGGCTACATTTGCTCTCAATGAAAGACATTGGCAACATCTCCGCCGAGCATGAAATTCTGACGAAAGAGCTACGGCACTGAACAAAGTCAGATTCCCCAGTCCTGTACTGACATGGAGGAAGGAAAACAAAAAGAGCTTTGAGCTTGCCCTGATGACTGTCCCTCAGAAAGAACGCCTCACAAAGCTTGGCCCCAAGTTTCTGTGCATTGACTACACTCATAATATAAATGGCCACAATCTGCAACTGAAGACTCATGACAGCTGCAGAAGATCAGTCAGGCATGCCATGCACATATTTGATCTCAAAGTAACTAGACACCAAGGCTATGAAACACTCCTTAAGGCCATAAAGGTAATGCATGGGAGGAAGTGATGGGCTGTGCCCAACATTGGATGCTCTGCTCGTGGCATGTAAGCCACGACTGGGCTCTGAAGTTGCAGTCAGTCCAAGATATAAGCAAACCCGTGACCGTCTTTGCGACGAGTTGTGGGCGCTGAGAAATTGCAAAGATGAGGGTCAATTCCAACGACCTCCGACAGGCTTCCCGTGACCTCCGACAGGCTTCCCGTGTCAGAAACTAAGTGAAGAGGCTGATCCAAAACTAATTCAACAAGTACAGGAGTTTCTTCAGTACTTTGGGCACTACCATGGTGGCAGAGCCTAACAGTGGGCGCTCTGCTCCAGAAAGGGCATTCCTTTTAATACTACCAACCACTTGGAGGCAATGTACAAGGACCTGAAGTCACGCTTATGCATGGAACTCACAACCAGAGGCTTGACAAGCTGTTGATGATCCTCTTCGAACTGAGCCGTGACCGGCTCTACAAGCGTCCCAAGTCGCTCGTAAAAGGAAAAACGAATCGGCATGATGCAGCCCTTTTTCGGAGGCACCAGGAGGGGATGAAAATTCCAGCATCAGATGTAGAACAGCTGCAAAATGGCAATGGCTGACTTGTAAAGTCTCAGTCCCAGACAGAGAGAAGCTACCATGTTGAGAAGGGCGACCCCCGCCAGAGTTGCGTGCTTCGTTGCAGGGACTGTGATATCTTTATCGACAGTTACAAGTGCACTTGCAATGACAGCCTGATTTCATCATCAATGTGCAAGCATATTCACGCAGTAGCTTACCTGGGGATTCATGTGACGACCGTGGAGGAGGCCGACACTGAGCCAGGTGTAGAAATGCCATCAACAACACTTGAAGCAACAGGCTTTACGTTAGATGATGAGCCACAGTCCCTCTTGGATGACATTCGGCAGGGTATTGAGGTAGGGATGGAGAAGACTCAACCAAATTCAGAGGACAACATATGTTTAACAATAAGTGGACTGAACAAGTCCCTCTCCAGGAAGAAATTGACAAGCTCTTCAAGCTCCCTGGTGTTGAAATACCGTACCAAGGCCCAAGAAGTACTTGACTCTGTTCCAGATGAGACTTCTCCAAAACCTAGGGTAATCCCTCACAACAAAAAGATGGAAAAACAACCACGGTACTTTCCCCCCCAAAAAACGCCCTGGTTCTGGTCCCATGCATGGCAAACCTCCCACCAGCTTGGAGCAGCAGCACATCATGCAGGGCCTTGTAGCCAGGTGAGTTCCTACAGAAGGAGCAGCATCCGCTCAGCTCCATGTGGATGTTCCGAGCATGTCTGTGCTGGCCCTCAAGGAGCATGACTACTTTGCAAATCAGTAGTCGTGACAATTGGACTACAAAAAAGGGGCAGTATTCTTCTTGCAAAAAGGAATGGCGTGTTGGACAGCTTGGATTTCTTTCCACTTTGGAGAATGTCACGAGAGGCTCGAGCTAAAGGCAAGAGGGGCATCTCTTACCATCCTCCAACAGGTTACGTTAGGCGAGGCATTATATGCTGACCTTAATCGTAACGCTTTTTTAACAACCGGGGATTGGCAATTTTATTTCAGTTGATACGGAACGGTTGTCTCTAAATTAACGGGCAACCATAGTGCCTCGAAATGCTTGTTTATAAGCGTGCCCCTCCATGAAACCGGCACTCTTTTTTTTAGATAGTATTACTGCACGAGAATGTGCAGCTTTTTCCGCTTTGGAGAATGTCAAGAGGTGCTCGAGTTCGCCATTCTCCAACAGGTGGCTTATGTTATCAGCTGGTCTTAATTGGAAAAGTTTTAATGGCCAGAGCTTGCCAATTTAATTTCAAATTTATGCAGACAGGTTACCTCTAAGTTAATGAGTAACCATAATACCTCAAGTTGCCTGTTACATGCTTATTTTTTATTTTGCATACTGCTGCACGGGAATGTGAAAGTTGCAGTTCCCGCGACATACCAAATTATTTTAGTATATGACTTATATGCTTTAGGATATAATCGTTTTCTTGCTAATAAGTGCCTATAATCACTGTTTCATTGTTTTGTGAGCCAAGAGGGAGTGACCACTGGCGACCACAAGCATGAGGATCTGCTACAGGAAGCATAATCATGTAAGTCATCCCTGTGTGCACGGGATAGTTTGTAACGGGCTAGGTGAGATTCAATTGCCAGCATTTTAAAAAGCGATAACTCAGAGGAGAGTAAAAGTACAAGCAAGCTGGTGAATTGCAGACGAAAAACTGAAACACCAGAAGGAAAAAGGACACGAAAAAAAGGATGACACACACACACACCGTCTCGAACACAGCTGAAAGGGGCACTGACACCCCAAAGGTCGTATTTATTTTTATTGTCTAAAACGATGCTATTTGTAGTCATAGACACGCAAAAAAAACCGCATCGCGAAAAAAAATTTTCTTGCGCGCGCGCGCGCCTTTTTATTTTTGGCGTTTGATTTTCCCGCCTCTCGCCTCCTCGCTTCTTTTGATCGGTGACGTCAAAAATCAGGAAATTTAGAAGCTTTGTAGGCGACATCTCTATAACATTTAATTACGGCAATCTTAAAACATGTTTTTTAACGCAATTGCGAACGCACTACGGCCCTTCTTTTTGAAATACCAAAAATCGGGAGTTCGTTGTGGTGCCGTCTCCTGGATTTGTATCCTCCAACGGAAAACAGGCGACACCGCTCAAAACCGGTCCGCTGCAACGCCGGCGCTAGCCGGCGCTCGCTCCTATCCTCCTCGCTTTGGGTCGCCATGGCAACAGCAGGGAGTGGTGACAGGAAAGTGGACTCTCAGGTCTCCTCAATTTTTGACGTCAAGGCACCGGCGCCGATCGCGCGGGAACTTCGAATTCGGCATTTGGAAATTGTTTTTTTACTTCACGAATACTGAATTCCCAAATCTCAAATTTTGAGGGTAATGTCCCGGCATCGTTTTCAATCGTTTCGGATAATAAAAAAAAATATGATTTTGATGTGTCAGTGCCCCTTGAAGGTTTATTCCAAAACCACACCCTTTTATAACGGTACACCACAGTCAACGCCAAGAACCCTCACACCAAGTCACACACCCAGACCAGAGCAAACAAAAGAAATGCACTCGACGCTTCCATACGTGCCAAGGTCAAGCAACTGACAAAAAAAAAAAATTGCATTGGTCAAAAAGTTTGTCTTTGCTTGTGAATCACCATAGACGAGACACTTGCGCAATTACCAGCAGAACCAATACTAAGAGTTTCTTCTACCGCGCGTTTGAACTGATCTCGCTCGGCTTATCACCGTAGTGGCCATCCAATTCGGATGACAACTGTTGCAAACTTATAAATGTACTACAGTTTCTGAATTTGGGGATTGCAGAACACACCTTTTGTGCTCTATGATTTGCTCATTAACATAACATCCAGTTTAAACTATGTATGAAAACCCAGGTGCCAAAGGAATATTATAAACACTACCATATTGACATTCAGTGGCAGGATTCCTATGCATTTTCCCGCAAACTTTTTCTACCTCTTGTGAAAGGAGTCGACCTACTTTATCTGAAGTCTTCAGAAGCACGTTCTCATGGTCACTCTCGTCGTCGTCTGAGGCCGTCTTGTCTTCACAGGCAATGTGAGACTCACTCTGAAGACAAATTCGGGATCTTCAGCATCGCTGCCGTCCGAACTGCTCCTAGGAACAGCTCTTTTTCTGGGAACCATCACCGCCATTAGCATTCCTCATGCGTGTCGCCATTTTAAATTCATGTTGCCAGGCCAACAACTGCTGTCAGGCTAAACACATTGCAAAAGTGCAAAACGCTTTTTTTTTTTCTAGCACCTTTTTAGGTTGAAAATAGAAACCGAAACCAATTTTTGAACGTAACTTGTCTTTGACGCAGAGAGCAGCACAGCAGAGGGTGGACGAATGTGACTCGTCATTGGTGATATTTGTACAAACTAATAATGTGCACAGCTCGGACCAATGTAATTTAGCACACAGGTGGAATATAATTGTGACATTGTCTGTCCCTTTTTTTCTATCTCTTATAATTTTTTTCCCCCTTTTTTGACCACAGTCCAGTCTTTTTTGACCACAGTGTCAACCGTCAGCTTGCCTGCACATAAACTTTTTTTTTTTTTTTCAATAAAATTGGCCATTTCTAGCTATATTATTGAACAGAGCTCACTTTAGAAAAAAAAATAAAAGAGAAAAAAAAATTTTTTTCTGTAGTTTACGTGTGAAAACCAAATTACATTTTAGGCCACTGTCTATTTTGGCAAAGGGAGACAGATAATACATAAGCCAAGTTTACTTCCTTCCCATTCCCTCATTTTTTCAGTCGTAATAAATGCCACGGTGGCCCAAAAGGCTGTTTGATGATATTGCACCAAAAGGAGTGGGCAATCACCCATAAAAAGTGTTGTTTCCTTAGCTGTGGGGGGGCTCAAACTTTTAGGTTGAGCTGCACCATCTAGATCACTTCTGTAGTAAATCGTAGCACGATAGGTCAAGGTAGCAATTTATGCGGTTCTTTCAAAGGGTTATGCGCATTTATACTCGTGCTGTATTTTTACAGATCAAGAGACTTGTATGACTGAATCATGCCAGCTGTGTACTAGCTTGTTGAAGGCGCCACATAAATGACGACATAAGCCATTGACTTTAGTGGCACACCAACTTTTTGTCAAAGTGCCCATTAGAATTGTCAAAGGCAACGCTATCAACGCAGTTTGTCTGTGCAATGCCATCAATGCAGTTTGTCTGTACCACTGCCGTTCAAAGTCCGGTAGCTAGCCCAAATAGTCTAGCATCACATACGAGGTTCGTTGGCAGAAAATGCAAGAACAAATGAAGTTCAGGCACCTTGTGCAGCCTCACCAACAAATGTAGACCACATACTGCAATGGCAAAAACACAGAGGTCGTCCGCTTCTGTCCACATACCTTCTGCGCATGCGCGAGTTTGCCGTTGTGTTGATAAACAAAGCACGCCGCACGTCGGTGTATACACTCTGCCAATTTGTAATTTATGTGATAAAGATTTCTACAAAACTAAAACATATTGGCTGTTGCTGAATTGTGCCAAAAACATTAAGGGTGATTTCAAATAAGATAGATCAAGGGGTGGCTGGTCGACATTTTCAATTCAATTGATATTTTTCTGTCATTGCTTAATATCCCGTATTTGCAACTCCAACGCCCCATACGTGGCAAGGCGGTACTTCCAAGATGGCAGAAGAGACGAAGATAGATTCTCCAGGATTTCACATGCACCTGCTTGTTCACGCTTGTCACTGCGCTAAAAATGACTCATTTGTGTACAAATGCAAAGCAGTTAGGGCAGGATCATATTACAGGTGACGGAGATATTGATGCGTGGTAGAAAAACGAGCATACTGATATTTAAAAAGTTGCAGAAACCCCAACTTCCGAAGCTTTGTGGTGTGTGAGCGCGTTTTAGACACCAACCACATCACTGTTTGTGGCAACATATTTTAGAGGGTGATGAAGATATTGTGTTTGCGCTTTGCCTGGCCATTAGTGCTCTAAAAAGTGAGCCGTGCACGGTGACCATCAAGCTTCAGAAGAGCAGCGTTCACAGTATTGATGTCTTCGTGTCACAGGCACGCAACTCGCTGCTCACCTTCTAGGTTTTAGTGTGAAAACCAAATTCGAAATGCCATCTAGATTTTCGTTTACGAACTGTGTGCTCCATAGAGTGCTGTGGAACTCCATTTAGACGCTGAGCTTCAAAACATGTATTCCGTAAAATACAGTGCAGTTACCATAGCAGCCGTGTCTATTTATTGTTGTAACTCAATATATAGGCTCTAAGCATCCTAAAAAAACCTGAAACCACATTCAAGAGCAGCCGATTTCCCTAGTAAAAGTACAATCAAAGATTTTTCCGCGCCTCTCTTTCTGCATTGTGGTGCAGTACACTAGAGGGTGCCACCAGACAGGAAGGCAGCAGGGGAAGGCACATGACAGTAAATCACGAGTGACGGTTTCCCGGCGGACTGACTTTTCGAAGGCGCGCATGGTGGCACCCCCTGGTGTTCTGCGCCATGGCACAGAAAGAGGGGCGTGGCACAATCTTTGATTGGACTTTCAATAGGGAAATCGGCCAGCCTTGAATTTAATTTTGGGTTTTTTAGGATGCTTAGAGCTTATAGATTGAGTTACGACAATAGACGGTATCAGAATCCACTTGAGTGTCCCATTAACAAAATAATTTGTAATGGTTACACCCACCATGTCTAAATAATTTTCTTTGTTTCTGATTCTAAAAAGTATTAGTCTTCTCCTGGTGTTACTGTTTTAGTTATTTAATTTCAAAGATGCCTGCTCCAATAGTGAGCGTGAATGCGACCGTCTACCTTTATGTGATCTAAGATTTCTTGTGCGCCCAGATTCTTTTTCTGATGAAAAATAAACATGTTTATTTACACCGGACATTAGGCAATGACATATAAAAATATCAATTGACTTGAAAATGTTGACCAGCCATTTTTCGGTCAATCTTATCCCAAAATCACCCTTAAATTGTCCAAAACAGCCCGAACCTGCACCAAAATACCTCCAAAACTTTTTTTTTTTTTTCAATTTTTTTTTTTTGTTATATAATAAGTTTTTGTTGCGATACATGTTTTACTTTAATGTGGACTTTTCTGCTCCTAAGCTGCTTCAAAATGTACATGTTCTCCTCTTGAGCTGCTCCGAAATTTTTTTACAGAATTTGTTTTAACTGTCTTACTTAGTCATGGGCAGTAGCCATACTCAAGTTTACCTTAAAAGGACACTGCCCCCCCCCCCCCCCCCTCACAAATTGTTTTTTTAATTTTTTGCCAGGCGTTTGAATACTATTTAAGTAATATTTCGCTACAGAGAAGACAGAATGCACCGACACCGTGAACGACAGTTCTGAAGTAGAGGTCCCACGCCCGTCATCCGCGAGTCCCACGAAACGTGAAACGACGCCATGTTGAGAATTATGCAGTGAACGCACAGAATGCTTCCAATTGTCTGTGCAACCTTTTTTTTTTTTTTTTTTTCAATCAACATATTTGCAGCTTTTTGGGAGATACAAAAAATGTTTCATTTTTTTTATACTTTTAGGATTCACTGTGTGCCTTCAATGACCCACGACTTTGATTAAATTTGATGGTCGTGTCTAAACCTTAGAAAACTGCCTTGGAAAAGAGAGTGAGCGTGACTCGATCGGCAGTTTTCGGGCGGAAAGAAATTGAATTTCGAGCTGCAAATTCTGTTCTAGGTAGTTCGGCTCTCATATGTCACATAAAACTAACAACCTCGGCGAGCATAAATACCCTGTCAGTGTCCCTTTAAAGGGTCCCTGAAAAGAAAAGTTTTTTTTAAACAGTCTGGTTGGGACACGCAAGTCAAAAATCAAATCTTATGCGAAAAAAAAAAAAAAAAAAATTTTTCTAGAGCAATATTGACGGCGGGAGTTTATTTGAAATTTTGTGTGCAAAGCCCATGAAGTCACGGGTCATTCCGGAATAACCATCTCGGTCGTGAAGGCAAAGCCGGTCCATTTCTACTCCATGTGCCCGAAATGCCAAGAGAAAACAAGTGGAAAGGAGGTAACTGCCGACTAAATGGCGTCTTGTGCCGTCATTATTGGTCTAAACAAATTTTTTTCGCATAAACTAATCTTTTGACACGCGTGTCCCAACCAGGCTGTTCAAAACTAACTTTTTTCTTTTCTTTTCAGGGGCCTTTTAAGGTGGATTGCAGCAGATGCTACGAGCCAGCACAACTAATTCTGTGCTGAGAGTGTGTTGGGCGACCTTCCGGCTTGGCGCAGCAATGCGCAATGTCACGTGACACTCTGGCCGGGCGTGATGGCTTCTAGCATCAGCTGCGCTCCATCTTAATGCGAAATGGAGTGTGATTACTAGTAATGCATTACCGGTCAGTTGTTACTTTTTCCAATAGCTTTGAACTGTAACGCGTTACTCTTTATTAGCGGTACTTTGTAACTGTAACACTTACTTTTTTATTGGGTAACTGCAACTTTTAAAGTGATGTTCTTTAAAGCCAAGTTCCATGTTCTTTAGATCCGAAAAAGAGGGGGGGGGGGGGGGGGGTTTGCTGTTTATTCTTTTCTTGCAAATTTGATGTTATTCATTGTCTATTTTTGCTGTTGACTGGAATGCATGCAGGGTTTCTCAGGGGTTGTGTCATAGGAGTGACAGCATATCTATAAGACCCATGGAGTGCTAAATGGCACATGTAGAAACACTTTTCAAAGGAGGGAGCAGCCTTGCAAACAGATCAGTGTAGTCTGTATTCAAGAGAACACGAAATGAAGATGTCAAGACAGGTTGTTTGTTGTAAAACTGGTGTTTTTCTTGTTAAAAAAAACTTGAATTCCTTATTTGCTTTTTTCCACCGATTTTGAGAAACACTTTTTAGGGGTTACTTTTCAGTGTTTGCAGTCATACCAAAAACCTAGAACTTTACTTATAGTACATTGTTTTGAAATAACCTTTTAAGCCACCCAGGGGTGTTGCCGTTTTGGTGCCTGCCACCTGAGCCTTTTTTTCCCTGAACACTCATCATAGGTTAATACTAACCCTCAAGGAGGGAAGCACCTTCAATCTGTTGAAAATGCCAAAGTATGACAGGTGAGCAGCAGGTAACAAGTGATGAAGATTGCTCATCTGGACAAAATGTTTTTGGAGTCGAAATCGAGAGAAACATTTTTTTTAGATTTTCATTTGGCTGCCCTTGCAACAAACCTTACCTTGATTTTGTATTAAACAATAAAGCTATTTGTACTGGACCCAGTGAAGTATATGTGATTGAATAGAGGTGGAGCCATTGGAATGGGAAGGTCAAGGTCCTGTGTAATTCAGTTCACTGACCATTGCAAGAAAATGTAGCATCTGCTGGTGGATTCTGTGACCTTTTGCTACAGCAATTATTGATTATGTGCAGGTACCTGGACCTCGAGACCGGTGGCCTTGGAGATGTCAGCAAGGCTACGGGGTGATTTGCTCACCGCGAGGCTGTGCAATTTAGTGGCATGGAACTAGTGCCTCATTTCGGAGATCTCCATGGCGAGTGAACAGTGCAAGGCTGGTGGGGCAAGAAGTTTATTGGAAGGTTTTGTCATGCCATGGTGATCAACATTCATGACAGGTTCATCTGCCGAACTAGCTATGCAATAGAGGCAAGCCTGCTAAGTCACTGGGATTAGTCGTCAGTGTGTGGCGCAGAGGACTTCTAGGGACAAGTCCAGGAGACGAACATGCAATATTTATATTCTGTCTATATTTTGGTGAACCAATGTTACTGTTGACATTGAAGTGTGGGACATTTCGCTTCTGCGGCAAAAGATGTCAGGTGTGTAATGGGGTCCCACAAAAAATACCTATGCTTTGTCTTGAGCTATGTTCATAGAGACATGGCAAGGGGGGGCCAGAAGACTGATGAAAGTTGTGCCGGTGATGGTCACAGTTTGGGAGATGTTGCGGATGGCTATGTGATGGGGTGCTGTGACCTTTGATGGACAACTGTTTCACTGAGTCAAACTGTGGCAGTGTTTCTGCTATCTTGAGAGGCAGCATGGTAACGCATCAACACAGTGACAGATTTTACTTTAAACTCAAAATGGGGCACAGGAATAAAACAACTTGCTTGCCTCATCGAGGCACGTCTTCAAATGTGAACTAATATCTTGTCTTTTCAGGACCACCTTTTCTTTCTTTATTTTTTTTTTTTCATATTTTTTTTTATGTCTAGGCAAAAGAATCATGTTAAGGTCCGTTCACACTCTTGCAACCGAGTACAACCGAAAGAGACGAGACTGGTTTGTAAGCCTTTTCGGACCTCTTAGGACCGGATGCGCTGCAGTGGAGCTGGTCCTAAGACGAGACTTGTTAAAACCTCTTAAAATTTCTTGGGACGAGAGAACACGTTTTGTAATTTTCCAAGAAAAAACCGACCTGTGAAATACACCTTTGACGAAAAGTTTAGATTGCTACGTGCAGGCGTTAATTTTTACGGTCCATTTTAGGTCAAGCCTGGCGGCTTGGACCACCCTTTATTTGTAAAAGGTTCATAAAAGTGTTCACTGCAAACGCATATCACCAATCTTAATAATTAATGAGTCATATTTTGACCAGTGGAAAAACCACATCTTTATTTTCACTCGATTTGGGTATGTTTACGATAAATAAATATTGAGCGAGTAAAATACAATTAAAAAATTGGGTTTGTAGAACAAGTAATAAATAATGGGCCAATTGGTTACGGACGCCAGCAATTGACTCCGTAAGTGTGACGTCATGAGTCCAAACAAACCGTTGCTAGGGTCGATGTTGACAAATACATGTGGCTAGGTTTCGCTACAAAAACCCGACTGTTCATAAATCAGGAGTAGGATTTAAACTTCTAAAATCACAGATATAGCAAGCTTGTATGTTTAAACAGAAGTGTGCGAATAATCGCTTGTTTGTGGAATAATTACAACTACAACTTCCGGTCTTCAAGATGCCTGCAGCGGAGTACGAATACAAGAAGTATGCCGTCTGCCACAAGCTGGCGCCATCGTTTGAATTGTGTGAATAAAGACTATATTCTGATATTGTATTTGTTTGAAATATAACGACTTTCAGACACTTATAAGAATTCATAGTGGGGTGCGATGCAAAATATGGTTTATTGAAAGTCCGGTCGTCGATCGAGATGATCGTCTGCTAAAAGATTGCATTGCACCTGCGAGAAAAGCACTTCAGGCAACCGGTTGAGATCCCAAATATTTTTTTTTTTTTTTTTTGCGGACTCACGCTATGTAAAAGTGCTTCATAGCTGGTTGTAACCGTCCCATGAAGAAAGGTTCTTGCAGTTTCTTCAGATTCCCGCAATACCCCAAAGCGTGAGAGAACTGGATAAAAACCATAAGGTGAGTACATGTAGCACTGGTGGAAAGTTGCCTCGATGTAAAAAAAGGGCCAAACCAACCAAGAGCATGTAAAACCCATCATCTGTTCGGTCATATTGTTTGAAAATATGGTGGTATATTTATATCTTATTACTATAATATTGATAAAGTAGTTGCATGCAAGTAGTAGTGAGAGTAAAATCCAGATCAAACTTTCAGTAGTCTTAAAGGCCTGTTCACACTCTTGCGACCGAGAGAGACCAGACCGGTTTTTAAGCCTCTTGCGATCTCTTAGGACCAGCTCCGCTGCAAAGCATCCGGTCCTAAGAGATCACAAGAGGCTTAAAAACCGGCCTGGTCTCTCGGTCTTCCTCGGTTGCAAGACTGTGAACGGAGCTTAAGGCCTGTTCACTCTTGCAACCGAGTACAACTGAGAAAGACCAGACTTGTTAAAACCTCTTAAAATTTCTTGGGACAAGAGAACACGCTGGCGCCATCTATGCGGCGAATTTGGAACTGCATTTAACAAGAGCGAAGGCTTTGTGGTATTTCCGAGGTCAAATGTGCGTAACACCTATAAGAAAGGCTCGTTTATAACGTTGACAAAAGTTTTTCAAGCCAAGAAAGAAGGGATAATGTGCGACAAATAGAAAATATGCCGGACCGCCAAGTTTACACTGCTACCCAATAGATGGCGCCAGTGTGTCATCTCGTAATAGGATTCAAGAAACCCAGTTTTAAGAAGTTGCAAGAGTGTGAACGGGCCTTAACAATGTTATAGTAAAACGGCGTTGAGATGTATGCCTGTGTCCATGCGCTATCCGGTTATTTTGTTTATGCTTATATATCTACCTTTAATGATTTTTTTTTTCATTGTGCTCTTTATGTGTTCTTCTGTTTGGACTAGCTTTTTTTAATTTAGTACAAGTCTCAATAAAAATAATAATAATAAACGACTTCCCTCGAAGGTGTAAGGTTGCTGGCCTGCACTACGCCGGTAATGCACCTCGGGTCGTAGTCGTAACTGATTTGCATGACGTGGGTTGATTTTATGGCATTTTCGCCCCTCCGAACAAAGCTATATTCTTCACAATAAAAAAAAAAAAAAAAAAAAACACATTGCTGAAGCTTTTACGGTCATGATGATGCACTTGTTTTTGTCACTGGTTTACAGAAGCAATTCAATGAAGATGCCCGCTGCAACAGAGGTTGGCCAGCAAATCTATCGTGTCGTCTGCTACCAAATCAAAGCGGAGTGTAATACTTCAGAAATGGCTTTCCTCGTTGCAAACGACACAGAGACGAGGAGAACATCTTCATAATTAGATATCAAGAAGCTAGATTGCTTACAAAAAAACTATTGACTTACTTGTAAGCAAAAGTTTAGCCTCATGTGGAGTCTGCATGCATTAGTCTATAGCAACGCCCCTAGCAACGGTTTGTTTGAACCCAGACGACATGTTGTGACAGTTACCCCACAGACGCTGGAGGCCTTTCAAACGAAAAAAAAAAACGGTCGTTTTCACCAACTTGCAGCACGCTGAGGTCTCGTCCAACGTGGAGCTGTTGCACTGAAGCTTCCTGATCGCCTTGCAAATGGATTAAAAGTATGCTGTGTCTAAAGGTACGTCAGACGTTTCCGCAAGTTCGAGTCTAAAGATACGTCGGACATATTGTAAGCGCCCCAATTCCGTACAAGAAATTAGAGATCGGAGACATGCGATGTCTGCTCTCCATCAAGGCTGAGCGTCTGAAACGTCGCTTGTTTCCTTTCCCCTTTTCTTTGCTCGTCTTATCCACGCTTTTAGTTTTGTGCCCACCTTTACGTGCCGGCAGCACACCACCTTCTGGTCCCCAGCACTCGGTTTCGTCACCAGTTGGTAGATGGCGGCACACAACGGCACTTGCACTACCGCGCAGGCGCTTTAGAATATAGGCACAGGTAAGGCGTTGTGTGCTCTGTTTTTGTTTCGTCACCGTTCGTTCGACTCCGTCGTCTGACTTGCAAGCGCACCTCGTTTTTGTTTTTGTTTACGTGGTTTAGCCCATATGTTCAGGCGTTCATAACTTTGCTGTCCACCATGAGTGCGAAGAGGACTTTGTACACAGTGAAGTTAGAGCGGACGGTGATCAGGTATGCGAAAGACAACGGTAACCACGGCACTGCACAGCGTCCGCGATACCGTGTGATACGGTGGAAAAGACAGCAGGTGTAGGTATTCAAGGGCGTCGCGATCCGTAAAAAGTGTTCGGGACGGCGCAATAATGCAAAAGTCGACATTTGGAAATTGAGAAGAACATTCGTGAGTTCGTTTGCAGCTAACTGAACGGGGCCACCGAGGACTCGTCGAGTCGTACTGAGAGCAACTGGTTGACCATGGTGCGCAGTGAGAATTGACGGCGAGCAGGTTAATTCTCGTCGGGGTTATTTTTATTTGTTCTGTGACTTTTTTCTTGTGAATTTCCTATAATAAATTGATATTTCTTGCACAAATGTTGTAATTTCGGAGCATTTCACGAAAGTAAGCACCCCCCCCTCGTTGAACATCGCGGGTGTGAAACGAAAGGAGTGCATAGAATGAACTAATTATGGTAGCAATGAGAAATAAAGCTGGATTGAAAATTGACAGTGGGGTCTCAGTGAGGCATGCTATGACCCGCTGTGATACGACCTTTCCCTACCGCGTCTACGTCCGACGCATCTCCCGGTTCCGCGCATGTCCGTCATGCATCTTAAAGGCCCATTCACACTCTTGCGACCTCTTAGAACCAAGTTCCTTGAAACCTCTTACGACGAGAAACCAAACTGGCGTCATCTATTGGGTAACGGTGTAAGCTTGGCGGTCCGGCATATTTTCTATTTCGCTCGCACATTATCCTTTTTTTCTTGGCTGGAAAAACTTTTGTCAACGCTATAAACAAGCCTTTCTCTTAGGTATTACACACATTTTACCTCGGAAATCCCGGAAAACCTTCGCTATTGTGAAATGCAGTTCCAGGGACACCGCATAGATGGCGCCAGCGTGTTCTCTCGTCCTAAGAAATTTTAAGAGATCTCGTCTCTTAAACGATGCACCTTTAGGCTCCTTGTTCCGGATACGCCCGACGTACTTTTAGAGTCCTCGTTCCGGATACGTCCAATGTACCTTTAGACTCCTCGTTCCGGGTACGTCCGACACGTAGCTTTAGACACAGCGTTAAAAGTATTGCTACGTCTCACGCGTCAATCAGGTTGAAAACACGGTAGGTACCGGGAACCTGAGCACCGGTATTAACGTGTCGGAACGCTTAAACGCCTGTCACCCGTCGTACCTAAGTAACTGAAAAAGAACAGTGATCATATCCAACTCGTCTGCGTCCTAATAGGCGCCCAACTCGGTTAGAAAATCTCGGCGCACCTCCCGCACTTGGTAGCTACGACCGGATAGTAGCTCAATATCGTAACGTGATAAGCGAAGCAATTTCACGTAGCCGAATTGAGGTAAGAGATCTTTTATCTTCAGTTTTAATTTAACGTTTCGAATAACCATGTACAGTCGGGAGCAAAAGTTTGCGGGGCACGGGAGCGTGTGCCAAAAGGCATCGCCGCGCCGTCCGACGGCGCGCCGCCGCATTAAGGAGCCGCGATTTGCGCATGCGCGGCTTTCGTGCTCGCTATCATGTCACTTTCGCTCGTTTCTTTCAGGCGCACTTCTAATAACAAGAGTCGGCGCCAGGGGCGCAAGTTAGCGTTTCGCTGGCTGTCATGCTGCGCGTCTGCTTCAGCTGCCTCGGCCGCCACGATTTGTGACGGAGCACGCGGGGTGGGATAACCAGGCGCTTTGTCACCCAGCGTGGCTGATGAGGCAGCTGAAGAGGGCGCGAGGCATGACAGTCAGTGAAACGGCAACTTGCGCCCCTGGCGCCGACTCCGGTTATCAGGAATGAGTCGGACAGAAACGAGCGAAAGAGACATGACTGCCAGCACGAAGGGCGCGCATGCGCAAAGCGCGGCTTTTTAATGCGGCGGGGCGCCGTTGCAAGCCGCGGCGATGCATTTCGGCACGCGCTGCGGTGCCCCGCAAACTTTTGCTCCCGACTGTACCTCGCACAAGCTCCGAGGCCTGTACGCGTGGAATGCCAATTCGGCTTCTTGAAACTAGTAGTTCCATACGACGGTGTAGATGTTCTTTTACAACGCCAACACACATGTAGATGTTACATGCTTACTGCCTTCGCGGGACACGGGTCTACTTACCCATCTCTGAGGGCTGTAGGTGCGACGACGAAGATAACAGCGGGGAAAGGCGTCATCAAGACTTAGAACGCAAGGAAAAAATTTACGGTGAACCGTTACAACATGGCGCCGGGACGTTTGTAAACATACTCTCGTTACCGTGCGACGGTTCCCCGGTTTCGAAACAAAAATTCGTTTAGCATAGTTAAAATTATTTTAGCAACGTAGATAGCTTGATCATTTGAGTATATATATTGCCATTTTTTCTTTAAGTTAAATTGAGAGCTTAATGACTTCGCAATGAAGCACACTCTTATACTCTCGCAGATCAGCATAGGTTTGCTTCACCGAAAGACACCGCTGTATTGCAGGGAAAGGTGCTCGCTGGCATTTGCACAGGTGAAAATGTCCTGTCCAAACACCCCTTCCGACAATACAGTAAATATGCACTCTTAAGGTACTGCTTGTGGGGGTGGCTTGTCTGTGGCCAGAAAGGCACACAGGGTCAGTTGAAAATGATTACCATGGGATAAAAATAATGGAAAGCAGCCTCAGACACAAGGATGAAGTAAAGGCACTAACACGACAAAACAACGGATGACCTTCAAGTGTAGTTTATTTTATGGGAAGGAAGCATTTTAGTCTTATTACATTAACACAAACACACATGCCAACCAGGCAGCTGGCAATCACAGGGATAGAGCCTTACAATGTGGCAGTGCTAAACTCCAAATTATGAATAAAGATTTTTTTTTTTTTTTTTTTTCACTTAGTTTTGTAGCAGAGGTTGTTTTCCATCATGATTAGTTTCGCTCTTACCAACTAGCCCAATCTACCACCCTACTTCAGCTCATTAAGGGGGACTACTTACACTTGAAGAATCTGCAATGGCAAGATGAATGCTAGCAAGTTCATTTCATCGCCAGAAAATTGATGGTGTTGTCTCAAATGGTAACAATGCACGCTCATGAATGAACTGTGTGAGACCATCAAAGTGCGGGCAGTGACTCTACTTGATATCTGGGGACTGAAAACAACTGCCTCGGTCTACTCTTAGAGAGAACCATAGCGGTGGTCAAGGAACCGGTACAGCAACACGAGCCCAGATTACGTATGATATGTAGGTCTTCCATTCCCTTTGTAACAATATACAGGACACCAGATTTTGGGTCAGTACTTGTATTTCAGCATCGAAATACACGTAAAAATATATTCCTGGTCTCGCAATACATTCAAGGGAATAATATATCCCATTACATTTTCAACTGGGCTTGCCATGTCATCATCCCAACTACCGAAATAGTTATCTTCTCCAAATGCTTCATCAGCTTGCACAAGCAGCTGACACCAGTTGAGAACAAGCTCAAAGGTTGTGAGGAGATACTTCGTAAAATGGCAGGACGGCGGCTTGTGATACTACAAAGCCAGTTTCCTTTAGACAATATAACATAAGGTTATCATATCAACCAAGTATGCCTCCACTGTGTAGCCCTCGATCTCGGTCGGGGATGCCAAGTTTCTTTGCTTTGCAGTTGCACGCTCGCACAAAGCTCCACCGCTTCGCCCGAGATGCTTGTATGAAGCTTCATACTTTAACACTACAGCACTATGGCAAAATACTTAATTTTTGCAGGGGGGGGGGGGGGGGGGCTCAACATTTTGCAGACCTATTTTCAGACTTCGAAAATATTCAAAATTACCGAATAATCCTATTCGATTCAAAGTATGAATCGAATACGGCATTATTCTATTCAATATTTAAAAGTTATGAATATTTGCACAACCGTAGTCTTCAGCATTATTTACAATTTACAAGGAAGCTGATATCATGTCTACATTTCACGGGATCTTCCGGGGTCTTTTGTTCAAATCGCGATTATAAACTTTCTGACTTTGACCCAATGGAGACTACCCATCTGCACACTCCGCAAGGACAATTCACTGAGGCGGTCATTGGCCATCATTGATCGAAGTCTGTGTTATGTCAATTTGGGCCTACTGAGAGAGTGTTCACCCCTGAGGTTTGCAACCATAACAAAATAAAAATCTAAAATGGGTACATGAACACCTAGAAATGAGCCTCGAAGCTTTTCTCAGACTACAGTTTTGGAATGTTTCTTACAGAAGCCTTCCTTTTTGGCAAATAAAAAGAAACTGTTCCAGTTCATCGGGGAAATCGTCCGACAGACCAGATTTATCCATTGCCTGGAATCACCAGTGTTTCAACGAAAGTGTGCCGTGGTCAGCAATAAAAAGTAAACTGTAGGCAAACTTTGCTGTAAGCAGGGAAACGAGTTTTAAGTGAATGCAGAAGGTTGTCAATCATGCCAATATTGGTATCACAGTGGAAGTTCAGTGAGGCATCTTGAGGGTGAAGGTTGTCATTTGTGCCAATCGGTTTGCTTTCTTTTGATTGTTGCTTTGTATGTAGTTCCCAATGTTTCCTTCGCTGCCTGTTTCATTTCACTGAATCTTTCTCTTAGACCGGATACATAATCACTCAATAATTTCGTCAGGTTTACAGCTTCATTCAATGTGAGCGTCTGATTATGTAGCGTTCTTCTGATGGCATTGAAGCATTGCAACACCCTGTTCATGAACTAAGCTACAACTGTTGCAGTCATACCCATAGTCTTCAACTATAACCCATGTCTCTGCTAGTTCTTCCTAACCTTCAGACCCTCAAGGCGACCCTAATTTCCTGAGCGAACAGAGCTTCATAGCATCCGCTCGGGCTGACCACCACGTGTCTTGGAGTCGCATGGGCATGAATACCGTATCAATCCGTTTCAAATCAAGCCTGCAGAATATTCCGGCGAAGGGTAGACGCAGAAAAAAAATTTATATACGCTGTACGCAATGGTTAACACAGACCACTCTGACCATTCTGTGTCGAGCGCTCTCGTGCCAATGCCAGCTGTTTTTGATTCAGCAATGGCCAGCGGTTGTGATCAACCTGGTCGTGTTCCGAAATTTACCCAATCTCACTTTAGAGTAACATTTTCATACCTTGGTGTTCGAAAACCTTTTTGCATTTAGCGTTGCTCAGCTTGAAATGTCACGTGATATGACCCGCAGGAGTAGCTGGGATCCAGTCGAGTAAGGTTTGGAACACGCCCCCTGTCAGGGGGGGATCCCCTCACAGAGGACCCTATTCATTTGAGCAGTTAAATATGGGTAATCTGGGCTTGCCCCTGAAGCGAGAAAAGGAATATGGTGAAATGCTGGCCTGTTACATGCAGGCGCCAATTGTTCCGTTTGATTTTAATGCATTATCCGGCACCTTGACTCAATCTTTACAAACAAGTGTTCTCAAACTTTCTGGTAACAAGGAATCCTAGCAATCTTCAAAAGGTGCTGCACCAAGCACGTCATGCTTCGCACCATCGTGCTCACAAAAGTTTCAATGCTTTGCTCCGCCACGCATGCATCACGCTTCACCGCTATACACCGGTGCGTTGCGGCGGTGTATAGCGGTGAAGAAATACTTTCAAAATATTTAAAGTTGCCGAATACTCCTCACCAATTCAAAGTGCGAGTAGAATATGGCGTCATTCGCTTCAATATTCTGAATTTTAGAATATTTGTACAACCCTAAAATATGTCGTAAAGTAACGCTCAGGCGCCCTCTACAAATCCGGAGATCATCGCAAAAAAGTGGGAGATGGGCACTTGATATGCTATCAATGTTATCTATATTTCCACTGTCCATATTTTTTTAGATGTTACAACATTCAGGGGTGGGCGCTTAGTGAGGAATCGGCAGATGCTCGGTATTTCATAGTATACATAGCATTTGAGTACAAATATACAGTTCCTCACTTTCCCATAAAAAAAATGAAATATATATTTGGGTGCTTGCGGAATCCAAAAGATCAGCCTATGGAACCCGGTTTGGGAACCCCGGGTATGTAATCTGCACCAGTCTGTAAAGAGCTTCTCAAAGCAATTTTTAAGAAAATAAAACTGAACCATCTAGAATGGCCTAAGCTAAAAAAGGCTTCCAAATATTCTGTTTCTAGCATTCATAATTAGGCACTGAACTTTTCGTTTGATGCTTTGATTGACTTTGTTTCTTCTTATGGGAAAAAGTGCACATCAACAATGACACTCAGCGACATGGTTCGCAAGCTACCCAACCAATGGTGTGCAAGCTTCCCTATCAGGGACGGCGCCAAGGGAAGGCGAGGGGTGGCGGGCGCCTCCCCTAAAATTTCTTCTGCCACCCCAAGATGAAGCCGCTTTGTTCACAAATAATGGCTAATGACGTCGGCTTGAAAACCCAATGTAATGAGTGTCAAGACTTTAGAGCTGTTCATGCCTTTTATTATTATTTTTTTTTTTCTATTAACTTCCACCCACTGCAAGTCGTACCGTGGGCGAGTAAGCTATCTAGCGCCTTAGAAAAAGCAGCTCCCCTTTGTGACGCCTGCTGGCTTTTCTCTCCGCATTCTGCTGTGTGGCGCTTATCTTCAGCGGAGACCGGAGACGTGAACGAAGGGGAGCTTAGTTAAAGTCGAGGTCATGAGGAATTCCGGACTGTCTAAGAAAATGAAGCAAAACCTGGTTGTGAGTCATGAGCACAGGGGGCAGAGGTCAATGCTATAATAACCCCCCCCCCCCCCCCCCGCCTCTTCCTTCTCGTGTCTCCTCATTTCCCTTTTCAATGAGCACACTGCATAAGCTATAAGCTATCTTCGATAAGCCCGTGGGCGACGGCACCTCAGAGCAACCCCCCCCCCCCCCCCCAATTTGGTTGGCCTCCCCACTGCCCCCCCCCATTATAAAGATCCTGGCGCCATCCCTGCCCCCTATAGTTGAAATGGTATTAAAACAGCACAAAAAAAAAATAAAACGAAGAGAACACAGACACAGCACTCACTTACAACTGAAATTTTTTCTTCTGCATGGTACAGTAAGTAAAGATAAAAAGAAGCAGATAGATACCATTTCAAAATGACCAACCAACTAGCCCAACTACACAATTTGTTGCAGCCCTTCTATGGCCCTGAATTCGTTCCTTACCATGAGAAAAGTGATGATGTTTCAAGCATCTCTGCAGATCCCTTTATTTCTAAAGCTATTTGGCATATACCACAAAATCCCGAGGTATGTACTTCCCAGTCAGCAACATTCACTTGTATCCCGCCACAGCTAACTAGCCGCATTTGTGCCAAGGCCATCACTGATCCCAACACTACTATTACTAGAAGTGGGCTATCTTTCAGAGTTTAAAAAAATAAAGCAAATCCAGCCAAAAATAGGAGTGGGCTACCTTTTGATATTTTACAGTACAGCATTATGACACATCAAAATGCAGGCACTGAGATGCTCTTTAGAAATAAACAAACTGCATTAACGCATCAGAAAGGTTCTTGTAGGAAAGCTCTTCATTCTAGCTCATATTGGCTGGGATTGCACATAGGGGAAAAGAGACACTAACCAAGTACGTTAAGTATTTTGACCGAACCCTGGTCGAAAGACACCAATGTTTGAAAAATAAATAAACAATGAAAAACATCCGCCGATTTTTCTCATAAACAAACACCGGGGGATATACGGCCTAGTTATAGGTTATTTATATTTACTAAGTAAAAATCATTTTGGGTGTGTTTGTGGTATAAAAATACAATCAAAACCCAATGTAGCTCCTTAATGTTTTCAATTAATCAATAAACTAGAAACAAAAAATAAAGCCTTTTTTTTTTTTGCTTTAGATGAGTGGAGACTTGTGAAGAGGCCACCAAGGCTTTGATACCCTGCGGACCAGGATCTGATCAGAGCATTTTGTCTTTGTCCATGAGGACCCTCAGGGTATAATTAATTGATCATGTAACCTCTTAACGGCTTATGATAAGCTCAGCTTGCCATGAGTTATGTGCCATTTTCTGGTTTATGACGAGTGCACCTCATCATGTACTGCTTTGTGCCTTTTGCAAGGTTTGCAACAAGGTCAGTGAATAAAAACAGTGTGAATTATCTTTATGATAGAATAATAAATAAAAGAAACTGTTTCGTATAAGGTCTGCTTAAAAAATGTAAAGCATTAAAAGATTAATCAACAGGCGATGCTATTTTCTATTTTAAAAGAATAACAAATGTTTTCCTTGAAACTTCATCTAGATTCTGAACATCTAAGGCACTGCAAGCACAAGCTTTACAGGTGTGCTCTGCACTTTCGTGCCATATCGATGGATGGGAGCAGAGTTTATGCTTTCAAATACTATCAATAGATAAGAGAATAGCGATTCCTTCCATTGTGACGTCACTAGATCATTACTGAAAAGGCGACCTCACCAAATAAGAGCATGGAGGCACCTCAAGACAATTTAGGAGGACCAAAAAACGATGTGGAGATGAAGTTGGCATAAACAATTGTGCAAGCTGGTTGACCGTAGTAAAAGAAGCAATGCGTAAGGCATGGACAAAGATTAGAAGACAAATAAACCACAGAACACCATTTTTATCGGCACCTGTCGAGAGCATATTTACAGCCGCTAACATAATGCTCCACGGCCCTCCGCCCAAATCGACAGGTGCTAACTGATTGAACATCACTTGAAAAGCTCATCCACAAATGCAAGTGAGTTTAGCAATTGTTCTTTTGGTCTGTGTTGCTTGCATACTATATGTAAAAAGTAATATACATGGCTGGAGTGATCTTTCTTGATATCGTTAATACCTGGTTGTCAATAACACAGAAGACGACATTTACAATATCTCAAAGTATGTATAACGTGATACCAATAGCGGAGCTAGCTGTAGAATTCTCTGGAAAGAGTGGCACCTGCACAAGGCAAGCTTGAAGGTTCTGTCAAACTACATTAGTGATGGGTGTTACCTTGTAGAATCGAAAGGTGCAGCTTTGTTTTTGCAAAGCATTAGCAACCTGTGTCAGGACGCAGATGGCCGAAAGCAATGTTTGGTGCTCCTGTTGGGAGATGGAGCAACGTGCTGCAATTAGAAAAACCCGTGATGGCGAGTCCGACGAGGCTGAAGATAATCTTGCTGTAACACAGCTTTCTTCTAATATTTTCACGGACGTCGCTGAGCGAGCGCGTACATGGCCAAATGGTTGCTGCACTTGATTGTAGCGCAGAAGATTTGGGTTTGATTCCAGGCAGCGGAATGTTCTTTTATTTATTCTTTCTACTTGGCGTTCTCGCAAATTCGAGAAATTGCTTGTCTGGCCGAGCTACGAATAATCTACGCACCGAAATGTCTAGGCCGAATGTTCCAGAGACCCACGCAGTTACAAAAGGGACTCCGCATGGCGAGCGAAGTCAGACTCTTCCCAGCGCTCAATCCTGCTGTTTTGACGCCTGCGACGCTAGCCTTTCTCGATTTTGTTTTGGGCACAAGTTCGCCCCATTAAACGTTTAGTTTCTTCAGTTATTCGCCGCCTCACCATTTGTTATTCGTGACAATATAGCCATGCACGCAGACATGAAAGCCACAACAGAAAAACGCAATTGGGGTCGAGACACCCTGCCGTAGACCCCGTGCTCAACAGTGCGGTCTATTTTCCGTGATGTGCTCTGCCATCTCTCAACACGAGAACGAAACACAACCCTCGGCTGTCAACATCAGCATTCATAACTGAAAATCTTGCATATATTCTTCCGATTTTTCGCACAAACAAATTAGTGCCTTTAACTTTCACATGGTAACATCCACCACTGCAATACACCTGTGACAAAATATGAAGCTTGCTACATCCAGACTAATTTTTTGCTTCATTTTATAGCAAACCCCGCTACTGTGGCAACCTACATTTTGGGATCTGTTTTGTTTCATCGACAGACATCTCATCGACAACTTTTAATCAAACGACATATTGACATACATTTCGTCGACACCAGGGGCGGATGCAGGAATTTCCTGAGGGGGGGGTCAGGTGTCGGTCAGCGTACCATATGTTTAGGGACCCCCTCCCCCTCTCCTTCGTTTTACGCCCTAAAATTTACACAAGCAGAAATCAAGAGGGGGGTCAGGACATCCGGAACCCCCCTCTAAATCCGCCCCTGGTCGACACTGACATGCCATCGACAATCGTTACGCTAACTGTACGATGTTGTGATGTTTCGTTGTGTGTGTCACTGGGGCATGCATTAAAGGGGCACTGACACCCCAAAGGTCGTATTTATTTTTATTGTCTAAAACGATGCAAGTTGCAGTCATAGACACGCAAAAAAAACCGCATCGCGAAAAAAAATCTTCCCGCGCGCGCGCGCGCCTTTTTATTTTTGGCGTTTGATTTTCCCGCCTCTCGCCTCCTCGCTTCTTTTGATCGGTGACGTCAAAAATCAGGAAATTTAGAATCTTTGTAGGCGACATCTCTATAGCATTTAATAACGGCAATCGTAAAACATGTTTTTTAACGCAATTGCAAACGCACTACGGCCCTTCTTTTTGAAATACCAAAAATCGGGAAATCGTTTTGGTGCCGTCTCCTGGATTTGTATCCTCCAACGGAAAACAGGCGACACCGCTCAAAACCGGTCCGCCGCAACGCCGCCGCCCACTCCTTTCCTCCTCGCTTTGGGTCGCCATGGCAACAGCAGGGAGTGGTGAAAGAAAGTCGACTCTCAGGTCTCCGC
The DNA here is from genome assembly GCF_016920785.2 of Ixodes scapularis. Lineage (NCBI taxonomy): Eukaryota > Metazoa > Arthropoda > Arachnida > Ixodida > Ixodidae > Ixodes > Ixodes scapularis. The sequence goes on along the minus strand of NW_024609953.1, from coordinate 52,107 downwards.
AGTTTTTGACGTCAAGGCACCGCGCCGATCGCGCGGGAACTTCGAAATCGGCATTTGGAAATTGTTTTTTTACTTCACAAATACTGAATTTCCAAGTTTTTAATTTTGAGGGTAATGTCCCGGCATCGTTTTCAATCGTTTCGGATAATAAAAAAAAATATGATTTTGATGTGTCAGCGCCCCTTTAACTTACCCGGCCCGCCCGTCTACGTCATTTGCAGCGACCAACTGTGGTGGCTCACTACAGAAATATTAACACACCAGGCCTGTCGTAGCCGTTGTTCGGGTATAACAAGAACAGTTTATTGCGGGTTAAAGGCAATACGTGTAGTCGCGACATACAGCCATGTCCTCGCATGGTTGCGCCGTTCTCCCCCGTCTGCTGGCCTCCCGGAGCGAAAGTACTCCGCGCATAGGCGCGTTGCGGCGCTGCAGTCGGTGGTCGCTCGCAATGCCATTCACGACACCCCCCTTTCTTAGGATTAGGGAGCCGAGAAGTCCAACCTGTCTGGTGGTCTGCTTGGTCATTGACCGCCGTTGGCTGCATGTGACTCCCGGTGCCAGAGGCTCCGGAAGTCTTTCTTTAGAGGGGGGGCTCGACATCTCCGAAATCCTCAAGGTTAGGTTGGTTTCAGGTTGACATTAATTGCCACATTTGAATGAAAACATATTAATGCACCGCGTTCGCATATTCACGGACATATCCATGGAAAACAAATTAAAACAATGGTTCAGTAAAATAACAGTAAGAAGCTTGCACTGACAACTCATACAATGATTGGATAACCACTGAAATCAGCCGCACCATGTGTTCTTTATTTTTTCTTTCCTATACCAACTGTTACATGTCAACCGCAGCTGTGCCTATGCCAAATTGGCTATGTCTAAGAATGAAAACCTTCCTTCATTTAGGGATTCTCGGGGAAGCATGATGTATTAACGCAGACGTAGACAAACAAGTGCTAAAAGTTTTAGACAAAACCCCGAGACTCGGGGGGAAAAAAGGACAACACAACACGGAGTCTCAAACACAGCAAGTTGGGCCATCGGATGTCTTAACTGGAAGCAGAGGTTGCATACATCGGTATGTACCTCAGGATCAAGTACATCGACCGTGATCGCTTCGGACTCCTGGCGTCAATACAAGTTGGGGGGGCATCACAAAAGGAGGGTACTGAAGGATAAGAGCTGTGTTTCAGACTTCGTGTTGTGTTGTCCTGAGTTTGTAAACATGTGTCGCCTCATGCCTCACCACCCTGCGGGCACGACGCCGCATGCGCGCAAAGCTTTCGCCATCGAAGGCGCCTTGTCAAATTTGGGAGCTCGTAGACTTTCGCCTTTTCTAAGCACTCCCGAATCCCCACTCAAGCTCACCAGCCCCCCCCCCCCCCTCTCCTAATGATGGCCTTTAAGCGCCGCGGTAGTACCGCCTGCCTGTTTTGTCCGCGGGCCAGAAGCACCATGCATCTTCTGGGCCTCTTGCTTCCACACGGGGGAAGCAGACAAACGCTCGCCGACGTCGTCTTGTCGGAATCCATTCCTTTTGCTGTCTCCTCTTTGCTCGCTTTAAACTGGTTGTCAATCAGGCTCATGAGTCCTGCCTGTCATTTTCTTCTGGTTTTGACTTTTCAAGCAAGCCTCTCCGTCGCCCCGGTGCTTTTTGTGCTTGGCGGAGGTGAGGAGAGCGGTAGGTCAGCATGCATAAAGAGTCATTTCATTTATTTCGGCTCAGGAGAGACGGAGGTACAGCAGATAGGCCGAAGGCCCATACCAGATAACCTGCAAACACACAAACTAAAAAAAAAAAAAAAAAACGAGGGAGGGGGAGGGGGGGCTCGGCAGCTCGGTCCTGAGGACAGGAGGGGCTCAAGCCCACCCTGCCCCCCCGCTTCCGGAGCCCCTGCCCGGTGCGTCGTGTTAGTCCTGTCGATGTGCTTACAATATAGGACCTTGGTTGGGCTGCTGGCCGTGTCACTGTACCGCAGGATGCCGGACCACTCCGTTGCTTTTTCCACCTTCTTGATGACTCCCATTTCTTTCATCCTTTCCAATTCATTCTCCACTTGTGAGAGCGGTGGAAGAGGAACTCGCCTTGGGTATGTAACGGCATAGGGCTTGGCGTCATCCTCACGACAAGGCCCACCCACTGATCTCCACTAGAGAGGGCTGGATGTATGCGCATTGAGCAAACAAGTATGAAGCCACCGGAGGTGAGCGGCTTGTCCCGGAAGTGAGTGCTTGGCAGGCTTTGTAACCCTTCCGAGTGCTGGTTCGAAAAGCGTTGAGGGCGCTGGATTTTCGCTTGTTCCCGCAAGAGAGCCTGCTTGTTGCACAGTAAGAGTGCATGTGGACCCGAGAAGTATCATGGAAGCCATTCAATGTAAACATTTTGAGATTCTAGTTGATCAAGTTGTGAATATGTCTCAAGTTCAAATGCCTCATTCTCGGGATTTAATCCAGAACGGGAGTATTAAAACCCAATCAAAGAAACAAAAAAGCATGGTCCAAAATATTGACTGAATGCACTAGGAAGCTTCCGGGACAAGAATCAAACTTCCGGTGGCTTCACTTGCGCCAGGCTCGGAGAGCAGCTAAGCGCCATCCAGCCCCCTTTAGTAGAGATCAGTGGGCCCACCCACTCAAGCTGCTTCGCAGCAACATTCTGCGGGGAGTCACTACAGAAAAAAAGCTTATCCGAGCTGTCGATGTAACAAACTGTCGATGAAACGAACTGTCAATGAAACGTCGTTCAATGAACTGACTGCCCCCCATATTTCAGTATCAGGATTTCTCCTTCAAACAAAACATATTTAAAGATACTTTGTCACCCATTTTTTAGTCATACATATTTGAGTTGTTTTGCAATGCTCCTTTTATAAATGTATTTTAGTATCAGTACTTTAGCTGTCACTGCTGTGTATTCCAGTATTTGTCATTTCAAATGCTTTTTAGGTTATATCCGCCCAACCTTGTCACTCTCAATGAACAGCATTTCAGAGGTATTATGAATACCTGCTACCAATAACACGGAAGATGACATCTCGTCACAAGGGGCATGTCACATGTAACTCAAAAGGACAGTGCACCAGGGGTGAAATTTCCATGTACTTACGTCGGTCAACATTCACGATGGTAACGCCGAGGGCAACACCTTTTTGTACTAGTAGGCGGTTCAGGGACAGCCTCTCATCCTCCCTGGCATGCCCGAAAGGCCCACCTCGTGGCACCAACTTGAATACGAGCACGTAGCTCGTCAAGCCTTTGAGGGTGGTCACAAGCTCCTGAAAAGTGGAAAGGACATTGACTTATGCAGGAGACAAAGCAAAACTACCGTAAAATCCCGTAAGGATGTCCAACCAAAATGAAGAGATAAATTGGGAAAAACATGGGGTGGGCTATCTTTGGGAATGCGACAGCAAAAATTTATTTTAAAAAACGCGATAAGCAACTGGGCTATCCGCTACAAACCACATAAAACGGGAACTGATACCGCGAATTGCGGACACGGCATATTTGCGTTTTATGATGCGATAAACACGCAAGACTCTGCTACGACATCCTGTGTCATGGTAAAAGGGGTTGAGGACGCAGCAGATTCGCTTAGCCGTGTTTTCACGATTCTAACGCGCAGGCTGATTTAGCTTTCAGAAGTTGGCCGGTTCTACCGCGCAGGTAAAATAATGAAGATTGAACACATACCTTAAAGACGGGTTTTATGAAACGAACGCCAACAAAAAATAAATGCCGTGTACTAGTCGCCGTTGTCACAGTGCGACGATGTTTCTTCGCTGTCCACAGAGGTGAGTGCGCGTCGTCGGCTTTGGGAGGGTCGTCTTCCGAGCACCGCTTTGCGAGCTCGTCGGGTCGCTGGGATTGCGAGGCCACGCAGTGCTACTCCGTCCGTTTTGCCATTACTCCCGTTGAAACGGTTCAAACCTGTGGTGCCTGTGGTTCAAACCTGTGGTTCTAACGGTTCAAACACGCCGCTCCGGCAACCTGAGCACCTGAGAACCGTTGAAAACAGCGAGGCCAGGATGGCGCCAGTGGGCAAGTCAATCATGATATAGGATAGTCGAGAAATAAACCAGTTAGCTGAGTTTGAGACGTCTCTTTTTGTGTCTGATCCTTCTACTAAAAAGTTTCCAATTTCTTCGACCACAGTCTCAGGCGTTATATGACATGATTATCATCATCATCATCACTACCATCCGAACGGATTCCCTACGAGCGGTTTTCCCTACACTGGCGTTGTCCCCAGATCTAGGCACGGGCAGATCTCTGGATCATAGAGTTATTATAATGTACACTAGAGGTTCAAGTGGCGCTAGTGTGCTGACGCAAATTGAAGCAGACAGCAACCAGTCGAAAATTGACTTCCGGTAATGCATTTCTATGGGAAAAAGTGAGTGCATTTTCTCCCTGCGCTCGATCATAAGAACAAATATCCCAAATAATTCGTACGTACTAGGTAGTTTGGAACATTTCTCAGTCAGGCCGACGAAAGAATTGGTCAGTTACGGCGTTTTTCTCTCGAATTCATCGCACTAAAAACAGTGCTAAAACGGCTTCGTACGTGTATTTATGTGCACTGTCGGACACTGTTAGTGCGAACGCGGCGTCGGCGATTTCCAGCATGGGGGCAAACGAACAAAGGACATCTGGAAAATCAAGAGCGGCGGCAAGAGCTACACAGCAACACCGGATCAGTAACTCGCAGTGCATGTACGATCAAAATAAATTGAAGGCCACGTAATCTATTCAATTTTAAATAAGTGAGTACCGCTTTACACTTTCTGTCCTGAGCGAAGCTGCGTGTTCTACGTTCAAAATATCACCCGCGCGCTAGACATCTTTGAGAACAAGTGCGCGATAAAAGCTGCCCGGCAGAAAAAATAATGCGAAGAGACACCTTTCATATCCCACGGACTTTATTCTCTACGTTGAAGGTTTTTATCCGCTCATGCACGACGGGATCATTTTCATATGGTGACAGGACTGGCATATTATCAATATACAAGCGTCACCGGAATGCTGGCGAGCCTTGAACACACTCTATATTCGTTTCGATCGTAATTTTGCTGTGAATCGCCGCTTGTTTTTACACACCTGCTGCGGCACACACGTTTGGGACTGAAATGCAGCGAAGTTAAACATCGCTCACTGATGAAGAAAAATGCGCTAACTAAAGCAATTACACTTTTACAATGTTAATTAAGACAAATACTATTCGGTACGACCGAAATAACCAAAGTGTTCCATGTTATTTTCCGGCGAAGAGACAAAATGCACGCGCGTTTTCCCATAGAAATGCACAGGAGCACCGCAAAAGTAGACTGGTTGCTGTCTGCTTCAATTTGCGTCACGGAAGTCGCATAGACACTAGCGCCAGTTGAACCTCTAGCGTACATTATAATAACTCTATGCTCTGGATAGGCGCTCGCTTTGCGCGAAGATGTCACTCCTTCGACGGGCGTCGGAGGAAGTGCGGCCAAAAGAAGGGCCGTAGTGCGTTCGCAATTGCGTTAAAAAACATGTTTTACGATTGCCGTTATTAAATGTTATAGAGATGTCGCCTACAAAGCTTCTAAATTTCCTGATTTTTGACGTCACCGATCAAAAGAAGCGAGGAGGCGAGAGGCGGGAAAATCAAACGCCAAAAATAAAAAGGCGCGCGCGGGAAAATTTTTTTTCGCGATGCGGTTTTTTTTGCGTGTCTATGACTGCAACTTGCATCGTTTTAGACAATAAAAATAAATACAACCTTTGGGGTGTCAGTGCCCCTTTAAGGCTCGACTATAGTGGACGTCCCTTTGAGAAAAAGGACGAGTCACGCTCATATAACTCCTCAATCATAACTGTGCCGTACGCTGCGTCATTTCCATGATGGTCAAACTACAGAGCTCTGAAAGTACTCCTAAAAATTATATTATAAGGTAGATATTTAAGCTAAAGCATAATTACGTCACAACTAGTTCACTTTTTAGCGGGCATGGGACATCGGCGCTTTTTCACATTTTAGTCTGGCTAGTATTGTGTGTAGACGCCAATTCAATGCAAATACCTGCACTTATCGACATAGCGTAGGGAATTGTAACCGAACGAAGTTAGTTGCTAAAGTTTGTTGCAATTTGAAAAAGTGTTACCAGTCACAGCTACTCAAGCAAAAAAGTAAGTTAGTTACAAAATTACGAGTAACATGTTAGTCACTTCCCTAAAGTAACGCCATTACTTCGTCGTTACTTCGCAAAACATGTTGGAAAACATTCAGAAGCAACCTTCCTTAATATGCCTTTAAATTAACATAGATATTTTATAAGACATTGTGTTGTTTACGGTATAGTGTATCTGATTATTTTGAGAAACTGACTTTCTTAATAATCAATATTAACATGTTTGGTTCTTCCTATTTAAATTTTTACCATGAATTATTCCTCGAACAAGATCATAATTTAATACAGTATTCAAGTAGATCCACTATATAAGAATTTATCATTTCTTCTTTGACAAAATTACAGGTGACTTTAGTTTTTCGAAATTTTAACAAAGCAGATACCTGCTGATGATCCATAAAGAACTTTAAAATAAGCGCTACCACCATGAAGTATACACGAATGCAAAAGCACGTCTAGATCTCAGGTACATCCAATCAAGGTGCGAATTTACAATCGGTCAATTATAATTGTGAATTTTTTTGGTGAGGCGAAGTGGGACGGAAGCAATACAAATCGTGCAAATGTGAAGTCAATAATATGTCATACCTTGCATAAATATCATCACATGTTGCAATCAGCTTTGTAGGTTTTCTTATGCCACTACAACCCACTCGATCATCAATCAAATTGTTTTCTACTGCATGCGCACAGTCTTTGATGAAACACGACGCTTCTCTTGAAAAATTGGAGAGCAACGTTGCAGCCACATTGCCCCGTCAAATTCGCTGAACACGGCAGTGGTGCACTTGGAATTCAACACTGTGTTAAGAATTCCAAATGGCATTTTCGATGTTATCTCTGCGACTTCCTAACCAGATCAAACATGTTTGTGCTCCTCCACCTCACCCCCCGAAATAGAAGAGACCATCCGGAGAGCCCATGACGTGAATATCTATAAATCAATCGATGCCAAATGTCCCTGGTCCAGGCTAAGGGCAGTCTTTCAATTTCAAGAAAACGCACAAACATGCAGGACGACACAGACGTTTCGAGCAAATGCTCTTTCTCAAGTGACGGGACCCAAGATAGGACCACAAGTGGGCAACGGGAGGCGAGGTTGGTAATTGGGTTGCAAAAAAAAGGGAGGGAGAAAATGGGCCCGAAGTCGAGACCCCATAAGAGTGCATCTGGGGAGCTGGGACGATTCAAATGAGAGGGGAAGAAAACGTATGCTTGGAGGCAAGAAGACAAGGTTCGGAAAGTCGGTTGTGCCGTAAGCCTGCGGGCATTTGGGGCGACAATCACAGAAAGCTGTCCTGTGAAAAAAGCAGGGTGTCGAACCGAAATTTTTATCGGTTCGGTTCCGGTTCGGGTTCACGGCTTTCGGTTCGGTTCCGGTTCAGTTCCGGGGAGCAAAAAATACCGGTTCAAACCGATTCGAACCGGTTTGAACCACTAAATTGAGAATATATTTTTTGCGTTGTACTGGCAATATACACTATTTACACAGTGAAGCGATTAACTATATAGTTTCTTCGATCGTCCGTGCAATTTACTTTTGTTTTTAGGTACCAAAAATATTATTTTCAGTTATTTAATTTGCACGTAAGAGTAGAAGAAAATCTACATTAACATACATAACGTCGTATTCATACATCCCTTTGTTTACGAGTAAAATATATTTTACCTGAATCGAAATGTTTAAGTACAAGAGTAAAAAGTTGAGCTTGTTGGTACATACCTGTAAATAGATCAGCTTCGAATTTAGAACTATACGGTCTTTTCTTGTCATTTCTTCGTGTTTAAGTAAAATTCTAAAGGCCCGTTCACACTCTTGCGACTGCTTGCGACCTCTTAGAGCTGGGTTCCTTAAAACTTCTTAAACCAGAGAACACACTGGCGCCATCTATTAGGAAGCAGTGTAAACTCGGCGGTCCGGCATATTTGTTTTTATTTCTCGCGCAATATCCTTTCTTTTTTGGCTCGAAAAACTTTTGTCAATGTTATAAACGAGTTTTTCTATGGGTATTACGCACATTTGACCTCGGAAATCCCGCAAAACCTTCGCTTTTGTGAAATGCAGTTCTAGGGTCACCGCATAGATGGCGCCACAATGTCAGTGTGTTCCCTCATTCTAGAAACATTTAAGAAGTTGTAAGAGATCTCGTCTCTCTCAGTCGTACTCGGTCGCAAGAGTGTGAACGGGCCTTAAAGTTCAAGCTGATCTATTTACACGGTATAAAATGTGGTCGCGAAGTAAGGTAGGTCGTCTGAAATACCCGTGATTGGTACAACTTTGTGTTGCAGTATTAAAAGTGAAACCGTGTCCTTGAACTAAGGAATTAATTACATCACATAAAATTATGAAATGAGCACCTCGTGGCCATATATATCATAAAATAAGGTTTACGAAATACACTTCACAATATATATGTATATGATGACGACCCTACTGAGCTAAAAGCAATGAAATTTTCAAAATATAACAAAAGTTTTAGGATAATTTCTTTCAGTCTACTTTTTATAGAAACACCGAGCGGCAATCCAAATACCTGTTGTTCTAACCAAACATTGTTTAGACTCAGCACCGCATGCATGCGACTAATCAGGCAGCAAGAAGTAATCGCAATTGTTCACTCTAATCTATACGCACCTTCGAACTCAGATCAAAGCTGGCCCAAAATAGTGCTTGCCCCTAGTGAACATTTCCTTTTACAGAATAAGCTGGCATAGCCTGCCTGTTGAGGCTTAAGCCTCAACAGGCAGGCCGGCATCTTGTCAAGAACAATTGTTCTTGACAAGATGCCGGACAATTTAATTTGCAAATGAGCATCACCCTTGGTAATTGATGATTTTTACACAATAGCGTTAAGGAGCTCATGTCGCAGGAAATTCGATGCCGGTGGCGTGACTAGAAAATCTATATTGATCGATAGGTTCATGACGTCAGAGCTACATATCCTCGCGCAAGATTTTCATACAACCCACAATGCTTACGTGAAACATGACATCACGCGTGGAATGAGTGATTAAAACATGACATGTAAAGTGAATTAAAGGTTGCCGTATGTTTCAAATGATTTTACTTTTGAAAATAATTCCTTTGCCTTAAAGAAAAAAAGAATAAGAATTTTAGGCGGGATACGAACCCACGACCCTTTAGTCGCGAGTCAGACGCCACGCGAGGCACGCTTGCGGGGCAAATGAGAATGCGATGCAGACGAAACCCGTTGACGCTATCGCGTTCAACTTTTAAAGACGAAGCTTAAGCGTCCTTTAAGATTCTTTTTTGATAAGTAAAACAAAGTAGTATATCCCGTTCTACTCGACATGGCAGCTACTTAATTGGACGCTTTCTGATGGTTTGCGTGCGTAATCGTCATAGTTCCGACGCGCGCCCCTGTTTACTTTGTTTTTGTCCAGCCCACAGACCCATAAAAGTAATGTTCACCACATAAAAGAGGCAATAACAGACTTCTATATGTTTGAGAAGTTAGATGTGTGAGGAACACATAGTTATTTAAATTAGCTTCAAAATTAGAAATAATAAATTTTACTTCATAAAGTTCTCATAACCGCTTGAGACCGACGCTGAAGGACGATACTCGAAACTACGCGAGCTGTGGAGTCTGCGTAAAAGTGTTTTTCTGCTTGGCTGATTGGCAGTTGTGAAACATCGGATTCCAGGGTTCGCTAAAAAGGACCCTGTGCTCACATAATGGATTGGAAGTCACATACACGAAATGCTCAAAAAGAGAGAGATAATTAATGTTATTTTTTTCCAAATAATTTCTTGCAGAACGCCTCACTGCAAAAAAAGATGCGTAAAGATGCGTGCAATGAAATTCATGATTTTGCATAAATATCGCGAAGGACAGACAAAGATTCTTAAAATCTTAGTATAAATCACATTTAATCAGCTTGCATGAGCTCGAAACTTCGCGAAATACTGCCTCGGAAGGCTAATGTTATATTCGGTTTTACCTACACTTGTTTTGGGCCCTCACTTTACAACACTATGCTAGAGTAGTCATGCGCTCTAACATTTCTCTAGGCTGCCGTATATCATCGTGAACTGCTATAAATACTGCACAACTTTACAATAGGACATTTATTGCTAGTGTTGCGAGCATCACATTTTAAAAGAAAGCTGAACTATTTAGCATGGTATGCACGCGACGTCATCGCAGTATAGGCTAGTGGTCATTGCGATTTCTTCTTGGTGAGAAAATCGAATTCGACGGTGCAAAAGGCACGGTGCAGGAGGTTCAAGCTCAGTGAAAGCCAAGGATTTGAAAGGCACGCATTATTATTCTTAGTGCATCGTCGCGAGGAAAGGCGCGAGCGTCCGGCACGACAAAAACATGCTTTTTGGCAAGAGCGCTTTTGCAAACAAAGTAGTTTCCGGGGTCACGCTTTTTGGTCTGTGCCAAAGATGCAGGGAAGAGGAACCTTTACAACACAGTATGCTTTTAAAACTCCCCCCCCCCCCCCCCCCCCGCCCACACACACACATACACACTTCTTTATACAGCGGTGCTGTTAAGGGCTAGTTTTCCAGTGTCGTGTCCGTCAACGAACAAATGATGACACTAAACTCCGCCATCTATAAATGACAACGACAACCAGACAACCAGCTTGCCGGTTGTCTGGTTTCCGCCGTCGTTCGTAGAGGGTGGCAACCCCTCAAGCCTTTCCACTCTGGCTTACCGACTTGTGGCCGGCCATTACTTCATTCCCACCATAGTACAGCTTTATTTGTCGTCACCAGAGTGGAAAGACTGAGAGCATTCCTGAGGAATTACCTCCTTCGTTTGTGGCTGTTAATTTGACAATTTTATTTGACGCTTGTTAACCGCAACCCTTCATTGCTTTTATTTCGCACCCTGTGAAGTTCCAAGGGGTCATGAAACGATATCGGGTTGGAATGTTCATGACCTTTCCGAGGCGTACTGGTCCTCTGGCCCAAGTGTACTCGCACAGGCCGCCACTGATTCAGAAGCGTCTTCGTCGTGGTGAAATTGCGAAGATTAAACGAGATTATTTTTTTTAGTCTTGCCGTCCAAAAGATTGACGACGTAATTGTGGGATTGAAACCACCCGCCTGTCGACAGTCGAGCGCGGCTCATGGATTGGACACGAGAACCGCGTCAGCACTTGACATCGGCTCGTAACAATCAATGCCTCGGTGGACACTCGGGCAGTGGCTCGTGTTCCAACCACTGCGGTGATGAGAATAGCCCAACTCTAACCACGTCCGGACTGGAAGCGCGCGCTCTCTTCCTCTTCTTACGGCCTTTGCAATTGGGGCAATCGCCACCTCCCGCTGCAATTCGCGGGTGGCGCTGTCACCTCACCCCTGGCCTACCCTTTGCAGTTTGCACAGAGCGTGTCTGACATGCAGTGTATCTCAGCGCTGTCGCAACTTGCGGCCGAGATTTTTATAGCCTTTGACACCTGATCCTTATGTTTAGACCCTCAGCCACTATCTAATGCGTTTCTGATGAGCCCAAAGCGGTAAATATTTGATGCACACCTCCGCGAGATTCGGGAGTAAAAAGTTGTAAGTAGGGGCAGCGAATGCAATCGCGGAAAAACTACACTTGTCTTTACCTCCAGGACTTCTGCTGCAACTCAAGAACAGGAGGAGACGGACCCCCTCTACGGAGAGAAACTTTAAATGATAAATAATTCGTACACTCTCGTGAAATGTAAGCAGGCCCAATCTATCTAATGCCGTGGTCTGCATTATCATTTCATAGGCCGCCTATGACGTCGGTCAGCTGCTCTAGACTAGGGTGTAGTAGTCTGTACAATTTTCACGCAGTGCACACTACAGCCTAAAGTGCTTCCTCGAGGGACTGTGCACAAATCCAGTTGATTTTGCGTTTCTGTCCATGACCGTCTTTGCATGGTTAATCAGAAGTAGTCTGAGCAACTTCTTGCAAATTAAACCAACCACGTGCTTTGATGACTGTTGTCAGTGCCTCCTGGGCAACGTAGGATTGGCGGGTCTTCAAGATAGGGTGCAATGAGTAGTTGCAGAACTTCGTGCACATTTCTACGCGGAGGTGCATAACAGCCTTAAAAGAAAAAGCAACGATGTTGTCCAGAAGTGCGAAGAACCTAGGATTTGGATAATGAAGTCCGCGTTTATCCTAGCCTTGCAATAAGACGAACAGAGGATCACCTCTGTTACTCGTAGTCAACAGCATAACACAGAAGTCGCACCCAAACTCACTAATGAGTTTCACCAGATAGCCACCGACGTACACCAGACCAGAGTATGTCACGGATGGAGATGGAGCACAAGGCTCTTTTAGATTTTTCAGGTCAGTGGTAACCGAGTCGGGCACACCCATTGCCAACTGCTCAGAATCAGTGCCTGACATCTGTATTTGCTTAGAAGGGGCCTTTTCTTTGACCATGACCGCGCTTTTCGAACAACGGCGTGCGAGGGGTCAGAGAAGTACAGAAGTCCATGTCATAGGGGAACGCAGTTTGCTGACGACACTGCCTGTCGGTAGAGTGACTTAAATCGGAGCGAAGTTCAATAAATCGTTGCAAAAAACAACCTTTGAAGCTCGAACACCAGCGCAAAGCAGCTCGAAGGGACTCTCCGAGTGGGGTGAAGTGGGGTGAGGTGGTTGCGCTCCTGGCGGCGAGCAAGTGAACCACATACGGAGAAAAAATGAAATTGACTCCCCGGCGATTGCAAAGGCCATAAGAAGAGAGAGAGAGCGGGCGCTTCCAATCCGGCCGTGCTCTAACAATGCCTGGAGCTCAGCACGCGTTTTCGTCCTTTAAAACCCCAGCGCGGCGGTATGATCAACGTTGGCGCCATAAGATAGGCACCAGGCCACGTGGCCGCTTCTGGCTCCGAGTTGAGGGGATGAACGATGCTCATATTTCTCCAACTGTTTGGCGACTGCCATTGCCTAGACAAATAAGCAAAGTCAAGTTCAATCAGTTATAAGCGTTAGGGAGTGATCCTGAGTAGTATTTAGTAATGTATAGAAATATTGTTTTAGCTCATTTAAGCAAAATACAGAGGAGGTCGAAACTTTGGCAATATCTTGAGAACAACGCTCGTGTGAGATTTACCGCGACTGCCAACCTTCGGCTGTTCCTCTGAGGTCGCTAAAATAGCTTATTTTTTTTTTAGGTATTCCTTCCGTAGACACGTGTAGTTCTATGTAACGTCATATTAATAAGTCGCATTTAGTCATTTCAGAACTTCTATTCTCAAGGACATTTCTCGGATGCAGTTCAGCAACGAAAAAATTTTTCGGTCCCTCAATAATGTAAAATTGGTCTTGCAACATTTTTTTTGTACTTTCAATAAATAGCGTTAAGAAATAACCCCCGACGTTGATAGGTTGCGAAAACATTCATTAGTTTTCCCCTAATAACAGATGCAGAAAAATAAAGGACAGAGACAGCTGTCGATATCTCCTCAACTCGCAATTTGAACAAGCGGCCACGTGATCCGACGCTAATTATATACCACCAGCCTTTGTCACAGTCATGCCCTCGGCGGCTAGGGTTTGGAAAGCAAAAGCATGGGCAGAGCTTCAGATATTGTTACAGTTGGGCTATTAATTATCATATTTAATTGACATGAGCCGTTACCTGAATCTTTGGCGACGCCGATTGTCATGAACCCGAGCACTCGACTAGGGGTTATGAAAATCGCTTACGTCACGGTGTCACGTGACCCTCGGTGCGAAATCGTGATGTCATGTTACGTCATGCTGTCAACAAGGTTAATACATCTAATGACTTCCTCAAATTAAATCGAGTTGATGCAGCGAGTCACGTGACATTACTTGACAACATGTATTGACACCATGACGTCTCGTGACAACGTGACACTTGGTTAATCATAGTGCCAATACAAAGGTGCCACGAAAACCCACAATTTCATACATTGGAATTCTGTATATGATGATTTGATCAATAGATAGAAATACAGCCGCCAATTTTTTATTCCCATGTGTTCATTTTGTGATACTAACAAAAAAGAAAAAAAGAAATATTACCTTGAACCGTTTTGAACCGGTTACCGTTATATCTTTTTCGGTTCGGTTCAGTTCCAAGATGGCGGCGGAGATTTCTGTTCGGTTCGGCTAAAAATAACGGTTCTGTTCCAGTTTTCGGTTCGGTTTGGTTCCGGTTCGACACCCTGGAAAAAAGCACTCGCCCCCTTTGCATGACGAAGAAAAGAAAAATGCTCTAGAGATGCCGCGCTCTGGTACATCTGCATGCGCTGTGCGAAATGTGCCACACACGGCAGGTAGGGACACATACGCCCCCCTCCTCCCCGCTGGCGGGACCAGCTTGGCCATGCAGGGTCATCCAAAATTTAGTTTCTTTTTCCCCCATGCTCCAGATGGTTTTTGCAGAAGTTTTTGCTGTGCACTTCCAGTACCAGGGCTTGGGACTATATCGCAGGTTGCGAGACGATTTGGTGGACGTGTTTGCAATATTCTTGCACATAAATCTGAGAAGGAACTGTAACGTTACTCTTTGCAGTTACTTTCGAAAAAAAGTAACCATGTTAGACCTTCAGGTTATTTTCACTAAGCAGTAACGAGTTACAGTTACAAGTTACTGAAAGAAGTAACTAGTTACTGGTAGCGCATTATTATAACAACTAGTTACTGGCCAAGACTAGCCGAAACCGATAAATTATAGCAACCGAGGTAGACATAATTTGTTACCTTACAGCTACAACTAAAGGTGAATGTGCCACATGGGAAATCAGCAGGCAAGAACTGTGTGCCGCAAATTGTTGATCAGGGCAGCGAAAAACACGACTTGGCCGTTACGACAATTACACGATCAATGCAGGCAGATAGGAAATCCGTACTACCAACAGGTACCACCACTGCCAAAATTTCGGTTACAATCCTACAATGCTGAGAAAAGATGCGAACACAACGATAAAGGAGCCGAGGACCTGTCGGCACACAAAGGTCCAGCTTCACATGCATACTCCAGCACGTTATTTGGCTTCCATTGACTTCGAACGAAAAAAAAAAATAATGCAGCCTACGATTAAGAAAAGACAGAGTGGGTGCATTGTCCAAAGCATTTTAATTTTGAGAGAAATTTCAGCAATAGAGTAAAACTAGATAAATAGGTAAAAACAGCATCCAAGATACTCTGGCATGATATTAGTGAACCCAACTAACAAAACCAATGCCCTTCCAAATAGTGTCTTTTTTTTTTTCTCCAACAAAAATAGGTGCTTTATTGGCCCGGTCGTGAAAATTGCTACATACAGCAAAGCAATGCCATATAAGTTACCCACACAGTTTTTTGCATTGTGTACAAGCTCGACGCGAGAGACCACGCCGAGACGGCATCAGTAGAAAACTAGCTTCTTGGAAGGAAGAAATGGTCAATGTTGCAATGAATGAGTTGTTGCCTCAAATAGAGTAAAACTCCTTTTAAAAGCGCATTCCCACTAGATGCCGCGCGACAGAACTGCCAATAGCCCGCAACTCAACAAGAATTTTCCCGGCCTTAACTAGCAATAAAACAATTATTCCAAGTAGAAAAAAAGAATAAAGGGTTGAGTCGAAACTACGAGAATAAAAGAGGCAGGGAAGATAGGAACTGCATTTTACTAGGTGGATGGTTTTCTCCGCGCGTAACGGCAGAGACATGCGACAGAAAGCCCGCTCTCTACGCGGCCCCCCGGGAGGAAGGGAGCCAGTGAGCAAGGGAGGCACATTCCACGCACAACTTGGACAGCACGCAAAACATTATATTACAAAAAGCACGTCATGTGTGACCAGACTCAACTTTTTCTTGTAAGGAGCAAAAATGTCAGCAGAGAGATGAATGCAGAGTATATCGTGCTAACAACAAAAAACTTTGTCCTCTCTTAAAGTCCAAGATTAAAAAAAAAAAAAAAAAAAAAATAGAGGTGGGAGGCAGCATTGGGGGAAAAACAAAAACGCCAGAGCTCATCCATCACAGTATCTCGCAATGCGTCTAAAAGAAGGAGGCGAAACAAACTCCGGGAAGTTGTCGCCGGTCATCCAGCCGGTCCCCCTCGGAGTCCCTGCGCGTTGCAACTTGTGTTTGTCTATGTACACCTAGATAAGACGCCGGCCCTCGCAGGACCCTTCCCCCCTCCCCCTCGCCTCTCGGCTACTCCAGTGTCCTATGTACAACTAACACGGTGGCTATGTGGGCAGCGGAGGCAGTGACTGTTGTTGTTGTTGCTGCTGCGGTTGCTGCGTCGTTGCAGCCACCTGAGGCAAAGTCACCGCCTGCTGCTGCGGACCGGCGGCCGGCTGCGGGACGGGGCCCGGCTGCGGCACGGTGGCCAGTTGTGGACCGGCCGTTGGCTGCAGAGCCGCGGCTGGCTGGAGCGTGGGCTGCGGACCGGCCGCGGGGGCCGGCTGTGGGAGGGCCGGCGTCGGCTGCTGGCCGGCCAGGGCGGGCTGCTGCGGGGGCGGCTGGGCGAGCAGGCCGAGGGTCTCCGGGCTGGCCCCGGCCCGCAAGATGCCATTCTCGTACTCTAGCTGGCTGATGCGGTCCAGCAGCTCAGTGATCTTCTCCTTGAGTACGTCCACCTCCTCACGCACCGCAAACATGAGGTGGCTCTTGACCAGGTCCTGGGGGAAGCCACAGGAGGAACGAGCAAGGGTTCAGAGATTGTCGCTAGAGACGGCAACACCACCGCTTCTTCCAGGGCGCTCGTGCGAAATTTCAACGGTCGGCAATTTGCTTCAATATCGATTCGACGCACTGAAAGACAAAACTGAGGAAGGCTTTCCCCGCGGAGTACTCTACTCTTTCTTTAGCAGAGGAAAATTTGTGAACAAGGAGAGTTCCTCCTCATCTCCTCTCCAGTGCTCACTCTGTTAAAATGAAAAAAGTGAAGCGCTTTGAAGGGGGGAGCTTGTTTTGATTTCTTACCCTGCAATAGACTATTGGGGAGGAGATTCAACCAGTGTGCCCCAAGCGGCTAACTTGAGAACTACACCCATGGAGACATTGGCAATGATTGTCGCAGTGCTCGTACAACGTAGCCAAGCGCTGCATCAGCATTTGGCAGGTGCTTGTGTTCTTCCGTCGCCCGAAGAAGGGCGACGGAATCGCTGCAGAATTGCGGCAACTCACAAGCTCGTGTCGACGATCGGCCAATGCCTCCCCCTTTCGAAGGATCGACACCCCAAAGAAAAGCCTCAATGTGTCGCCTACAGCATACCATGTGGGCATTGTTTGGCCTCATATGCCGGGGAGAGTAAAAACTTCCCAGAAAGGCTCATGCGTCACAAATACGACGCCAATGTCCGAAAGAAAGATGTGGAAGCAAGTGCCCCAGCGGAACACGCGGAAGGAACTGGCCACACAATAGACCTTGAAGGAAGCACCATGCTGGCCTTGGAGGCAATGGAAAAAGCAGCTCTTTGTTGAGTCCTCGTTTATCCAACCAACAAATGGAAACATAAACCGCTCCTCGTGCACTCTTCGTCTGCAAAAACCCCTACATCCATGCATGCAAATAGCAATGCAGTTCCCCACCGGCACTCACTTGTGAGCAAGGGACCGAATCGGTCCCAAAACGTCGGGGTACTGTTCAATAAACTTTGTTATAGTTTGCAATTTCTCTCCGATGTCTCCCCCTAACCAGGGATACAGCTGCTGAACCATTTACCCTCTATACCAGTCTGCGTATACAACGCGGCGTCCACCGTGCATGTGTCCAGCACCTGCTTGGTACAAAGGCCGAAGTGAGTTAAACTCGCATCCTCTGACTACTGCTTTCAACAGACATTCGGCCTGTCGCGTCACGCTGACGTCACTCCGTTTATTGTTAACAGTTTTCGCATTGCACTGTGCCCCGTGCTCTATCGAGGAAGAAGACGTTAACAATAGAGTTCACGGTCCTTGTGTTGGTTAAATGCCCAGCTCTGGGGAAAACAAGATGGACAGAGTGCCCTCTGTAGCTCGACCTGCTCCCCAATAGTAATCCAAATTATAGGTCAAAATAATAAATTTTTTTCTTTCCTTTTTTTTTTTTTTGCAATGTTATTTAATATTTAAACCTAATCCTCACCAAAGGTTTTAAACTGAAATGTTCCACTGGCAGCACTGAAAATGTGACGATTGATGTTGTAAATTTGGGCGGCACAACCTGTTCCCGATGGTTTACAGGAAGTTTGATGGTGAGAAATGAAAACTGGGGAAGCTAGCAGAATGAAAATATTGCACGACATACTGTAGGAAAATCTGAAGGTTGGTCTTGGCATCACCTTCACTCGCTGTTTTCTCATACTCTGAATTTAGAAAAAATAAATAGCACCCCAGAAACAGTAAATCCCATCTATCTCAAAACTGTAGTTAGCGTAATGTCTCGAGAGATGCCCGACCCTGAAAGATAACCCACTTCTAGTAATCATAGTGTTCATAGCAATGATGGCCTTGCCGTAAGTGCAGTAAGTTAGCTTTAGCAAAATATAACGAACGTTGTTGATGGAGAAGTACAATAGTCACCTTTGCTTCATTGCAACTTGTCACGATAACAGGTTTTGCAAGGACACATCACCTAAAAATAGACTTCTTTTTTTTTTCAACTTTTCTTGATTGCACACTGAAAGTGAGCCCATTCCTTATTTTTGCCCTATTTGCTCTAGATTTTAGGTGGGCTATCTCTTGGGATATTACGGTAGTTTGGGTAGCTCAAAAGGAACACAAATTTGAACCATTGGGTTGGTTCCCTAAACAACTGAATTGGAACATTTTGGTACTGCACTTAACATATTTTCTCAAACTGCCTTTTTAATGTGCTCATGTTCATTTTCTCTATTTCTAATATTAATTCAACTCCCACCATGGCTTCCGGTGGAGAGCTGCAGTATTATAAATAAATCAAGCACTGTGACACAATGCTATAATAGGTATTTGGGGCAGCCTTTGAATTAAAAAAAACACAAAAACGAAAACAGGAAAAAGCGATTGATTGTTTATGCACACCGTGTTGCACAAACAAACAGTTACTGACTTGTAATTACTTGTATGTGGGTACCTCACAATCCTGATACCCGCTTCCCACGTCTATCTCTATCCTTCCTTAAAGGGGCCCTGCAATCCTATTTAAGCATCCACCTTTTTTGCGGTTTCCACCTCTCTTAAGGTTCAGGCAAGCCAGCGGGCATGGAGAGAGCAACTGAATATCAGTGCGTCATATTTGTAACCGAATGACGCGGAAACCTCTTCCACCGACAGAGGCGACCTGGGGTACCGAAAGCGCGTAAAATGTGACGTCTTTGGTCCTGGGCTTACTACTGGTCACAGCCGCTAAAAGCTTCTTTTCATACGAAATAATATAAGTGGTGCGAACCATTTCAATTATTTATAAAAGTAGTTTTTGTTCACTATTTTAGATCAGAAAAGAAACAAATGCAGTTTATAAAATACGGAAACAAGAAATGACCCTTCGACATACCAAGCGGTGGAAAAGGCGGCGCATACTAGAAAGGTGTGGTGGGATCAGGCATTAACGAGCGGCGAGCATAGAAAGGTTTCGGATGTATGCGGCGGCGCTGCCGTCGTACGAACTGGAGGATCCGACCGGTTCCGTACGTTCCAAAAGCCTTCGGCAAGCAGCTTTGGCTTGCGGTTTGGCCTTTCGGCGGTATGGCAGCGCAAAGTGGCTCGCGTTCTGAACTGATCTTTACCCCGTGCTTACTGTCGTTTGTGGCCAATGAAGTGTGATGCAGAATTAGTGTTTAATCGTGCAGCAAATGCAATGCGAGCCACCTTGGCTGCCCGCTTTATTAGCCCCGAGAAGTTTGCGTGGCGCCTCCTTACGGCAAACCGGGGTAACGTCACGGCAAGGAGAAAATTTTTCCCTGACTCGCCCCGCTCGCCTTGTGGAGGCTGTGATGACGCTAGTTGTCGGCACGCTCGTTTTTATTTAATTTTTTTTCTGCGTGTTTTTTGTAGGAAGTGTAAATTTTTATATGTGCCTTTATTGAGGTATGACCTGTACCTACAGGCGAAACTTCAACCAACATTTTAAGCATGGTTGACAGGGCAGGCAACGCATGAATCACAGCTGGTATACGAAAATAAAGAAATATGGCCACAATTGTAGGAGCATCATTATAGATTTACGTCTCGCGCAATAAATGCTGCTGATGGTCTGAATGAATTGGCAGGTTATGTATACTATTTCTTTTGTATCTCTGTTTTTAAACAAGATAGCCGAAGCAAAAAAGCTGCAGGCTGCTCGAGCAATATGCTAAATACAGTCTGGGCCATGGCGAGAGAATCACAAATAAGACAACCCAAGCAGGGGCAAAGTAAAAATAAACAAGGAACATTTATTATATTCATTGCTTGCATTTGACCTTTGCTGGATTCGGATAATATTTCAGTGGACTACACGGTGGTATCTGTGGACTTGTTTATGCAAACCCTCAAGTAATGTATAACAAACGTAAGCGAAGGTGTCTAGCTCGTTATTTTAAATTAAAGTAAAATTTAGATTTTACTTAAATTGAATTGTCCTGGAGCTAAAATACCAGAAGCTTTTCTCACGCAGACTGCCGCCCTTCACTGGTTCCACATTTTCCGCTACTAGTGCTGCATCTACCACTGGACAGTTGTTCAAAAGCTTGCTCTTACTCCTGCTTTCCTCTGTTGTCAGAGTCCAGCTGTAGGGAGTTTGGAGTCATAGGAAGCTTCTGAGGACCTGCAGCAGTCTCTTTTAATTGGAAATGACAATTCAGTCTAAACTGTGTATTTTCCGAATACCCAAGTCTGGAATAAAGAGTGTCAGAAAAAATTATAAACATTCCAAATTACGGCACTATTGCTGTGCATATTTTGGGCAGTTCGATACATATCATACAGGCAACTGGGGGCGATTCGGCCGTTTTTGCTGCTACCATACAAACTAATTTCCAGTAATTGTGCATCTTCTAAGAAATATGCCTGAATACGTGTATAGACCATATAATTAATTCACGAAGAAGCTACATTTATGTAAAACAACCCTGTTCCACGAGCACTTCAAAGATCATCAGACGCAGGGCCTTTAAAACATCTGCGAACCAGCGCATGCAAAGTGGCAGCGCAGAGTCGGGGTCGCGAGCTAATTTGCCGACCACCCAAAGGCCCATGATATAAATGCCACTTCAAATGCCTTGAAAGCGGGATGTAATATCGTCCTAAATCATGAACATGCAAGGAACAGAATTCCAGCGTCTGAAACACTTGCGCCACCGCCTTCACCGACCCCTCGCAAGATTGCCTTGTTTCACGTGGACAGACGGGGAAGCTCATCGACGGAATCGCCTCCGCCGATAGCTTTCGGAATTTGTAACCCAATTTTAAAGGTAAAAGGGACGAGCAGGCTTATAAAATGTACGGAAGCATGCCAATATTGGCCTAACTCAACGTCTTGTACACCGGGTAAACGAAGTCCAGCTCCTCGAAGAGCTTGCGGCACACAACGCCAAACCAGGAAATCGGTGCTGGGAAGCGAGCCGATGCGAGATCGCGGAGCGGAGTCCTCCTCCTGACGTCACGGTACACCTCACCCAATCAGGGCGCGGCGACTGCAGCGACGCTTGTGTTTGCTCTTGGGGCTAATACAGCCTATCCAGAACATGCTTTAGTGGCGCCCCCTCGAGCCTACGACACGGAGTGCGGCAGTTGTGAGTGCTCGATGAGCTCACTACCCCTCCTCTAGGTCCCGGCCACTCAAGCGACCAAGGACATCATGAAGAAGGTTATTTTTTGCTTGTTTTTGTAATTTTAATTTGCCTGCAACTTTTAAAATGAAGCGAAATTCGAGAAAAGAAAAGTTTAAGTTACTACGTTTAGTGCGCTCAGGTTTGGTGCAAATTGAAAACCAATAAAAGTCCTTGCAGGGCCCTTTAAAGAGGCACTAACAGGGTATTTATGCTTGCCAAGGTTTTTATTTGTACATGAGATATGAGAGCTCAACTACCCAAAACACAATCTGTGGCTCGAAATTAATTTTCTTTCCGCTCGAAAACCGCCGATTGAGAACTGGCCGGTTTGAGTCGAGCTCACTCTCTTCTCCGTGGTCACGTGCCGTTTTCTATGGTTTAGACACAAGCACCAAAGATAATCGAAGTCGTGGGTCATTGAAGGCACACACTCAATATTAAATATAGAAAACCATATAAAACCTATTTTTTCGTGGGTTCTAAAAAGCTGCAAATACGTTGATAAAAAAACAAAAGTTGCACTGCCACGTGACTTTTGGTAACTTTCTTTTCCTCTATATTCCTCCTTCCTCCTCAGACAAGTTTCGGTTTCAGTTTTTAGCAGTTGCGTTTTTTTCACTTTATGAAAAATATATGTGACGCTGAAGCAAAATACTGATTGGGTAGTCTTACACCATAATGAATCGCCTGGCAAAAAATTTAAAAACATTTTGGGGGGGCGTCAGTGTGCCTTTAACCCTTTACTTGAAAGGGGACACCGGCCTCTGAGGTATAAAAATAATAAAAGGCGCACACGTTTGAAATCGTGTCTCACAATCATTTATTTCTGCGACACAAGCACTATTTATTCTGACACACTGTTTTCAGAGCCTAGTAACATAGGCCTGGAAATGTTTTGTTTTGTGGTTTTTAGTCAAGGTGAGAGCCTTGGGGTTACATTTCCACACTGAATGCATCTGTGCATCTGCACGCCAGAAGCTAGGCCTGGTAAGGAATAAGCTTAAATGTGCGTCCACTCACGTCAAAGTCTTCAGCTATATTAAGGTCTCGGTTGGAGCATGCTTTCACTGTGTGAAATCTTTTTACGAGGAAAGATATTGGCAGGCTTCCACAAGCTCAAGAACCTCCCGTTAATTTTATATATAACCGTCACTACTGGCTTTAGTCACTTGACAACTTGATTCGAATTAACAAAATTACGCCTCACAAATCTCGAAGGAAGCACTAGCTAGGTTGAATATACCTTTACGAGCTCTGGTAGCACAGGCGTGCTTGTGGTTCCAGAGCCTTCCAAACAACTCCTGTATTCGCTCGCACAAGAGCTCTCAGATACTCCTTCTTCCTCAGGAGTATAACAGAATGAAACAATATGCCTCTCCACATATTTACTTTGAATAATCTACACTATAACCTCATTGCAGCAACAGCACACATCTGGTTATAACATACCAATTTGTGAAGTTTGGTTGGTCTTCCCACCTATGCTGCCAAGCCAACTCCGCTTATTACAGATTCTGTTACAACCTGTCTTCGGATATAAAGGACTATATTAAGGAGTTTAAAAGCAGTTCACTGTTCTATTATAGCAGACTCTTGGGCAGCAGTCTTTACTTAAGACATTATGCAACTTTCATTCATCAGTACAGATCAATAAAAAAAATTGTTACCTCTAAAAGCTCAGAAGCGGCCATAAACCACATCTTTTCTAATATCCATTCACATTTTGTCAGTCTCACTGGTTAGAATAGATTCCAGTCCTAATCCACGTCAAAGTCTGCAGCGAGAGCATCTGCGTTCTGCATACTCCTTTTACGACAAACCAAAATTACACTCCCATCGAGGTCTGTTCTAACGAGTTTACGCTGTACTACTATACCCCAACAAAACGCAAACAGCTGAGTATGTCGACAGATGCTGTGCCACCTGGAGGCCCCAGGGAACTCGTAGAAATGTGAAGCGGAGAGAGCTACCGCGAGGGTGTGCATCCTACTTTGATGTGCACACCCTCATAGCGCCCCCTCTTCAATCTGCATTTCTACAGAGTTTCCGGAGAAACTCCGGGTAGATTATCATGTATTGAAGGCAACGCACTCTGCGGTTCGCATTTAATTCGGGCCCGACAGTGAAGCCCCTCCACAGGCTCGCGTCCGTCTCACAAGCGACGTCAAATGCGCCAATGCACGAAGCCCACGCTTGTCGTAACATACCTCACGCGTCTGCACAACAATGGTTGTCGGTACTCGTAAGAAATGCGAAGCATGAATTTATCCAGGGGCTTTGCTCGACAGTACTTTGGTCAATTGTATGCCTTTCTGAGGTGTAACTTTTTTGTGCGTTTTCTTTACATTTCTTAAATTGCTCCCTTTCTCTTGTTGCATTATGCAACTCTGGTCTGCGAAATGACTGTATCCTCTCCCGCTTCGGCCTTATTACTGGCCGACAATCTTTTGCAAATCAACAAATATCTTACAGGAATGAAGATATGCCTCGAAATTTCACGAGGCAAAAACCCAACAACCAAGATGCATCTACGATAAAGATTTCAGCTCATTAGGTAAAGGCACTGATCATTCCAGCTCGTCTGTACGGGGTATTCAATTGCTTGGCCACATTAAAAGTGTATGAGCAAGAAGAGCACACCTTCAAGAGTACTATCAAAGATTTAAGCAGCATTGCTTTTAGGTATTGTGGGAAGGGGGTATGCTTTTTATATGTAGTATACATAATAGTTGGAGCTCTCCATATCCGCGGATTATCCGCAAATAGTCCGAGGGTATTCGCAGTAAACTGGCAGATGCTGATAAAAATGAATCAGATTTGGCAGATTGTGGGTCGGATGCGGATATTCGTGGGTCCGGATCTACACTTTTTGCCGAGGTGGCCCACAAACATGTGCAGCCACACAGGGTAGGGCAGCGTTTCTCAACCACTGATGTTTCACGGACCCCTTGTGGATCGGAGGAGATGACAGAGGACCCCATTTGTGTTGAGGGGAAGAGAAAGGTATAGGTTAATTATGATAATGATTGAATAAATGGATATAGCTGAGAGCTCGTGTGAAGTAGGCTTTTATCACTGACATACACATGAGAAAATTTACCCGAACATTAGAATGTTTCTTCTTAATTTGAAAAAAAAAAAAAAAATGCAGCTTTTTTTGCCGCGCTTGAATGACGAGGCAAGGCTTTAAAGGGTACCTAAATAACTACGTGGACCCCCCATCTGAGAACCACTTGTGTAGAGTAGGAACTGCATCATCGAATGCATTGCGGGAGAAAACTACTCTCTTAGATAAAACGTGCCAATCGGGAAACAAATTGTTCTTTATGTCATGAAAGATTTGATTCTCACCAAAGATTGCTTTAGAACGTTCCATCTCACCAAAAATGCTGTCCCTAGAAAAAGTAACGAATGCAGGAGCATCAGTTGTCCCAGGAAAGTATGTTCTTGTTTGGCAGGGAAAGAGTGAGAAACATTCTTTGGGCAAAGAAAACCCCCGACGTGCAAGCCACAGAAAGGTAGAAGAAGCTTGCAAGTGGCTTCTTTGCCTACAAGTAGATTGAGGAGATTGAATTCGATCCTCTGGAGTTCTGGAACTTGCGCAAGCAGAAGTTTATGTACCTCATTCTTGTATAAAACAGTTGGAGTATGCCACTCCAGCATCAAGTGCACCAATCGAGAGAGACTTCTCATTAGCAGGTATTAATTTAAGAGAGGCAAACTAGTCAATCTGCCCATGCTGACAATATTCTGTTTCTTCTAAGCAGCAACCTTGACAAGTGGCGCATTGCGTGTGTTTGCGTTTTCTTTTTCCCAACAGTTGGCACCAAGTATTTGGTTCCGAGCATACAGTTGAGGGTTTGTATTCCAAAACAAACTGATAGGAGCTGTTGCCATTATTGAATACTGCGATATTTTTCCAGTGGTGTACATGCACGGTTCCACATATACATGAATACTTTGCTGTGGTGAGTCCCCCACTTTTTTATTGTTTGGGCTAAATAAAATGACACAAGAACATTAGCCTGTCCTTTTTTAAACTACGCACCCGCACGTTGCTGGCAAGTGGCCGTTTCACAATTCCACGCAAGTTTCTTTGTAACCGCTACGATTGACATGAATGACTCCCTATTCCCTGAAAATTTAATGTTCGCACTCGAATCTTGCAACTCGCACGCCACTCAAGCAAAATGCATATGCGCTGCTGTGACGTTGTGTGAAAACTTTGAGTGTTTCACCCCATTGCTAACATCTATAGTGGCATGAATAGAGAAGCAGACTGTAAAAACGAGCCAGAAAAATTTATGCCTGCACATACAGACCGCTCTGCTTTTCACTGAAGGGTTATTTTAGTGGTTCACGATGCCATGTGAAATACTAACGTGTAGCTCCTGTACTGTGAGAAAGGAGACCATACTTTTTGATCATTTCAATTACTGACTTGAACCATGGAGAGTTGTGTTTGGAGCTGTTACCGGTAGATGACACCAGCTCTCATCTCTCATCTTTCGTTTAGCCACCGCCAACCAGCAAAGGAAGGCAAACAACATGCAGTCAAGATCATAGAATTATTATAATGTATGCTAGGGGTTCAAATGGCACTAGTGTTCTGTTGCAAATTGAAAAAGACAGCAACCAGTCGGAAATTGACTTATGGTACTATATTTTTATGGGAAAAAGTGAGTGCATTTTCTTCCTGTGCTCGATCATAAGAGTAAATATCACAAATAATTCATACATATTGGGTAGATTGGAACGTTTCTCAGCCACGCAGACGATATAATTGGTCAGTTACGGCGTTTTTATTTCAAATTCATGGCATTTAAAACGGTGCTAAAACGGCTTCATACACACGGAGTCCGCACCTTCCAGCATGGGTGATGTATGTGCCAAACGAACGAAGGACACGTGGAAAACCAAGAGAGACGGCAAGCACTATGCAGTCACACTGGATAAGTAACTCCTTGTGCATGCAGGCGATCAAATAAAAATAAATAAGTACAGCTCTGTTCTTTCTGCTAGTGATTATGCGCAAAGATGCTTGTTCTGCATTCAAAACATCACCCGCATGATCGAAATCTTTGAAAATAGGGAGAAGCCAGAGAACAGATCCCCGATAAAAGCTGCTTGGCATAGAAAATAATAAAAAGTCATACCACTCATATCGCACATTCTTTATTTTTTATGTTTTGAATGGTTTAACCGCTCGAAAGATGCACGATGGGGTCATTGTCATGTGACGGGACCTGCATATTAGCATTATATAAGCATCACCAGAGGGCTGGTGGACCTTGAAAACACTCTTCATCCCTTCCAATTGTTATTTCGCTTAGAATCGTCACTCGTTTTTACACACCTGCTAGGGAACAGAGGTTTGGGCCTGAAACATAGCGAAACTTGACATAGTTCAGTGGTAAAGAAAAATGCTGTAACTGAAGCAATTACACTTTTACAATGTTAATAAAGGTACATACTATTCGGTACGACCCAAGAAAACAAAAGTTATCCACGTTATTTTCTGGCGAAGACACAATGCACGTGCTGTTTTCTCAAAGGAATGCACAGGAGCACCGCAAAAGCCAACTGGTTGCTGTCTGCTTCAATTTGCCTCCCAGAAGTCGCATAGACACTAGTGCCAGCTGAACCTCTAGCGAACATGTTAATAACTCTATGGGCATGATTGCCCTCAATGCGGAGCGGCGTTCACATTTCTTTTCGTAACTTTGAAGAGTTAATCTTACTTGAAAGTTAAATTCTGGGCACAAGCAAGATTACAAAAGCGCTGCCTTCAATTTTATGGGCCACATACCTACAGAGAGGCAGGGATAAGGTAGCGTTAACTCTCATTAACAGCTCCAAATGGGAATCTTCTTTTCCATTTGACCGGTACTTTCTCATTTGATCCATACGGTTGATTTGCGAACTTAATTAAGCTATAATTACCCCCAGAGACCTCGAAGAGACAACATAAGTGGACTGTGATATAGATAAATTTTTACGAAAACATGAATTACGATCATTAACAGATCGCTGCCTCCCCTAGTAAAGGAAGAAACAATGCAAGTCAGCCAAAGTGTCTTAGAGCTGACACTTTCCACACAACAGAATCCACTCATCACCAAACCGTTCTCCGCACACAACCGCAGGGACGCCTCATTCGGCATCGCACGGAGAGACTGTGTTCTTGGAAAACAGCCCAGAACGCGCAGCTAACGGCGCTGCCACCTCCAAGGTCAGCGCACTGCAACGCCGAAGGCCCGGCCTCGGCCCAGCCCCAACCCCGGGTCGAGGGCGCGGGCCTCCAGGTGGGAGAGAGGGAGGAGGGGGGGGGGGTGGCTTTTCCCGCACACCCCTGCGCGATGTAGGGAAGTTCGTCGCCCGCGTACACACACAAACACACACACAAGGAGGGGTGGTTGCAAGTCGTGAACTCTCACCATGGCTTGCTCGATCTTGTTGTCGATAGCCACCGTGCTCCCCGCCGACGTACTGCGAACAAGAAAGGCGCAGTGAGCGACGTACGCCATGGCACCTTCCCCGCACACCGCGACAACGGCAAGAACAACACTGCGAGAAGCAGGACTGCCCCGAGCCGCTCCCCGAATCCAGTCGGCGGCGCCAGTCACCGCCTGCCGCCGGGGGGGTCTGGTCGCACCAGCTGATCGGCGGGGCGCTGCTGCTGCGGCGGCAACAACGAACCCAGCGCGCCGCGGGACCGTTACGTTTCCGAGCCGAGGTTATTCCATCTCGAATTCACGCGAGAACCCCCCCAAGAGGAAACCCGAGCGCTAGGTCAACACGCTAGGTAGGCGCGGAGGGCGACGCTGGCCGGGCGGGCGGCCGTTTCGCAAGACGGTCGCCGCCGCGCAGGTGAGCCAATCCGCTCCCCCCCGGAGACAAGCGGGCAGCCACTACCTACCCGATGAACTGGCGGATGATACCGTACACGGAGTCGGCGGCCAGGCAGCCCCCCGCGTACGGCGAGGCCGCAGCGGTCACCACGTCGCCGCGGCTCATCTTTCGGGGCCCCCCTCACGGAACTGCGGACGACGACGCCAGCGTAGCGGGCTGCAGCAGCAACGCGGCAAAGCGACGGGTAGCTCGGGTTCGCTTCAGCGCACCGCCGCGGAGCCGGTTCGATCCGGTTCTGTCGGCGGCGCGGAGGTCCCCAACGGGCGGGGGGAGAGAGGGAGGACGCGTGCGCCGAGAGGGACGGCTCGCGCTCTGACGAAATCGGGCGGCTGCCGTCGTCGCCGGTGTGACGACGACGCCAACGACGCGCCTGTTGTGGTGGGCCCCCGCGAACCGCCAGGTAAAAAAAAAAGAAAAAAAAAAAGCGCTTTGCGCCGTGATTGACGGATAGTACATCGCGGCCTTCGAGGCACTTGATCGGTCTTGGGCGATCCCGCCTGACTAAACCCAACAACCAACAAATAATCGAAAAAAAAAAAAAAAAGGATGTTTGTGCTTGTCGAATTTTGTTACCAATCCACCGAATATTTCGTGTGTGCCAAGTATTTTGTCTCTGCTTTACTTTGCGTCCTTCCGTTCGCCACGCTTTCAGAAAACGAGTCCGTCGATACAGCGGCTCTCGACCAAGAAACACAGCAGGAAGCCTCGCGGCGCGGGAGTTAACACTGGCGGGTTCCAATCTTGCCCCGAAGAAAGAATGAACGCTTGGTAACGACGATCGTGGTTTTAATGACCCACGAGGAAGAGTGGCCAGAATTCCCCACGCAAATACACGAACCTATGACACACCCTCCCCCGGAACGCTAACAACGGGTTCTTTTCCCGCGTTATTGATATTGATACAGCCGCAAATTATTTCCACCTCCCATCCACTTGTTCCTTCTTCCACTTGAAACACATTATCACCGAACAAATATTGCAATAACCTACAAAAAAAAAGTTTAATTGGTACCTGGATGTCTCTTCGAGCATAGTTTCTAAGAATAAGGATTAAGCACCATCCTTGGGGTATCCCGCAAAGTGACGGGAAGGTACGCGGACAATGCCCTTATAATTGAGACATATTTAATTCGATCAGTTAAGAAGGATGGGATCAGACACGTGGAAAGGACGTATAGAAAAGGATCGAAGGATTACATTCGCACTTAAGTGATTGGTCTTTCAAATCACCTTTCGGAGCAGCAAAAAGTTTTGAAGCACAAGCATGTATTTCATTCTCATATGTTACACCTATGTTAAGATGCATGTGCTCACCCGTCCAACTAAAGGAGATTGAAGTTCTTGGCTTTCTCACTTTTCTGCACCATACTCAGCAGACGTAGAAGGCAGCTTGATTCTCTTTCAAACGCGCAGTTGTGCTTCAAACCACCAGGCAGCAAGACAAATGCTGGAGTATCTCTAAGTTATTTAGGAATCCTATTGGTATACTCAAGTATCCTGTTTTAAACCTTGACTTTGATTAAAAACAAACTAAAAGATGCACGCAACTTGTCAGGATCCAGCAGTCAACAGTTTATATACAAGCCGCGGCTTTATTTTGAACACTTTACTGCAAGGTAGAGTTGTCACATCAGCATTCTCCAAGTTCTATTTTGCTCACAACACCCGACGCGAGCGAAAGCACCATCCCGCTCCGGAAAAGCGATTTTCCTTTTTCTTTTTTTTTTTCTTAGTTGCACTGTGGCGAAGCGAACACGCAGAAGCGCTATGTCTACTACTTCGCGGATGCCGCTTCTCTGCAGCGCACGAATGACCGGGGAGAAGCGCACTCAACGGAGCCAACGACCCCTTACCTGACTGATCACTAGCCTTCCGAGTACTGTCGTTGTTCGACACGAAGAACAAATCGAACAGTGCGTTATTCGAAGTAATGATCGAAAGTTCCGAAAAATCTTACGAGCCTATCGTAACGCTCCGGCAGTGCAGTCAAATAAACAATTAGAAAGAGGAGACACACACGGGACAATCTTGGGACCGTATTTGTCGTCACTTAGGTGTCCCACTGTGGACACAAGAATTCGCGGATATTTTTCACATCTCAGCGAAATGTAGCAAAATCTAGCAGGGTAAGCGCTTCGGTGCAGCGATCACATCCCTGCATCTGTTTGCCGCTTCATTCTATGTACTGAGAAACAAATGCATAACTCTGTTAAGTGAACTACAGTGACGATGGTGAAGTGTTCAATGGTGCAAACGCAACACAGGCAGGCCATGTCGCCCAAAACTGTGTAACAGTCCGATTTCCTCAAAGCACAGCGAGGATTTCCCCATCCTTGCTGTGCTTTGTTAAAGAAACACTAACACCCCCAAAACATTTTTTTTTAATTTTTTGCCAGGCGATTTAATATGGTGTCAGGACACTATACCCAATCAATATTTTGCTAAAGTGTCATATTTTTAAGAAAGCCAAAGAACTCAACTGCTCGAAACCGAAACATGAGCACGGAAGCTCATGGCCGCGACACGTGGACGATGTGTACCGAGGAGGGAGAAATGTAGAGGAGGAGAGAGTTGCCGGAAGTCACGTGGCTACACCCGAACACGGTTTTTTTTTTCCCCGCTTTTCCGGCGTGTTAAGCAGACGACGACGTTGCGTGCAACGTTTCATTATCTTTTATAATTTTTTTGTTTTTCTTTTTTTTTTAACTGATTTACGATTCTGAATATATTTGGCACGCCCTAGTTTGAACACCACATGACCATGGAAGAGAGAGTGAGCGCAAGTGAAACCGGCCAATTCTCGACCAGCTGTTTTCGGGCCGAAAGAAAAGGAATTTCGAGCAGCCTATTGTGTTCTGGGTAGTTGGGTCGTGATCAAATAAAAACCTCGGTGAGAAAAATATGTCAGTGACCCTTTAAAGAGATTCCATACATCATTCCAAGGTACAATCGTCCTCAAATGTATAAGGAGGGTATACTAGATAATAATTCTAGTATTCTACAGCATGTTTGATGCCCGTGTTAATGAAGGTGTTGGTCATATATAGGATTCCGTGTTTCTGGAGTTTATTTTTTTTTTAATTTTTTTTTTTTTTTTTTTACAAAAAATTTGAGTTTATCGGTGTTCATTTTTGTTCGATTCCCAAATCTCCGAGATTCGGAGATTAATTTTAGTTTGGAAAGGTAAAAGCGCCGAAAAAAGACAAGGACTAAGGCAGCCCCCGGCAACAGTCTGATCCTTGCAGCAGAAAACATGTAACTAGATAGCTTCGCTGAGTGTGCCTCAGGAGTTGTTTACGAAATACCTTTTTTCTCGAGGCTCTGTGTACATTGACCAGACGAGCAGATGCGTTAAGGACCGTGCCCGCGAGCATGCGGCAGCTATGCGAGCAGGCCCGTCTGGTCATCTCGTCATTTAGATGCGCATGCACGCCCGTGTTGCATGACATTAAGGTTTTGGCTCGATGTGGCTCGATGCCAAGATAGAATAAGCAGAGGTGCACGAGGAATATGTAACTCGGGTAAGGGTGTTGATGCATCAGAGAGGCGTCAGTAGCCCTTTCAAAAAAAGAATTTCAATATAGTAGACACGCGTTTCACCGAAACGCTGACGACTGACAGCTTGCTGGGGGCATATATTAGGCAGGTACTTTTCGAATAAACAACAGTTGCGACTTGCGAGTGCACCTCGTGTTGTATTTCTTCGTCTTAGTTCTTGCGAACTGCGAACCAACTGGCCCAACTTAATATTAGTGGTTTACTTTTTTTTTTTCTAAAATCAAAATAAATAATACCCGGGAGTAAACGTGCGATATATTCAAAATAATGTACTTGTATCAATTGATTTTTGTTCAGCTGGACTCGGCATTGGCGCCATTGCCACTGGCAATGCTAATTTGCCCCACGACAGCAGATGCAAACAAGCGTTGCTCCAGTAAACGTCGATAGCTTACATTCAATAAGCTCCTGGAGGTAGTCGCTGGAAAGCTTCTATTCGTCCCAGTCTATGCATCCACCTACCCCGCGGCTGCGCGTGGAGTGGTAAAGGGCGTAATATAGAAGATTCAACTGCCCACTCCCTCTTCCCCCTTTTATGAAATCTATATGGTTCATAGCTAGGGCTCCGTGTTTTCGGAGTTCATTTTTCGTGAAATTCGGAGGGTGTTTTTCGGAGTTTATTTTTTAGCGAAAAGTCGGTGTTTATCGGAGTTTATTTTTCACATATCCCCAATTCTCCGAAATTCGGAGGTTAATTTCGCAGTGTTTTCTATTAAAAATAATAAATAATAACCGGATGCAAACGTATGCCAGATAAAAAATAAAACGCGCTTGCATCAATTAAGATTTCTTCAGCTGAATTTGGCGTTGTTGTCATTGGCAATATTAATTTGTCCCACGCCAAAAATCGCACAAAAGCGTGGCTTCGATAAATGTCGATACCTTAAAATCAATCAACTGCCAGAGACAGCCACAAGGAAGCTCGTAGTCATCCCATCAACCTATCCCGCCGCCGCGCGAGATGGATGTAATAGAGAAGATTTAACTGCCCCTCTTCCCTATTTTATAAAATCTCTATGGTACATAGCTTTCACTGTTACCCCCAGAAACATACCCCCTCCTTTCTCTAAATCCCAAATCCCATGGCCCAAACTGGAAACCAAAAGGGTGGCTTTTGCCGTGACACGAATGGTACGATGACCTGTATCCCTGAACCATGCCTTGACGAGACAAGCCGTAAGACCCCCTTTTGACAACGGTCCGAGGCTTGAAAGATAGTTATGGTGTCATTTTCCTAGGACCATTGAGCCTGCGCTGCCGAAAATGTAAAAAAAAAAAAAAAAAAAAAAAAAAAAAAAAAAAAAAAAAAATTATTAGGGGGGAAAAGGGGGGGGGGGGGGGGGTGGCATGGGCACATAGCATTTCGGAGTTTATCGGATAAATCCGAATTGCCAAAAGTTTTACCGGCGGGTGTTTTTCGGAGTTTTTCGGATTTATCCGAAAACACGGAGCCCTGTTCATAGCCTTCACTGTTACAAAAATATAACCCTTCCTTCGTCTAAGCAGCACAAATAGTATAGCCCAAACTGGAAACCGGAAAAGTGGCTTTTGTCGTGACCCGAAAGCACAATGACCTGTTGTCCTGAATGAACCTTGACGGGATAAGCGGGAAGATCCCTCCTGTCAATGGTCCGAGATTTTAAAGAAAAGCTGAGGTGGCATTTTCTCAGGACCATCGACCCTGTGTGCTGACAAAACTTAATTGTAAAATACCGTCTTTTTTCATGCATTAGTGCATACATTGAAATTCTGAGTTTATCGGAAAATCCGAATTAACAGACATTCTACCGGCAGGTGTGTTTGGAGTTTTTCGGATTCACTCGAAAACATGGAACCCTGATCATACGTTTTCAAACAAGGTCTGGGTTACCTTCCTTAGTAAGGTTTCTCAAAAGAGGAGACTAAGAATTACCGCTGTGATGCATAGAAAGCTCCTGCCATCAAGTGGATACCCTAACGTCAGTGGTTCTCAATCCCGGTAGGCAGCATTGAAGGCTTGAAGGGGTCCCTTCCCACGGAGCGGAGCGGGGCGGGGCGGGCCGGGGCGGGGCAGATTACAATGACGAAGTGGCAGGTAAAGAAAAGTAAATGACTAAATGTCTGCAACCCATCTTTAGTCAACCCTTTTCACTCGGCACACATGGTTTGGTCTACTTGTCTTGTGAGACAAGCAGCATCAATAAAAAAAAAAAAAAAAAAAAACCTTAATAAAAGTTTTATTTTTCGGCTTGAGTGATGATTGGGGTAAGACGTACAAGAGCTCTGTAAACTGTCGAGAGGCAGACATGATCCAAGCCCCAAGATCGATGCAAGAAGGCTTTCAAACTACTCAACTTCCGAACACTTCAGGTCAAGTGCTCGGAATCAAATGTCCGACCGAGTAATTTGTGTTCGGATCAAATGGAAAGAAGTGCGTCATTCCCTCACAGAGATTATTGAGCCAAAGGTTCATTGTTGCTGGAGGGGTATACAGTGACAATCTTATCACTGGACACCGGATCCGTTTGCGACAGCAAACCTGCTCACCATGTTAATTATGAGCTCTAATAAGTAGTGCTCCCAACTCGATAAAGTTGCACGATTAAAAAAAGAGCTTAAAGGCCGACGTATAACCTCGGTTTTCTGCAGGGATGATAATCCTCTTAGCGCTCCCCTCTCCAATGCTGCGAGGGGAGCCAAGTTGAGGTAAGGTAAAAAGTGGAGAGGATATAGGAAAGGACGAGGTGGGCAAAAGTGGAAAGCACGAAATATACGTCGACCTTTAAAGACCGACGACCAGTTCGCGCTTTCCACTTTTCCCCCACTCCCTCCTCTCCCCCCTTCTACCCTGTCCACCGTTGCCTGTTTCCTCCGCCCCAATGGGGAGGAGGATCTTCTGCCTTGCAGAATCTCGGGTCTGGTCGTCGGCCTTTAACATCGGCCTTTAACATCGTCCACACGAAGAGAATGCCGGCAAACGTACGTGGCATAATTAAATGAAGGTATGACTCTCTGAAAGCTTGGAAACACACCAGAACCTTTCTCAGATATTGTTTCCCAGTCTGCTGGAGATTTTTAGAGACTTCTAGAAGATTTCTAGGGAGATGAGAAAGAAGAAAGTAGATATTCAGACAGCCGACAACTGCACCATTTAAACGCGATAAGAAGGGTTGAAGAATAAACAGGGGAACATCTTGGGAATGAACAGCGGCAAAGAAACTTGGACAAGAGTAAAGGAACAAACACGACAGCGCCGTCCTGTCGTGTTTGTTTCTTTACTCTTGTTCGTTTCTTTGCCGCTGTTCATTCCCAAGATGTTCACCTCAACCCAACTAGCCCAACACGTCACATTGAAACAGGAATATGCAAACAAGAGAATCGGAGTTACAAGTGTTGGTCGTGCCACATTGAGCAGGCTGGTTGTTCATCAACATAGAAACAAATCAATCGTAGCTCCTCAACTGTCAGTCCACTGGCTGTTCGATAGGGTAATGTCCATTCAAGTCGCAAAGGAATTACGAAGAAAACAGGCCGAAGCACCGCAGCGGCGAAGCTTTCGTAAATATGCCAATGCTTGGCACTAACATCTACACACAAGGATTACAAATCCACCAAAAACTGGCAAAAGAGCACTCACACATGACTCTTTAGGTAAGTCTGGTGAGACCAAAGAAACTCCAAGTCGCAGTTTCAAATATGTCTCATAGAGCCAGAATGCACAAGCAATGTACTCGTGCAAGAGGAAATGTAAATGTGCACGTTGCTCAGCCCAGGCAGCACGCCAACACGAAGCCAGCGTCGGGAAAAAATAAGAAGAAGAACAAGGCATTACGTGCTTTGTGTTGTCAAAAACTTTCGACACATCGAGCAACACTGCACAAGCAAGACATTATAGCGACGCCGCACTCGGGAGTGGTCCCGCCAGCTTGGAGTTATTTTTGGAGCAGAAAAAAAAATCCAATTATGGAGCTTATTTGTATCGGAAATTTCGCATTTTGGAGCAGCTTTGACGAAGCAGATATGCAAGTTTGGAGCAGAGAGGTGTTGTTCCCTGTTAGTGATGCCGGCATGCACTCGTACAATCAGTTCCGTGATGCCGATCAAAAACCCAAAGTTAGCAGTTATACTGTACCAGTCAAACTGCCCTTGAATGCCTGGAAGCTGTGCCATAAACTTAAGTCAAATTCGTGCTTTGTTTCAGTTAGTGCTAGTGGACAAAGGTTAGCAGGACTGATGTAAGGGTGCTAACTATCATCATGTAGAAGCCGATGGAGACTACCAATGTAGACTACTTTCGAAACGGGGTCTTCAAACGTTTTGCGGCGAAGGACCCGAACCGGGACCTGTCCCAGTCTCGAGGGCCGGAAAATAGACAAGATTACATAAATGAAAAAATACCAAGAAATAATCCTGAAGATACAAAACCTTAAACTAGAGGCCACATTCTAAAGAATGAAAGGCGGATGAATACATATATTTCGTTTTTAAATGCAATATGCTGCTAATTATGACATTACAAAACAATTGTGACCAGAAGAGCTCACCAGGCATAAATCAAAGCACACATGACGAATAAGAGTGGCGATGTGGGTTAGTTGGTTCATACTGACGAAAAGGCAAACAGCGCGCAGAAAACGGGGACTCGAGGAAGTGCAGACAGGAACCAGCGCTTGTCCTGTCTGCACTTCCTCGAGTCCCCGTTTTCTGCGCGCTGTTTGCCTTTTCGTCACACATGACGCTTTGGCATATGAACACGGAGCAGACGACTAACGCGAATGCTAGATCTGATGATGAGAATATGCGAAAAGTTATAACACAGATCACAATTAGAGATGAAACAAGGGAACTAAGAATAGCAATCCTGGTGATGACAATGTACAACAAATACCATGTCGAGAAAACCCGCGTTTTTATGCAGATTTTTCCTCATTCTTTCGCATCGTGGCGCCGCGGACCGGGTGTCAATGGAAAGCAGTCCCGACCGAGCATGCTAACGCAATGGGAACCATGTGCGAACACATTTCTATAAAACAGTGTCAGGCTCTTGAACGTGGGCACGCAGGGAAAAAAGAATTACTTGCTCGTTTTCAAACTTCAATAAGGCGCCTCGAAATGCTAATGGAAGTGTTAAAGCTGCGCTGCATTAGGAATGTCAGTAAAGGCGGCATGAAACAATCCCGCCCGTCGGTGGTACCACCGGCGGCCATTGCTTGACACCACGCAATACACGCAAGTCCACGAAAAAAAAAAAACAAAAAAAAAAACACACACACGCGCGCGCGCGCGCACGCACACGCACGCACACATACACACACACACACACACGCGCGCGCGCGCACGCACGCACGCACGCACGCACGCACACACACGTATGAATATTGAAGCATGTACGTGGCTCGAAGGCCAGTATTTTATGATGCGCTGCGATCATTATATCTGGTGCTTGCCCTTACAAAAACGGGTCTCAACATTCTTTTTAATTTTTTTAGACTTCTTATTGACTTTCCGCGATCCTACTGAATTCCTTTATAAACGCGCTTTGTTTTGACTATTGTCAAAAAACTTTCAAAAGAAAAAATATTGAATTTTTTTGTAGACTTATCTATAAAAAAATTAAAAAGAACTTGTAAAGACGTTTTTCTATAGGATATTTTCTAAAAAAATTCAAAAGGAAAAACAATAGATTTTGTTTTGTAGACTTATTTATAAAAAAATTAAAAAGAACTTGTAAAGACGTTTTTCTGTAGATTATTTTCTAAAAAATTCAAAAGGAAAAACAATAGATTTTGTTTTGTAGACTTATTTATAAAAAAATTAAAAAGAACTTGTAACGACGTTTTTCTGTAGATTATTTTCTAAAAAAATTCAAAAGGAAAAACAATAGATTTTGTTTTGTAGACTTGTTTATAAAAAATAAAACGAAGTTGTAACAACGTTTTTTGTAGGTTATTTTTTAAAAAATAAAAAAGAAAACCTATTGACATTATTTCTTTATAATATTTTATAAGAAGAGACATTTTTTATTATTTTATTTGGTCTGCGGTCGTGTGCGGGGTCCGATATGACGGATGTTTTTGTTTTTTTTACTTTTTATTGAAAATGTGTTGACTTGTTGTTTACTTTGATTACTTTATTTCGACTGACTTCCTGTTGACATGGTCAACAAAAAGTTTGTTGATTTTGTGTTGAAACTTTTTTATGATTTTCTATTGACTTTCTATTAACTCTACGTTGGATCTTTTTTCTGTTGACTTCCTGTTGAAAGTGTTATCAGAAATACTGCAGACGTTCTATTTACTTCGTGTTTAAATTATTCAGTTGACTTTCTGTAGCCAGTGTCAAAAGAAAAGCTACAGACTTTCTGTTGACTTTTTATTGAACATAATACATCTTGACTAAATGTCAAAAGTCACTCAGTTTCTCAATAGTCTCTGACAAGTTGAGAACCATAGGGAGGAGCTTCCGTTCTCCTGCCTCCAGCGCGAGCCTTCTATCCTTGACAACTCTTCGACGTCTCGCGCCCCTCGAGCTCGACTGCTCAGTCAAAGCACGACGGAAGGCATGGGGCGCGTGCTGGAGGGCAGGCGTTCGAAAAACACGCCCTGCCGTTCTCACTTTGTAAATGACAATCGTTGCATTATTGACCCTATTCAACTAGTAAAGAAGAGCAAAATAACTATTTTAAAGTGGAGCAACCGCCTTGACTGGCTTCGTCCCGAGTGGTGCTATGCAGAGAAGCGATAAACATTTGTTCTATGAGCTTTTTTTGTGGATGTTGTTTTAGCGACTACACGACATTATTATTAGTTGTACCAATGCTTTTTAGTAAGAGACAGAGTCCACGAACTTCGAAACACTGTCTTTCCTTTGACAGACTTTCGAGAAGGAGACCGGAGACTTGGAAACTTAGTAAGTGCTGAGGTGGTCACCGGCCAAATGATTACCTTCAATATGTAGGCTATATAAGGCTCTGGTGCTGTCAACAGGACTGTGTTTCTGGTGTTGAGTGCTTGATGGTGTTTGTGTTTGTTTGCATTGCTTATTTGTGGGATGTGTATGTATCAAAAAGACACTATTTCCTAACGAAATTAAAAAATATGTTAAAAAATTTAGTGTTTTTTTTAAACGTTGATCTGCGGTTTTGTCAAAAGGAATTCAACAAAATTTATGTAAGAAGGAATTCAAAAGAATGTATGTAAGAAGGAATTCTAAAAAATTTAAGTGGCCAATTTTAACTAGGAGTTAAATAAGTTGTCAAAACAAAGTCTAAAAAATATCAAAAAGTTTAAAAAGAAATTCAATAGGACTCCAGAAAATTTTCGACAAAAATTCAAAAGAATTTAACTACAGATTTTTGTAAGGGTGGAGATGGAATCGGTATTTTTTTCAAGCGTTCGAACACCGATTTAAAATATCAGATGTGTCAAAGAACCCACGGATGAACTGGCAAGGTTGCTCTCGTAGTGGAGTAAACGAAGGAACCTGTCGTTAATAAGACCATTTTCGGGGAAGCCCAGAAGTTGGTCAACGTCGAAAAAGTTCCATCCTGACAGTGGGTTTCCGGGAGTGAGCGAATATCGCGTAGTAAAGCCTTCAATCTAATCATGTCGTATTACACCTGAGACTGCGGTGGAAGAAATCGGAAGAACTTTCAGTAGAAGGAACAGACACAGAGAACGTCTCAAACTCAGCTAACTGGTTTATTTCTCAAACAGCCTGTAATACGACATGATTAGCTACCACCAGCTCGCCTGCACTCTCACCGTCTTTTCCTTCAATCTAGTCGTCTGTTAAACCCAACTCCTCGAAACTGCCACCGACTCCGTGATAACTCTAGGTAACTCTTGTCTCATCGAGCTGCACGACATTTTTCGCCCAGCGGAGTCACTCTTGACCACAAAACATTTATAAGAATTGTGAGGACTGTCAGTCTTAATGTTAGTGCACCAGGTATTTGACAGGATTCCC
Source organism: Ixodes scapularis (assembly GCF_016920785.2). Classification (NCBI taxonomy): domain Eukaryota; kingdom Metazoa; phylum Arthropoda; class Arachnida; order Ixodida; family Ixodidae; genus Ixodes; species Ixodes scapularis. Next base: position 11,810 of record NW_024609953.1, on the reverse strand, counting down.
TCAAAGAAGCCAAAACGTTTCAGTGCCGACAACAGCTTAGAAAGGGGGAAACGTAACTTTTTCTCGTTTTTCCCATAGAGTTCCATGCATTAGTTTGTGTCAAGTGATGGCTGCCTGTGGTGTTAATCGATGCCAGCATGATAAGTCCGCCTGTGGTGTTACTCGACCCCAGCATGATAAGCCCCACGGATATGTATAGATACCTCCGCGTTCTTCTAACTTCAAACCTTGCCTGGGAAAACCATATTAATTCAGTTGTGAGTTCCGCTAGCAAAAGCTCGGGTTTCCTTCGTCGCAATTTCAGATCCACCCCTTCTCAACTAATGATGATGTTTGGGGGTGTTATGGCGCAACAGCTACGGAGGCCATACTGCGCCAAACAAAATTTAAGAAATCAGCTGTTGCTGTTAACGAGCTACAGAATAATAATTACCGATGTAGGGTTAGATCCTATTAATAAAACCCGCGCTTGTGGTAAAAGACAACACACGGTCGAATGGGATGAGGGGGTATTCTCCCAGCAAAAGAGCAGGATGAAATGGGATTTGGAAGTGAAACAATTGTGGCAAGTGAACACGACGTTCCTTGTCCAAAGCTGAACACAGCCACAGGATATGCATGATGGTAAGCGTATCCCCACAATGTTCACACACCGGTGGGTCCTCTCCACTAAGAAGATATTTGTGCGTCACGTAAGAATGACCGATTCGAAGACGGCACAATATTACTTGATGGAATCGGTTCCTCTGAGAAGAGCTCTCCCAGAGCCCAAGAACCGGCTTTGTAATATGAAGTTTGTTATTGCACTCCACGTTCCATTCAGACTGCCATAAACGAAGGGATGACTTTATTACAGGTTTAATGTCTTGGTGTGGCAAACAGGCGTGAGACGGGGGAAGATTACCTGAGGATGTAGCGAGTCTGTCTGCTTCTTCATTACCTTTTATTCCCATATGACTCGGCACCCAACAAAATTTTATATCAAGGCCTCCATGTACCGCTTTATTAAGCTTATTTTGAAGTTGCTGCACCAGCGCATTCTTAGTAACTCTAAAGGAGCATATTGCGGTAACCGCACTCCGAGAGTCTACAAATAGGACAGCCTGTTTATTTTAGCCCGGAGAATATAATCTATTGCCATAGATATTGCAGAAACTTCAGCTGTAAAAATGCTAGAGAAAGCATTTAGGCGTTTCACTTTAATAAAACAATCAGAATGCACGGCGATGCCAACAAATGACGACGTCTTGGCGCCATCGGTGTAAAAATGAGTGTAACCTTCATACTTCTTCTCAACCTCAGAAAATTCCTGTTGCATGATAAGGGCAGAGACGCTATGTTTATTAAACCTTGCGAGAGACCAGTCACAAGCAACTGGCACTATGTCCCAGGGGGCAACACAGTTTACACTCTGCAAAAGATTAACTTCGTTCAAACACAGATCAAGTGAGGAACATAACTGCTCTACTCGGAAACTCAAGGGCCTCACAATGCTTGGCCTATTCTCAAAAAGGCGGCAAAATCTAGACTTCTGTAGGGAGTGGTAGGTTGGATGATTACGGTTAGCAAGCACCTTGTAGTAATAAGTTAAGCTTAGATGATGGCGTCTTTTCTCGAGTGACATCTCATTTGATTCAGCATACAGGCTGAGGACGGGCGACGTCCGAAAAGCACCTGTAGCGAGTCGCGGTCCAAGGTGATGGACTGGATCCAACATCTTGAGCGCGGACGGTCGTGCGGAACCGTAAACTGGAGCCCCATAGTCGAGACGGGATCGAACAAGAGCGTTGTACAGCTGTAGAAGACATTTTCTGTCAGATCCCCAACTTTTATGGGATAAGACTTTCAGAATATTCGCAGTTTTGAGACGTTTTTCTTTGAGTGACTTGAGGTGAGCAATAAAATTGAGCTTTTTGTCAAAGGTAACACCTAAGAACTTGTGCTCTTTCCTGACAGGGATGCAGGTTCTTTGCAGTTTTAGGGATGGATCCAGTGATAGACCACGGCGTAAAGAAAATAGGACACAAACACTTTTCCCGGGAGAAAACTTAAAACCATTTTCGTCCGCCCACTTAGCAAGCTTATTTATGGCAAGCTGTAGCTGGCGCTCGCAGCTCGAGAGATTGCACCACGATGCTGAGATTTGGATATCGTCAACATAAAGTGAGTATGTAATGGACGGTGGCAAAACCTGTGCGAGAGAATTCATTTTGATTACAAAAAGTGTAACACTCAGGATACCTCCCTGGGGAACCCCATTTTCTTGAATGAACCGATCTGACAAAACAGTTCCTAATCTGACCTGAAACGTCCTGTCAGTCAAAAAATCTTCTATGCACTGCAGCATACGCCCACGAATTCCGTAGCCATAAAGGTCTTGGAGGATGCCATACCGCACTGCTGTATCATAGGCCTTTTCTAAGTCAAAAAAGACTGATACACAGTTCTGCCTATTCACGAATGCTTCACGTATGGCCGTTTCTAGGCGCACCAAATGATCCAAGGTGGATTGTCCTCGGCGGAACCCGCACTGATTGTTATTCAAAATACTTTCCTTTTCTAGAACGTACACCAGCCGCCTGTTAATCAATCTTTCATATGTTTTCCCAAGGCAGCTGGTTAAAGCGATCGGACGGTAACTAGAGGGCAGAGGTGGATCCTTACCCGGCTTCAGGAGAGGGATAATGTGTGCCCGTTTCCAAGCTGCTGGAAAGCTAGCCCTTTTCCACAATGAATTGAAGAAATTAAGAAGGGATTCGAGAGATTCTGGAGAGAGATTACGCAGCATTTCGTAATGTAGTCCATCGGGTCCAGGACCAGAGAGTTTTTTTATATCAAGGGCACTCTTTAGCTCGTACTGTGTGAAGGGCTGATTATAAGATGCAGCGTTTGATCCCGTTGTAACTATATTATGCTGCTCTGCTCGTCGTTTAAACAACTTGAAGGAATCAGAATAATTAGAGGAGCTGGACACAGAATAAAAGTACTCCCCAAGGACGTTAGCCGTATCTTTCAGTGAAGCAGATGGAGGATTGAAAACAGGAATCGTAAACCCTCTGTAGTCCCCTTGGATTCTCTTGAATCTATCTCAGACCTCCTTAGCAGTTACAAAACTGCTCAGAGATGACACATATTTCATCCAGGTTTTCCGTTTTGATCGCTTACGGGTCCACCGCGCTTTAGCTTTTCGTTTTCTAAACTCAACCAGGTTTCTTGAGGTGGGATACCGCCTGAACTTGCCCCATGCCTTATTTTACTCTGTGCGCGTCACGGCACACTCCTTATTCCACCAAGGTTTGCCCCTTCTCAACTAAAACGGCTCATCTATCTTGCCCTAGTCCGGTCTAAATTAGAATACGTATCTTCAATCTGGCACCCTCATCATGCTACATTAACAGACTACATTGAATCTGTTCAAAACCGTGCTGCGCGTTTTATTCAGTCTGATTACTCCAGTTTTTCCAGTGTCTCCCTCATTAAATCAAATCTCTCTCTCCCATTGCTTTTCACCCGTCGAAAAATATTCCGTCTCTCCTTCTGCATAAAGTTTTTTATTCACCACTTCTAAATCAGTCTCTTCTTTCTTCACCGGCTCATCTTTCCTCCAGACTCGATCAATGCAATAAAATAGCCCGGCCAAAGTGTTTTTCAACAGCACATCAGCACGCCCCTCTTCCTGATGCAATTGTGGACTGGAATGACGTTCCCGAAGACATCGTCACCATTCAGGATCCCATCAGATTCCGAGAAGCAGTATCAAACATTGTACTTAACACCCACTCCCCTCTCTAACGCCTGATGGCCCTGAGGGTATTGGTAATACATAAATAAAAGATCCCCGATCCAACCTACTACAATAGAGATCCGTGCCGGGGAAAGAGAAACCTGGGTTAGATTGTAATGGCCAAAGCCCAATGGATGCCAAGCAAAAACGAAAAGTCTTAAAAAAAGCAAAGAAAAAAAAAAAGCAACAATTCCATGGCATACTTGTCTGCTTCGGCGCAGTCTGGAGCAATTTTTGTTTTTCCTTCGGGCGCAGCAAGGCACAGGCAAGCAAGAATTTATTAAAATGGCGCAAATGGAGCAAGCAACTAGACCACCTTTCAAACGGTTGCACAGAAGCAGGAAACCAAAGTAAACAGTTTGCTTTTCTGCTTCTGTGCAACCATTTGAGAGCATCGACAGCATGACATGTTTGATTTCCCGTCTAGAAGATTAATTTCGCGTAGAAGCACAAGGGACGGTAACGAGATGCTGATTTAGCTATACCTACAAACTGCTGTCCACGGCTATTTTAGGTATGAAATCAAACGTAAACCAAACAGTATATTCCACTAAAAAAATGTTAGAATATAAAAATTTCGGGCACCCCAAGTAATGCCTTTTTCACGTTCTGAAGGTTGTAATGAAATTGCAGTTCCTAATTTAGATAGAAAACAAAGCTTTTATCATTTTATTATCAACAAGACTGGCATGTCACGAGTAGAACTTCATAACAAATATAAAAAAATAAACAATAAATATGCTTTCTTAAAAAAGAAAAAGCTCTTTGAGTTGCATTTATTGCTACAGCTAATCTAGTTCATTAGCTATCGAACAGACGAAACTTGTATAACGAAAATAACTAAACCAAAATTGACAAAAAACAACAACAAAAAATATCTATGCGGAGCAAACATTTCTCGCAATACTCAAGTGTCATAAGGGAGTTTTCGTAGACCGTTTTCGCTATTCCGCAACCCATAACCATACCCGGAACTCTACAGTCAAGGCTGTCGGCGTGCAGGCGCTGTAGCAACTTCTTCGTTGCGGAACGCTTAGCAGAGGGGGAAACGCGCTCTACGAAAACTCCCTATTGATGAATCTCGAATGTGAAAAATATAGCGTCAAAATATCGTAGTCTATCAGATATAGACCGTTCCATTAGGGTCATAGCAGAGAGGGTAAAAGAGAAAAAAATGCACTCCCCCTCTCACCCCGCATATCGTCCGCTCCGCCGACTGGGCTGTAGCTAGCGTCCGGCTGGCGTGCAAACTCTGTTTAAAATCGCGTCATTTTGGAACTTTCAAGCGCAGATGCGCAGATTTTGGTATGCCAGTTGCCGTGTAATACTATGCTAGATAAAAAGACTCACAGGGTCAAATTGCGCTGTTACCTGCGTGCAAATAAAAAAAAAAAAAATAGGGAAAACTGTGTCAGATTGGCCGGTCTCTTTGGCGAAAAGTAAATCCGGTTGTTGTACCTTTTTTTACTATACAAAAGTTCGTACTGGTGTAGGCCTTTAGCGACCATGGGTGGAAGTCTGAAATAATAAATAAAACGTGCTCTCCTGCCGCAATACAAGCAGTAGTTGAGGGTAGTACTGCCGGCTGACTCAACTGCTATTTAAGTAACGGAAAAAAGATATGCTAGCTGATCATTTAGCAAAATAGAACAACGGAGAGCTATAGGCTGATTACGGAGTAGCCACAACTATTCTAAGAACGCGAACCACTTCACAACGGCAGCCACGAGCGAGAGTTCGATGTTCGGTAGAGCCCGCCGATACAGCCCAAAGATGGAGAACGGCAACCTCCCGGTTTGTCGTCTGCTCGCGGAGTCGGGCGCGTGCCCTCTCTCTCGTTTTACCCCGCCGAACCCGCTGAACTTCCCGGATGTATGGCGAGGGCGCTGCGGTCAAACAAAATGGTGCCGCCCAGAGAGCGCTAAATGGAATAGTCTATACTCCACTCGGTGACAACCTTTCTTGACAGCGGAGTCAAAGGTCGGGACACGCGTGGCCCTCTCCACTTTTGAGCGCCGCATAAAGCTGCGCGCGCACTCTCCTATTGAGAAACCTTATGTAACGTCTCACTGTAAAGGAGTGTTTCCCTTTTAGCACATGGGTGCGCTGCGACAAAAAAAAAAAAAAAAAAAATTGCGACGTCTATTACGCGATTGTTGCTTCGCTGCAGTACAGCACTGCGCGGTGACAAGCGCACTGAACGATGCCTGCAATCCAACCAGAGAACAGACAACAAGCATAATTGCAACAATGCTTTAACCCAGCCATGTAACGAGGCTCAATTTATCATAGTTTTTTTTTTTTTTTTCTTCTTTAAGCTTTACAGATTTCTTGAACTCTTTCCTGACCCTGCCCATAGGCCATCGATCTCCGGTGATGAGGGTTTCCTAGCGCCGTCAAGAAGTTAAATTTAGTGCGGATAATTATGTTCCACAATCTCGTGGATAGCCGAAAACTCTAGTTTCGGTTTCAACCTAGGTTTAAGCTTTATCACAAGCTGGTGAACTGTCAAAAACAGTCGTGGGAACGGTGGTTGCACTTGTCTGACACGGCTGACTGCTTGCATCGGTCTTCGAAACTAAGGTGACATTATTTAGATCCTTCAACTGTATTGTGGCATATTTTTTTTTTAGATCCCAAGAGCTCTGGGGACACTTTAAACGATGTTGTAGGCGTTGCTTAACTAATGGTTGTCGGTAAGCATCATTATAATTTCCAAGGCTGTCCTGAGCCGGCGTGCACGTTTTATGTTCCCAACGAGGCGCACGAAAATTCTAAATATGAGGGAACTGCAATACGGACTATGAAAAAAAAAAAAAAAAAAAAAAAAGGTAGAACACAAGGAAAGCATTTTGCTGGGGATGTGCGGTGTACTGTTTGTGTTTCACCAACTATTATCATTCCTTCGTTGAAAACCACACGTGTTACGGAAGCTAACTCTCTGACGAACCGAAAATAGACAACGTCAGTTGAGAATACACCAACTTGCAAAAGTAACAGCCATGGGTGTGGGGCACAATTTCTATATTCGGAAACTTTCTTGTTTGTCGTTTAATGTGACAAAAAGCTGTAAAAGTTTCGGCGTCTTCCACGTGTACACTGTATTTTCAAAAAATAAATATTGAAAATCCTTTTCCACATTATATTAACCTGATTCTTTTGAAAGAACTAATTGGCCACATTTTGATGTGTCATATTGCTCCATACGCTAGTTGAAAATTGATACTTTTCCCGAAGTCAGGAAAGAGTTAAAAAGAGCCGTGAAAGCTATATTTGTGCGGTTTGTGCAGTTGGGTTACACGGTCAGAGGGAAATAACATAGGGTTCTAATCGTAATAAGTAGGATAATTAAGTATTTTTGTTAAGTAACTTTTTAATTAGTAAAAATAGACATATGGTTCCAATTAGAAACTTGCTGCGAGCCATCAGAAACCACTAAATCAACTCTTTTCAGCAAAATACTAGGCAGGGGCAGCACTTCACGGCGTTGTGAAAAAAAGCTCACTTTGGACGCGTTCCTAGGTTTCGGCTCCTTATCAGAGGCCAAACCGCACAAGTGTAGCTTTCACGGCTTTCTGAAAACAAATCTGTAAAGCTTCTTAAAAAAAAAAAGAAAAAGTAACGGTATACGTGAAATATTAATAAAGTGAAAATAAGTTTTGCCACAATGTTGGTGAAAATTTCTCACATTTTGCCAAAATGAAGCAGGATGTAGCAGGGCGAGCGTTCGGGCACAAATGGCGCAGCCATCGCATCACTGTATGCTGAAAAGACTGCGACAAGTAGTACGAACGCTTATGCACTGGAAGCACGTCTCGGAGCCTCAGGTTGGCACTTGTTAGCATTTGCTGGATACTCAACTAAAAGTTGAAAGGAAGAGAAACCCTGGGAGCAAAGCCACACGCCGCATCAGAGGCAGCAGACACGTGGCATGCTGGATCTAGTACTCATTACTGAGAAAAAGATGAGGGTACAGCAGTATGGGTACTCCCAGTGGTAATGAGGCATCCTCAAAGTACTTTTTCTTGTAAAGTATTAGGCAAAAACTTTTTCACTCAAATAATGAAGAATTTTATGTTGTATAAACTTTGTGGTCATCCTCACCCGTCAAAATTTGGTTAGAATTTGATTTGGCATTTCTTCTGCTACCAATCATAAGGGAAGCTAGAGTCATTTAATTCTTTGCGAGATTACAACAAAGTCGGAAGGAAGGATACAAAGGTATTCCCAATACATTATTTTACTGGATAGGGGGAACTCGAACTACACCTCCACCAAAATAAACGCCACAAATAAGAAAAGGTACACGAATGTAAAACTGAATAGGCGTATTTAATCAAATAACCTCGTTGATGCAACTTAAAAAAAAAAGAAACTGCCTGCTTTTATTTCTTAGAATCTTTTAAACTTGGAGAGTTTGGCATTCTTTTGCGCATGCCGACAGTGTAGCAACTACGGCTAAGAGTCTGGAAACCACGAGACAGGATGTTGCTTCCGTCATCTGGGGGCATTGGATTTCGGACCCACTCTGAACTAGGCAGACCAAGAATGCGTTGATCGGCCATCGTAATGAGAGGTTTCTCGTTAATGTAGGCTTCTCTGGCACTGTACGTGCCATCAAATACTCAGACTCACTTATCTGACACAATCTCTTAGAATTATATGATTTTTATTCATTCTTCTTTTCTCAAAAGTGAATTTCTAACACTGTAAGTATTATGTCGCAAAAACGACCACTGCCAAAATGCAATGCCGTGACGGGTGCCACATAGGAGAGGCGCTGCGAGCTCGTGCGCTAAATTGTCAGACTCCTTTTTGTTTGAGTAGTAAGCTTCATTTTGTTCTAAACCATCCTATTCCTGCCCCCCCCCCCCCCCCCAAAAAAAAAAAAAACGCTTATTTGTAATTTTAGTTTGTGGAAATCAATGAAGGATGATTGGTACTTCGATTCAGTGATCAATTGCAGGCATAACAAAATGTCAGTGTACAAGATAGTGGAGCGGCCAAAAGTAAAAACATTCATCTTGTGTAAAGAATAAAGAAATACGCCAACCAAAAAGTCGAAAAATTGTCCCAACGTTTTGAAACAGTTCGTTTCTTCCTCAGGGGCGACTAAACCCGTTTAGTCGCCCCTGAGGAAGAAACGAACTGTTTCGAAACGTTGGGACAATTTTTCGACTTTTTGGTTGGCGTATTTCTTTATTCTTTACATTTAAATTCACCCAACCAGGCAGATATCTGCCGAACATGTTTACCTTCAATTCATCTTGTGGCATCGCCGAGCCCGCTTGTTCTAGAGCGCGGCAAGCTCCGCCGATTGGCCAAACTTTTCTCAGCATGTATATTCGATTGGCCAAACTTTTCTAAATGCGTAGCAGTTATAGGTTGAAGTCGTGTCACCGGACGTCACGGTGTAACGTGATGTTATGTCACGCGACCATGTAACTTGATGTCAAGTCATGCGACACCCTACATCGTGCTGTCACCTGATATTGTCACGCCATGGTGCCACATGGTGCTTGCTTATTTAACAATGCTGCTGACCACAAGAGGGGGGAGGATCCAAGTATTGTTACATCAGGTCACGTCACATGACACAATGACGCCACAGTGTCACATAAAAACAGTTACCCGAGAGTTTTGTTTATTAGACCGCGACACCATGGTCAGACGCCAACTGTTGTAAACATCGTGATCTTAACAGTGCTACATCACCATTTATGTTACATGTCAGCCGACACAAAAATACGGACGGGCGACTGCCTGCCTGACTTGCTAGGTCGTAACTTTTTCTTGCCCGACCGAGCCCCCCCCCCCCCCCCCCCCCCTCCCCCCTTTTCTGACTGAAGCATAAAGGAGGTGACTACTGACTCACTGCAGTTTCTCTCAAATGTTCAAGAATCATAAAAAAAAAAAGAACAGCTGCCGATCGCGATGCAAGCCAAGGAAGAGTAAGCTGAGTGAGCAATGCAGAGTTGTTCACCTGGCAGGCATTCATTTCAAATGAATGCACACTCCAATTGAGTTAGATAGCAATGTACTGTTTCACAAGGTGATTCGTGAAGGTTAATTTAGCCCGGTTTAGAAACACCTACCGGATCTAAAGCATCGTGTCAATGCAAACTGCAAAACTTATGCTAAGGCTGAGCTTTTTGCAACTCAGAACACCACAAGGCAGCGCTAACACAAGGTGTACGTGTGCTAAACTAAACCAATCGTAACATACATTAGAGGGAGCTAACAACGATTTACTGTCGCTTCAGTTAGCTGCGGGTCATCGGTTCTTTTAAAAAAACGCCTATTCCTGATCCTTACATTCCGCTGCATTTCGAAACTTCCAGACACAAGAGCCACCGTTTTTCTTTTCACTGTACACTTCATTTTATGAAATTTTCAAGCATGGGCCAATAGACGGTGCCGGGAAAACTTTGAGCGGCCTTGTGTGACTACATTTGAGTGTTTCCAACTCCTCGATCAAGGTCACGTGGCTTTGCATTACAAGCTACAAGGAGATGAAAAGTGTCTATCGTCTGCAAGCTTTATCCTGCCTGTCCTCCCGTTATCCAGCAACGCACACCATGTGTGCAGGGCTCCGTCATTAGTTGCAAACACTTTTTCCCGACCGAGTTGGTCCCGCTCTTCAATCTAGGCTCTCTGTAGCAGTAACGGGTGCGCTGCCATTCGACGACAAGCGACAAGAGCATGGCGAGAACGCGAGACCACCCGCCCCAAGCCAAGAAGGTACTCACAGGAGCAAGTCATGCACCTTTGACTTGCGGTCAGCTTTTCTGCCCAAGGGCAACCGGGACCCAACCCCCGCTCCTGGGCCGTGGAACCTTGAGGGGCACACGCACACACGCTTTCTCAGGACAGACGGCCGTTGCCAGCTCTCGCAAGAGCTTTTTCGGCCAAAGAGATGGGAGGTTAACTACTGAGAGGGTCTCGGAAGAGGGACGCGGCAGAGAGAGACCAACAAGCCAGGCAAGCGTCACCGGAAACACCAAACCAAGCGTCTTGACCAGGGCAAGGTCCGCGAGACCCAAAGCAGTGCTGGGTTATGGCACGTCGTAAGCACAAGATGTGGAAAGAGCACGACAACGAGATGCCTTGCGGCAGCTAGACAGCACAGAAGAAGCTGCACCCATAGATAGGACACCAAAAAAAAACGAACGAAAAAAATCGCCAAGTTGGGCTTTAACCGCGTTCCATCTCGATGCACCGTTTCCATGTTGCCTCGAACCCAAAGTTCTCACTCGCGAGAGAGTTATTCTCACCCACTAGAATGAGATGCTCTCAAACCCCAGGAAATTTTTAATTCACTGAAAAATTTAGCTAACACGCGAGGAAGACGTGACGGGTGGGCCCAGAGCCAAGAAATTATGCCGTAGTGCTCGAGTATGAGTGGAGTCGGACAAAGGACACATTCAGGCACGTAGCCAGGGGGGGGGGGGGGGGGGGGGGCATGGGGCCCGGGCCTCCCCTGATACAGCATTTTGTTCCTGTCTCCGCAATGATGCTGCACGGCACCTCTTACTTACTGGTGGCCCTAAGCGAGAAAAAAGCAAGCAGCGACATCTTTTTTTTTTTTTTTTTTTAACTTTGCGATTATGTAGCAACCTGGTTGTTTGGAGAAGTTGGTTCATATTTCTGGATTGAAAGGTGCCCAAAATTACAGTGACAAAGACGAGCAGCTACAAGACACAGGACCAAACTGTGTTACGTAGCTTGTCTGTCCTTAAATATTTTAGAGCGCAAGCTCTTAGGCGCCCGTTTCTGGCTTGAGCGGCGTCGCCGTTGCCGTCGCCGTCGGCGTAACCGCGCGGTGCATTATGGGTAAATTTTCCCGAAGGGAACCCGAGGTCCTCCCGAAGGACCTCGGGTTCCTTCGGGAGGACCTCGGGAGGACCTTGGAAGGACCTCGGGTTCCTTCGGGAGGACCTCGGAACGACCTTGGGTTCCTTCGGGAGGACCTGGGGGGGGGTCACGTGACGATGACGTCATCAGTGATGATGACGATGCGGATGCC